>NC_138122.1:23782471-24382471 GCF_964146895.1 Miniopterus schreibersii
TCTTTGCAGCCTCGGACACCGTGCGAGACCCTGGGGACACAGGAGTCAGCCAGCCAGCCCTGGGAAGGAGGCTGGAGGAAGGCATGCGGCCGGGGGCCTGGGATTCGCAGGCAGCTGCTTGCGGGGGGGGGGGGGGGGGGGGGGGGGCTGAATCGCTTCTCAGGTGCCCCGCATGGTCCCACCTGTCCCAGTTCCCCGTTGCCCCTTTTCAGTTCAACTCAAGCCTCAAGCACAGTTCCTACCCTTGTGGGACCTAGGGTCCGACAAACTTCTGCAAACGGCCACAGAGTACATATGCCTGGCTTTGCGGGCCACGCCTTCTCTTAGTCGTTAAGTGAAGACAATACAACTGGGTGTTCCTGTGTTCCAATAAAACTTTATTTACAAAAACAGGCCATGGGCTGAATTTGGCTTGTGGGCATTAAACCCCTGGTCTAGGGCTTCCTGTTTCTTAGATTCTCCTGGCCAGCAGCCACTGATTTCCTTCCGCTGAATTCCATGCGATTGTATTCAGAGTCCTGCGTTTGAATCCTGACCCGACCATTGGCATGCTGTGTGATCTTGGGCACGTTACCTAACCTCTCTGAACCTCCATTTTATTAGGCAGGAAACGGATGCCGAGGGACCTACTCTGCAGGGTTAACTGGAAAATCCCAAAGATCGCAAGCACAAAAACACCCCACACAAGGCAAGTGCCCAGAACACGAAATCTGTAACTATTATGCCCAGCACTGCACGAGCCACCGCAATGCATTCGCTTACTACTGTTTTCGTTACTGGTAGCAGGTGGCCCCTTATCGCTGTCTCCCAAGGCTAGATGGTTCTCCCCATTTCTGAGAAGAGCAAACTGAGGAGGTGGCTTGCCCAAGGTCAGGGCCCTGCGGGACTTGCTCCTTCAGGGCCCCCACTGGGCCCCTCAGGCGGGCAGCGCTCCCAAACAAGCAGAGGGTAAAGAGCTTTCTGTCCAGGCCGGGAGAAAAACAAAGCCCACCGCCCTCCGTTCCCGCGAAGGAAATGATGGATTTCTGTTATTGTTGTTGTTGAAATCACTACCCGGGGAAATAGATCAAGGGACATTTTGCCGGCGAGAGAGCTGGCGGTGTCACCGGGAAGAATACGAGGCTCGGCGCCCGGCCTTGCCTTGCCTTTTGCCCGTCCTTTCCTCCTCCCCAAACCTCAGGGCGGGGGCGCCACTGGACATGCAGGGGCCAGCAGCTGGTGGCCCTGGGTGGAGGAGAGCTGGTGAGGCCATGCCTGGGGGTGGGGGACAGCCTTTAACTTTGTCCCTCCTTTTCTGCACCCCCGCTTCCCTCCCCACGACGTACCTATGGGAGGGAGGCGGTAAACCAGTTGAACTTTCTATCTGGCCTTTTTCTTTTGGGATGTGTGGGAATGAATGGTCAGCACATGTGAGGACACAGGATGTACTGTGTACAGGGGACAATTCCTCTGCATTCCAGGGACCCCTACTCCCATGGGATGCTCTAAAGTGGAGGAGAAAGATCTTGTGGTCAAATCACGTGGGGAATATTATATACTCCGTTCACAATACCAAGGACATGGTAAAGGCTCTGACAAGTCCTGCAGGGAAGAGATTGGTTTCACTTTGTTTAACCCAGGCTTGATCAAACATCTGACAAGGTTCAAATTCAGTCCAGCAAAACCGGGCCAACCAGGCCACTGGAATCTGAACCCTTCTGAGCTGGAGGAAGATGCATTTAGGACGGTCAATCAAACTTTCTGGAGCTATGGACTGTTTGGGGTCTGGGTATCCAAGATTGTAGCCACAGCTGAGAAATGCATTTTTTTATTTTCATTAATTTGACCTTAAACAATCACATGTGGCCAGTAGCTACCTTATCAGACACCATAACTGCATCATCTAATTTTTTCCCGACGCCTGGGTTTCCTGTTGAGACTGGGCCAGCTGGGCATGGTGACTGGCACAGAATGAGCCCTCCATAAATCTCAGTCTCCTTGCATTTATTGAGCACTTACTATTAGCCAGGCACCATACCAATAGCTCGATTTAACCCTCCACCAACCCAGGGAGGGGGGTCCTCTCCCCATCAAGTCCACTTTCCCGATGAAGAAACAGATGTGGAGGAACGTCTTCAAGCTCCCACAACTAAACAGTGATGCGTCCAGGACTTGGGCCTGGGTCTGTCCGGCGCTTGATCCTTTAATAGGTGTCCATATGCTCACACTGACTTCTAGAACAATCTCAGACCCAGTTTCAGGACCTGGCACTGTGACCCTTACACTGCTTCTTTCTCCAAGGGACCCGTCCAGGCTAAGGAGGCATTCGCGCCCCCCCCCCATTAAATGCCTGCTGACCACATAGTGAGCATGAGGCTGGACCTAAGGATACAGGGAGGTGGGAAGCTGGTCTACTGGGGGGCAGCAGGCAAGTAAACAATGAGCTGAGGGCCCAGAGAAGAACAAACTCTTCAGCCCCTCCCATGCCCAGCCCCCAGCCTCACAAAGCAGCCCGGAGGCCCCGCCCGGCCCCCCTCCCCTGACAGCAACGGGTCTGCCCAGCAAGCCAGGGTACACGATCTCCTACCTTCCATCCCTTGCCCAGTTCAGATAAATCTCCCCCCCCCCCCAGCTGAAAGTCGGCAGGTCTAGCTAGGGCTTCTCCCACTTATGCGGCTCATGAATATTTAACAGCATCTGCCGTGGAGGCGATAAAGCCCTACCAATCCTTGACAAATATGGCCTAATCTTTTCAATTTCGGGGTGCAAATATGCCTTCTGAGTCCTGTTTGTCACCTAGATTAATGGCCCAGGGTCCCATAATCCTTTGGTGCTAATTCAAGTGGTGGCTGGCCGGCGTGTGCCTGCCCGGGGGATGCTGGGATACACACACACACACACACACACACACACACACACACACCGAGGAGTGATTAGTCGTGTGAGGATTACTCATAACATGAACGCGTGTGTGAATGTGGCTATCGTGTGTGTGGTTTATGTATATATATATATCTGTCTTTGTGTAAATGAAATGAGGTCAACTGACCAAAATAATATAGCCAGTGGGGGGAGGGGGGATGCCAAGATTCGACCCCAGGAAGTCTCACTCTTGTTAACAATCTAACCACTAGGCTACACTGCCCCAAGGCCAAGCATGAATGGCTGCCCCCTTAGCCTACTCTGAGGATGCTTCTCACGGGGAGCTGCCTTCTGGCCAAGTGTCACGATGTGGCCAGTGTCCCCTCTTGGATCACATGTGTATCCGCTACACTTTTCCAGGACAGTGAATCCCTGACCCAAACCCCCTACACAGAGTAGGTGCACAGGAAGCATACGTTAGGTTTATTTGTAAGACAATTCATACTTTTCCATACTTGTTCCTGCCTGGTGCCCCATTTGGTCATCACCAAAGCTCAATGGGGACACAGGACGAGGGGAAGAGGCCTCACTGGGCTGTTGAGGAGTGTCAGCCAGGATCATAAAACAATTCAACAGCCGAGCTGGGCCTGGGGCCTGGGGCCTGGGGCCTGGGGCCTGGGGCCTGGATCGGCCAAATCCCAGGCCACTGCCCAAAAGGATGCAAACAGATGATCGCCGCGAAGGAAAGACAAATGACCTGGCACGTGGTCTATGGGCAAGGAGCGGCCCACGGTTTCTCGACCTTGGCACATTTGGGGCCAGCTAATTTTGTGTTGTGCCGAGAATTGTGGCACAGTTAGCAGCATCCCTGGGCTCTGTCCCCTAGATTCCAGAGGCCTCCCACCTCCCCATTTGGGAGACAACCAAAAATGTCTCCAGGTATTGTCAGAGGTACCCTGGGACCAAAATTATCACCAGTGGAGAACTCTAGGGCAGACTTACTAATTATCTAAAAAGGACAAATTAAAAGTTGGAGATGCTGTTTACAAATCCTACACTGGTTTTTAAACCTATAACAGCCAATCCTCACAATATCGATGGTGAATGGTGCAAAGGAGCTTCGTTTACTGCAGGATTAATTGGTACAAGCTCCGGGACATCTTCTCAGAGCGATGATCGTGGAAATGTTTGTGTCATTCAGTGCGGTAAACCCATGTATCTGTCCAGACCTTAGAAACAGTGACAAGCAGCCCTGGTTGAGGTCCCCTGGATCAAACAGTCTACCACTGGCAAACACATGAGTGAGGTCATCCTATACCAGCAGCCCTGGTGGAGCCAGCCCAGCCCAGAAAGGCCATTCCAGCCATCCTGCCATCCCAACCAACCCACAGAATCAAGAGCTAAATAAAATTGGTGTTTTAAGTCATTAAGTTTGGGGACAGTTTGTTACACAGCAAAAGCTAACTGATACACTCATCTCACTAGCACTCAAGGCTCCCTTTTTCTTGGGGTAATTTTTCACATGGAACATTTCCATCCATTAACCAGACTTACTGAGCAGAAAATAGAGATAATGAAATGTGAATGCCGGGTGGTTGCTAGGCCCCGCTAGGCCCCCTCAGCAGTTAAGTGATGCTCACCTGCACACAGGCGAGACTCAAATTCCTACCTTGACAGAATTACAAATCACTACTTGTGTTGTGCAAAGACTCCAGATCACTCAGTTGAAGTTGCTAATGGATCTCTTAATTCCAGGGATCCATTTTTTTAAGCACCTACTAAGTGCCTATTATAGTGAAAGGCTTTGTGGAGACAAAAACAGCAAACAGCCCTCCCTCTTTACCCTGCTGGGATACATGTGCACTCTCCAGTTTGCCACAGTCCCCACCACTCCCTATTGCCCTGAGGGAACCTGACCAGCCACCTTCATGCAAGTTACCTGCCTGGTTGCTGTGATCATTCAGTTTGCAATAAGATAAGTGCTAAATCCTGAGGCCCAGGGGGCCTGAATGGCAAGTCAGAGGAGACTCCTGAATGAAGAGAGGATGGGAAATGGGGAGGATTTGCAGTGTGGAGGGAGAAAGTGGCAGTCATTCCAGATGAAGGCCTAAGTCTCCCCTCCCCAGGGCCAGTGCCCTCATGAGACCCAACCGGCTCCATCCAGACCTCCCTCTCCAGTTACCAGGGGGTTGGGAATGAATCAGGGCTCAGCCCTGGAGGCAGGCCTGCTGGGAGTCTCCTGCTTCCCCCACCCCACACGAACACACCCCTGAAGCCACTGCTCCATTTAGCATTTGCACAGGGCCCCGGAGTAGTAGAGGCGGGGCCAGCCCCCCCCATTGGGAAAGCAAATAAACAGAGGGGCTGGCAGCTCTGAGGCCCCTCCGCCTCTCCCCCCTGCCTGGCAACCCCCCCCAAAGCTCACACCAGCCTGCCTCCTCTAAGAGACCCCTCTGACGCTTCTTATATTCCAGCCCACCCTTCCGGGCCTGCTTCTCCCTCTGCCTTCCCCATCCCTGCCAGCCCTCTGCCTGTCTCCTTTGGGCACCTCTGTCTTCCCTTACTCACCCTGCCTTCCCCTCCTTTCTCACCTCCTTCCACAACCTCTCCTGGGGCCTCTCCTCACTCTCTTCCCTTTCTCCCCCCTTCCTCTGTCCCCTCCCACCCAGCCTCTCAGCCCCCCCCATCCATCTTCCCCTCTCCCTCTCCCCACCGCCCACCCCAGCCTGGCCTCCCTCACTCCTGACAGGAAGCGGTTGGAGAAAGATGGATGGAAATGACACGCCGGCTCTGGCGTGACTGCCACCCGGTGATGCATTGGGAGCCGTCGCTGGCTTTCTGCGGGAGCCATACAGATGAGAGGGTGACCCCCTGGCAGTGTGGGGTCAAGGACACCGGAAGGGCGGAGGGCTGGGGCCGGGAGAGGGAGGCCGGGCCACGGGGAGCTGGGCTTATCCCTCTCTCAGGGCCTTCTCTTCCCGGGCCCCCCAGCAGCAAGCAAAGGGCCCAGTCAGTCCCCTCCGTGTCCCTAGAAGGAATACAATACTACAGAGGAAAAGCCAGGAGATTTTCAGGCGCGTTCTCTCTGAGCATTAGCCCTCGCAGTCCCCTGAATGCCCCTGTGACGTGAATCCTCTTGTTCCCATTGTACAGAGAAGGAAACTGAGGCCCAGCGTGGTTAATATTATTATGAGCTAATGAGGGATAAAGTGTGACAATCCTGTTCACCAGACACTGATTGACACCAGCTCTACATGCAAAAGCTGTGCCCGGAGATGGGCCCTTTCGTGAGTCACGTGTGGACTCCAGGGGAGCACTATTTGGTCCAATGTCCAGGGGCCCTTCTCCTGCCTCTGGCCCAGACTATCCTAAGCCACCCCAGATAGAGCCACCTAAGTTCCCAAAACTTCCCCGGGAGGAGGAAACCTGTACTCCAGCATGATCCCCTCACACACCCTTCACTCTCCTCCCATGCCCATGGCTCCTTATTAAGCGCCTACTGTGTGCTGGGCAAGGCACTACATAAAACAGCTACCTGGTGAGGAAGACGGCCCCTGCCCTCCTGAGCTTTCGAGTCATTGCCCTGCCCTGCCTCCTCCTGAATTTCTCCCCGAGACCTAAATCTGGCCTCTTCCCAAAATCCCTCTAAGACCATCTCCTCTAACTCCTGCACCTTTCAGAATCAAACAGGGTGATGCTCACCTTCTTGAGGTCCCCTCTGATATCCTTTTGTCATTGTCCCTGGTCTCTCCCCATCTAGACTACAGGCCAGTGGGTGATTGTGGCCGGCTGTTCGGGGGCCCCTGTTTCTCTTCTCCCCTCTACCCATATCCTTTGTCACTTGACTTTGCAGTTTCTCTTACTAAGGAGGAGCAGCCGCATGACTCACTGTGGCTAACAGGACGCAGCAGAAGTGATGGCGTCCAGGTCGAAGCAGAGGTCTCAAGAGGCCTGAATGTTTCCACTTGCTCTCTTGCACATCCGTCATCACCATGAGGACATGCCCACTGGCTGCCCCTAGCAAAGGGGCCCCAGTCAAGCCCAACCTAGTGTAGACCCTTTCAGCCAACCAACCCTCAGCAGCATGAGCAAACCCAGCTGGGATGAGTTAAATCCCAGCCAACCCACTGAGAAGTGAAATATAACGTGTGATTTGGGGTCATTTGTTATGCAGCATTAGCTGACTGATACAGTGGTCCTCGAAAGGGCATCAGACTCTAACTGAAGCTGTGCCACAGACTCAGTGTGTGAACTTGGGCAAATTACTTGACCTCCGTGGGCCTCATTGTCCTCCTCTGTAAAGTGAGCACGATAACACCTGCCTCCCAGAGTTGTCATGACGACTAAATGGAGCGCAAGCTCCTGGATCTGAGTAGGTGCCCACTGGATGGTGGCTGTTATTGTGATCAGCAGAATTATTAGTAAGGGTTAGAATGGGATTTGCTTTTCTCTCTGGATGACCAGGGGCTTTGCTTCTCCATGTTTCAGTTTTGTGTCTGTAAAATGGAGAGTGTAAAATAAATCTATAGGGTTTTGTGAGGGTTTATTTGAATGTGCTTAACACAAAATCATGCTCCATAAGGGTTGGGGGCAAAGAGAGAAGAAGGGAGGGAGGGAGACCACATACCCCAGGGGCCCCCCAATGCTTGTCCTGAATCCTGTGCTCCTCCTCACAGTTCAGTTGGCAGCCCCATGTCATCTCAAAGGGACTGTCCCTGAGTCTCCCCATCTGAAGCAGCCCCTCGGTCACTCTTTCCCGAGCCCTGTTTTATATTCTTCAGAGAAGTTGTAACAATGAAAAACTGACTTGTTCCTTCGTTGCGTCCTTCACTGTCTCTCCCACAAGAATAGAGGATCCGTGGAGCAGAGACTGTGTCTGCCTCGCCCCCCGCTGTATCCGCAGCACCCAGCCCAGTGCGCGGCACATAGTAAGTGCTCAGTAAATATCTGTTGGGTGAATGAATGAAAATAACGCACAAAGGCTGAGACGCCTGAGCCCCGCGGCCCCCACGCACACGCGCCGTCCATCTCAGGCTCATTCCCGCGCGCCTCCCTCTCGAGGCAACCGCCCTGGCCCGCTGCCTCTCAGAAGGGTCTCTGGCTGTCTTGTCTCCCCATCAGTCACCTCATCTCCCCTCCACACCGATGTCACACTTGTTAGAAAGGCTAGAGTCCCCACAGCGTGTTTACCGCGGTTTGAAATTATCTATCACTCAGCCTGCCTCCCCTGTCTGCCCATCAATCTTATCACCTGTGGAAGGAGCGGCCTGGGGGCCAGTCTCCCGCGCGCCTTTGTCTCCTGCCGGCATCAATTTTCCTCACTCCTGGCTCGCAAAACCCCTCCTGTATTGAGTTGCCTGGCCCCTTTCTCTGCATTGATGGATGTTTCTGGATGGATGGACCCCCCTGCCTCCAGCAGTGGCCCCGTCGCCCGCCCCCACCCCAGCTGGATCCAACCTGCAGGCAGGGTCTCCAGAGCACCCTCCCAGAGCTCAGGGATGCAGTGTGTCTGGTTCCACGGGCAGGGGCCTCACAACAGGCGAACTCTCCTATTTCCTGCCTCCTGTCTGCAGGAGATGCCCTTGCCCTAAAAAAGGGGGTGAAGCCACATATCCTGGGTGCCTTCTGTGTTCCTAGCACTTTAAACGCATGACTCCCATTTAACTGCTGAGAACACTGAGGCTCAGAGCCTTCAACAGACTTGCCTAAAGTAACCCAGCAAGAAGGTGGCAGAGTGGGGCTTTGACTAAAGGTCCAGCTGCCTCCCAGGTCCGCGTGGTCACCGCTGTCTCAGCAGGGAGGTTCTTTGGGTCAAAACCTCAGTGCATGTTGCTGAGAGAATATGCACATTTCTGTTAGTTCTGAGCAAAAAAAGAATTTTTTTAAAATCTAGATGGAAGGAGACTTGACTCAGGGTGGTGAATGCACAGTATGATGCACAGATGATGTGTTATAGAATCGTATGCCTGAAACCTGTATAATTGTATTAAACAATGGCACCCCAATCAATCCAATAAAGAAGTTTTAAAAATCATCTAGACCAGTAGTTCCCAACCAGGGGTGATTTTTGTCCCCTCAGGGAACATTTGGCAATGTCTGGAACATTTTCGGTTGTATTTTTTTATTTGATTTTAAGAGAGAGAAACGTCGATCTATTCAATCCTCCACCCATTCATGCATGCATTGGTCGATTCTTATATGTGCCCTGACGGGGGATCGAACCCACAGTCTTGGATTATCGGGACAGTGCTCTAACCAACTGAGCTACCGGCCAGGGCTAGGTCTTTTATATTCTTAAAGACGATTTTCAAGAACGTGATTGAGGAGAGAAAATAAAGAGAGCATAGAACGTGAGCCCTTTAAAAGCGCTGGCAATGCCTGCTTTTGACTTTCACACCTGAGACAGAGAGACAGAACGGAAATGGCCCAACAGGGGCCATGACATCGGCCTATGGTGGCTTGTCGTCCGACCTTGCAGAAGTTCTTAGCTGTTCCGGGCCTCAGTTTGCCAATCTGTAAGTTGGGATGACTCACAGCTGTTCTGTGGTTTAAGGAAGCTGTACCCACAGCTGGAGGCCATCCAGGAGGGGAGACAGCTGCTACCGGAAAAGCTCCTGAAGGCAGAGAAAGAGGGGGAGAAATACCCCAGCTTCCCCTTCCTTCCAACACCTCCCGTTGGCTGCCCCCAGATGACACAGGGGAGCCTGGGCTTGACAATCTGTGGGAGTGTCACAGAAGATGGGCTACAGGGAGGAGACCTGAGGGCTAGAGGCCCAGGACTGACGCCAGTAGGGACTATTGTTAGCCCTGTTCCCCAAAACGGGACACTGAGTCTCAGAAAAATGCAGCGACTTCCCTGAGGTCACACGGGCTCCTCTAAACCCAACTGGAGTCTGTGCTCAATACCTGATGACACCAAGTGACTGCAGCTTGACTTCTGAGTGACAGGGTCAGGCCCAGGAGGCAGGACATCTAGCTGGAGAGAGAAAGCAGGCTTGGGCCCTGAAGGTGGCAGAGGGCTGGGGTTTGACCCAGGAGGAGGAGGACAGTGCCCAGGAGAGGAGACAGCCACCTTCTCCAGAACCGCATTAGCAGCGATTTCCCGAGGTGACAGGGACGGGACTCACGGGCACGGTGATGTTGCCCATTTGTAATCGCAAAGCAAGCATTTTCCAGCCCTTAATGGGGGACCCAACCAATCCGTGAGACCCCCCTATTTCTCTTTGTCTTTCCCCTGCCAAGTCAGCAGGCTGACTGATCTCCCCCGGGTGATTAATTTTCCCCTTGACACCCTGGGGAATGAGACATTTGTCCCAAGGGTAGAGAGACAAAGAGGCAGGGCCGGAGCGCGGGCGAGCAGCGGGGCTTCGCAGGCCTGGCCCTCCGTCCAGGGCCCGGCTCCTGGGAGGACCGGCAGAGGCCAGGCCCGCTGCGAGTGGGGCCTGCAGGGTTAGGGGGTCCCCGAGAGAGCTTGCAGGAGGGAGCAGCCGCGGCAGAATGGAAGGGCCGGGAGAGCCCATCCGTGGAGGCCAAGATCCCACGAGGGGGGAAATGGATCCTCGCTGGACCCAGCGCAGGTCCGGTTTTAACAGCTTCCTGGGCAATTTCACTCCTGGGTTGCTAAGATTCTGGGTCAGATCAATGGAAGGAACAGTCCAAGTGTGGCCACGGGGCAGGTGGGGCAGGTGTCCTGCCCTCGTCTTCTGGGATCACAGTCTAGTGGCTGCATTCAGGGCCTAAGAGCCAAACGCTCCGGGTTCAAGTCCTGCCCTGGCCATTTGGTAGCCATGAGGTTTAGGGCAAGTTGCTTAACCCCTCTGAGCCTCAGCTTCCTCACCTGCTAAATGGGCTAATAATTTTACTTACCCCATAGGGTTGTTGGGGGGGTCCTCAGTTTTAGATATCTAAAACCTTAGAAACGTGCCCAGCACATAGAGGGCTTATATAAGTTACCTATTACTGTTTACTTTTAGTGCCCGTCTTTCCAACTTGAGTCATTTTTAATGCCCCCAGCACGGTTCTTGCCAAATGTGAGTGGCGCTCCTAACATAATGTACTTAATATGTGTATTTAAATCGATCCTGTTTTTACTTAAATTTCTTTTAGGAGAAAGTTTTTCATCCTGACCATAAAAGGGAAATTGCTTAAATATCATAAGGTAACCAGAAAAATAAATGCCGCAGAAAGAAAACACCGCTCCATAATTCTAGCTAGTCCCTGCCATCTGCCGAGGGGTCCGTGCCTGGGCCGGCTCCCTCTCGTTAAAACGGGGTCAGTTGGATGGTGTCAAAGGCCAAGTTGTCCTGAGCTGAGCCTTTCGCCTCGGCGGGAGCGAAAGGGCTGAAAGGTGACGGGGAGGGGAGAGGGGCTCTCGCCGTGAGATTGTGTGCACAGCCGCCAGCACCCTCACCTGAAGGCCCAGGGTTCGCGTCCCGCGCCAGCCAGGTGGTCCTGGGGCCATTCCAGCCCGGACTTTGGTCGGTTGGTACCTCTGGGTCTTGGGATGAGTGAGCCCAGCCCACTGCTGGGGTGGAGAAGCAGCGCTGGTTTTCCCAGTCGCTTTTGTGAGATCTGAACATTCAAGCAAGAATGAACCAGGGTGTGTGCTGGGAGGGAGGGAGGGAGGGAGGGAGGGAGGGAGGGAGGGAGGGAGGGAGGGAGGGAGGGAGGGAGCTGAGGAGTGAGCCAGCTCCCAGGAGGTTCAATTATATTAAGGAAGATGCTGGGAGCCGAGGGGCTGTCTAGGAAGAACACCATGAGAAAGAGACAATCCAGCCCACAGAATTAGGGCCACCTTATTTTCAGTTTCCCCTGGCAATGACCCTCCACACCCCTGGACCTGTCCCCTGCACACACTGTCACTTTCCCACCACTGTGCCCTGGTTCACATGGTGCCCCTCGCCTGCCCTCTGCTCTCTCTGTTCATCCGAATCCGACCCATCTTCTGGCCTGGTTCAAGGCCACCTCAGCCCGGTGACACCAAGCCCTGTCCTTAGTTCTGGCTGGGGGATTCTGGGAAACATAGAATGAGCTTGTTTGTGTTCTAAACGGGAGCGGGAGCGTACGCTTGCAATCTGAAAGCAACAGTCCAAGGCTCCTGAATGACATGGGCGGTGTTATTGTCACCCAGGAGAATGGTGACATGGAAGTTTCCCGATGTGCCAGGCGCTGTACTGAGCTACTCCAAATGCTACTCGTGAGTGAATCTTCACAACAGCCCTACAGTCCCCAGTTTAGAGATGAAAAAAGAAAGCTCAGAGAGGCTGGGTAACTTGCCTGGGGTTGAACAGCTGCCGAGGAACCGGGCTGGGACTAGGAGGCGGCCTCGGGCGTCTCTCTAACACTGTGTCTCGTTAGCCCAGCTCCGCCCAAGTAGACTGCGCGGGAGGGAAGTGGGTGTCAAATCCTCTGTGGGCCCTACTCCCGGGCCAACACCCCTACTAAGCGAGCCATCAAAGCAAGTGGCCCTTGATTCTTAAGACAGTTTCCGTCTTCTCTAACGCTTCGTGTCTTCCCAGATGCACATTCGCGATCTCTCCCCCATCAATGCACGAGTTTGGGCCGCATCCCCCAAACCTCGCACACAGTAGGCCATCCTACTTCTGGGCGCGTTTGTCTCCGCATCTGCCATTCCCTCCCTGCCCCCGAATGTCCAACCCCCAGGTCTTTGTTGCGTCAGTGACTCACACGTGTAGATAAGAAGTGACCTTTGTAAAATGGGTTCGCAACAATCACATAGGGGAGAAATTAGTGCCCCATTTCACGAATGTGCTTCTGGGGTGTAGGGGCTGCCTCAAGTTCATGGGGTTCGGCGTCTGCAAATGTCAGGCCTTTCCCAGCCCTGGGGGGAGTGGAAACAGGCCGGAAACAGGAGCTCGGGGTTGCACAAGCCTTTCTAATCCAAAGCAAACAAATAAAGCCAGAGAAGGGAGCCTGGGAAGCAGCCTCCCGCGCACCAGTGCCCGCCGCCAGCTCAGGGGCCCTAATTGCCGCAGGAGCCACCTGGTCCCCATTTAGCAGAAAACTGTCCCCTTCGCTTGGCGCTGCGGTGCAGGGGGAGGCAAAGGGATGTCAGGTGCTTCTTGGCTGGGAGCAGAGAGGAGGCTGGGACTCGTGCCTCCAGCCAGCCTGGGCTCCCGCCACCGTAGGGTGGACGGAGCGGGCCAGACAGGAGGCTCCTTTCCTGCCGGAGAGAGGGGGGCCTGCTCGCCACATTGATGGGGTTTTGTTTTCTTCCTCCTGCTCCTGGCAGGGGAGGCTGGCAGAGTTGGCTGCAGGCCCCATCCCTGGAATTTGCCATCTCAATTAAGACCCAGGATGAGCGGGACACCTGACAGAGAGAGGGGGGGAGACGGACAGGAGCGGGGATGGCAGAGCCTCCGCGCAGGGCCTCCGGGAAGCAGAGATCCAGAGAGGGGACAGCAGAGAGGCCCTAAAAGTCCTGCAGCCCCCCCCCCCCCGTCTATTGAAGGGGAGGCCAGCCAAGGAGGTGCGGCAGCCAGATGGAAGAGCTTCCTGCCTCTCTGACTTCTGCCAGTTACCTTCCAGTGAACACCTACTACGTGCCAAGTAGGTGCTGTTTTACATGCATTGTTTACATCTTCCTGGCAACCCTTGCGAGATAAGCATTCATTCACTCATTCATTCATTCCCACAAGTATTTCTTGAGCGCATATAGAACCTGTTCTCCATCCTGAGGACTTAGGGATGATCTTTCTAGATAGACACGGTCCCTGCCGTCACGGAGCTTACAGTCTAGTTGGGGGAGAGAGGCAATAAACAAATAACTCGATTACGTAGTATTTAGGAAGGTGATTGGAAAATGTCTTTTCAGGGAGGCAGGCAACATTTGAGCAGAAACCTGAATGAGATGAGGGTGCAAGTCATGTGGAGGGGGAAGAGCAATCCAGGTAGCAGCAAGTGCAAAGGCCCTGGGGTGGGAAGGGGCTTGTGGGTTTGAGTGACAGCCCAAGGACCGATATGGCCAACACATAACAGCAAGGGCCACTGGTAGGAGGTAAGGCAGGAAGGCCAGTGAGCCAACCAGGAGGGGCCTTGGAAGCCTTGGGAAGGAGGTAGGGCTTGGTTTGATGGATAGGTTACCAAGATCCCTCTGGCGGTCACACGCAGCACGGGAACAAATGGGCACGGCTGCGAGCCAATAAAGCTTGATTTACAAAAGCAGCCTGGCTGGCCCAGCAGGCCAGAGTTTGCTGGCTCTTGACCTACAATGACCCAGGAAGACTTTCAGCAGAAATGAGTAGCAAGGAACCATTTAACGAAGCAAAAAAAAAAAAAATAACCTTATTAACTGATTTAGGTTAATGGGACAGAACGTCCGCGCCTTGGGAAAATAAATGCCCATGGAAAAGTAACAGTAGCATTCGGCTTGAGCTAGAAACCCTCCAACTCCACTGAGATGCCGCGCCTTCAGCCCCACGGGTGCGGGTGCGGGGGCAGGGGCAGGAGGACCCTCCCTGAGGTGCCTGTCAGGCTGGTGACAGGACCCGAGGAGGTGGGGCTCTGTGACCAGCCCCGCGCCATCAGCGCAGCAGATGTGCGGGCTGGGAACACCTCCAGACCATTGGCACTCGGCGATCGATGGTCCCAGGAGAGAAAGCAGGACACAGATGCTACTCCCGGGCATGAAATGGGTTGGAGGAAATGGAGACATCGCCGGGGGAGAGAAAGCACCCCTTGGGGTCCCTGTCCTCTGTGCTAAGGAAAGGCTGGCCCCGTTTGCAAGGCAGTGGCTGCCGTTTTGCTGGAGTTCCCGCGCGCGTGTTTGAGGGGAATGAATTGTTCCTCCAGGTTCGTCATCTGGTCTGACAAAGGCGTGTCGGCAACCCCGGGGTGGTGCTGCGCCCAGAGCTCGGCCGGGGGCTCTCACTGGAACAGCCAGGCTGCCTGAGCCTCAGCTTCCTTCTCTGCGGGTCGGGAGAGAATCGAGGTGACAGGCGTCTCGTTGGGTTAGCCCAGCGCCTCTCAACCTGGGCCGGGCATCAGTGTCCCCTAGGGAACTAAGGAAACGCCCGATGCCCAGGAATCCTCCCCGGAGATTCTGATTCAGTCAGTCCAGGTGGGGCGTGGCCATCACAGGTTTAAAAGTTGCCCTTTTCGGGTGGTTCCTGGGCGTAGCCTGGATGGAGACTCACTGGGCTAGACGTACAAATGCATTGGACGATTTTGGATCAACTCTAAGCACTGGGGGAAATAAACACGGTGATGTGATCACACGCGATCAGGGCGATGGCTGTTTTCTACAGAGGGCTCGGCAGGAGCCTCCCTGAGACGACATTTAAGCTGAAACCTGCGTGAAGTAAAGGGAGGAGGCGTGCAGCTTCCTGCGGGAAGGGCAGCGCAGGCAGAAGGGACAGCGAGTGCAAAGGCCCTGTGGTAGGAATGCTCTTGGTGTGTTTGAAGAGCAACGGAGGCCAGTGCCGTCAGAGTAGGGGGAAGGTGGGAGCTAGACCAGGGCCAAGGTTATGTAGGGTCTTATGACCGGGGTTACAAGACAGGTTTTAGTTTAAAGGATGTTGGAGAGATGTAGGCAGGGAACCGACGTGACCTGATTTCTGCATTTATAAGGTCACTCCTACCATTGTGTGGAGAAACGGGCTAAGGCAAATCAACGATTCACTTGGATTTTACAGACTAGTAGATGTCTCCCCCTGCCCCCCAAAATGGGGGGGGGTCATTATAACGCTGTCAACCCTTCATCTCACCACAATTGAAAATGTTCAGAAAGAAAAAAAAACCTACTGGCTCCCATTATCATAATTTTATAATAGAAAGGACATTTTAACACACACACCAAATATGAGGAAGGACACAGTGTCAGAACAAGGGACAGGGTCTGCATTGCGTGCATTTAGCTCCGGTGAGGAGGTGGCCTTGGGGCTCAGATGGGAAACGGGGGTAGAATTGTCCAGCTCAGCGCCTCTCAGCCCTGCCGGGCCTCCAAATCTCCTGGGGAGATTTTCAAATCCCCCGTCTGGGTGCCACCCCCGGACAATCTGCTTCAATCAGTCTAGAGCGGGGCTCAAGGGTTGGGGAGCCTTCAAAACTAGACCAGAGAATCCCAATGTGCAGGCACAGTTGGGGAGCACGGGCTGGACAAGGAGGGAGGAGAACTTTCCAGGCCAGGAGGTCGGCCTGAGCAAAGGCCCGGGATCAGAGAGAGGGCGAGTGACAAGCAGGACCTGCAGGGCCATCGCATCGGCGGTCAGACAGCCGGTCCTCTGGGCCATGCAGGGGACCCGATTTTCAGCAGGAAAGGGACCACATTAATTTGTATGTTTCCAAGGTCACTTTGTTTCATCCCCTGGAAGAGAAAATGATTCAGATCCCAGCTCTGCCTCCCACCCCCGCCACCGACAATCTGTGCCACTTTGCAACATCCCTGAGCCTCGGTTTCCCCATCTGTCCAATGGGGCAATGATTTCCGATTCTCCGCCAACAAGGGGAGCTTGCAAACACGCTTTCCATGGGTACCGTGTGGGCACTGGGGACACAGCCGTGAACAAATCCGTGTCGCTGCCCTCAAGAAACTCAAATGCTGGTGGAGGAAATGAAGTTGACAGATACTCTGTAACCAGAGGGGGGTCGGGGGGGGGGCTGGTGCTGCGGGGGCCTCATCAGGACGCTCGCCTTCTCCTCACATGGCGTCGAGATGAGGCCTCTGGGCCTCTGGGGTGGGGGGTGGGGGGTCAGCCATCAGAGATCAGGGTGAGGCGGGCATTTGTGGGGTGCACAGCGAGGCCCAGAGGATGGGGAACGGGGTCAGGGTGGGTGCCGGGGGAACAGGGCACCTTGCCTGTGGGGTCCTAGAGGAAGGAGCCCTGGAAGGAAGTCGCCCACACAAAGGAAGCCAGGAGACAGCAGGGGGAGCCTAATGCAACCTTTTAAAAAACAATAAATAATAGAGCATGTGATAAATGCATCCCCTCATCTGAATGGGGCTGGAGAACTGGCCCCTTCTTTCTAATCACTTAATGACCCCCAGGAGGGTGGGGGTGGGGGCTCACTTGGGGGGCCCCCTCCTCCTCTCCTCTGGGCACTGAGGTCTATAAAGAGAAACCGGCTCCTTAAAGAAGGTCATTTACAAACCCTCCCTTAATGGAGGGCAGCAGAGCTCCGGGTGACACCCTTCTGGTCCCGGACAAGGGTCATGAAAAAGGAATTGGCTTCCGAGGCCCCAGCACATGCGCTCGCCCAGCCCCGAGCAGCCCCCTCCAGCCTGGAGCCCACATATTTATTATTCCCCCCCATTGTCTCGGCCTCCCCCACGCCTGCCCTCCCCCCTCCCCCTCGGCCCCCTCCCGCCGCCCTCGGGCCCGCCCTCCGCCTGCACCCAGCCTCTCTCATAATAGCATCCTTTTCACGGAGACAAATTGTCTGGCCTCAGGATGCACCTGAGGACTTTCGCCCCTTAACAAATGGTCTTTTAATTTTCTACCAGAAGGGCAGAGGGAAGGGGGGCCGAATCAATCACACATCCATCTTCATCATCGCTGCCCAGGGACTCTTTTTGCTGGCTGGCTGCCCCTCGGGATGATGGGGTGAAAAATAGGAAGGGGGGAGCCATCGGAAGGGCCGTGGGGGAGGGGGAGCCACAGAGCAACCACCCGGAGAAGCCCCTCTCTGCCTCTCCGAGGGAGATGCCCACCAGGCACACCTCCCCTTCCAGTTGGACGTGAGTGGAACCAGGTTCTGCTATTTTGACAAAAGTGGAAACTGAGGCCTGCACCACCGGCGGTCTCATGGAAAGCATCTCACACCTCTTAGCCACTGCCGGCCAAGTCTTTGGAGTCGGATAGGCTGGCCTTGCGATTCTGCCCCTTTCCCGCTTACTAGCTGCGTCCTGGCCAAGTTCATCGCTCATAAGCCTCCAACTTTTCATTTGTGAATGGAGTAATAAGAGTGCCTGCTTTCTAAGGGGATTGTGGGGCTAAGTGAGATAATCCCCTGCGAATGCTTAGCCTGGGACCAAGCACAGAGTGAGAGTTTGCTCCATGATAACTATGTCCTTGGAGGTTCCCAAACCAGGTTTCAAGCCTCCCCCACATTACCCCACTCTCAAAAAAAAAAATGGTGCGTCTACTTTGAAATTTGGTAACCCTGGAGTCTGGGAGGCTGGCATCTACTTTCAGGCCAGGTGTGTTCCTGCCTCAGGGCCTTTTCACCGGCTGTTCCTTCCACCTGCTTCCATTACATATCACCTTTCATCTCCTCAGGTCTCTGCTCAACTGTCTTCTGAGTGAGAACTTCCTTGATTGTCCTACGTAATATCAGGACTTTTCCCCAGCCTCTTATTCTGCAGAACACTCCTCGTTGTCTAACACACGAAATGTATTTCTCATTTATCGAACAAACACGTGTACAGCATCATCCACGTGCCATGTGCTGTTCTAAGTACATTTCAGATACTGGCTCATCTAATCTTTAACAATCGAGGAGCTATGGATGACGGCAGCCCATTTGACAGACGGAGAAACTGAAGCAGCAGCCAGGTGCGTGCTGAGGGCCTGCGTGCAGGGACAGCCCGGTAGCCGTGAGCACCCTGGAGCCCGGATCGTGACTTCTACATACCATTCCCCACAAAGCAGAACCAGGGCTCCTTGGAGAAATGGCTGATTCCAGGCCTGGAGCGTGGAAAGTGCAAAGTGAGTAGGAAACATCTGCCCGCGTGCGACAGTAAGGAAGTGTTTAAAGAATGTCAAGGACACATTGAAAGGGCCCAGCAGCCAGCTTGAAGGGCTCCCACTGGCCAAATCCAGGGCAACTTGAGCAACAAAATAAATAGTGATTGTGAAGGATTATTGCCCATTGAGTAAAATGAGAGCCACGAGCCCATCCTGACATAGTAAACAAATAAATGAAGGAATAAATAAATAAGGAATATTCTTCTTTGCAACTAATCAACGTAAAAGGAAACTTTCGGCCAGAAAATCTGTATTTGGGAAAATAGCATCATCATCATCGATTTGGGCAAGAGTCATCCCACGATGCTAAAGCTAGTCAGTCAATAGCCAGAGAGTCGCCTCGCCTCAGAGCATCTCCCCACAATGCACGTCCTTGTGACAGAGGGAAAGTGGTCAGTGTCCTGTGTGAAAACCTGACAGGCGCACCTAAAGCAAGTAATCAAAGTCAGTGGCACCAGGAATGGGACAAATCGACATCCTGTGCCTCCGGACACGCGGCACCGGGAAGAACACGGCATCTCCTGAACAGGATTCTCGCCCAGATGCACAACCTGAGCCAAATCGTGCAGAAATCTGGGACCCACTCAGATTGAGGGGCACCTCGCTGAGCTCCCGTGTGGATCTCACACCTGGATGCTTCACAAACACCCCGTCCTGGAGCCAAAGACTACGGGGCTGATTCCAGATTGAAGAGGCCAAAAGAGACGTGACACTGAAGGCAACAGTGTGGTCCCGGAGTTTCTTTTGCCATAAAAGACATTATCAGGACGAACGGTCTTCCGTGAGATGATAGGTTATTGCAGCAATGGGAAGCTCCTGATCTTGATCGCTGAACTGAGGTTCTACAAGAGAATATCTGTGTTTAGGAAACGGACATTGAAGCACTTAGGGGTCAAGGGTGCCACGCCTGCAACTTACTCTCGAAAAGTTTCAGGAAAAAAAAAAAAAGAGAGAGACAGAGACAGACAGAGAGCAAATGTTCACATTGAAGGTTAGTCTTGTACTATTATTTTTTTCAGGTTTTCTGTATGTTAATATCTGAAAAGAAAAGAAAAAGAAGAGAAATAGCACAGAGAGGTTGCAGAACTTGGACAGGGTCACACAGGCAGGAAGTGGAAGGAGTGAGGTTTGGAACCCTGGCAGTTCTGGCTGCCGGACACAACGTCACCTTGTCCTTCATTGTCTGCCCTCCTGCCCACTGTCATCACCTCAGAGCCCCAGGAAGTCAGAATTTTTGTTGGTTTTTTTATCTGTTTAGTTCACTACTGTATTCCCAGCACAAAGAGCAATGCCTGACACGCAGTAGGACCTCAATACATATTCGTCGAGGGAATGAATGAAGCGTAGTTGGATGACTTAAGCACCCAGGGTCCCCGCGCTGTCTGTCGGGGTGCGGTTTGGGCTGGGGCCGGCTTGGGGAAGCTCCAAACACACAGCTCTTACCCTAGGGAGCAGGCTTTGCAAGGCCCACCCTTCCCCACCAAAGAGAAAACCAAAACAAACAAACAAAAAAACACCAAAAACCCCTCAAACTCTCTATTTCCCCCTAGTAGGCCCACACCCTGGCCCTGGAGAGTGAAGTGAGCAGCCCCAGGCATTGGGGCCGGTTAAACAGGAATGCGGGTCTCAGGTCAGGCCCGAGGCGCTGAGAAAACGAATTTACTGGAGGTTTAGCTCAGCCCCCACCCTGAGGGGAGCTGGTAAAAAAAATAAAATAAAATAAAATAAAATTTTTTAAAAAGCCTGGCTTCCTCTCCCTCCCTCGGCGGCTCTCCCTTTCCCTTCCCCCAAACCCTTCCCCCAGGCGGCGTGGGAGCCCAGGGAGGGCTGCCTCCCCCTCCCGGGAGGGGACCCAGCGAGGAGGTTAATTAGATGTTTGCATCCAATTTCCGTCTTGTTGGCGAAAGCGCCGATCAGCTGCAGCCCCCGGGCCCCGCGCCCTGCACGGCTCACAGTTACTCGCCAGCCCTGAACCCGCTCCCGGGTCAAACCGCGTCCATTATCATTTGGTCCCTGCCTCTTCCCCTGTAATTACGCAGCCCGGCCTCCCCGCACCACTTCTCTGCCTTCTCCCGGGCACCCACATTGGGCGAGACGGGCCTTGGGGAAGTCCGTCGGAGTCAACACTGTGGAGTGGCTCTGACCTTCCTGGCTGGGCTCTGAGCCGGGCACCCTGGGGAGATGCCCGGGGGCATGGGGGCAGCCCTCAGCTAGAAGGCTCCCACACCGGCTGGCTGCCCCGCTAGGGATTAGAGGCCCTTTGCAAACTCAGATGCCGGGTAGGTAAGGCAAGGGAGCCATGTTGGGGTGCGGAGAATGTGGGACATTAGGGAGTAGAGGAGACTGCGGCGAAGTAAATACAGCCCAGCCTATAGGGGGCACTATTCCTCCGCCCTGGCCAATGGATTACTTGATTGGCAGGTTGGCCAATCTGCCTTTGGGGAAGATGGGGAGGGAGGTGGGGTGGGGGGTGCTTGTGGGCAGAAAGACTAGATGGTCCGGGATAAATAAGTAGCCCAACACTGGAAATTACCCTAATACCCATCAACAATAGGACAGAGATATCAACCATGGCTTATTCATACAACGCAGTATCACACAGCGATGGAAAAACACAGGGCGTGGGTAAATCCGTCTTCATGCTGAGCGAAGGAACCAGCAGGAGAACATGTCGCCCCTATGGGGAGTCGCTCGATGTCAGGATTTTCAACTTTCCTGTGCTGATGTGTTCCTAGCACTTCACGCAGCACCTGGCACATAGTAGGTGCTTCATACGTGTTTGTTGAATGAATGAATGAGCAGGAGCCCCAGACAAGCATGTTCCAAGATTCAGTTCTAAAAGTACTTTCCTAGAGTCCCTCCTCTGGCCAGACTCCGGCCCCTGGTCTGCTCAAGATGCCCGCTCCCCACCCTGACCCCAGACCCCAGACCCCACCCCACAATCAACCTCCTGGCCAGCCCAGCTGTGACCAGTCAGCCTAAGTCCCGCAGGCCAGGCCCACTGGAGATCAGGTGGAGCCCTCCAAACTCATTCCGCTGGTCAGGGCAGCCCCACCTGAGAGGGGGGCCTCTGTGGGGTTTATTAACCCCTTCACCCCTGCCAAGCTCCATCCAGGGAGGTCTGGGCTTCCCCATGCAAAGTGGGGATGGTCTCCTGAAGGAGGCATGGCCCTCCTTTCTGCGGTTTGCGGAGCCCCGGGTGGGCTCACTGAGGGATGGGCTTCTCCCTGTGGCTCCTGGGCCCCAGGAAATAAAAGGCAGCCCTGTTTTGTTCTTACAGGGAGAGCCGGTGGGGAGAAAGGAGGGGGACACTAAGCAGTAACCCCACACACACCTCCACTTTCCAGGGCATCTAATCAGCTTGCCTATCTGCAGACAGGGAAACTGAGGCCCAGCGAGTGAAAATCCTGGAGTCAAACCTCCTCACCTGGCTCTGCCCCCTGTCCTATGGCAGAGTCCCCACCATTCACGGGCCCGTTCTGGGGGGATGGACTTTGGGGAGACCAGCTTGGGCAAAAGAGACCTAGAAGAGGGAGACGGTGCCGCTTGTCCTGACTTTCCCAAGTGTTCGGGACTCTATGCAAAGATACAGAATTACTCTCCACCTCAGTTTCCCCCTCTGTCAACCCTTGGCTTCTGTGGGCAGGAGCTGTCCCTGACCGCCCTGTGGAGAGGAGACCGGAGGCAAGGAGAGGAAGGTGGGGTGGGTTGGGAGGTACAAAATGCTCCGGGTTTGGTCTGGAGCCTTCGAGGCAGCCCCCCCTCGCCCCCTCAGTGACTAGACAGGTAGGTGGGGGCGCGCCCTGCCAGAATTGGCAAATTTCCTTCCGCCTCAGTCCGCACCCCCTGACTTCCTGGGGGGATCAGAAAGTCTCTGTACCTGGGAGACGGGAGGAAGGGTGGAAGGGAGGGGACCCTAATTGCTTCTTATGACATGATAATGGCAGGACTATTTGCAGGAGATTAAAATCCAATTCATAATGGGGTTTAATCATTTCACCATTGCTGGGCCAGCAGCTGGGCAGAGGCGGAAGATGCGGAGATGTGAACAGCTCGGCCACGGGTTCGAGGCTTCCCGCCAGTCAGTTTGCCTTTCGGCCCTGGGAAGGCTGGAGCTCTGGGCGTTCCCGGCCGGCTGAGGTTGGGAGGTGGCCCTGTAACCGTGAACTCTTTCATTCAGTCCAGTGTTTGTTGAGTGCCTCCAGAGTGCCAGGCCCTGAGCCAGGGGCAGGGGCCACACAACCCCTGCCCTCACAGAGTTTGCTGTCCCAGTTAATCCATGGATAGCACTTAACACATAGTGTCTAATACAAAGTAAGCGAGAGTGAAACAGATAAATTAATAAACATATATGTAATATATATATATGGGGTGTCCCCCCAAAAATGTATACACACTTAGCTGATAGCTCAATTGATGTTTCTTTCTTTTCAGATTTAACCCATTGCAATTAATAATTATTCGAATTGTGTATACATTTTTGTGACACCGTGTGTGTGCTTGTGCGTGTGTGTGTGTGTGTGTGTGTAAAATGCATCCCTTGCCAGCAGCCCCCACCCCTGATGAGGCTCGAATGGCCACCCTCCAAGCAGAAGCTGCCCAGTGCCCCTGGCCCATGAGCACAGTGACACGGGGACCTGCCTCAGCTGTGACGTCAGGAGAACGGCCTCTGTACCCTCCAGTGAGAGCACATTCCACTGTCACCGGGAAATGGAACCACCGAGAGCTTTCCCTGGGACGAGTCGGGGATTAGAGCTTCGCAGGCCCGGGATCCCGCTGCTGACCTCAATGAGCAGAGGGACAGATGGTGACAAAAGACCTGGCGAAGTTCTCGGGCCCCTGACACAAAGTGCTTTCAGGGAGTAGCAGGTTGAAGATCAGTAGGGAGTGGAAAGGGAAGTGGTTGAAAAATAGCTTATCGGGGAGGGGATGAAGGGGGACAGCGTGGGAGGGAGGGGACAGCGGTGACGGAGCCGCTTGGCCTTGGTGGAAGGAAAGCTCACGGGCCAGGAGTTGGGATGTGGCTTCTAGAACCGCGCAGATCTGGGGCGGGCCACTCGTCGGCTTCGTCCACGAGCCGTGATTGGCTGCCCCGGTTCTAGGTCATAAAAATACAGCCGCGAGGAAGTCACTCGAAGGCCCTGCTGTCACGGAGCTTCCACTCCAGGGAGGGACACAGGCAGTGAGCAAATAAATAACTGTGAGTAACACCAAGGTGTCATAAGTACCATGAAGAAAAATAAAAGTGGGTGAGAAACGGGGTATTTATACAGGGTGGTCAGGGAAGGCTGGGGGGGCCATATGGGCGGAGACCTGAAGGAGGAGAGGCCATAAGTTCCATGGGCAGCTTCGGGAACAGCAAACAGGCAGCAGGAACAGCAGGTGCGAACACCCCAAGACAGGACCAGGATCGGGGAGTTTGAGGAACAGCGAGGAGGCTGAGGATGGAGATGACAGTGGCAGAGCCTGAGGACAGAGTACGCTGGGGCCCCAGGAGGGGCTGTGGGTTTCGGTCGCGATGGGGGTCGTCTGCAGGCCTGGGACAAGGAGTCGTGGGATCTGGCTTATGCTCCAAAATTGTTCCGGCTGCCGGGTGCAGAATGAACTGAGCCCAAGGGCAGAAGCAGGGAGGCCAGTGAGAAAACCGCCACAACACTCAGCCGGGAGGTGATGGGACCTGGGACCAGGGTCAGCGCTGGAGAGGGTGGGAGGTGGTCGGATGCAGGGTAAACACTGAAGGACAAGCTGACAGGATTGTCCGCCAGGTGCCACCCTGACCCAGGCCTGGCTCTCCATCACCTCCTGCAGCGGCCCCCACCCACCCCACAGCGGTGAAAACAGCTGTCAAGACTTTTTTTTTCCTTCTGAGAATGAAAGAAAAAAAGCCAACAATCTATGAACTCATCAATACAGAGCCCCGCCAATGTGTCCATCAGCCGGGCTCCCGTCGATAACTTCATCTCAGGGCTGACAAGGCAGGAGGGAAGAGGGGGAAATGAAATATTTATAATTTCTTAAGGGATGGAGCCCTTCCCCAAGGTGATGTCCTCAGGTTCAAGCACATTAAGTTTCCAGCACAGAGCAGTCTCCCTGAGTCCTGCTGCCAGCCCAGTAGGGCAAGAAACACCCAACAGAAGGGGAAACCGTAAACGACATCCAGAAACAAAGTTCCTTCATTTTGGACCTAGACTTTGGGGTCAGACTCATAGATTTTCATCACCGGCAAGCTGTGGCCAAGGGCAAATTACTTCAGCTCCCCAGCCTTGCCCCTGCAGAATGGGGACAGCAACAGCGCCTATTTCCTAAGATTGTTACGAAAATAAAGTGAGATGACATATGTGAGGCACAGTGTATGGCTCAGGGAAAGTTGCTGTAACAAACATTTCCTGGCTGCCAGTTTGGTCTGAGTCTTGAAGGATAATTAGGATTCAGCCATGAGAACTTCCTGTCAGGCAGGAGGAACAGCCTGGGCAAAGGCTCAGAAGTGCAGAGGTGCCCTGCGGATACAGAGGGTGAATGGATGGGTCATTTCTTCTTAACCTCCAGTGTTGAAATTAATATGATAATTTTCAACTCATAGGGTATGTTATCACCATTTATTCAGTCAAGGCTTCCCTTTGGCTTTTTATTTTGTTTTATTTTTCCCTTTATTTGTGTGTTGGTCAGCTGTTACTGCCACAATGCTGCGTAACAAACAACCTCCGAATCCCAGAGGCTCACAACAACAAATTTACAATATTTTTTCACACATGTGGGTGTGCAGGTTGGCTGTGGTTCGGTTCATCCAGGCTGAGCCCAGCTGGATCAGGTTAGCTCCGGGCTTCCTGAAGGGCACAAGCCTGCTCCACGGGGCCCAGACGGAAAAGGTAGCAGTTGCCTAGGGCACGAGCTTTCATGGCAGGTCATAAAGGTGCAAGAGAGGAGGGCAAACCCTATATGCACATTTAAAGCTTTGGTCTGTGTCACATCCTTTAACTTCCCATTGCTCAAGCCACATAACCAAGTTCAAAGTCAAGGGGCAGGGACGTTTACTCCACCACATTGAAGACACGGCCAAGGTGGAGGAGTGTAATCCTCACAGGGGGCAGTGAGGAGTTGGGAACAATGACCTAATCTCCCAGAATTCTCCATTCACAATTTCCTTTTTCTCCTCACTATAGGCACCTACTCTTATGTATGTCAGACAGACAGATAAATACATAGATACATAGATTGATACATAGACCTATAGAAACATCAATAGATGTATAGTCATAAAAACTTGAAAACATTTTATCTTTTATTTTATATTTTATTATTTACAATAAAATATTGTCTTAAATAACTTTATTGAGGCTAATTTACATTCAATAAAAGCAATTAAATATCTAGTCTGATAAATTTTGGTCAAGGTATACATCCCTGTAACCTCCACACTCAAGACATAGAACATTTCCCTCACCCCAGGACAAGTTCTCTTGGATCTCTTTGGACTCAACTCCACCACCCCTGCCCCCAACTTTCTACCCCTATAGATTAGCTTTCCCTGTCCTCCACTGTTGTATAAATGGGGTTCTACTCTGCCTGCCCTTCTGTGTCCGGCTTCTTTCACTTAGCACGCTGCTTTTGAGATTCGCCCGCACTGTGGCCTGGGTCGGCAGCCCCTTCCTTTTCTTTGCTGAGTAGTGCTCCACTGTATGAAGGTGCCACTGTTTATTAATCCATTCAACTACTGCGAGGCCATAGCATGGTTTTCAGTGTACATAAGTGATACGATTTTCCACATCTTACTCTGTTCCTTACTTTTTCACGTAAAATATTTGTACAGCCATTATGTTGCTCTGAGTGGCTCTCTTTGCTTTTCTGGAAACTGCGTGATCACCCACAGCTGCTCTCACCTCATTTCCTTTATCTACTCGCCTAACGAAGGACAGTCAGTTTGCCTCTGTTGGCCAATGCAAATGGAGCCGCCAACAACAGCCCCATGTATGTTTCCTTATATATCAGAGTGAGAGGTTCTCCAGGGCTTATACCCAAGAATCGGATTTCTGCGATGTGACATATGCAAATATTTAACATCATAAAATATTGACAAACTGCCCCTCGGACTGGCTGCCTACCAGCACGCATTAGGCTCTCACCTGACCACGTGCTCTCCCACTCCTGGCATTCCCAGCTTTCTGGTTTTCACTCGTTATACAGAAACGCATTTCCCATCATTGAAATTTCAGTCGCACTTCTAAGAAGCACTCTCATACGGACTGGCTGTCAAGGTTGTGAGGGAGACAGATTTCCATTGTTCTTTTTCTTAATTTTTCACCCCCCCTCCCCCGGAACAACTCATATAATACAAAAATTCTCTGCTCCTTGATATTTCCAGAACTCACCTGTAAGCCCATCTGGGCGTGGTAATTTTTTTCTATGGCAGGGTGAGGCGTCAACATGCCGGATCCCGTGTTTTGCTTTTCCTGGGAAAACCTGGATGTCTTTGAAGCGGCCTGGGCCAAAAAAAAAGAGACTGTTGCAACCAGGAGGAAGAAGAAGGGGCGAGGAAAGGGGGAAACCAGAGATGGGGCAGTCGCTGGGCCTGGGATCCAGAGACAAACGTGGGTGTGGAATATAGAGGGCAGGCTTTGTTCGGCTCGGAAGTGACGAGGGAGAGAGAAGGGAAAGCTCTGAAGGTGTGTGCTCTGCACTGCTTGCCCATCTCTGTGTGTTGTAGGCGCACGTAGTGACTCCTGGTAGACCTGCTCCGTATTGTGCACATAGACGTCAGCCACGGCATGCCGATGTTTCCGTGGGCGCCCATGCCAGTCCTTTTCACCGGGGCCTATGTGCACAAACTCCGTGGCATGTGTGTGCCTTTCAGGGTCGGTTATTATTGATCGTTTGCATAATCCGGATCCCACGCTAAGTTGAATGCATTTGTATGTACTGGGCTATTGGTGAAGACCCCGCGCGGGATGGAGGTGCGGGTGGGTGTGTGCGTGTGTGGGTAACGGGAGGTGTATCACACAGAACGCGCGTTATCGCCTAGACGGGGAAGCTCATTATGTGGGTTTATTTGTTAAACAAAACCCGCGCGTCAGTTTTGTTTGCGCGCGCACGCACGTGTGTGCAGGGGGCCGCTCCGCCTGTGTCTCTGTGCACAGACCACACACCGCATCTGCACACCGGTGCCTGCCTGCCGCGCCCGCACAGCCCCCACGCCTGTCTGGAGCGACACCCGGCAGAATGTGGATGCGGCTGCGAATGTGTGTGTGTGTTTCCCTTTTATTTTGTTCACGGTTCTGTGAGAACAGAATGCTCTCCGCCCCCCCCCCCACCTCCTCTTCCGCATTGCAATCCTTTGGGGGATATCAAGGGCAAGCCAGAGAAGGGTTACCTGGAGAAAAGGGTTGCTAAGCAACCGAACACCCACCACCCCCGAGCACCACCAACCCAAAACTCCGCTCCAGGCCTGCAACCAGATTAGCATATTAATGAGGCTGTAATTTCCCCCGAATTGTCTGCTCGTACACACTCAACTCACAGCACACTGGCCCAGGAGTTTGCTATGCAAATAAACTGGTTTTACAGACTGCGACTTAATTAACTCATCAAGTTCATTCTCCTCGCAGAAAAGGCAGACGAACTACAGATTAATGAACCTGTGTTTGCTCGCCCCTCGCTCTCTCCCCTGCCACCGCAGGCCGCCTTTCTCTTTTTATGGCCCGTTTCTTTGCCTTCTCTCCCCGAACCTGGCAGCTCCCCCCGAAACCCACCTGGGGTTTTTCTCCACCTTCCTCTGGCGTTTCCCACCCCAGGCCCTGTGTCCCCCGCCCCCTGAATCCTTCACCTTTTATATCCCTACCTGGAGCCCCCCCCCCAAGTCCCCACATCCAGCTCCAGGGATCAAAGCCACGAGCCATCTGACGGGAAGGCAGAGCTGAAAATGGGGACGCTGTTCCTTTAACGAGAGGAGAGCGCAGGCTTTATTTTTGACACACAATTCATAGTTTAGCCCCAGCTCTGATATTCAATCAGCTGAATACAGACTCTGGAAGAAGAGGCATTCTCCCTGCCTGCGTGTTAATTAGAAACGCCAGTCCTGGCTGCCGCCCGCACTAATCAACTTTCTCGGAGTCTTGATGGAAGACGCGTCCCCGGGAGGGGTCTCGGAAACTCGTGGTGCGGTTCTCGGGGCCCTGGATGCGGAAGCCCCCTAGGAAGAAGCGGCTTTGAGCACTGGACTATCCCTCCTTAAATCCTTTATCTTTTCTCTCTGGGTTTGCCCCTCACGGAGGTCTGCGGATAGCATCACCGCCTCCAGGAAGCCTTCTCTGGTTTGGTGAAATTCAGTGACTAGCTCTAAACCTGGAAGAGGGCCCTGTGTTGCAAGAGCAAGACATCTGCCCTCCCCACCCCTGAACTCCATAAAAAGAAAGACCTTCTGCAACTTCTCCAGAGCCGTGGATGAGCCGCTTAATGACTTTCCTGCCCCTCCAAAGACTTTCTGGCCCAAGCCCAGGCCCTATTATTTCTCATATGGATGATTTGCGCCCATGTCCCATATCCTTTCTTTCCACCCAGCCTTCACTACGCCACCAGAGAAATAAGCCAGGCGCCTCCCTTGCTCAAACACCTTTGATGTCTCCCTGTGACCCACAGAACAAAGTTCAAGTGTCATAGAGCATTCAAGGCCACCTGTGATCTGGTACTACGTAGCCTCCCCAGGTTGCCTCAGCATCCCGAATGGCTGGCTGTAGGTCTGAAATGTGAGTATAAGAATCACCTGAAGCCTTTGTCAAAATACAGGCTCCTGGGCCCCTCCCTGCGAGATTCTGCTCCCGTAGGTCCGGGTGGGCCCAGGAATCTGCATCTTTAACCTGTATCCCAGGTGATGTGACATGGACACGGCCGCCCGTGGATCACTCTGTGAGAGAGGAAGCCCTTGGCTCTCTGTCCCTGAGTGGAAACCCTTCCCGCCCCTCCCTCCTGGCCTCGGCGCTTGCCCAGGGCCCGTGCTTCTCCGTGGGCCACCTTGTCTCCGCCGCCTGGCTCTCCTCAGCGTCCCCGGCTAGGAAAGCTGCCTGGCCCTTAGGAGTGGAGGCCCCGGCCCATGGTCCCATCGCTTCTGTCTGTGAGCAGTGGGCAACTGCGCAGCCCTTGGAGCAGTAGCGTGACTTCGTGGGCTGGTTCAAGGGTTGTGTTTTTTTTTAACTATCCTTCAAAACCAAAAGATGTTTGGAAATTTGGGAAAAAAGACAACACGATTCTCTCAAATGGTTGCTCTTACTGTTCATCAATAAAAATCTCGAGTGAAAATAAAGAAGAATGTCCAGCTAAAGTCCAGCTTCTGGGGTGTGGCCAACCCCCATCTCACCACCCACTTGCTGTGTGACCTTAGGCAAGTGACTTCCCTCTCTGTGCCTCAGCTTCCCCAGATGCAAAGTGGGAAGAAACAGTACCCACTTCCTAAGAGTGGAAACATTTTAAAACATCCACAGAACATACCTGAGACACCCGGGTGGTGGTCAGTCCCTCGGCCGTTGGGTTAACAACTCATCTCTTACCTGCTTGTCAGAACAAGGGGCACTGCCAGCTCTTGGCCACCCAGGTGTTTTGGTTTGGGTTTGGGTTTTACTCTGAGGCCACCCCCTGAATCTGGTGCAGTTTCTGGCACATAGTAGGTGCTCAGCCAGTGAGTGTTTCATTCAAATGGAGAGTGAGAGATCCAGGGATGCAGAGACGCATCCTCTGTGGGCCTCCGGGCAGCTCTCACACTCACGCATGACAGACAGACGCACAAAGACAGACACACGTCACAGCCATGCTCAGACACACACAGATACAGATGGACACTCACACAGACACACAAAGACGACAGACACACATAGATACAGGCGTGCCCACGCAGATGGACACACACAGACACACGCACACACACAATGCCAGGCCGTTTTGTTCTCTTGCGCCAGGATCAGAGGAAGCGGCCACAGCAGCAGCTGCCTCCCCGTCTCAGTAACAAGCACGCATTTATCTGAAGAGTGTCAGGAGGTCATTCCTCACTAAATAGTGTCATTCCCGTCCTTTGTGTCTCCACCCAGGACCGTCCCACCACCCATTCATCACGCCCGTATCTCCAGCCGCAGGGCCTCCCACACCCCGGCGCCCGCCCCCCCCCCCAGGGGCAGCCAGGCCACCGCCGGGCAGTGACCGCCCCACCTTCCGGGTGAGAAGGCAGAGGTGCAGCGAGGAGACCCGCATTCGTTCATTCGTTCATTCATTCATTCATTCATTCAAGATCGGGCTGAGCCTCTTGGAATCGCCAGTTGTGAAAGGTTAACTATGGTCAAATACCAGCAAATTCAAACGGCTCGTGTTAATAATTAGCAAATGGGTCCCTCCCTCTACGAGGCCTGGAGATGCGGAGGTGACGGAAGCTGCCGTTCTAGAGGGGGAGACGGAGAACATGCACAGAAAGGAACACAAGTGAGGCGTGTAGGCGACAGTGAGCTCTGTGAAGAAGAGGCCCGCGTGGCCCTGGCCGGCCTGGCTCAGTGATGAGAACCCGAAGGGTCTCGGGTTCGATTTCCGGTCAAGGGCATGTACCTGGGTTGCGAGGATGAGAGCCTGGACCGAATCTGTCCTGTCCCATAGTAGGTGCTCACTAAACATCAATTGCATATACTATCCAATTGAGCTTCAGCAAGCGCCTGGTGATTTCGATGCGTCCAGTCTGTGGGTGTCTGGGAATCGGGGGCCTGGCTGGCTCGCTGCTGGAATGCCCTCCACATCCCGTCGATCTTTTCTTGAACACCCCCAGTGATGGGGAGGCTCATTCCCTTTTGCAACCAGCCTAATAGTTGGCAAGACTGACCACGTACAGATGCTAAATCTGCCTCCCCAGAGCTTCCACCTGCTGGTCCTTATTTCACCCTCAAAGCCCCGCCCAACAGACTTAATTCCTCCCTCCAAGGGCAGCCTCCGAAACACCTTCAGGCCTTCAGGCCACCCCTCCCCAGGCCCTTCAAGTTTCCAAGTTGCACCCCTCCTAGGGGAGCGCCGGGACTTATCGGGAGCGAGCCTGCTCTGGATTAGACACCTCCCATTCATTATCCTCTGGCATCTGGTTTGTCTCCAAAATGTTCCGCCGTGAACTTGGAATCCTTCCACAATCAGAGGGAAAAGTATTTAAGAAGCAACTCTCTTTAGCCGTTTCTGGGAGACCTGCCTCCTCCCACATCCACCCACCCCCCAAACAAATAAAAACAAGTTTCTTTCCGGTCCAGAACGATATTAAGTAATGAGGAGTGAAAGTCACACAAAATGTAGAGACGAAAGGACCTTCCTCCAAGATGCTAATCGCCTGGCTCCAAAGAAGAAAAGCGAATGCTCGTCCCAGTTCATGAGGTCCACTTGGGGGGTCACAGCCCTGAGGGACTGTCTCTAGGACGAACCTCAGGTCAGTCCGGCCAATCAAACAAACATACAGTTCTGTAAAAGATGGAGGGAGAGACAGAGCTTTCAATTAGGGATTTTTCAGCACCTGGCTGAGTTGTTGGAAGAAGCACACTCATCAAAACAGGACTCAGCCGGCTGGTGTGGCGCAGTGGTTTCCATCTCTGCTTAGTCCAAGCTCCAGCTGAAGGACGTGATGGAGAACAGTCCTACGTTCCCATGGGCCAACTCTACCAAGCCCCCCCCCGTGACCCCTCCTTGGCTCCCCATTCCTGGGGGAGAGAAGATCTCTGGTTGGCCTCCCCTCTTCGTAATCAGTTTGCCCTCAGAAGGACACAAACTCTCTGCCAAATATGAACCATTACACTCCAGATGGTTCCAACGTCGTTCTCTGGGAAGCTCTGGCCAATGTACATTAGGCTGGGGACTCACGCTTCCCAATTCAAAGGACAAGGGGAGCAACAGAAAGGTTCAGTAACTTTCCCAAGGACACACAGCAGGTCCAAATGCAGAGCCAGGCCTCCCGGTGCCCAGCGTGGCTTGTCCTCAACACCAGCCCCCCTTCCCTCTGCCTACACTCCCTGAAGTTTGGGGGAGGCCCGAGGGTCTCAATTAGAAACCCCATGAGGAATAGGAAAGGGTAGAGCTAGGAAGGGGCAGGGTGCTCTTTCCCTGGAGCAGGAACTGGAGTTCCTCCTCTCCCCCTCAGTTCCTCCAGGGACCGTGTACAATCAGCAGTCACTGTGCTTATCTGCACCCATGAGCCTGCTCACGCACACGCCTCTTTCCCGGGGCGTCTCGTATCTTTTCCTATTTAATCTTCCCCACGGAGCTCCTGGGCAAGAACTGGGTCTGACTCATCCCCCTGCTCCCCGGCCCCTCACCAAGCGCCTCGATCCCACGATCCCAGGGCTGGGCTGCTGGTTCATTTGGACCCTCTGACGGGGTGGGAAGGAGAAATCGCAGGGGGCGGGGAGGAGGCAGCCACTGGCCGGGTAATGCCCACGGCCCTGGCTGGGCCTCTGGGAATCTGGGTTTCTGTTTCCTGCCCTCTTTGCCACCACGTGGGAAATACCAAAGCAGCCATCTGCTCGGGCCTCAGATGTCTGTGAGATGGAAGTAACGATAGGAGAGAGGGCTTGAGACGCAGGCAATCGGAATCCACATGAAAAGAATCGCTCTTGTCATCAAGTGGGGGGCCGAGGGGGCGGGACGCGGCTGCTTCTCCTCTCTCCTCTCTCCTCTCTGAACACTGTGGAGACCCGAGCCAGCAAGGGCTGCCGCCGTCTGCAGTGGGGAACGACCCGTTCAAATGCACACCCCAGGTCAAGTCCATGCGGGGCTGGGGTGGCTGACCCGCCAGCTCCCCTCGGGCACTCACGCCCAGACAGGTAGAGTGACTCCGCCAGGCTCACACCGCAAGAGAGAGGCAGAGGCGGGCAACCTGAGGTTAATCAAGTGGAAGTCTCCCTGCTGGAAAAGCGTTCTGGTGAGTTAGCCTCGGACACTCCGGGCTCCATCTCGGCTTTGCCTTTGCCAGGTACAGGCTGTAAAATCCCAGAGGGGCCCAGCACCTGTTTGCCAAACGGGCGAACGAAGGCCAGCCCTTTGCATGTTCTAACTTATAAGCAGCATCCCCCAGCCCCGGCCCAGGCCCTGCCCCACAGTCTTCGCTCCGTGTGGCCTTGTTTTGTTCAAAGAGCACAGGGGAGGTTCTGGACCCCTGGGGCTTCCTGGGACTTAAGGCAGTTTGCAGACTGTCTCTAGATCAGTGGTCCTCAAGCAGGGATGACTTTGGACCCTGGGGGCCACCTGGCAACATCTTGAGATATTTTGGGTTGTCACCACTGGGGTGAGGACTGTGCTACTGGCATTAGCAGGTAGAGGCCGGGGATGTGGCCAAGCCTCCTCCTGTACACACGACTGTCCTCACCACAAAGAATTACCCAGCCCGGGGTGTCAATGGGCAAAGGCGGAGAAACCATCGCCTCCCCCACCCACCCCCTAACATACTTGGCTCCCTGTTTCCTCTCCTATACCAAGCTCTGACCCAAATAAAACAGACTAACACAACTCCTCACGGCCACACTATAAGACAAGGCAAACTGCTTTTATCTCTATTCTGCAGATGAGGAAGCTGAGGAACAGAGAGGCTCAGTGACTTGCCCTGTGTCACACAGCCCATAGGCTGTGGAGGGAGCCAGAGTCCAGCCTGGGAGAACTGGGCTCTGGAGTCTGAACTGTTACCACCACCACACTGTGTTACTTGTCCTGCAAGTGGGACTGGCTAGATCTTTTTTTAATTGTAATTCAGATGTCTTACTGATGGGCTGTGTTTTTCCATTACCACCCTATTGTCTAGAACCCTGTGAAGGTTTCTGACCTGACAAGAGCAAATAAAAAATCCCTCTCGAAGGCATGGACTCGTTGCTCCATCCCAATTGGACGCTGTGTCTAGTTCTCAGAATCCACCTAAAGACCGCGCCCCCTTGGGGTCCTTGGGCAGACTTTTCTTTCCTCCTTTTACCAAACTGGGGAGCCACCCAGCCAGCTGCCCCATTTGCAGAGCCTGGAAGGCAGGCAAGTAAAGTTCGGCCCCTTCTCAGCGTGGCCCATCCGTCTCCATTCGCTCCTGCAGCTCTCCCGCCGCCAATACGGTCATTCCCGGCTCATCCAGTCAACAAACACGCGTTGACCAGCTACGGCCCCGGCACTGAGCTAGGCGCCGGGGGCCCGGCCGTGAACAAGACGAACACAGCCTCCGCCCTCATGGAACTGATATTTTATTAAGGGAGACAGACAATATACACCTACACATACAAAGGGGATGGTTCTAGATATTGATAAAGGCCACAAGGGCGACAGACGGAGGGTGCCTGGGGATGGGGTGCTTAACTAAGGTGCTCAGGAAAGGCCTCTCTGAGGAGCTTACATTTAAGCTGAGACCTAAGTGGCCAGAGGGAGCGGGTCTTATAAGGATCTGAGGACAGAGGGGCAGCCAAGTGCCAAGGTCCTGAGGTGAGCAAAACTGGGAGTGTGAGCGACAGGGCAGGGGGCCAATGGAAAGGGAGGGCGGTCCAGAGGTGGGCGGGAGCCAATCACCAAGGGCCCAGCCGGCAGGGTCAGGAGTATGGATTTTATTCCAAGTGCAGTGGGGAGTTGTTGGAGGGCTGACAAGATCTGATTTATGGTTTTGAAATATAGCTTTAGTTATAATGTAGGAAACGGATTGTAGAGAAGAAACAGGGACAGCAGGCGGGAGGTTGTTGCTATAAAGCTGATGAGATGATGGTGGCTTAGACTAGAGTCGTCCTGGAGGAGATGAGTCGTCGATGAGTGAGAGTGTAATTTGGCGGCAGAGCTAACTAAACTTGCTGATGGATCGGATACAAGGCGGGAAAGCAGGGCGGAATTAAGGGTGACCCCTAGGTGTGGAGCTAGGGGATGGTCCGGGACCCTTGTTACCTTAAACGGGTCCCATTCTGGGAAACACCCACCTGACCCACATGAAGGGAAAGTCCTCTGCCCTCTCACTCTTATTTCTTGCTTTCAGATTCAGGTCTCACACCAGCTCCCAAAATCCAAATCATGGGCCACGAAGGCCCGGGAATGCAGGGGGGTTATGCTAAAAACACGTAGCAGCGTGACCGCTGATCTATCCCCGGGATAACCATCAGCGTGGTCCCTCGGGAAAACGTGGGCTATTAGAGGAAGCACCGGCTCCGGCACCAGTGAGATCTGGGTTAGAATCGCAGCCCTTCGCTGTGTAACTAGAAGCAACTCAGTGAACATCTCTGAGCCTCAATGTCCTCATCTGTAAAACGGAGCCATGATTAATATCTACTGGTTTTCAGAGTTGCAGTGAAGACCAAGGAATGAAATGCATGTAATAGTCACTCAATAAATGGCTTAAAAAAAAAAAAAGTCTCCGTCACCCACCCAAGGTCGGAGTTTCTCTCCTGGCACTTTGAGGTTCTGCATTCTGAGAGGCTGAAAGGTACACAATCCAAAAGGATGGCTGCTTTGGCCTTAAGGAAAGATCCAGGGTGTTTGGGTGAGAAGGCAACTCGTAGGATCTGGAGGAACTGGGGTGCCATTACCCCAACCCAAAAATGCAATCCCTTGCTACAAATCAGTCCGGTTGGAGAATTCCAGTTCCTCTGCCTTTTTAAGGCAAATTAGCTCTAGAATGTCCTCGTGGGGACTGAATTCACCGAGAACTCTCTCCATTTGTATTGGCCACGCAAACAACAGAGCTTAGCTGACACCCTTGCGGTGGAGAGGTTTGGAGGGTGCTGAGAAAACCAAATGAAGAGGTGGCCCCAGGACGCCTGAGCTCCCCGAGAAGCAGCGTATCCATGAGGAATGTGTGCAGATCTGTGTGCTAAATGGGTGCACCCCCCACACACACCCTGGGAAGGAGTATGTGATTTTTTTCTGACCTACACAAACTTCTTTAGGCAAATACTACATACAAGTGTGAGCAGAGGAATCGGTTGCTTGGTCACACACCGTGTTGGGTGTCTAGACAACACGGTGCACATTTAAGAAATAAAGTATCAGATTAACCCCTTTCTACCCAAACTTGCCAAAGGAATCATTCCCCTCTTAATAATCCTAAGGACTGTTATCCTTGCAAATCTCATCTCTGCCTCAAAGGGTTAAGTCCCCACAATGTCCACGCTTCCACCCTGGCGGGGCCGTCTATCCGCTTGTAGACAAGAGCCTTAGTCTGTTCACCTTCGTGTGGGATCGCCAATCCTCCCTGGCTTTTATATTTTTCCACCCAAGAAGTTAAGATGCCAAGGATATGATATGCCTGTAACTAAAATTTCTAAAGCCCTCGCCTCTCCTCCAGAAGGAATCAAAGGGCGGGTTCACGGCGTTCATTCTTGCTTAGTTCCATTGTCTGAAGCGCGAATTTCCACTGATTTTGGAGCTAGGGATGGCGCTGGCATCCGTGTCAGAGCGCATCGGAAATAAGCCTTTCTTGCATCATTTATTCGGGAAGAAAGGAGAAGACACCGTTTTTAATCAATCGTTTTGTTCTTTGAGATCATGTATAGATATATATTATCTGTGTACAGGGCACGGGTTCTAACGAAAGACAAAAATGAAGAAATAAACGCAGAAGAGGGCAAGAATCACACCGTGAAGGAGGGGTCCGAGGAGGGGCAAGGGGAGGGCAGGGCGCGGAGCCCCTTCGCTCCCGGCGCGGAGGCAGGTTCAGCACCGCGGACAGCTCCCGCCTTTGTCTCGGTCGGAACCCGGGCGCCCCGGCCCCAGCCGCGCGCTCGCCGGCTTCTCGGAGAAACCTGCTTTGGGAAGAAAAAGAGAGAGAGAGGCCAGAGATGGGAGGCAGAAGTTTTCCCGTCCTCTCCCCGCATCGTCCGAACTCGGCCCCGATCCCATCCCACGGCATCCCGGCAGCCGATTTTAACTCGGTTTCCCGAGGGACCTCGCTTCTGTCTAGACGGTGTTGGGGGCCAGGGAGTCGTCGTGGCGAGTTCCGATTCGGGTTGGCATTCGTTTCGCCGTCACCGCCCTAGGCCCCAGCCGCCCGGGATCTGTCCCCAGACAACGCGTCTAGCCTAGCCTCCAACCAAAGGCAAAAAAAAGTGGGGGGGGGGCGATGTCAGACACTTCGCCGGTGCGCCTCCGGGGCTGTGGACACTCAAGGCGCCCAGACCAGCTGAGCTTCGTTCAGCTAAAGCCCTCGCAGCACCAAATCCAAGGAAGGGAAACCGAAACTCGGAAAAGAAAGCCAGAAAGAGACGAGAAGGCGTTTCTTCCGACGCATCCGAGGCCCGAAATAAAAGCAAAGGATTCTGTTCCGATCCGAGACTATAATCCCGCCGCGGGAACTCGTCTCAGCGTTTTCTCTCCGGTTCGCCAGGAAAAGAGTCTGTCTCCCAGGTCAACAAGCTTCGACCCACAGAGGCTGGTCAAAATACACTTTTTTCTGGGCCCTTCCGTAGGATCCAGGATTAAAAGAATCTCTTCTCACGTTCTCCTACGTCTGACACCGCGCTTCCCCGAGCGGGAAAGGCGCGCGTGAGGCTCATTCTCCAAATCCTACGCACCCACGCACCCACCCACGCACCCACCCGCACGAGCCCAAGGTCAGTAAGTTCTGCGCTTTCACCAGGCTTCCGAGAGGTCCCCGAGCCGAGCCACGAATCGCTCTCGCGGAATTCGTTCCCTAGTGAAGCCCCAGGGCGCGCGTAGACCCAGAAAGTAAGTTCAAGAATGCGCCTCCCACACCATGAAGGCTCTTCCTCTGGCCGTCTGCGGATACGTTAGGGGGAAAGAAAGAGGGCTCTTGCAGACCCCCTAAAGCTTAAGGCCTCCGCACAGCCTCAGGGGCGCAGGCACGTCGCCACGAACCAACCAGCCAGGAGACCCGGAGCCCAGCCCAGCCGCTGCGGACTGATTGGTATTCGCCTCCAAAATAAATAAGATACTTAACCACCCCCCTCAAAAAAAAAAAAAAATCTCTGGAATATTTTTTTTTCTCTCAATACAGCCTCTGCCCTTCCCCTCCTCCCCGCCCGGGAAACCTGGAGGGAAAAGGCCACCGCGCGCGTAGGGCAGCTCAAAGGAGTTTTTGAGAAAGCGCGATCCCCGCTGTGGTCCCCGCGGAGCAGAAGGGCGCGCAGCGGGGTAAACATACTCGCCTGGGGTGGAAGGAGCTGGGGGTCGCCTTCCCTGGGCCCCTCCCCCCTCCCGGGGTCCGCGCCGGTGGGCGCCCGGGGGAGTGGGCGGGGCCCCCAGCCCGCTGGGCGCCGGTTCAGCCAGGCTGCAGAGTAAACCGCGGCTTTCCGACGCAGATTTCCCTTTTAACACCTTCCAAACAAAGGCTAATGAGGCCACTGCATTACTTTATCAACACACAATCATTAGCAGCCGAGAATTACACGCGCAAGCGCGCGCGCGCACACGCGCACACCCGGCGCGCGCAGGCTGCCAAAGTCGGGCGAATTCTAAAGGAACCCATATTAGGTTAACAAAAAGGAGGTGGGATGTGGAAGGGCGGGGAGGGGAGGTGGGAAAGAATGGAAAGGAGAGAGAGACAGAGAGAAATGCTCCGGAGACTGGAAAAAAAAGGCCAAGGGAAAAGAAAGGGGGGGGGAGGCGAGATACAGACTCAAAGGCAGACTAGCTGGTTGGAGACAGGGTAACTAGAAAGTATGGGGGTCCTTAATTTGGAGGTTAGGGTCCCTGGAAAGCTCTCCCCCCACTTAGGCTCCAAAGATGGAAAAGGGTTGCAGGTATGTTCTCAGAAACAGCTCCAGGGACGGCCACTGTCAGATACGCTCCGTGGGGCCACAGGGCTGTGACCACCACCCCGGGCATGTCCTAGCATTGCCTGCTCTCGGCCATGAAGGGCCTGGGCCTGCCTCCAGGCCCCGCCACCGGGATGAGGATGGCCTCCCATCCCAGCGGTGCTCAGCTCACACCCTCCTGGTCTGGCAGCCTGGGGTCGGCCTGGGCAGTTGGGGGGGCAGCCCATAGCTCTGCATGAAATATGGGGTTTCTCTCTCTGAACAAAAGCCTCAGCGATTCCCTCACAAGTTGGGGGACTAGCTTGCACCTTCACTTCAGTCCTCCCCGGGCTCCCTAGCCCCCAGGGATCTGCCCCAGCCTGCACCCTCCCAGCAACTGGAGCCTGCGTTCGGCCCTGAGTTGCAGCACCCAGTATTGGAGTGTAGCCTGCAGGACTGGCCCAGCCGCCTGACGGGTGGGGCCTCTGGGCGGTGCATTCCCAAAGAGGGGCTTGCAGGAAAAGAGAGGTGACACCCGGCTCCACCTCACCCTGGCCACCAAGGCCACCTCGAGCCTTGTCTCTAAGCTGGCAAGCACTCACAAGTGCACATACTTTGGGGCTGGATCTCCCCACACCCTGAAACGCAGTTCAGCCACTGTCCTCCCCAAGCCACAGATGGCCGGCCCCTGGTGGCTCCTGACACCCGGCCTGCGTAAAGCTGACCACAGCCCCCTGGCCCCAGTTCCGGTTCCAAAGCCTCCTGACTCAGTGTTACCTGACCCCTGCCCACTCCCACCCCACAGGCCCCTTAAAGTCCCAGCCCAGACATTGGACTGGAGTTGAGTTTGGACTCAGAGTCCCCCTTCCAGCGCTTGGAGGGGAACTTGGGGAGGGGGTAAGCTTTGCCATTGTTGAATGGATAGAGGGAGGGAGGGAGGGAGGGAGGGAGGGAGGGAGGGAGGAAGGAAGGAAGGAAGGAAGGAAGGAAGGAAGGAAGGAAATGGAGGGATTTCCTGAATATTTGATTAAACGTTCCAGGTCGGGCCTGTCCAGTTAACCACACCATTAATTAAGCAGTGCCCAATTCAACTGACAGGAAGGCCCTGCGCCCCGCAGAGATGCTCTACAAACCAAGCAGTCCACAGCTGAGCGCGAGGGGACACAGCGGCCCCGCTGCCCCGGCCTTCGGAATGGGGGCGCCCAAGGCCGGACGCGCTCCCTGCCTGAACCTGGGGCTGCCCCCAGCTGGCCGTCCCCGCGGGGATCCCGGACGCTCACCCACCCCCACTCCACTGCCATCCCCACCCCCCACCCCTGGCCGTCGCCGCGCGGATGCTATAGGCCGGAGCCACCCGACCCCGCCGGCGTCCCCCCAAGCCAGCCGGTGCGCGCGCGCGGTCCGGAGTCCTCGGGCAAACCCCAGCTCCCTAGGGGCCGGGGACTGGGCCCGACGGCCCGGCTCTCCCCGGGTCTCTCCGGATCTCGCCAAAGGAGCCGCTCTTCCCCGGCCCGGGGGCAGCAGCCCCCACGCCCGCCCCTGCTCCAGGCCGGGTCCTCGCGGCGGCCCGCGGGGCGCAGCGGCGCTGCGGGACGCTGAGTGTGTGTGTGCGCAGCGCGGCCTATATTTACACCCCAAACAAAATAATTACACTTTTGTCGGAGGGAGAAAGCCAGTGATTAGGCGCGGGCTCTTTGCGGCAAAACAGTTTCTCAGTGGTACACCAGTATAATTTTTCACGGCTGGCTGAAATCAAAGAGGGGAGGTAATGAATCCGGCGAGCAATTTAAATTTACAATTTGTAACGCCGCCTCCGCCGCCGCCGCCGCGCAGACCCGGCCGGGAGGGCGCGCGGCTCCGAGGCGCTCGCTGCGCTTGTTTAATGTTAAGTCCGCGGGTGGGGCGGGGCGGGAGGGGTCGCGGGGTATGCGGGTTGGGGGGTAATAATCGAAGTCGGTAGAGGACCGGCTGAGCCGCCCAGGGTACCGTGGAGAGAAGAAGGCAGGGGGCGCATCTCCTGGGTGCCCCCGCCGCAGTGCGCGGGTTCCCCAAGAAAGCAGGCGGCTCAGGGGGTGCCCTCGGAGGGGCGAAGAGAAACAGGCCGGCCGCCGGGAAAGCCTGCGTTTCTGCCCGGCCGCGGCGTCCCCTGGGCGGGACAGTGTCCCGGGAGGAACGGGGAGATGCTTCTGAACCTCTCTCTTCGACGCGCGGGGAGGTCAGCTCCAAAAGCCGCGAGTTTCCACGGCGGCCGCGGCCCAGGGCTCCGGGGTGGAGAGCTCCGGAAAGCCCCCCCCCCCCAAGCCCCAGCCTTGCGAGCCTCGAAACTCCCACTCGGGGCGGGCGGGTGTGCGCCTCCTCGGCGGTAATTAATTACCGAACTCAAGGGGGAGACTATGCAAACCGCGTATTACCAACTCCACGGGGCTTAAGTGATTGGAAACAGATTATTATCCTGTTTGTCTTTTGTCTGTTTCACTGATCCCGCCGCCGTCTGTCGAGTTGTCGTGTGGATACTCTGCTCTAGGAGGAAGGTTTTTATATAGTAAATTCCACCAACATCTTGTGTAAGTGACATTGCGTCTCCCGCATTACCCTGTTAAGACACAAGCGGTTTATTAGTTACGTATAGGAGGGGATTTCGCTGCCCGGGCGCCATCTGTTAGCGCCGTGAGGGCGGGATGACTCGCCTAATAGTTGGTCTGCTGGTGGCTTTTTGGATGCTGTGCGGCCTAGAAGGTGGAGGGCTGAGCACGGCCAAGCAGGCTCCCCTGCGGCTGGGCTGGGCACCGGGGCTTCTGGATTGGGACTGGGCTGTGCTGAGGCCCCCCGGAGAGGCTTCAGGGGGGCTGTGACCTGGACAAGGTGGGTAAATTCAGCTCCAGGAAGCAGAAGGCCAGACCTGGGCTTCTTGGAAGAGGAGCCCTCACCTCCGGCAACGGGGCATTCAGCCCCGGTGGTTGGCCACATCCAGGCTCCGGGAGACCCAAGCTGCTCTGCTGAGACTGCCCCTTATCTCTGCTGCCTCCCTGGCCTGGCACCGCAGCTGCTGGGGCCCGGCTGTGCGCTGGCATTTAAGCACACGCAGGAGGTGAGGGCAGGTGGGTTTGTCTGTGATGGAGCCAGCACCCGGGCTCTGAGCGGCCAGCGGGGTGCACGGCCACAGGCCAGCTCTTCAGATGCTCGGTGGGGGGTTGGGCGAAGGTGGGCTCAGTGTGCCCAGTCCAGAGGCCATCAGATGGGGGCTTTAATGACTGTACGTGTGTTCCCTCCGGCACCCCAAAATCTGTGCGGTGCAGCATGGACGAGAATCATGGATTGCAGCGATGAGTCCAAAGCTGGATTTGGACGCCCAACAGAGAGGCAGAGGGAGGGAAATAAAAACAGAGAAATCGAGAAAGAAAGTGAGGGAGAAACGGAAGGAAAGGGAAACAGAAAGAGAACAGAGGCTGAACATAAGAAGAAAGGAAGTCAGGAAGGAAAAGAAGTGGGGGAACTCGGGAGAGAACTCGGGAGAGAGGAAACCCCAGTGAGACAAAGACGGAGTAGACGGGCCAATTTGCCCCCACTGTGAGCCCCGGCGCCTCTCTCTGATCCCCTCCTCTCCTCTCCTTGTTTCTCTCAAGGACCCTTCATGCCCCGGGGGCGGGGGCAGGGCCAGGCACTGCTGGAAACAGCGGTTTCATTTGGGGCCCCTGGAGCTCTACCAGTTGGGGCTGGTGACCAGGCGACACCCATCCTGCTTGTTCCCGGTGGAGCCTGGCTGGAGCAGCCCCGCCACTGTGCTGTGGGGACACCTGTCCCTCAGCAAGCTGGAGGAGGGAGGAATAGCACCCTGGGCCAGAGGCTGCCTGATCTGGGGACTCCTTTTCAGAGGCATGGCTCATGGGTCAATACCCCACCTGGTGACCAGCATCTGTCAGTTCCCTATCCCCAGCCAGATTACCTCTCCTAGAGCCTGGGAGCAGCGCTAGGCCTGGACAGGACCTGGGAAATACAAGAGGGGCTGTGTCTCCGCCAACTGCCCCAACACAGGGATCCACAAATTCTGCCCCCCTTTAAATCCAGAGGTAAAGCACTGTTAGCACACACACAAGTGCACCCCCCGAAAAACCTACAGGAGTCTCATAAACAAAAACACTGCTACATGCACAAGTACCTGCACTTAGTGACCGGCACACAACACAGATCCACACAATTCTGCACTTACAAACACACCCCGCCAGACTCAGTCACACACACACACACACATTCAGATTTTTAAAAGTCCCTTTTCACATCAGTGTTAGCACACAGGTACCCAAATAATCTTACACAAATGCACACTCACACACACAACAAACACCCTCGCATTCCCGTGGCCGCAAGTCCGTGCAGACACAGGCCGACAGAAACAAGAGCGCACAGACTAACACACAGACATGAGCAGAACCATACCCAGACGCACACGCCCAACTGAGCGCACATGGCTGATTACTAACTACAAACAGAGACAAAACGCAATTCTCAAATATACACGAAGGAACTCGGTACATGCACCCTAGCAGGTGCACAGCGAGTCTCAGTGCAAACTCACTTCCCTGCGCCAGCCCTCGGGCCTGGGCCTTCCCTTCCCTGGCAGCCGGCGCCAGCTTTCCGCCAGCGGGATGGAAAATCCCCGCCGGCTCCGGGCCTCCCTAAAATGCAGAGCGCAACCCTCGGGCCGGCCCCTTGGGAAAGGAGCCCCGGTCCTCTCCCTCCCCCCCACCAGGCCCACACCAACACCCTTCTGAACCCACACCTGAGGATGCCCCACACACCGTCTCCCAGACCCCTGGCGCCCCGCGGAGCCGCTCTCCCTGCGCCCTCTGAGAGATGGAACTTGCGCCCCCGTCTCGCACGCCCCGCGTGTGCAAGCAGCGCCCACCCGATCGCGAGCGTTCCCGGCTTAGGCGGTGCGGTGCCCCGGCCCCTGACCCGAGAACTTGAAGGTGCACCGAGGAAACGAGAGACGAGACGTGGTGACCGCCGCCTCTGAGCTGGCTTCGGGGAGACCCTCGGCCCCGGACCTCCCCCTCCCCACATTTCTGCCGGAGCTCCGTGGGCTGCGCGCTCAGGCCTGAAATCCTGGGGTCCGGACTTGACCAGATAACATCCCCACCCTCCCCGCGGCCCCACGACACACAGACAACCTGAACCTGGGCCTGTTTGGGGAAAAATACGCCAGCCGAAAGGCCTCCGTTCATACTTGCTCGCTCTCTCTCCGTCTCTCTCTCTTTTTCTCATTCTCGCTGTCTCCCCCTCTCCTCCCCCCCCCCAGGCCACCTGGGCCCTGGCCCCTTGTATGACAAAAGCAGCCACCCGGCTCTGGGAGCCCCCTGAGCCGCGCTGCTGCTGTGGCGCAGACCCCGGGGACGCGCGGGGGAGAGGAATTCCAGTCTGGACGGGCTGGGCTGGGCTGGGCAAGCGAAGGCGCACGCAGAGCGCGCTCCGGCCCCCGGGGCAACTTCTGCAAGTTCCGGGGATGGCGAAGGGGGTTCAGGGTCCCTTCCCCCACTAGGCCCAGGAATCCTGGCCCCCAAATATTTGTGAGGAGAGAGAGAGGGGGGAAGAGAGAAGCAGTTTTCAGATCGCGCGGCTCCAGCCCGCAGCCCGCAGCCCCCGACTGGAAGGTAAATACTTACTTCGCGTCGGAACCAGGTACCAGCTAATACTCAGCAATACTGATGCCTTGTTTTTTTGCTCTGTCCGGACCGCGACGCTGTAGCCAATTTAGATATGCTATAAATTTAAGAGGTTGCCATGGCCACCGCGCACCCATTGGCCGGCGGGCGCCCTGCGTGCCGCGCCACGTCACCAAATCTGAATAAGGGTGCGCGAATTAGGCGGCGGCCACACAAAGATGAGGATGCGCTCCGCCTGAAAGTGGGGGAAAGTGCCGCCGCCGCCGGGGACAGCCGCTCAGCAGCGCCCAGGCCAGCAGCTGCCCAGGACACCTGGGGGAGCGCGGGACCAGCGGCGGGGCGCGCGGCCCCGGGCAGGAGGCTGTGACCGCCGCCGCGCCCCACCCCATCCCGGGCGGCCCAGCGCCAGGCCAGCGGGCACCCGAGGACTTGACCGGCTGAGTCTCGGTCCGGATCGGACTCGCCCGGCGGCTGCCGAGACGAGAGGCGGAGCGCAGCGGCTGGGCCGGGGGGCCCGAGGGCCGGGGGCCCAGAGGGAGGGCGAGGCGGCCCGAGCCGCCGGGGCGCGGGGCTATGATGGTGCACTGTGCCGGCTGCGAGCGGCCCATCCTCGACCGCTTTCTGCTGAACGTGCTGGACCGCGCGTGGCACATCAAATGCGTTCAGTGCTGCGAGTGCAAGACCAACCTCTCGGAGAAGTGCTTCTCGCGCGAGGGCAAGCTCTATTGCAAGAATGACTTCTTCAGGTAAGGGGCCGCGCAGCCTGCGCGCCCAAGCTGCGCGCGCTCTGCTGGGGCGCTGGGGAAGGGGACCCACGAAACCCACCCCAGCCTCCCGGGCTCGGCAGCTCCAAAGGGGAGCGGGCAGCCCACTGCTCTCCTCCTGTCCTTGGTCAAGGAAAGGGCCTGGGGCCGAGAGGAGCTAAAAGGAAGCTGCTTCGCAGCCTCACGGTCGCTCCTCCGGGCCGGCTTGGATCGGAGGTGCGCGGCCGCGGGAAGCTCTGACAAACTTGCTCCCGACCCGTCTCTGCCCCTTCCCAGCGGCTGCAGCTCCAGGGTGGAAGTTTCAAGCCCGATTCTGAGAGAGAAAGGATTTTTGCAAAGTCGGGGGTGGCTGGAGGCTTCCCCCACCAGAAGGATTACCTTTGCCAAGAGGCTGTCATCCAGGCAGGGCAGCCGCGGCCCCAGAGCCCTCCAGGAGACACACAAACTTCCCAGAGGGGCTCGGCCAGGTTTCCTCTGAAGTTGGGAGGAGGGAACCTTTGCCTCCTATCCCCTCACTCCAACTCCTGCAATATTTTCTCCCATGTTGAAAAGTACCAAGGAAATCCAAGCTGGGAATCAGGACCTCCCAGGTCTAGCCTGGGCTGTATCACTCCCCTTGCTGGGCACAGGGGCCCTCAGGCAGGCCCAGGAGGCTCACTCCCCTGGGCCTCAGTTTCCCCAGCTGGGCAATGCCTAGGGGTGGCCTGGAAGGCTGTGGGGGTTTGGGCAGCTCAGCCCTGCCTGCTTCCACCCGCACAGAAAACCGGCTTTGTGAGTGCGAATTCCAGGCCCAGGGAAGGGGGGGTTGCGATTAACACCCGGGAGCCAGGCGGCTCAGCACTGGGGAATTTGAATAGGAGAAAATGTCAGCCTCCCCTTTACACGTGTAAACCACCCCCACCCCCACGCCCAGAGAACCCAGGCCCCTAATGTGGCTGGGACTGCAAAGCGCCTAATGATTTTTGATAAGGTGCATATGGCCAATTAGGCTGCCCGATAAAGCCAAAAGTGACTTATGGCTTCTAAGGCCCTCACTACATCAACGTCACCCAAATTCGCCCTGTTTAGAGACCTGGGTGTGAGTGGATATGGGGCCCCAAAGTCCTGGGCCCTGTCCCTCCCCCAACCCGCACCTCACCCGTTAGTGCAGGTCTGTGCCACCCATTTCGGAGGAGACCGGCCTCCTCCCAGGGCTCACAGAGGAAGGAAAGGATTTAGACCAGGAACGCGGGCAAGGGGGGATTTGAGCGACCCGGGTGCTGGCCATGCAGGTGTTGGGTCACCCTTGGTCATGTTTCCCCGCTGCCTGCCAGGGCCAGAGATGTTGGGGGACTGGAGACTCCGTCCCTGCTTCCCAGAGTCCACTGTTCTGAGGCCCTGCTGTCCACAGGCTCCTGACTAGCTCTGGTGCGTCCCACAGCGGGGACTGGAAATTCTCCAGTGCTGGCGGCGCTGGGCCCCAGAGGACTGGAAAGGAGCCAGGAGGCAAGGACAAGTAGGGTCCAAATCCCGCCCGCCTGGCTTGAAAGCCTTCCTGACCTGGCGAGGCGAGGTTGCCTCGAGCATCCCAGATGGATGTGGGGGTCCGGGAGCATCCTGGGGTGCTCTGGGCCCTCTGCGTGGCTGAGGGCTGTGCCCATTGCTCTAAGCCAGCGGAGTCCAAATAAATCTGAATGAGGCATGACGGGCCTAAGAACAACCCAGGACATTTGTCTGGAATCTTGTGCTCCAGAGGGGGAGCACAGGGTCGAGGTCTCGTGTGACAGATGTGGAAGCGAAGGCTTCTCAGAAGCGAGAGAGGGTGGGCAGAGGCGGGGGACTGGAGGGGGGCCGGCTGCACAGGTGACCGGCTGTGCTGTGTCTGCAGGCGCTTTGGCACCAAGTGCGCCGGCTGCGCGCAGGGCATCTCACCCAGCGACCTGGTGCGCAAGGCCCGCAGTAAAGTCTTCCACCTCAACTGCTTCACCTGCATGGTCTGCAACAAGCAGCTGTCCACGGGCGAGGAGCTGTACGTCATCGACGAGAACAAGTTCGTGTGTAAGGACGACTACCTGAGCTCCTCCAGCCTCAAGGAGGGCAGCCTCAACTCAGGTAGGGGCCTCGCTCCTCCGCCAGCGGGCCTGGCGCCCTCCGCTTCCCGCCCTGTGCGCTCCGCAGGCCCACTCGGAGCTCTCCACCCCCCATCACCCACCAGGCAGTTCCAGGGCCTGACCACCAGCTCTTTTCCCGCCCCCCTCCAATTCGGGGGCCTTTTCCAGGTTGCCACTTTTCCCGCTTTGGAGCTGGGCAATTAATTCCCCTTTCCACCTGCCCTGGGAGGACACTAATTGGAAGGAGAGAAGGGAGAGGGAGATCTGAGGCCCCAAGGGGATCTGTGCCCTCCTCTTATGCCCCCAGGAGAGAGAAGGCAGGGCTCTCCGGAGGGCGCGCCTCCTCCTTTCTCAGGCAATAGGTGAAAAGTGCTGAGAAGGCTCGAGACGGCGGCTCCAGAGGCCCAGCCCGGCCTGGAGGCGGCGGGCGGACGCGGGGCCCCTGGGGGAGGGGCTGTCTCGGGGTTCGCGAGAGAACCCTGCGCGGGAGGCCGTGGCCTGGGCTGGCTGGAACCGGCTACCCGATTGTGGAGGCCTCGGGCTCCACAATCACGCTGCTGTCCGCTTCCCACTCCGCCCGCCCGCAGTGTCGTCCTGTACGGACCGCAGTTTGTCCCCGGACCTCCAGGACCCGCTCCAGGACGACCCCAAGGAGACGGACAACTCGACGTCGTCGGACAAGGAGACAGCCAACAATGAAAACGAAGAGCAGAACTCGGGCACCAAGCGGCGCGGCCCGCGCACCACCATCAAAGCCAAGCAGCTGGAGACGCTCAAGGCCGCCTTCGCCGCCACGCCCAAGCCCACGCGCCACATCCGCGAGCAGCTGGCGCAGGAGACCGGCCTCAACATGCGCGTCATCCAGGTGCGGCCGGGCCCGGGGCCCCCTCCCATCCCCCTTGCCCAGCCCCGAAGCGTCCAGAAGCTGGGAGGCTCAGAGGAGCCCCGCGGCAGACCGTGCGCTCCAGGTCGGTGCGCTCCGGGTCGGTGCGCTCCGGTCAGACTCCTAGCCAAAGTCACTAGTCACTCCACCTCTCTGAATCCTGCCTCTGCCCCTTCGAGGAGGGTTTTAAGCCTTGCTGGGGACAGGCCCCCTCCCTTCCTCTCATCTACGGAGCAGAGAAGAAGGCGACTTCCTCACGTGCCTCCTCCTCGGGCCCATGCTTGGGCAGGCAGACAGACATACGGCCAGAGTCCGGCTGGGAAGCCGGGGTGGGGCCCAGGCCGGGCGGGAGGCCTTTATAAAGCCGTCAGGCCGCGGGCAGGCCGAGGACCGGGAAGCCCGAGTCTTTATGAGTCGCCCCAAGGGTCCGCAAAATCCTTCACCCTTGGCTGGTTCACCGAGGCCCCTCTCCACCCCTGCGGCCTAATCCGGCCCGGCCCCCGCCTCGGGTAGTATTGGAGGACAGGAGGCGCTAGGACCCAGTAGAGGCGGCCCCGGGCTGGGAGAGGACACCCCCAACCGAGCTCACTGCCCCCTCCTCTGGTCCCAGGTGTGGTTCCAGAACCGACGGTCCAAAGAGCGCAGGATGAAACAGCTAAGCGCACTGGGCGCCCGGAGACACGCCTTCTTCCGGAGTCCGAGGCGCATGCGTCCGTTGGGTGGCCGCTTGGACGAGTCCGAAATGTTGGGGTCCACTCCATACACCTACTATGGAGGTAAGGGGGCCCCCCGGAGATGCTCTGCCCTACACCGAGGCCCCCAGCCTTCTGGGGTCGGAGAGCTCAGAGCCCATCCTGAGCTCTTGGCTGCCCAGGGACCCCCCCCTCCTACTCACACTGGACAGTAATGGACACACTTGAACAGACACATCCACACACACACGCTCACCTACAGATCCTTCCTGGATGCAAAATCAGACACACGGGTTCCCAGTGATGCAGTCAACACACCAGGCAAGCAACAACACACATCCACACGGGACACGCGGGCACACCGACTTCGGAGACCTCGGGGACACATGAGAGCGAGCACACAGGTATACTCCACCCCGGATACACTACCCGACAAACACCCGGAGAGGTCCGCTGGCTTACACACGCCCACCCGTCATACAAGCCGGGCACCCGCAGACCCGCAGGCGCCCTGCCCGCCGGGACAAGCAGCCTCCCTCCTGCCATGCCCGCGCCCGGCGTACTGGGCACTGGCAGGAACTCGGGCACTGGAGGGCAGTGCTGGCGGGAGGGATGGAAGAGTCGGGGTTCACCCCCCCCCCCGTCCCCCAGCCTGCTCTCTGGGTTCTGCCCCGCGGGCTCTGGGCTCTGTGCCCACAGGCACCTGGCAGGGGCAGCCAGGGGCAGTCAGTGGCTCTGGGCGGGACTCAAGCCCACTCCCCAGCCCCAAGCGCGCGGGTGTCTAGTGGCAGCTGAGGGCTCAAGGACTGGGCCAACCAGTTCCCAGCTCCGTCGTGGGGGCTGCAGGGGCGAGTAGCGGGAGTTTGCAAAGAGCCGTTCCGTGGTTAATGTCCCGGGCTGGGTCCGGGTGAACTTTCCTCTTGGTCACCCCTCCCCTTCTCCTTCCCCCATCTCTCTCCTCTCTCCTCTCCCCCACCCCTCCAATTCCTCCGGACCGTTCCAGCTCCGCCACCCAGGGCCGGGGAGACTCCCTGTGCTCCGGGGCACTGCAGCACATGCTCAGCGCCCTCCCCTTCCCAGATTGTGGGTGAAAGGAGGGCACCCCCCCCTCTGTTCTGGAGCCTCTGAATCTGGGGAGCCCCCGGAGTGCCCATGCCTGAGCTGGGTCTCCCCTCGGAGTTGCTCAGTACCACAGGCCTGCGGGGGTTGGGGGCTAGTAGCTCGGTTTGGGGAGAGGCGACTTCTCTTAGAAAAGGGCGTTTGGGGGCCAGGCCCCCAGAGAGAGCGGGGGCAGACCCAGGAAAGAGGATGCGGTCTTGGTACATCCGCAGGCCTGGGAGGTTAGAGCTTCAGATCTGGGCAGGGTCCCCAGGAATTGTGGCTGTGGTTTGGGGTAAGAGGCTCTGCGACGGATGGCCCAGGACAGCCCGGGTGGTGGGCCTCTCCACTCGGGGGCCTCTCCACTCGGGGACCGCTCGGCCTAACTTTGCCCCTTCCGCACAAAATCTCGGCCCGCGCAAGGAGGTGCTGGGGCGCTCCCGGCCGGAATCCCCGCCCCCCCGCCTGGGTCATTAACCAAGGATTCCCCGAGGACATTGCACCCCCACCCATCCCGCCAGCTCCTTTCACCGCGCGTCTGCCGGCAGGGGTGGGGACCTGGACACCCGGGCCCCTCTTCCCCGGGAATGGGAATGGGGGGCAGGACCCCCCAGCCCCAGCGAGGCAGCCCCGCCTAATCCGCGCTGGGAGATCCCGGCGGCGGCGGCGGGCGGCGGGCGAGAAAGGGGCCGGGCGGCGGGCCGGCGGCTCCCCGTGGGAGCGCGGACAAAGCCCCAGCTGCGGCTTTTGTGCCCTGTTCAGACGGCGTTTGTTCCAATTACCTCCGGCCCGGCCGCCATATGGGCGGAGGCGGCGCGCGGCGCGCGGGGGCCGCGGCCCTGGCCGGCCGGCCTGCTCGCTGCGGGCCCCTGCCGGCCCCCATCCCAGCCCCTTACGGGCCCCAAATTCGTGCTTCCAACCTTGCGCTTCAGGTCCCCAAAGGATGGAGTGAGTGGTTCCTAAAAAGTCCCTGGCGACCGTTTTGGCCGTTGCCTGAACCGTCTCCAAGCCTCGCCCGCAGACACCTCCCTTTGGGCTGGTTTCAGGGTTTGGAGAGGGGAGGGGAGTGGCAGGGGGCTTCCGGAATTCGCCCGCGGACGGAGACCCCAGGACTGAGCAGGGGGTGTGGGTTTGCTGAGGGGACTCCGGCCTCCGGGGCGCGCTGGTTTTCCCGCCGTACAAAGCGGGTTATTGTCACCAGTGAGGGCTACAAGGTGCTCCTCCCGTGGGGTCCCACACCCCAACCCTTCAGGGGCTGGCCTGGGGGGATGGGAGCGGGCTGTCCGGAAGGGTCTGGGGCGGGGAGAGGCTTCGAGAGCAGGTCAGGAACAGTTTGTTGAGAACGCGCAAGCTTGTAACCCGGAGTCCCTGTGCCTCCTGAATTTGTGGGCAAAACGCACATTGGAGCCTTTTTGTGGAGAGAGGGCCCCAAACGGTCGCCAGATTCTCAAAGGGGCTCAATGTTCCCAGATGCTTCAGAACCTGGGTGTCCTGGCCGACCACCCGAGTGAGACCGGAGGCCCGAGCCTTTCCCCCGGGCCCCGGGGGGACTCTGGACATGACCCAGAGAATGCTGAGCCGTCCTCCGGGTCTCCCAGGCCGCTGGGGCTCAGCTTTCTGGGTTCCAGGCCCAGGGGAGGCCGGTGCAAAATCAGGGGCTCAGGGGGCACAGGGCTGTACTCGGCGGGGCGCAGAGGCCGAAGGACAGGGCCTGAGCCCTCCGTGCGCGCTTCCGCGTCCAGGTTTCCGTGCCCGCGTCCAGGTTTCCGTGCCCGCGCCCAACTCGCCAGCCCCTCGGTGCTCCAGCCGACGCCCAGGTCCCGACGCCCAGGTCCCGGCATCTCCCCGGCCTGGTGGCCGCCGGGTCTCAGCCATTGCGCGCTCTGGTCCCTGTCGCCCCTGCACCCTCGCCCTGCGCCTCTCCAGCCTCTCCAGCCTCTCAGCCTCCGGGTCTCTGACTTTGTCTCTGACGCATCCCCGGGTCTCTGGGCGCATCCGTCTCTCCAGACCTTCCGTCCCGTTCTCGGGTCGGGTCTCTAGCTGGGTTTTTCACGCGTGTGTCTAACCGCGCGCGGCCCTCTTGGCATCTCCTAGACTATCTGCCTGACTCGACCTCCGACCTCTCCGCGCCATCCCTGGGTCTCTTTTCTTGTCTCCGACTCGTGCAGCTCGGTCCCCTCTTCTGTCCCCCTTCACTCTGTCCCCTGCGGATCTCTCACCGTCTCTGTCTCTCGCAGTTTCCGTGTCTCCCACTCTCTGCGTCTCTCTCGCCAACTCTAAGACTCTGTCTCTGCGTCTCTCTCCATCTCTGAGTCAGGGAACTTCCTGTCCTCCGCCGTCTCCGAGCCTCCCCGGGCGCATCTCTCCGTCTCTCCGAGTTTAAGTCTCTCCCCATTACGGCGTCTCTCCTTGGCCGTCTCCCCAACTTGACCCCCGGGTCTGCGTCCGCGCCGCTCCGGGCCTCCCTCTCCCTGGGTCTCTGCAGGCCTCTCCGCGGGTCTCCAACCTCGAGTCCGCGTCGCGTTGTCCCCGGTGAACGTCCTCTCCCGGCGGCCCCAAGCCTGCGTCCCTGGCCGGGGTCTCCCGGGCCCGCTCCCCAGCCCCGCGAGTCCCACCCTGCCCCGGCCGTCTCTCACCGCGCCCTGTCTCCTCCCGTGCCCTTCGCAGACTACCAAGGCGACTACTACGCGCCGGGAGGCAACTACGACTTCTTCGCGCACGGCCCGCCGTCGCAGGCGCAGTCCCCGGCCGACTCCAGCTTTCTGGCTGCCTCGGGGCCCGGCTCGACGCCGCTGGGCGCCCTGGAGCCGCCGCTGGCCGGGCCGCACGCCGCCGACAACCCCAGGTTCACCGACATGATCTCGCACCCGGACACGCCGAGCCCGGAGCCCGGCCTGCCGGGCGCACTGCACCCCCTGCCGGGCGAGGTGTTTAGCGGGGGGCCCAGCCCTCCTTTCCCCATGAGCGGTGCCAGCGGCTACAGCGGACCCCTGTCGCACCCCAACCCCGAGCTCAACGAGGCCGCCGTGTGGTAAGGCCGTCGGGACAGGCCACCGCCGGGACGCAGCCTTCCCCAAACCAAAACGCCCGACGTGGCGGCGGCGGCGGCCTGGGGCTCCCCCCACCCCCGCCCCAGGGGTTCTCTCTCGGGTCCACACTGAACCCGCAGCGGCGCCGCAGTTGCGCGCGCGCGCGCGGAGGGGGAACGACCCCCCCACCCCCACGGCCACCTCGCGGGCTCTCCAGGACCCCCGGCCCTCCGCCAGCGCTCTCCTGGCAGTCGCGAGCAATTTCTGGGGACCAAAGTCAATACCGCAGAGGGTCAAGCGATCTCGAGCGCGCTCCAGACTTCCCCCGACCCCCACCCACCACCTCCATGGACCAAGAGAGGGCTGAGACCAAGGGGCGGAGATGAGTGTCCCCCCCCTCCCCCCGCAACCCGAGTGGCATTTTGGTCATCTTATGTCTAACTCTGCTCTCCCCGTCTTTCAAACGAGATGATAAAGAAAAGAGAGAGACTGAAGGGAGAGAGGGGAAAGGGGACACATTGAGAAGGAAGAGAGGTGGAGAGAGCGCGCCGGCCGGGGAGCGCGCCCGAAACACCGACGGGCGGCGCCGGGAGAAACGCGTCGGCCTGCGCGCGGGTGCCCCCTGGCGGCCGCTCTGGAGGATCAAGGTCAGCGCCTCGGGGAAGGCGGGGCCGTCGGAGCGCCGCCAGCCGGGCCGGGCGACCCCCTCCTGACTCCCCTTTGAGCCCGGGGGCGTGGGGGGGGTCCAGGCCGGACTGGAACTCTCGCCCACCCTGCTCCCTCCCTGGGCCGGGCGCCGAGATTTCTGGGCTCCGGCCCGCCGACCCCCCCTCCCTGCCCTGGGCCTGGAGGCTGGGCCGTCAGGATGTACAGTATTAACACTTTTTTGGAAGTTGGACGCTTCTAGTTTCCTTATTTTGTATAAAGAAGAAACAAATAAAGTATGTTTTTGTGTTTACTGTTTATTTATTGTACTCTAGTTAACTGGGGCTGGACATTTTTATATTTTTAAGAGGAGGGTGGGCAGAGTGGGGGAGGGGAAGCGGAAAGGTTTACCTAAAAAAAAAACCTAAAAAAAAAAGCACAAAAAAAACAACACACAAACAGAATCAACTTTTCTAAAAAGAAAGATTAATAAAAAAAAAAATTCTTTTTTGCCCTCAGTGCTGTGTGTTTTCTTTTTTTGTCTGTCTTCATAGTCGCTCAGAATGAAAGGGACAATTTTCTCTGGTTCTTGTTTCTGGCATAAAAGCAGACTCGATGGGTGCAGAGACCTCTCCTGGTCGAAGTGAGTTCTTTTGGGAGCTATCAGGTAAGGAAGGGGGCTGCTTTTTTTTTTTTTTTTGGCAGCTCCTGTGCTGCGGGAACAGCATCTCCCCGCGCTTCCTACAGCACCCGGCTCCCACACGCCTGCCGGGCACCCAGCAAACCTTCAAAATATTTGATGTGTGATTTGTTTGTCCCCAGCGTGTCCCACAGAGTCTAGCTCCCTCCTAATTATGCCCCAGGCAATTCCAGGTGCTACAAAAACAAACAAACAGAATCCCCCCCCCCCCCCCCCCCCCCCCCCCCCCCCCCCCCCCCCGGTTGGGGAGCGGACGCCTGCTGCCTGCGGGGCTGTGTCGGGAGCGTGGAGCCCGGGAGCCAGGCCGCGGCTGCCGTGTGGTGCGTGCGTGGCCTTCATGGCCGAAGGCTTAGGCCTGAGGCCGCTGCCTAAAGACAGGCCCCTCCCTCTTTGCCTCAGTTTCCCTACTTACAGAAGGGATTGGAAAGAGCGCTCCCTACGTTCCCTTCTGGCTTGGACACTGCAGATGGAGATGAAAATAAATGGAAGAGGGTCCTGCCCTTGGATCCTCTGCGCCCAGGCTTGGGGTGGGGGGGGTCTTGCCCATTTTAGCGGCAGCAGGAAAGGAAGGGGGTAGGAGATGGGGACACGTGGGCCCCCAGGGGGTGCACACAGGCAGAGAGCCCTGCTCCTCTGTTTTCTGTGGGCTTCTGGAGAACAGCGCGGGGCGGCCTGGCTTTATCTTTCCTCTCCTTGTGCCTTTGTCTTTGTCTGACAAATGCAACTTGCTTATTGAAGGAAATTTAGAAATTCCAGGTAAACAAAAGAGAGAAAATGGAACCACCCCGAATCTCGGGCTCTGTGGTAATGTAGCTGATGTATTTCCTTTCCAGACTCTCTTTCATTTTAGAACAAGAGATCATCCACATATACACACAGAGCCTGCGAATCCCACGACTTCAGTGTGAAAGAAACGGAGGGGACAGAAGACCACTCTCGTGCCAGGGGACACTTGAATGACCCTGGGGGGGAGGGGGGTCTTCCAGTCTCAGAGGGTGGCCCCAGAAACCAGACTTCCAGAGGGTTGCTCATCTCTGGGGTCATGAGCCACACGTGGGGCTCACTCCCCATGGGCCGTCCTCTGAGCGCTCACCAGTGAGAAGAGCTGGGAGCAGAAGTCACCTGGGAGGGGGAGGGGAAGAGGCCAGGGCAGGGTCGTGGTGTCCAGGAGACCACCTGCCTGGTCACTCCATCACCCTTCTGAGCCTTGGTTTGCTCCTCTGCGAAATGGGCTCACAGTGACCTCTCGGCCACATCGAAGCGATATAAATTTAACCTGTGGCCAAGGTTCAGGAAATCTAGGTCCCGGGTTCAGTCCCCACCCCCACCCTCACTCACACACACACACCCCTACACACTCGCTCTGGAATCGCTCTCTGGGGTGGTACCAGGAGGTTTCTCATTTGTCAAGCTCCCCAGTTCATCCCCATGCCTCCGAACGTGCAGGACCACGGCTCCGGCAGCCTGGCCCGGAGTCCGGTTCAGCCCTCGCAGCGCCCCTGCAGGATGAGTGTGGTAAGGCCCCATTTTGCAGACGCGGAGACTGAGGCCCAAGAAGCGAAGTGAGCTGCCTGGGGTCGCAGAGCTGGGGAGAAGCAGGGCCAGGTTTTCAATCAAGAACCTCTGCTTCCAGGCCCCACGTTGTCCCTGGGCCCAGGACAGAGCCCATCACTGGTAAAGCCTCACTCTGTCTAGTAACGACCCAGATGGAGGGATGAGTGAATGAATGAATGAATGAATGAATGAATGAATGGATGGATGGATGGATGAATGAATGAATGGATGGATGAATGAATGGATGGATGGATGAATGAATGGATGGATGAATGAATGAATGAATGAATGGATGAATGGATGAGTGAATGAATAAAACGAATGCTCTCCAGCCTCTGTAAAAAGAGATTGTTTAAGAAAGGGTCCGATGAGTGCCAGTTCCTCCTGCCAGCAACCTCCCTGGGTTTTGTTCAAACGCCTTCCCGGGTTAAACAAAGCTGCCCAGAGGGGCCAAGAGCCTAAGAAAACCGCCAAGGTCAAGAGGCACAACGGCTTCCTCTTCCCCGAGCCCGCCCCTGTTTCTTTCTCTCCCCCCACTTCCCTGTCCATTAATGTATCTGTTCATCTCGTTCTATCTCCCCATCGCCTGTATTTATTATCATTTCAAAATAAACGAATTCTGAGAGGAAAGAAAAATACTTCGAAGCCTGCAGGTGAGGGGGCCAGCCGGCCCCCCCCCCGTTCGCGCCCTCCCGCCCTGGGGGAGAGGGAAGGTGTGTGTGTGTGTGTGTGTGTCGTCCCCCCCCCCGCCTCTGGGCTGTAATTCCCGACGACACTGCGCATTCACACCCGTGTGCCTGGCCCCATCCTGCACGCTGTCCCCGGCCCCCATCCCTGTCCCCCTGTCCCGAAATAAACGCCCCGCGGAGCGTGAGAGCCGACCCACTGTGCTTAGGACTAATATTTAAAATGCAGAATGGCTGTGGAGGGGCCCTGCTCCCGAGCCTCGCCGTGCAGTAAAAAGATATAAACAGAATAAATTACCTCTCCAGCGCGGATTATGAGAGGACCCATCTCCTGACCGGAATTTTAAGTCCTGCCTCCCTGGTCGCGCTGCGCGCGGCTGATTTATGGGAGCCCGAGCCCTTCTCTGCATATTTCTCCTGTTCAGCCGAGTGACCGAGTTTACCCTTCCTCTGCCATTAGCGTTATTAACACCTGGGCAACCGATCATTGCAAATGGGCCATTTCTGTGATGAACGGGAACCTCTCCACCGCCTCTCCCAGGCCTGGCCCCCTCTTTCTGCATTTTGTGCTGGGGCTCAGGGACCACCACCCCCTGCTTCCCCCCAGCACCTGCCCATGGGCTCCTGGGAGCCTTGGGAGGAAACCCCTCACCCCAGCAGGTGCCCGTGGCTTTGTGGCATGCACACAGAGAATGACAACTCTGCTCCTATTTTTTTATTCTCCAGAGAATGTTCCAGAGGTAAGGCAATGCCCCCATTGATCGGGGAAAGAAACCGAGGCTCGGGGAGGGCCAGAGACTGGCCTGAGAGGCCACAGAGGGTTTATGGAGGTGTTGGGATCAGAATTCACATCTTCTAGCCCCTCGACACTCAAGGTGTGGCCGACGGACCAACAGCAGCAGCAGCGGGAAGCTGGGTAGAAATGCAGAAGCTCAGGCCTCGCCCAGGACATCAGAGCCAGAATGCGCTTGGTCCCCAGGGGGTGGGGTGCACGTTTGGTTTTTGAAGCTTTGGTTTAAAAACAGACCCAGGTTCTCAACCATCCCTTTAGTATTATCATTGTTATTATTGATTTGAGAGAGAGAGAAACATCGATTTGTCGCTCCACTTGTTCACGTATCGCTGGCTGAGTCTTGCGTGCGCCCTGACTGGGGATCGAACTCGCAACTTTGGAGTATCGGGCAGATCTCTAACCAACTGAGCCACCAGCCAGGGCTCAACTACCCCTTTTCTCAATGAAGGAAAACCTTATAGGAAATTCTCCTCTCAGCAGCCGCAGGGGCCCCAAGTCCACGGTCAAACCATGTGAGGATAAGGCAGCCGGCCGAGCTCGCGATGCCCGCCGGGCACCTGCCCCGCTCAGCCCGCTCCCTCCTTCATCCCAGGCTGTGAGCAGCTGGAGACCAGGGGCGGTGTGACCCCACGCTGGGCACGCAACCTCTCTGAGCTTCGGCTCTGCCGTCTGTAAAAAGGGCACAATAGTATCTAACAGCCAGGGTCCCTGCAAGGGTTAAATACGGCCACATAGGTCATAGTCTAGGAGCAGTGCCTGGCATGGAGCAGGCTGCTGAGCAACCAACACTAAATGAACTAACAATAATATAGCAGCGAGCCCTGGCCGGTGTGGCTCAGCGGTTAGAGCGCCTGCCCTCGCACCAAAGGGTCGAGGGGTCAATTCCCAGTCAAGGGCATACACATGGGTTGCAGGTTCGATCCCCAGGAGGGGGCATGCAGGAGGCAGCCAAGCGAGGCTCCTCTCTGTCCTTCCCTCCCTCTCCTTTCCTCTCTCTCTCTCAAATCAATAAAAACATGTTTGGGGGGGAAAGAAAGAAAAAATATCCTCAGGTGATTGTTTTAGGAAGAGCCTCTGTCTGGTGCTAGCGAGTCTTAAATGCGCCTCTAAGAAACTGCAGGTGAAACACCGGGCCTGCTGCCGGCCCAGGGAAGCTGGTTACAATGTAGCGACGTTCATTCTGCCTGGTGCTGTTATTGCAACACTTACTATCTAATTCTGGGAAGCGATACTGTTTCTCCATTTAGAGGGTGATAACATTTTCTTTCTAAAAAGCAGTTAAGGCTTCAAGAAACATATGAATTAGCCTGGCCTCAAGTGGCTCTGTCGGTTGAGCAACATCCTGTTTGATTCCCAGTCAGGGGCTCATGCCTGGGTTTTGGGTTCGAACCCCGGTCGGGGCATGTAGGAAAGCAACTGATCACTGTTTCTCTCTCCCATCGATGTTTCTCTCATGAGGATTTGAAAAAATAACAAACCTATGAATTAGGTAACAGTAAAGATAGTTCATGGATTGGTGGTGCAGCACGGATCTGGCACAACCCGAGGTGGCAATGAGTTTGGGACCGTCTTTGCTGTGGCTGTGCTGTGTGACTGTGACTAGGTTACTGACCCTCTCAGGGCCCCAGCCAAAGCCTGAATAAGGAGAAGTTGCTGACTGCTGAGATCTGATCCCAAAAGCTGGGCAGGAACCAGATGATACAGGGCCCTGTAGGCCAAGGTGATGGGTGTTTTTGATCCTAAATCAGGGTGGGGACGGGGAGGGGGCAGCCTCAAGACTGGCAGCCAGACGACCAGTGGGGAGGCCGCTAGCCACCCAGGCAAGGGACGTGCCTGGCTGGTGTCCTCTGAGCTTGCTATTGTCTTCTCCCTGGAGGCCTTCGAGGACTGCCGTCAGCCCTCACTTTGCAGGAGAGGAAACCGAGGCTCAGAGAAGTTAATTCACCTGCCCGGTTTCCCAGCTGGAAAGAATCAGAGGTGGGGAGTGACTCAGGTATTTAAACGCCCAGCCCAGCCCACTTCCTGCCCACTCATCTCAGGAGAAAGAGCTTAGGTCCAGTAACTGCAGGCCAGCCTCAGTTTTCCTCGTCTGTAATATGGGACGAATTGTAGCCCCTACTTCCTCGGGTCCAGGAGGCAAGGAAATTAAATCCCTCACGCACTTTTACCTTAAAAGGAAGGGGAAAAGGCCCTTTCCCACCCACTTCTCTCTCTGCTGGTTCTCCCCAAAAGGAGGGACTTGGGTATTTCTTCTTCAAACATTTATTTTTCATGGGTTTTTTTGGGTGGAAGGGGGCGGGTTGGTGACGGTAATCAGTTTGGGGACTTAAGATAAAAAATCGCAGCAAAGGGTTGACTTGACTTTTTGTAATTAATGGGGCGGCTGGTAATAGGATCTTCCTGCCGGTGGTGCTCCCGGGAAACGCCTTTTTACATAAGATATTGCCCACACCGGGGTGGCAGCGGGTGATTTATGGGGTTCCGTGCTCCAGAAAGCCTCTCCTGGGGTTGCCCAGCCGGTGGAATTTATCAGGGAGTTTGGAAGGGAGGCGAGAAACCTGCCCGTGACATTTTTGGTGGAGTTTAAACAGCACAAACACTGGGGCAGAGAGAGGCCGGTGGGACGGGGAGAGGGGGACAGGGGGAGAGGGTCCAGTCAGGTTGGCTTTTCCGCCAGCAGAGCCTGAGCCGGGGGTTCTTGGCTGGTGACTTCTTAAGGGAGGGCCCAGAGCAGAGGGGGGCAGAGGGGGGTCAGGTGGAGTCTGGCCCCAGCCTGATCCCGGGAGGGGCTCTGGACTTGGGCTGGCTCCACAGAACTGCCTTGAGGGTGCAACGGAGCCTGCCTTTTCTATTCCTTATGGTCAGTCACTGGCTGCGGGCCACCGCTCGTGGGGGGGGCGGATTGGGGGTGGGGAGGGATAGCCTCCCAGGCATCTCTGGATCCTCTGGCCCTGGAGAGAGGCACCGGTGCAGACGGAAAGCTGGGGGTATCTCAAGCACGTACACGCACCTGGCGGCCCTGGACTAACTCCAAGAAGTCCTGCTCCCAGGACCCCCGGGAGGGTCTCCGTTTTCCCACCGAGCATCGGGAGGGCAGAGTCTCTGCAGCTCACCTCCCTACATCAGCCGGAGCGTCCCTGGCCTCAGCTCCCATCGCCTGCTTCCTTGCTCTCTCCCTGTGCCTCCCCCCGCCCTTGGCGTTCCCCAGGTGTCAGCCAGGGAGGGCTAAACCCAGGGAGCCCACACGTGTTATCTGGACGGAGTCAACAGGCCCCTCAGCCTCTTATCTCCAGCCTGCCGAGACCGAGAGAGGGGCAAACCGCAGCTGACAAGTCTCCCAGGGGTGCGGCCGAGGGCAGAGGCCGGCCTGGGAGACGGAGCACCTGGGTGGAGGGGAGCTCGAGTGCAGGGTGGGGGGTTTGTAGCTGGCTGGAGCAATCCCCGAAGGCTTCAGGGAGGAGGCTGCCCTACACTGGGCTTTGAAGGGTATGTAGGATTTAGAAGCAGGCAGAGCATAGCAAGGGTGCCTCAGTGGGACCAGGGGGTTGATGCTGCCAGGGGCTGTGGCGCCAACTGGACCCCACACTCTCTGAACCTTGTTTCCTGCAGGGCGAGGGAGGGTTGGGTAGAGCTCCCCATGTAAGACCTTCGGCCTCAGCCATCTCTGGGGCCTCAGCACCCTCCAGTTGGAGGGAAGAGTCAGAAGACCAGAGAGTCCTGGAGGCCTCCCCTGTCCCGGGCCAGGATTCCCCATCGGAGGCACTTTGCTGCCCCCTGGTGGCTCCAATATGCTAATTTCCCTCCCGTTTCCTTAGAGACTGTTCCCAGGAGTGGGAGGCGCCAGATGCCAGGACAGTCCCCACCCTCCTTGCGGCCCACAGGAGTGTCCAGACTGACCTGGACGTCCCACCTCCTTCCTCAATGTCCCTCCACCACCATCCCCCACACAGAGAAGGCCGAGGCCCGAGGAACACAAAGTCATATTGAAAATCACTGGGTTTGGACGCAACTGGGCCGAATTCCTGTTGCGCGAACAGACCCACCAGAGTTATGAACTCAACTCAGAAAGCGTTTATTGGCCGGGGCTGCGGGGGGAGCTGAAGGAAGCGGTTCGGGAGGGCTTCCTGTAGGAGGCGGCCAGCACAGAAGCACAGGGCAGCTTCCACTGCCATCCATGAGCACAGAGGCTCCTCGGGCAGCTACAGGAGCATCTGTGAGCCTCTTGGGGGTCTCTGGGGTGCAGCCGGCCCTCCCAGACCAGGAGCTCTCAGCCCAGGCCCAGCTGGGCTTTCAGAGCCTGCAGCTCCTGGCTGCTGATGCTGTTTCCTCCGCACACAATGACCACCACGGAGGCCAGGGAGGGGCCCAGGCGGCCCTCAGCCTGGAGCCTCCCCAGGAGGCCCGAGTAGACGGCAGCTAAGGCTGCCCCGCAGGCAGGCTCCACCAGCATGCGTTCGTCATCTGCCCAGAGCAGGGGGTGGGGGTGCGGGTGGAGGAGGAAAGGGGGGCAACCAGTCAGTGCTCAGCAGGCTCTGGACCTCGCAAGTCCATGAAGCCAGCCAGCCAGCCAGCCACCTCAGTCTATCTGTCTGACTCCCTCTCGGTCCATCAATCTCTCCGCCCATCCACCTTTCATCTCGCTACCCATCCATCTAGTCCTCCATCCATCATTAGACTGTCTGTCTGTCCATCTATTAGTGTAGCCATCAATCACCATATCCATCGATCGATCCATCCATCCTTTCATCCACTATCCATCACTCGACTGTCTGTCTGTCCATCCATCAACGTGCCCATTAATCAGCGTCCAGCCGTCCATTCACGTCTATGTCATTCATCAGCTCCCCCCATCAATCCATTTGCTCACCCACCTGTCCATTACCCACCCCTCCGCTCCCACATCCATCCATTCATCCCACACACGCCCACCCCCTGCTCGGCCCTGTCCTCGGAAGGCCCTGGGGACACATCAGTGAACAAGACACACCAGCCCCTGCCCTCGACAAGTTCACAGTCTAGTGACGTAAGACGGGTAAGAATCAGGCAGTTATGAGATTAGTGGGCTTGGTGCAAGGCAGTCTCCAGCCCGGGCGGGGTGGGGATGAGAGATCGAAGGAGGCTTCCTGGAGGAGGTGCCACGATGGCCGAGTCGCCCTTGGTCTCATGAAACTGACAGGGAGCAGGGCCAGGGATGGGCAGCTGGAGGAAAGAGCATCTACAAAAGGCTGGAGGCCGGACACAGCGCAAGCCGTCCCTTCTCCATCCCCAGCCCTTCCATCTGCTCAGCGCGCCCTTGTTGTGAGGCTACTGCAGACCCGGCCCTGGGACAGGCGCTGAAGACACAGGCGAGACCATGCTCTCGCCAGGGGATCCCTGAGGGTGCCTGAGCCCAGGTGGGGGACAGAGCTCGCTCACCGAGGAACCGCTGCACGGCCTTCACTGCCTCGCTGTCTTCCACCACCGCAGACAGGACCTTGAACTCCTGCGTGCACTCCAGGGCCCTCGCAGCCACTGTCTTGGCACCCAGGCACTTGGCCACGCTGTAGGAGGGGCGGGGGGGGGCAGGGAAGAGCTGGCGAATCCCGGCTCCTCCTCACACAGACCCAGCCCACCCCCGCCCCAGGCCCCAGCACGGCCCTGCCCACACCCTGATTTTGGATTTCAAGCCCCCCCAGGGCTGTGAAAAGATAAATTTCTGTTGTGTGAAGCCACCTAATTTGGGGTCGTGTCTGTGGAAGGCCTCAGTGACTCACACAGCATCCACCACGTTGGATGGTGGCGGGAGGGGCCGTGAGGAATAGAGGGGGCAGGGTCTGGAGGCTGGGCCACTCTCTGTTCCTTAATTCGTTTATGAGAACTTTTCTTCGGTTGCATTAAAATCGGGTACAAAACCCAATGGAGAAAAAGTTGTCTAATGACGTTGCCAAAAAGAAAAAAAAAAAAAAACCCACAAAAAACAAACCACAAAGTATGTTCATGTTATATAATATGAATAGAAAACTAGAGGCTTCAAAGCCGTCTGAAGGCTAGAATCTCAACTGTTAAAAATATGTAACTGACGCGTTTGTCCATTTCACAAACATTTGTTGAGCACTTACTATGCGCCGGGTACATCTCATTTGTAGGTAAGGACGCGTGGGGGGGGGGAGACAAAACTGGGGGAAATGCAGCCTAATCGGAGCAACGTCCGTCCTTGGGTGGTGGAAGCGAGGGGACATCTGGTTTTTTGCTGCTTAGTGTTCGCCTACATTTTCAAACCTCCACACGCTTCCGTTGCTCTGGTCACGATACAGACCAGCGAACGCTTGTTTTGCTCACTGATGAGACTTAAACGAATCAGGTCCTTCATCTACTTTTCCAGCAGGGCCGTGGCTGGAGTCCCAGGTGAAGGGGACCCTCCGAGTGTCCCCCGCCTGGGCGAGTTGGGGCTGGCAGGCCCTGGGGCGGCTGCATCCTCCCCCTCCAGTCCCCCTCCCCCAAATGTCCAGCCCGCACCCACCTGGTGATGTTGGGCAGCGTGACCAGCCTGTCTGCCTCCACGGCCGCGTGGAAACAGTGGGCCCCTCGGGTCTCCACGGCGACAATGGGCACGTGCTGCCAGCCCACCTCCGCCAGGCCTGCTGACACCCCGGCCAGGAGCCCCCCACCCCCCACCGCCAGCACCAGGGCCCCCGGAGGGCTCCCCAGGGCTGCCTTCAGCTCCCGCACCAGGCTGGCGTGGCCTTCCCTGAGGGGTAGGGAAACGGGGGGGGGGGGGGGGAGCCGGGTGAGGGGGACCCTCAGCTCCAAAGGCTCCCGTGTACACAAACTCCCTCAGGGCCACCCCCTCCCCACCCGCAGCTAAGGGAGGGGAGCCCCTGTCGTGCTTGGTTCACTCCGCTTTCGTCATTGAATTCATTCATCCACTCGTCACCCCCCCCCCCGCCCCTGGGGCCAGCATAGCACTTGGAACCCTATCAACTCAAGTTCTTGACCTTGGGCCTCACGTCTCTGCCACTTACTAGCTGTGTGATCTCAAGCAAGTTGCTCAGCCCCTTGGTGCGCCAGTTTCCTCCCCTGTCAAACGGGCATAAAGCACCCACCTCTAGGGCTTCAGGGCGGAATCACTGGGCTGAATGTGCCCCTAAGGACACGCTCCATAAAGGGGACTTATTAGCGTTTCCCTTTTACACATGGGGAAACTGAGGCACGAGGCGGTGCGATGCTTTACAGTCACACAACTCACAAGTGGCGGAGGCGGGGTCTGACCCCAGTGTGCCCGGACTCTATGCCTCTTCTACTCTCTGGGTCTCAGTTTCCCCATTTATCCAAAGGGAGGACCCCTGATTCAATGAGGGTTTCTCAACTCTGAGCTCCCTGGGGGGAGGGGCCCCAGCCTTACCATATCAGGGGGTGGTCGAACGGGGGCACGTTCACCCAGCCGTCCCTCTCGGCCAACTCTTGTGCCCTCAGATTGGCCTCGTCCCAGACCTAAAGGGAAACAGAGGTCGGAAGACCCAGCAGTCAGCTCCTGGGAACCCAAACTAACAGCATTTCAGGGGGACCCCCTCTCCTAAGGGGTACAGGGGGACAAGGGGGCCCCAAACAGCCCCTGCCCATTCCTCTGGCACCCCACAGTGCCCGCTCTGGGCCTCGTCCTGTGCCAGGGGCAGCTGGAGGAGACAAAGAAATGGTCTCTGCCCACGTGGCATCCCCGCCCACGTGGCATCCCCGCCCACGTGGCATCCCCGCCCACGTGGCATCCCCACCCATGTGGCACCCCGCCCACGTGGCACCCCATCTAGCCGGAGGGATGGGCGTCTTTCTCTTGAAACATTGAAACAAACACGGGCTTTGAAGCCGAGCTGCCCTTAGCGTCTCCCTGGACGCCTTGACGTCTCTCTCTGTCTCCCCCCCCACACACTGTCTGTAAAAATCAATGGAACAAGTATCCTCGGGTGAGGATTACAAAGGCAATGGGGGCGGTCTCGGGGTGGGGAGGCCTGGAGGGGATCGGCCCTGCCCCGCGGCGCCCCCTTCCCGGGCCTCACCTTGCCACTCAGCTGAACCTCGGCGCCCTCCCCCTGCAGCCTCCGCACCACCCGCTGGGAGGCGCCCTCGGGGAGCACGATGGTGGCCGGGACGCCCAGCTTCCGAGCGCAGTAGGCGGCTGCGATGCCCGCGTTGCCCCCTGTGCGGGAGCAGAAGGGGCGCGGCGGGCCCTGTTGGCAAACTTTCTCCCTCCCCCTCCCTTTCCCCTGTGAGTCGCCCCCTCCCCACATGCCTATGCCCCCCCTTGAGTCCCCTCCCTGGCCTCAGGTGGAGGCATGATGGAGACGGAGCCAGTCAGAGGACTCAGTCGCCTGACCCTTGATGGGTTCAGGGCTGAGCGCATGACCCAAGCTGGGCCCAAAGGACCAATGCAGGGTGCGGGAGAGCCGTCGGGAGGGTGCTCCCTTTGCACTGGGGTAGGGAGGACGGCAGGAAGCAAGCCTGAAACTCCTCAGGCCACCTGTGCTACCATGAGGCCTCTATGAGGAGAAAGCCTCTGTAGGGGGAAGAAAAGCCAAGAGAAAGGAGGGACACAGGTGGGAGCTCCTGGATCCAGCTGTGCCTGAAAGCCATGCATCTCGAGAATTTCCAGTGCTCGGAGCCCACAGCTTACATCTGTATGAATAATCGGGGTTCAGTGGCTTCTACTAGGGGTCCTGAATAACGGGAACGGGGCTGGGAGAGGGCACACGAGATGGCCGCCTGACCATGACCCTGATGAGGCTGGACCCTTAAGAGGAGGCCGAGCCCTGGACTCGCTGCTGCTCCAGGCAGCTCCCCCCCCACACCCAGCCCCGAGGCCCCGCAGGAGGCAGAAAGGGGCCGGGTCACCTGAGGAGCACACCAGGTGCCTGCATCCCTTCTTGGCCGCCTAGGAAGAGAAGGCATGGGGTCGGGGGCTAACCCAAGCAGGTGTCCCGGCCCCCCCCCCTGCAACACCCCTCACGCCACCCCTGCCAGTGGCTCTCAGTCCCATCCCTGCTACCTCGATTCTCCCGCCCCCAGCCCTGCCCACCTGCCCCCCCCCACACCTGGTGCAGCCCGCTGCTCCCCTCCTTCCCTCACAGCCTCACCTCCTGGCAGAAGTGCCCGATGCCCCTGACCTTGAAGGAGCCGGCCGGCTGCACGTTCTCACATTTGAGGAGGACAGTCGTGCCCGCCACCTGGGACAGCGCCCAGCTCTCCAGCAGGGGTGTGACCGCGTGGAAGGGCCCGCCCTTAGCACGCTCCGCCAGAGAGCTCTCCATCCCAGCGGCCTCCGAGCGAGCCTGCGGGGGGACAGGGGTGCCACAGCCCAGGCGGCTCCAGCTCCGAGTCCCCTTAGCCAGCCGGGGGGAGGGGAGCGTGGAGAAGCCCTCAGCTTGGCTCCCTTCTTCCTGCTGTCTGGCTGCCAACCCGTGAGCCCTCAGGCAGGTGTCTGCTCCTCTTGGGCCTCGGTTTCCCCTTCTGGAGAAAGGTTGGGACTAGGGGCCCTTTCATTCTGTAACTGTGGCTGCTCACAGCGCTGGGCTTACAAAACATGGCCAAGCGGGAGGAGTCATTCATTCATCATCCGTTCAAAAAAGCATGTCTTGAGCACCCCTGACTGCCGGGTAGGCCCATGCCTTGGGACCTGGGACTGGACGCGTCAGAGGGGGCCCTGCTTTGCCAGAGCTCGCATTCTAGAAGGGGAAACGGAGTTACAGGATTTCAAACGGGAGGGGCGGGGCAAGGGTGGTGGGGAAGGACCTCTCTCGGGAGAAAACCTTGTGGTTTTTTTAAAGATTTTTATTGATGTTTAGAGAGAGAGGAAGGGAGAGGGAGAGGGAGAGAGAAACATCCATGTGAGAGGAACGCCGATGTGGTTTTTGGTGTTGGTGGTGGTTGGGGGTTTTTAACAATTTGAATTAGGGTGCCTTATGGGCCCTGAGCATTTTTGGTTGATCGAGAGGTCTTTTCATTCATTTTTTTGATCTGAAAGTTGTCAAAGGGGGGGACTCTGAGACGCATGGCAAGAAGGAAGCCGAGGGCAAAGCGTCCCCGCAGCGGGAACAGCAGATAGAACCCCCCGGATCCAGGAATGAACTTGAGCGTTGCGGGTGCCAGGGGAGGGGAGGGGGCGCGGGGAGCAAGAGGTGGGGGGAGCCGGGGCGCTATTCTAATTCTATTTGCAGTGGGAGGAAGTGGGGGGGTCTAAGCCAAGGCGGGAGCGAAGGAGCAGTGAGGGAACCCGGGGGTCAGGGTGAGACCGGAGAGAGGGAGGAAAAATAAAAGAGAGAAAAAAATAGGATTTTTTAAGGAGCCAATTCAGGCTGCCCCTGCGGTCCCGCTACTTGCCACTAGGAGGAGCACCGCAGCCTCCCCCCCCCCCCCCCCCCCAGCCAAGCTCAGGGTCCACCCTTACTTAGCCAGGGCTGGGGTGCCCCCATGGAAGAGCTCCAGGTCTACCATCCCTGGATTTGACCCCCTGGCCTTTGTTGGGATGGCCCTGGGGCTCCCCAGGCAGGGTGAAGCCTGGGCACCCCCACCCACTTCCAGCCAGGGCACCTCTTGAGCTGAGCCTGGCGGTGGCGGAGAGCAGCCCATGAGTCACCCAAACCCAGCACCCCTTGACTTAGGCTTCACTTCAGCCCCAGAGCCCAAGAATGTGGACTTTGGGGCCAATCAGAGATCAAAGGGAGAGACCAGCTATGACTCCCTGGCTGTGCAACCCAGACAAGTGTCTCAACCTCTCTGTGCCCATTTCCTCTTCTGTAAAATATGAATAACAGTCTGTAACTCACAGGTTATGGTGCATATTAATATAATAATAGCTATCCTTTGTCGAGTCCCTGTGATGGGCCAGGCACTGGCTGAGTCCTCTGGAGGGGTTATCTTATCGGGGTGTCTGACTATGCTGGCGTGCCCACCCTTACTCTAGCACATTTACAAGGTGCAGGTCCTGGCTTAGGAACTTGGGATAACATGGGGCAAGACAGACATCTACCGTTGGAGCTGACTTATAGTCTGATGGAGAGATCGGCATTCAACAAATAACTGTATAGACAAACAAACTAATCAGAAACAGTGAAAACTGCTAAGAGGGAAACATGCATATAGCAAATCTTGAAGAGAAAAACAAGGGGGCGTGCTTTGGGTAGGGAGGTCAGGAAAGACCTCTCAGAGGAGGTGATCATTAAAACTGAGACTGAGCCCTGGCCAGTGTGGCTCAGTGGCTGAGCGTCTTCCCATGAATCAAGAGGTCACTGGTTTGATTCCTGGTCAGGGCACATACCCAGGTTGCGGGCTAGATCCTCAACAGGGGTTCCTGCAGGAGGAGGCCGATCGATACTTCTCTCTCACATCAAAGTTTCACTTTCTCTCTCCCTCTCCCTTCCTTTCTCTCTCTAAAAAAATCAATACAAATATATGAAAAAAAATAAAAACTGAGACTGAGCCCTGGCCTGTGTGGCTCTGGTGGTTGGAGCATCGTCTTGTGCACCAAAAAGGTTGCTGGTTCAATTCCCGATCGGGTCACATGCCGGAGTTGCGGACTTGATCCCTGGTGGGGGACATGCAGGAGGCACCCAATTGATGTTCCTCTCTCTCATCAATGTTTCTCTCCCTCTCCCTTACTCTCTCCATAAAAATCAATGGAAAGTCTTTTTTTAAAAAAGAGAGAAACTGAGGCCCAGAGAGGTTAAGTAATTTGCCTAAGGTCACACAGCTGGAAGCGGCACAGGCAGGATTCAGACTCAGGCAGTGTGCTTTGGCATCTGTGCTCATAACCGCAATAGAGCGTGAAGCCCAGAGCTTGGGTTCAGGTCCCAGCAAGCTTGACCTTGACCGGGTCACTTTTTTTCCCTGGGCCCCATCTGTTGCATCCATGAACTGGGTAAAGACCAGCTCCCTTTTCCAGCTCCCTGTCCCTCTGGCTCTTCCCCAGAGGCCACCTGGGTGACACGCCACAGCTAATTCCTGGCACCAGGGCTGGGAAACCTCAGCCGGCCCCTGGCTGGCAGGATGCTCTCCGCCCCCTGGCAATAGAAACCTGCTCCCCTGCTGCAAGGCAGGCCGGGCCCAGGGTGCCCCAAGTTGAATCAATATTCCTGGGAGCGCTTAGCCTCTCTCACTTTCCACCCACTCAGCGGGGACTTTGCCCCTACATGCACCTTTACGGGTGCACACAGAGCCCCGGGGACCCCATTTGGGCCCCAGGCCCCCTTACCTTTCTGCCCAAGAGTTCCTGGACCAACTTGGCTGCAACCTGCTGCCAACCAGCCTAACTGGCACCGGCTCTGCCCAGCCTCCCACAGCCTCCGGTGGCCTTGGCCCCTCCTCCCGCGTTAAAGAGACAGCTCAGGGCTGGAGAGCAAGAGGCGGAGGTCAACCCTCGCTGCCTCCCGGTGCGCTGTCCACCACGCAGGCATTGCCTGGTCCCATTTGATAGATGAAGAAACTGAGGCTCAGAGAGGGAAGTTCACTTGGCTGAGGCCACCCAGCCAGTGAGAAAACCCTTTGTCTCTCATCCAGGATCATCTCTTTCACAACAGACATCTTCGAGTCAATGCTGGTCCCAAGGACAGAGAAACAATTGTCCCCTGAGAAAGGCACATTTTCTACCGAGTCACTTCTGACGTTTCACACCCAACACAGGGGCCGAACAATTATTTATTTTCCAAATGAATGACTGGCGATTGATTCATATATTCAACAAATATTTACTGGTCACCTATTATGTGTCACATCCCGGGACCTTTAGCCCCAAACCAAATAGCATGTTCCCTGTCCTCGTGGAGCCCCAAGGTGTCACTGAAAAGTAGTTACAGTCAGTGCCATCGGGCACTAGCAGGGGGCTGTGGGTGCCCAGAGCAAGGATGTCACTTGGCCCCAAAAGGCTGGGAAGGGTTCCTGGAGAAGGAGAAGGCTGAGCTCAGCCGGGAATCGGGAACATGAAGTGCAAAGGTCTGGAATTGGAAAACATGGCAGGACTGGAACAGAGAAGGCAGGGGCGGGAGAGCAGGCGGGTTTGGGGCTGGAGGGGTGGGCAGGGATCAAATCCACAGGGATGGCTGTGCCAATGCAGAGTCTGGACCTTACCCCGGGGCACTAGGGAGCCATGGGAGGTTGTGGGCAGGAGGCTGATGTAACGAGATTCACATCTTGTCTCTTTCACCGTCTCGCTGGGTGAACCTGAGCTAGTCCCATCCCTCTGCGCCTCAGTTTTCCTCTATGTCAGGTGGGAGGCGAGGTCCAGGAAGGACCTGGCAGCCCAGATATTCTGGGCCCTTCTTGGACTTTGGGTGACCTCCTCAGGTTTGATGATTAACTCCCAGCCACGTGGGGTCAAGTCAAGCTGCTTGACCCTGATCCCCAATGAGAATGCTGACAGTTTCATTTCCATCTGCACATTAAACATGCGCCCATCCCTAGGTGTTCTGTCCTGACCTGGGCGCTGGGAACAGAGATGGTAAAACCCAGTTCATGCCCTGAGGTGGCTCCCGGCCTGGAGTGGAGAGGAAAACAACCAATACAGTGACAATTCTAACACCCCCTAGGGGGACAGAGGACAGACAGTCCCCACTGGACAGCTGAGGGTGGGATGGGCTCAGGGAGGGCTTCCTGGAGGAGTAGGGCCTTAGCGCACAGCTCAGGCTTGGACAAAAGGCACAACTGCTGCATTTATTATGCCTACTGTATGCCAGCCCTTGGGAGGCGAGCACTGTAATGAACTCTACATTGTGGAATCAGACTTGGCTCAGAAAGGTCGAGGCATTTTCCCAAGGTCACACAGCAGCGGCAGAAGCAGGGCTCACACCCAGAGGGGCCAGGCTCCAGAGCTCCTGGCTTGAAGGAGGTTGGGGAGGGGAAAGCCAGGGTGGCTGCATCAGATGAGGCTGGAGAGACCGGCCAGGTCACCGACCTGTCCCCTCCCAGGGCCACCTTCGTCAGCCAGCCCCTGTCCCTGATACCTCAGGCCGCCACACGCCCACCTTGGCCGGTCCCTTGGGTTATTCATTAAGCTTTATTTCATCACCCTCACCCCCCGCTGGCTTTCTTGTTTGCAGGGCGAGGGAGCTACATGGAGAGGAGCGATGGCACCTTGGACACGGGTGGTCGGCCCTCCAGATTTGCAGGGTGAACTCTGGACTCGGGCCATGTATTTTCCAAGCCACGAGCCTCAGTTCCATTAAACGGGTGAGAGAACTGGGGTTTAGGCAGTCATGCAGCCAGATTCGCTGGCGAGTAACCCAGCTGAGGTTTGGACCCGGGTCCCCTAACACTGGATGCAGCTTAGGTAACTTCTCAGACCCTTGCCAAGACGATAAACCATTCTAGAGCACAGAGGATCTCGTTTCTGCCGGCTGGAGCTAATTCACTCTGTCCTCTGCAGAGGGGCATGGCTCTCCATCTGCCACTGTCCTTACCTCTTCCTATTGCATTTCCAACACCCGACAGACCCGTCCCTGGCCCTGTGGATATCTGAGTTTGAGGCCCTCGAACTCTCCCTCCCTCCTTTTGCCCCTGAAAACAAAAGGAGTCCTTTAGCAAAGGAGAAGCTGGGGCACAGAGAGGTTAAGTAACTTGCCCTGCGTTGCCCAGCAAACAGACCATGGGGCCAATCTTCAAGGGACCCCACATCCAACCTGGATGCTGTTATCCCAAGAGACATAAATCCATAGCCAAGGTGTCTGAGCAGAAAGAACCAGCACGGGCCTGATAATGCACCCTTTTTGTGGGTGGGGAAACTGAGGCCCATAGAAATAAAGGGAACAGTTTAGCATCTTGTGCGTGTGAAGCAGACTTTCATAATTAAGCCACTCGTTTATTCATTGAGCAAACATTACCCCAAACTACCAAAACCTAGGCCCTGTGAAAGGCGAGATGGAGACAGATAAGATACATCCCTGGCCCTCACGGGGCTTGCGGTCGCCATGTCAGTCAATGGATGCAATAAAGTGTTATAGGTGCAGCAACAGAAAAAATGCAAGTAGGGCAACCCTGAAATGCCATTTATTTTATTTTTATTTTTATTTTTTTATTTTTTATTATTTTTTTTAAATGCCTTTTTTTTTTAACTATTAAGTTGACAAAAAATTTTAAAAAGCAGAAAAGCAATAAGAGCCGGGGCTGGGGAGTATGAGTGTGAACAGGCACCTCGCGCGCTGCTGATGTGACCAGGAATCGCCATATGCCTTGGGACACGACTCTGTCAATATCCATTCCAACTTGATAAATGCCACCCCTCTAACCTAGGCATCGTCATTGGGGGGCTTATTTTCCAAGAAAAAAAGTACCAGAGGGTAAAGCTAGGGGCATGAGAGTTTATTCGAGTGCTGTCTAGAATGGCAGCAACGAAAATCAGAGAAACGAGAACACTGGCCGCTGGCCCTGGCGGCGCGGATCCGTTGGTTGGGCATTGCCCCAGGCGCCAGGAGGTTGCCGGTTCGATTCCTGGTAGGGGGCGTGCAACAGGCCACCAATCGATGTTTTACCTTCACATCTAAACCTATGAACCCAAAGCAATGCTCACAAGGCATTTTAAGTGAGAAAAAAGCAAAAAACAAAAAACTTGTACAATGTGTGGTGACTTTTATTTACAAAGACCGCGACCAGAAGAGGCTGCTGTACCAGTCTTTGGTGGGGTCCATACCTGCAGGCCCGGGGAGGGCAGTGCTGATAACATCAGTTATCCTGGGGCAACAGGGGGAGGGGGGAGGAGGGAGGAGAGGGAGCTACGCCCGCCCCCCCCCCCCATGGCAAGTGAGACTGAGCAATTGAATCGTAAATTTTATTTCATTTTTATTAAATAGCCACAGGTGGCCGGCGGCTTCCGTTGGGCCCGTCTGGAGCATCCACCTAGGAGACCTTGTGGGTCCCAGCGTGAGAGGTGTCACTGTCGCCAGGGGCAGGCAAGTGTTGGTAAATCTTTCCCATTGTGTAATGATTGCCCCATTCGATACAGATAGAGAGCTGAGTGACATGCAGACAGAGAGACAATTACCAAACAGGGACAGTAAATAAACGGTGGGTCCGTGGGGCGCCCAGAGGGACGCAGCCTTAGAAAATCCCACACCCGGGAATCAAGGGGAACTTGGCCGTGGCGACACCCGACGCGCCCTCCCTCGGCTGCCCTCAGCCCATCGGCCACGTTGCTGGTGGATACGGACTTGACCTGCTGAGATGACGGTGGCATTTCACTGCCATGCCCGTCCTCCCCAGACCCTAGAACCCCAATCTACTCGGGAGAGAAAACATAGGATCGGTGACCAGTGCTTCTCAACAGTCGTCAAGGTCACTGAAAACAAGGGAAGTCTGTCTGAGACACTGTCACAGCCAAGAGGGGCCCAAGGAGACATTCGACCAGCTGTACCGGGGTGTCCTGAGTGGGATCCTGGGACGGAAACAGAAAGTTCAGTCAAAGCTACAGAAACCTGGATGAACAGGCTCCCGCGAATACAACGTATTGGTGTTGGCTCTGGGGCGAGCCAGCGCAGTAAGGCCCTGACAGTGGAGGCCTGATTCGCTTGTATCAATGTCACCAAGGAAAAAAATCTCTTCACTTCTGGGGGTGGATTGAATAGCCGTTGGACACAGAGTAGCAGCTTTTCGGTCCTGGCTGACCTTGGCACGACTGGCATTTGGGGCCAGATCATTTCTTTGTTGTGAGGGGCTGTCCTGTGCGTGGTAGGATGTTGAGTGGATGGAGGAGAGAGTTGGGGGGGACCCAGAGGGGACCAGGTGGGTGCAGACCTGCCTTTAGGCTGCTCCTGGTCCCCTGGGGAGAGACTCCGGGGGCTGCCAGGCTGCAGAATCCCAGAGGCTCCGACCCAGACTTGCAGGGAGAGGAGACACGAGGAACTGGGTCTGGAGGGAGGACTCGGGGGAAAGGGGGACAAAAGGGGTGGGAAAGTCCTGGATGAGAAGAAGAAGACCAAAGATCATCAGAATAGCAGCTGCTGTCCCCTGAGCCCTTGCCCCGCGCCTGGCACGGGTCTGCCATCCCCTCTCAGTCTCCCAAAACTCAGTAGCTCCCACCGGCCCCGTCTCTCGGGGCAGGAAACTGACGCTAAGGGAAGCTGCGCAGCTGGGTGTCAGCTGCAGCCCAGATGCAATGGACTCGGGAGCCGGAGAACTGAACGAGTCAGGAGTTCGGGGCTGGCTTCACCAGCTGCAGGGCAAACAGAGGTGAGAGCTGTCTGTTCCTCCCCGAGGGTGAAAACAACCGTCAGAATCCCCACCTCCCGCAGCCAAGGACACTGTGATCTTGCCACCCTCGGGGACACTTCCCGGGAGGGGGTGATGTAACAGAGCTCTCTACACTTGCTCTCTGGAACCAGACACGCTTCAGATGCTGGAGTCCCAGGCATGAGCCGATCCCCCTGAGGTTTGCACAGTGACAGCGGCCAGCCTCCCCCAAGACCCTGCAGGAGCTGACCGGTCAGAAAGTCCCCGGCACAGCCAGACTCTACCTGGTTCTGCTCTGATTCCTCCTCAGGGGGACCTTGGGTGAGGCCCCTGCCCTGGTAGGATCTCAGGTTCCTATTCATGTGATGGGGCACAGAACCACACATGTACATGTTTTTTATATATTTAAAAATGAAGATCTGCCCAGATGGCAAATATTCATGAATGGATGCATAGGTAAATAAATGTGGGCTGTCCACACAACGGAATACTATGCAGCCATGAAGAGGAACACAGCACCGACACGTTACAACATGGGTGAAACTCTCTCAATAACGTTATTACTTAAACGAAGGATATGCCCAACCAGGATGTCAACAACAGTGGTGTATATTTTGTCTTTTCTCCTCTCGTTGTTTCTTTTATGATTGATTTTTTTTTTTTTATTGACTTTAGAGAGGGAGGAAGGGAGAGGGAGCGAGCCAGAGAAACACCGATGTGAGGGACCCATCGATCGGTTGCCTCCCGTCCGTGCCCCAACGGGGGACGGAACCGGCAGCCTGGGTATGTGCCCTGACCGGGAACTGAACCCTGACCTTCCGGCCAGGGCTGACTGATTTTCTTAACTTGCCTTTTTCAAATCACAGCAGTGACACATTCTGTCTGCACGTGAGCCCGGGCGCCCCATCACTTAAGCTCCTAGCCCCGGGCGCCTGGCGAGTGCCTGCCGACGTCCCACCGGGGAGGGGCCCGGGTGCACCTGCGGGGGGTCCAAGGGCAGCAAGCGGGACGGCTTGTCCCGCCGAGAGGGATGGCTCTGCCGGCTGTCCGAGCCCTCGCCGCCCTCGGTCTCGTCGCTATTCTTGTCCCAGCCCACGGGACACGAGAGCTTTGTTGATGGGCCCAGGGAGCGGGCGCAGGGCTGCATGTGTGCCGCCCTCTGCACAGACGGACCCCCTGCCCGCCGCCAAGGACAGACAGGCAGCTTGGCATGGGGAGCATGGGGCGGGGAGTGAGGGCTGGTGCAGGGACCTGCGGTTCTGTGACAATGATGACGATGGTGACGCTGATGACAATGGCTGCTAACGCTGAGCCAACGCCGAGTTCTGGGCCCCTTGGGCACCTGCGTTACTGTGTCAGCTTTTCCCAGGAGAGCGGTGCCACGATCAGCCCCATTTCACAGAGCGGCAAGGGGAGGCTCCGGGGGGCAAAGCGGCTGCCCAGGGCCACGCGGCTGGTACACGGCAGGCAGGACCTGAACCCTGGCCTGCCTGGGCCGCACCCACAGTGCCACTTCCCCCGCATAACAGAATCGTAAGGGGATGGGAGCCGAAGGCAATGAAGAACTGTTCGGACTGTGCGACCGGGAGTCGGGTGGCTGGGCTCGAACGCCGGCTGGTCCCCCTCACTGTCTGTGCCTCAGCTTCCCCTTCTGGGAAATGGGGTAACGGCGGTGCCTGGGGTTTGTGTCTTGGGTGCCTCTCTGTGCCAAGCACACGCTGGTAACTTCAGGTGCCTTGTCTCACGCCATCCTCCTGGCAGGTTTCCCCACGGTCCTCGGGGGGTAGCTACTGTCCCTTTCGCGAAGGAAAAAGCTGAGGGTGGGGAAGGGGAGGCGGCAGGAGGAGAGGCAGCAGGAAGCTGCAGCGATGAGGAGCGGGGCCTCCCCTTCCCCTCCGGGCAGCCCCGGGCCTCGGGCCAGGGGGCGGGGCCTGGCGGGGGTGTGGCTGGCCCTGCGGCCCCATTGGCTGCCCAGAGGCGCCCTGGGAATAAAGCCGGGGCCTGGTAGCCCTGGGACAACTCAGAAGACCGTCCTCCTGTCCATCGAGCCTCCATCCGTCTGTGGACTGTCCACCGGTCCATCCACCTGGACCATCTCCAGCCTGTCCCTGCCTCTCTTGGTCCAGCCACCCAGCTCCATCCACGTGGCCCTTCCTGTCTCCCAGCAATGACTTCCCGAGAGCCCCTGCACGCCAAGACCCCCGTCCGTGACAGCATGGCCCTGTCCAAAGTGGCCGGCACCAGCGTCTATCTCAAGATGGACAGTGCCCAGCCCTCGGGCTCCTTCAAGATCCGGGGCATCGGACACCTCTGCCAGACGGTACAGGACAGCTCCAGGCGAGGGTGGCAGGCCCCCTTTCCTCAAGGGGGCAGGGCCAGTGCCACGTGAAATCCAAGGAGTTCCAGGCGAGGCCCAGGGGACCCCCACAATGCCCGAGCACCCGCCCTTAGCACTTCCTCTGGGTGAGGGGTGCCCGTCGTGAAGGCCCCCTACGGGCTGATCCCGGAGCTGTCAGTTGCCGGCCTGTCCGTCACCCTTCCCTGAGCCGGGCTCTCTGGGGAGGAGAGATGCCACTTGAGAGGCTAGGGTAGTACAGCTTCCGTGTGAAGGAAGGAGAGCTCAGTTAGAGTCACGGGGGGGGGGCCCAGGTGGGAGGGAAGAGCCCAGGGACAGCCTGACTCCCTCCCTCCTGTCTCCACAGTGGGCTGAGCGAGGCTGCAAACATTTCGTCTGCTCCTCAGGTAAGCGGCCTGCACGCCTCCTCCTGTCCTCTGCTGTGTGTCCTGGGGCCAGGAGCTCCGCCTCTCTGGGCCCTGGTTCCCCCAGCCCTGAGCTGTTGCAGACATTGCAGCGGGCCGGGTTTGGAATCCGAGGGAGGCCTGAGGTCACCAGGGGTGTCCAGAGGCCGGAGGTGGGGCTCCCGGGCCCTCCGGCGCTGACATCCTCTCTACCCCTCACCCCTGACAGCGGGCAACGCAGGCATGGCAGCCGCCTACGCTGCCAGGAGGCTGGGCATCCCCTCCACCATCGTTGTGCCCAACACCACGCCTGCCCTCACCATCGAGCGGCTCAAGAGTGAGGGTGCCACGGTCAAGGTGGTGGGCGAGGTGAGAGCGACGTGGGGCAGGGGCCGCGGAGGACAGCCGGGGGCAGAGGAGGGTCCCCGGCCGCTCACCGCCTCCCGCCTCCCCTGTGGTCTTGCAGATGCTGGACGAGGCCTTCGAGCTGGCCAAGGCCCTGGCCAAGAACAACCCAGGCTGGGTGTACATCCCTCCTTTTGACGACCCCCTCATCTGGTACGGGGAGCCCAGGGTCAGCTGGCGCAGGTGGCATCCACCTCCTGCACCACGGGGTGGGCACCTGCCACAGGGCGCGTCATCACATTAGTGGGCACACGCTCGCGCTCCAGCGCCCCCTCCACGGCACTGGGCAAACACGAGCTCAGGTACACAGGCGCCTGCCTTTGGTGCCCCCGGGAGCTATCCCGGGACTGGGATTTAAGGGAAGGCAGTTCGTGTGGGGGGTGAGTCACCAGGGGAGTGGGCAGGAAAGAAGCCACTAGCCGGGGCTCTCGTGGGCAGGGGCCTGCTGTGGGCAGCTGGAGCTTAATTTCTTGGGGGCCCCTGGGAGCCAGCATGGAACACAAACAAGTTACCCCAGCAGGAGAGGATGCTGGGCGTTTACACACCAATGCCCGCGATTCCTCATTTGCACGGTCGCCGGGTCGGGGTGTTCTCAGGCTGTTGCAGCTCCAGCGGCCGGAGGAGACCTCCGGGTAGAGCTGCAGATGCTGGCAGCTGGGAACCAGGGTGGAGTCGGGGAGAAGACTATCCCCGAGGCCCATCGGTGCTGGGGGTGAGAGCAGATGGAGGGGCAGGTGGCCTCTCTGGGAGCCCTGCCTGGCGCCTCCGGGGAAGCGCGGCCCTGACCTGCCGCCCTCCCCCGCCCCCCAGGGAAGGCCACACTTCCATCGTGAAGGAGCTGAAGGAGACGCTGGGCGCAAAGCCGGGGGCCATCGCGCTGTCGGTGGGCGGCGGCGGCCTCCTGTGCGGAGTGGTCCAGGGGCTGCGTGAGGTGGGCTGGGGGGATGTGCCCATCATCGCCATGGAGACTAAGGGAGCCCACAGCTTCCACGAGGCCACCTCTGCCGGCAAGCTCGTCTCTCTGGCCCAGATTACCAGGTGAGCAGCCGGGGGTGCCTTCATCGGGGGGTTCAGTAAGCCTTGGGGCGATCCCCCCTTGGTGCCGGCTGCAGGTAGGCCCGGGTGTCCCATTTTATAGATAAGGAAACTCAGGCTTCGCTCACTTGCCCAGGGCCACACAGCCGGTGAGTGGTACTGCTGGGGCTGAGTCCGAGACTGTGTGGCTCCGACCCCGAACCTCACACTTCCTCGGGCAAAAAGTCTGACACTCGTCATGTTTCGAGCTCCTCTGTGGTAGGGTTTTGAGCTCCTTCATTAACCGGCCAAACATTTACTGAGCCCCTAATATGTGCAAATACCGGCTGATCCTGGGAAGAGAGAAGTGAACTCCTCTCCCCAGGAGTTCCCATCCCAGCCCCAAACCTCTGAGCCATGGTGTTTAATTAGGATTAGGCTCAGCCGTTATACAGGAATCCAAAATAACAACGATGTAAACAAGATTGAATTTTATTCCCTCTCTTATTTAAAAAAGTCTAGAGGTAGGCAATCCGGGGCCAGCTCCATGAAGCCAGGGGCCCAGGTTCCCTGAGTTTGTTCTCTATCATCTTTACTATATAACCTCATGGGCCAAAAGAGCTGCATAAGTGCCAACCATCACATCCACACTCCATCTGGCAGGAAGGAGGAAGCAGGGCAGGAGCTAGACCCCCTGCCTTTAGAGACAGACCCAATATTTCCACTTACCTCTCATTGGCCAGAACTTAGTCACATGGCCACACCTGCTGCAGGGGAGGCTGGGAAATGTCTTCCTACCAGGCATCCCTGTGTGCAGCTAGACTAGATGGGTAGACAGGTCTCTGCCACAGATAGGGAAGACTGAGTCCAGGTGAGAACTCCTTCTGGATTCCTGAGCCCCACACCCCAGAGCTACCGTGTTGGCCTCTGATCCTCCAGCGTCGGGAACGTAGAAGTGGTAGTTGAGCACCTACTATGGGCCATGTGCTGAGCTAAGGGCTGAGGTGGTCCAGGCAAGGAGATGCTCATGGGCGAGTGGGGAAAAGAGCTGGGAATAGACCCAGTGATGTCTCCGGGGAGGCTGGGCTGAGCACGGCCACACTGATTATATGAGTCCAGTTCCTGAGGCCTATGGAACCTGTCTGTAGTCCAGCACCGTGGCTCCCTGAGCGAGTGACTGCACACTCCCTGCCTCAGTTTCCCCTTCTATAAAACTGAACCAGTGAACGACAACAATTGTTGATGCTTGTGATCGGCACCTAACGCCTTCTCGGGAAGTGGTCAGTGTGTGTCTGTGTGATGGCGAGGATCCTTTGAGAATCCACGTGGGGCCACAGGGCTGAGTGCTCCCCCTGGAGGACTCCTTGGAGGAGGCAAGGTGGGACTTGGGCGGGCAGAGCGGTGCTAAGCTTAGTGAGGGTTAAAAGCAGGTGAACATGGCAACTGGGAGCAAAGGCTGGGAGCCCTATCAGGGACCACAAGGGGGCCTTTCAGTCAAGTCAAACAGAAAACGGTGCTGTCAACCCCCATTCGAGCAGTCTGGGTCTTATTAGAAGACCCCGCTCTGCTTGGGATGCCCCTGGGACTTTCCGAGACTTTACAGCTGTAGGGAGAGTCCCCGACCCCATGCCCATGGACCCCAGGTCCTCCTCCCTCTCACACCCAACTTTCTGTCTCTCTCTCCTTCCCCCTCCTGACCTCCCCCTCCCTCCTCTCTCCCACCTCTGCTTCCCCCGTTCCCATTCTCCATGCCCGCCCCCTGCCCAGTGTGGCCAAGGCCCTGTGCGTGAAGACCGTGGGGGCGCAGGCCCTGAAGCTCTTTCAGGAACACCCCATTTTCTCGGAAGTTATCTCGGACCAGGAGGCTGTGGCCGCCATTGAGAAGTTTGTGGGTATGTGACCAGTCTTTTCAAGGCCCAACCTGCTGGTTCAGGAACTGAGTGGCTGTCCCGGCCACTTGGTATGCCAGGGGAGCCCATCGCTGCAAGTTTACCCACAGTTCTGTCTCCCATCCCTTCCTAGAACTTTCCATTGGAGATAATACAATGCAGTGGTAAAACCCAGAAAGGCCAAAGGCACACGTGAAGAAGCAAGCCTGCTAACCATCACAGCAGGGAACAATAACTGAGTATTTAAAATGTTGATTCTGAGCTTCCTGGCAGCCAGGGTAAAAAGGGAAAGTATAGGCCTCGGTGATGGATTCAGAAGTGGGTCTATAACTAGGGTGGACACTTTCTGGGTTCAGCCCAGGACAGTAGCACACACACACATACACACACACGGTAGCATGTAGGCTGCCGCTTATTTCTCCTGCGCCAACAGTTTGGCTAAGGGACCACGGCACTCTTACGCAGATGACACCTCAGGATCCTTCTCAACACACTGCGCAGGCGATTTCCGTGATCTTATCAGCGTTAGCACTGATGATGAAACCGAGCCCTGGCCCAGGGCTCACGGGGTCAATCTAGGGTCACAGTGGAAGGGCCCAAGTCTGTGGCCGGGGCGCCAGGGCTGAGAGCAGGTTGGCTTTTTAGCCCGGAGCGTTCCACTCGCCCAAGGGTCCCCTTGCGCCCTGTGGAACTCGGGCCCCGCCTCACCAGCCCCTCCCCTGGCAGATGACGAGAAGATCCTGGTGGAGCCGGCCTGTGGGGCAGCCCTGGCCGCTGTCTACAGCAACGTGGTCCAGAAGCTGCAAGGAGAGGGCAAGATCCGCGTGCCCCTGTCCTCACTCGTGGTCATCGTCTGCGGGGGCAGCAACATCAGCCTGGCCCAGCTGCAGGACCTCAAGACCCAGCTGGGCATGAAGAGCAAGCTGCCCAAGTGAGGGTCCTCCCCGGCCCGCCTCCCTCCCCGACCCGGGGACCCCCGCAGGGGCTGGAGTTTTATCCAGCGCCTCCTTGTACTTTTTACTCTGGTGCCCGGTTGCGAGCCTGCGGCCAGGCCAGTCGGTACCTGCTGTGGCCACAAGCCCACGGTGCAGAGGGGCCAGCGGCCAGCAAGGCCGTGAACTGAGCCCCTGCTACCTGTGTGACTGCTCTGTGATCGTCCTCAGCCCCCCTACCGGGGTGACAACTACCCACGTGGAACATATCTGGTCCCCAGAGCAGGGTGGGTGTGGGACTGAGATCACAGCAGGATGCTCCTCCTCGGGAGGCTCCCACCTGGGAAGGTGGACAGGACCCCCCCTAGGGGAGGGCACCATCTCCAGGAAGCCCACCCCCGCCATTACTCATTTTTCTAATGTGCAAACATTTTCAATGAAAAAGAAAAATAGGTATTTATGAAGCGAAGGTCCTTTGCGTCTTTCCCATCATCGCTGTGTCCCTCCCCTCCACCCACCCCGCCGCGCCTGCTCCCAGCCCCGCTGTCAGCAGTGAGCACCCCCACCCCCAGGAACCCTGGGGTCCCACAAGGAACTCAAGACCCCCACCCCCGCTGGGCCTGCGTGCAGGGGGGAAGCTGGTGAGAGAAGCGGCACCGAACAAGGCGGGCTTGGGGCGGGACAGGGGCTGCCTCCAGTGGAGGCAGATTTTATCACAGGATGGTCTGACCCCAGCACCAGCGGGAACCTGGCGGGTACTGAGTGTTCCCAAATACCTGCTAGCGAGTGGATGTTGAGCGTGAGGCCTACGGGGCTGCCGCAGCCACCACTGCAGCGAGTCCTTACCGCCATGCCTGGAGGTACTGCTCACGTCAACACCCCGCTTTACAGACGAGGTAACCAAGGCTCGCAGAGGCTAGGTCCCATTGCTGCTAAGAGGTGGAGACTGGGTTTGAACCCAGGTCTCTGACTCCAGCCGGGGCTGTGTGCTTTCCTCTCCCCAAGCACACAAGCATTGGGCGAGTCGTCTCCAATGCAGGTTCTGGGTATGAACAGACGGGGCAGGACTCTGCTTTGTGTTGATCTGTAACCCACAGTAAGACTTGAGATGGTCTTGTGGTTAACAGGGTCCCAGAACAGGCCCCGAACAAAGTAGGTGCTCAGTAAACATCAGATGGCTATGGGTGGGCGGATGGACGGACGGATGGGTATGGACGGATGAGTACATGGCTGGCTGGCTGGATAAACGGACGACTGGAAAGCAGATGGGTAGGTAGGTGGATGGATGGGTGATGTGCGCGTAGCTGGGTGGGTGGATAGATGGATAAATACGCGGATGGACAAGAGGTGGGTGGGTTGGCAAATAAATGGACAGATGGACAGACAGGGTGGACAGGAAGATGCATGGGAAGGCAGTGCAGATCTCAATCATGAGACAAGGCAGACTCAGCCTTCCCCACTGCCCCAAAAAGCACAGCACAGGGGCACGGCCTCTCTTGTTTAATGTCACAGCTTGCGATTTGGTGACTGCAGCAGGGGAGCTGTGGGCACTGCCCTGAGGCCAGGGGCACGCCCAGGCTTGGGGACGGGCCTGAGGCTGGAGCCTGGGGGCTGGCACTTCTGCCCGCCCCTGGAGAGAGGACTTCGGGCCCTCCAGCCACAAGTCTCCAGAAACTTTGGTTTGTGTCTGTCTTTAAGTTTCTGTCCTTGAGGAAGCTGTCCAGAGGGGACACGGGCTGCTTCCCAAAGGAGCAGAGGACCTGGGGCTGGAGGAGCGGCGCCAACCACAGGCGACACCCAGGTCTCAGGGCTGAAACCCATGGGGGCCCCAGGACCTGATCCCTCCGCAGGGGCAGCACGAGGATGGGGGAGGGAAGCAGGGAGAGAAACAGGGAGGAGACAGATGCAGAAAGGCAGAGGGGGCGGGAAGGGCTCTCCCCACTTTGGGGGAGAGGGAATCAGTGCTGGGCCCCACTGGGTTCTGTGCCCCCACCCAGGCGGAGATGCCCAGATGAGAGTGAACCTGGCAGACCAAGGTCCCAGCTCTGGGCACAATAGGGGGCAAAGGCCACAGATGGGACGAGCAGGAGGTCACGGTGGTGGCCGGTGGGGCGGCCCTGCTATCAGCGGGGCAGAAGGCAGCGGGCAGACTGGCACCTCAGTCCCACCAGACCTTGATGGGCGAGAACTTCCAGAGGTTGGGCTGGCCCATGTGCAGCAGGCCGCTGAAGGGCGAGGAGTTCCACTCGAAAGGGGGCACCTGGTCCCACGTGGGGCCGCTGGCTGCCACGAAGCACAAGGCGTTGGCCAGGGCCATGCTGGTCACCTGGGGGCCGGGTGGAGCAGATTGCTGAGTGTCAGGCAGGCTGGCCCAACCCAGGGGGTCCTGGCGCCCACCCCAACTTGGACCCCAACCATAGCCCAGCTCCAACCCTGACTCCACACACTACCAGCCTCTCCCCAGCCTCAATGGTGACCGGGCCCACCCGCAGCCCGTGGGCCTGGGGCGGCCGCACCTTGGCATCGATGCCCCCGTGGGGGCGCTGCTGCAGAGCCTGGAAAGGGTAGGAGCCGTTGGCCTGGTTGAGGTCGGAGCGCGCCGAGATTGCGTTCTCGCCGTTGGGATGGGGGTTGCAGGCTTTGCACAGTGACAGGGGGTCGTGCAGGAAGTCATTATACCTGGACATGGGAAGGGAGGGACAGGTCGTGCTGGGAAGGGGAGTCCAAGGAGGGGACCAAACTCCTCCTGGCGGCAGCCCTGGAACCCAGCACCTGCTTTCCATGTACCCGATCCCTCCCGCTACAGGTCACTCAGCCCACCCTCATTATTCAAACCTCCACCAGGCATCCCGTCCTCCAGGAGTGCCTCCTGTCCCTCTACAGCGTTTTCAGGGACTGAGACAGTCCTAGTGACACATCGCCTAAGTGTGAGTGCTGGATGGGTTTCTAGATCTCCACGGGACAGCGTGGCACTGAGGACAGTGGGGCACCTGCTCTGGGCCTGTGTCCCCAGTACCAAGCACAGCACCCGGCACAGGGTGGTCACTCAGCAGCAGCTCAGTGTCCCCTCCTGCAATGAGAGGCTGGCAGCAGGACTCATGCTGAGCATGCCATGGCCCTGCTGGGCCCGCTCTTACTCTCACTCTCACCCCGCAGCCCCCGGGCGGGTTGTGAGGTTTAGATGAGTGACAATGAAGAGCACAGAGCGGCCACATGACTCGGGCTCACTGTGCCCCACGCACCTCATAAGCTGCATCATGGAGTCCACGTCGTGCACCAGCGACTGGTTCCGCCGGAAGATCTGGGCCCGGGGGTTCCCATCATAGGAGAACCAGTCCCCGTACTGGGCCACCAGGCTCTGCAGCCCACTGGCATTAAACACCTTCTCAAAGGACCTGGGGGGGAAGGAAGGTCACTCGTGACTCCCACTGGCCTTGCCTGGCCGTGGCCGGGAGGCAGAGGGGCGGTCCTGCCAGACCATTTGCACTAACAACCATGACAGCAAGGGCTGTCATGCAATAATAATGCATTTTGTTTGTGCCGGGGGGGGGGGGGGGAGGCCTAGGCAGGGTGGCCAAGCTCGGGCTCTAGGGGCCCAAGAGACCTAGCTTCTAATCCTGGCTTCATCACTGAGCAGCTAAGCAATCTTGGGAAAGTGAGGCACTCTTGGGGCCTCAGTTTCATAATCTGAGAAATGGGAACAGGAGCTATGGTTGGCGAGTTGTAAGGACCAAATGCCTCACCCAAGTGAAGCACAGTGAGTGTCCAGAGGGGATAGAGGAGCAGCCCAGTTAAAGCGGATCCAGCTGGGTCCATGGCAGGGTCAGTGCCCGAGATGGGCCACCTCCCCTCACCCTGCACAGGGGGAGGTCATCTGGATGCTGACCAAGCCCCACGACTGTACCCCAACACTGCCAGGGCTTTCCTGACCAGAGAAGGGGCGGGGTGGCTTTCTCGGCTCTGTGGGTTTAGACATCACTTGGGAAGGGCCCGCCACAAGCAGGGAGAGCTGGGCAAGGGGTGGGGCAGGTACAGGGCGGGGTGGAGGACAGAGGGACACGTACGGTATATTGTAGCTGGCCCAGTAGGTCTTCTGGTAGAGTTCCGAGGTCTTGTCAGCCACCATCACCATGCCCCTGGGACCAAGAGAGACGGAGCAGGAGTGATGAGAAGGGCTCGTGTGGGCCCTGCCCCGCTCAAGGACCCTCGATGGCTCCCACGGCCCGAAGGTAGACTATGCCCTGAATCTTTAGCCCCTGTCAGGACTGCCTTCTATTACAACCTTGCCCTCCTTGGATTTTTTCCCCCCACACACATCTCAGCACGCCCCCTGGTCCTTGCCTGGGCTGCTCTCTCTGCCGGGAGCACCCCACCCTCTCTCCCCGGGGACTCACGGGATCTGCTCCAGGATGGTGAGCACCCTGCTCCCAGGGCTGGGCCTGCCGGGGACAAACGCCTTGTAGTCCACGATCATCCACTGGTTGTTGTACCTGCCGTGGCCAAGGAAAGAGGACTGAAGGGACCCTGGGCCGCTGCCCCAGCCTCCCCTGGCCCCAGCGCTCCACATAGCCAGGACTCCGGTGGCACAGGTAGCCTGGGGGTGTCTGGCCATCTGGCTATCACTCTGGTGCTGCAGCTAGACTGGGTGTGCTCAGACTCCTCTCTCAACATGCTCTCTGCCTGGTCCAGAGGCCTCTATGGCTCCCTAGTGCTTGCTGAAACGAAGGTCAATCCGCCTGGCATTCTAAGGCCCAACACTATCCAGATCCAGTGTCTCTGGTTCACAGGGCCCTCAGCCACTCATGTCCACCTCCTCAGATGGCCCTCCCCACTGTCCCCAGAGCTCTCAAGTTCCAAATTATCTTCCTGTCCTTCCCCTGGGGACCTTTTCCTGGGTGGAGAAGCCTGCAAGAGAGGGGCAAATGTGTTCCTTTCCCGAGCCTCAGTTTCCCCATGTATAAAACAAGGGAGGGGACTCTAATGAGAATCTATGACAGGGCTCTGCAGGGGTGAGGGGTATGCAGAGAGTCTGAGTATTAGGGGGGAGGTTGGTCCATTTCTTGGGTAGGGAGGCGACAGTGCCAGGCGGCCACTCACGTGCCACTGTTGAACTTCTTGAAGATATCTGCCCAGGTGTCCCCGTCCAAGGCCAAGCGGTTGGCCACGACATTCCGCAACCACTCCAACACGCAGTTGGGCTGTACGTACTTCCACAGGGCTGGGTTCTTGTTGCCGATGGTGGTCTCCAGTGTCACCTGTGGGGGAGCCGAAGGGTGGCTGCTCTGACCTGACACAACCGGGCCATGCTGCCACCAAGTGGCAGTGCTGCAGCGGTCACAGCTCACAGGTTCACTGACAGTTTTAAAACCTCAAGTTCTGGTTTGGATGCACGTTCCTCGCCGGGTCCTGGGTGAGCACTGAGGGGGGTTCACCATCACACATCCAGCTTCACCCTGGGGATGAGCCTCTGAAGAGCCTGGGGTGCTGTTCCTATGGATCCTCCCTGCCCCCCAAGCCAGTCAACTCGTCCCAGAGAGATAGTGGCCCATTTCCACCCCTTCCCTGCACTTCACAGGGAAAGGTGGGCGGGAGGACGACCATCATCTCCATGGACTCAGCCCTCCTGGGAAAATACAGCGTGGCTGTCAATGCCGCTTCTGGCTGCCAGGTAAACTGAGGACCGAGGAAGCTAAGAGACCTGCCAAAGGTCATGGCTGGCAAGTGGATGAGCCAAGACTCGATCCCCAAACTTCCAGCGCTCAAGTCAGTGCCTGTCCCCCTGGAGCAGGATATGTGGCCGCTTCTCTGTTAGACACCCCCCTCTCTGCCTGGGGAGCTCGTAACGCGACTTGAACGGGAAAGCATCACATTTTTATTTCCACTAATGTCAAACCGAAATTCGGCGTCTCCTCCATTGTTAACGCAGGGGACACACCACAGAGGTATGAGCAGTGCCTGAGACCGTCACCAACAGAAATCACACGTCTTCCCAGCACGTGACAGGGCTGCATGCGTCTCAAAATATTCTTCCGTTCCTCGTTACCCCTAACCGATGGCAGGCGGCTGCTACCACATCTCGTTATTTCACGTACTTTTAAAGCAGCACAAATATTTCGGGCTGACTTAGACAATATAAACACACTTCAATATAACGGGTTTCCTTTGTAATGCCATGTATTTTGCTTTACGCCCTTAAAAACATTATTTGGGGTGGGGTTCATGGCTCCCCAGACAGCCGAAGGGGTCTGTGGCACAAAACCAGTCAAGGACCCGGATGGGAGGTCATTTCCCACCTGGGCACTTTCCAGGTAACGATTCAACCATTTCGATCATTGTACCCCACTGTCCCCTCAGGGACTGCAGCAAGGGGGTGCCCTCACTGGCTGCCTGGGCTTCCCATGCCTGTTTCAACTCAAGGGGACTAAATCCCACGCTCCCCTCCAACACTAATAGGAAAGAGCCCTCCCCCCCGCCCTCCCCCACTCCTCCCCCACTCCAGGGACTTGGCGTCTTTATGGCCGACTTTTTTCTCCTCTGCAGTGTTGCCCTGGTGATCACAGGGCTCACTGCCTCAGGGAGGGACGCCAGGAACAGATTTCTAAACGAGCTTGGATCCCAGCCAGGAAAGCCGATAAAAACAACACACTGTAAACAACATTTATTCCAAAAACCTGGCCAGGTTAGAGGGGCTTTGTGGAGAGCAAGAGAGGAGGCGGTATTTCAGACAAGGTCTCTCGGGAGGGACAGCTTCTCCTAAATACTTGAGAACAAAACGAGGTCGTTGAGGTCAAGGCTATTTCATCAGGGCCCCAAGAAGGGTGATTTCTGAGGCGCTGTGTTACAATGCAGCGTCCCAGGCCGACTGCAGGTTCCAGGGGCCCGGGTGGGCCTGGAAATCTGCATTTAAGAAGCCCCACACTACGGATGGGTACTAGGTTTATCAGGTGATCACTTTGTAAGTTATACAAATGTCTAATCACTATGTTGTACACCTGAAATGAATATAATATTGCATCTCAACTGTAATTGAATAATTTTTTTTTTAAAAGAAGCTCCACCCAGTGGTCTAAGTATCATCACGAGAGAACTGGCCTCGGCCCTGGGATGGTGGTGGGGGCTACACAGCCCCAGGGGGGACAATGACATGAGAGGGAGACTCACCAGCCCGCTGCCCAGGATGTAGAAGTCATCACAGGAAAAGATGGTGCCGGGGTAGGACGAGAAGGCCCACTTGTTGCCGGGAGCCAGGGGAGAGCCCTCTGTAAAGGGCCAGGGCCAGGGTGGGGAGGTACTGGTCAGACAAACCTATGTGGGGGCCCTGCTTCCCCACCCATCGACACTTGGGAGTCTCCAGGTGGGGAGTAGCAGGCCTCGGAGGACGCCCCCACACCTTTCTTTCTGCTATTTAGCAAACAAGGCATTTGACTTGTGTGTATGCGCGTGTGCGCCATATTTTCTTTACCCATTCATCCATGGACGGACACAGGTTGCTTCCATATCTCAGAAGCTACCTCTGGGGTTGACCCTGGGGCTAGGGACGGAGTAGGCACTCTGGGGTACTGGGCCTGCACTGCAAAGTTTTCAACTTTGAGTGCATTCAGCGAGAGTGCATTCATGTGTTTCTCCTGTGGTTTGAAAAATGGCTGTGATTTTGTCCATGTTGCATCCATACCGCTGCAATGTGACCCTGCAGTTCTTACATCAAATGGTGAGGTCTAGTCCTCACCTCTCAAATCTGAGCTGGTTACCTGACTTGCTCTGAGCATCTGAATGCTATGCCAGTTGTTTAACCAGCCCTTGGGAGGCCTTCCACACTGCCCACATGTCATGTGAACAAGCCTGAGCTAGCGTGCTGAGCTAGCCATGAAGCTCAGCTGCCCCATCAAGCCAGCTGACAGCCAACCCCCAGGCCCAGGAATGAGGCCACGCTGGGTCAGCCAGCTGGCCCCGGCTGACCCTGGAGGCATCAGTGAGCCAGCCAAGATCAGCCAGGTCTGCCCCAGAACAACAAAACCACCCAGCTGACCCATAGACATGTGACCCCAAAAAATGGCTGTTTTAAGCTTTTGTTGTTTTAAATGTGGGAGTGATTTGTTATGCAGCACTAGCTAACAGATACATCTTGCAAAATAAAAACTAAGAGAGAATTAACATGTTAAAAATAAGATGAGCTCTTAGAATGGCCCTACAGTGACCACGGTGTGTCCAAAGCCAAGGCCCACATCTCTTAGCAGCCTTCCTCCACCCCCCTCCCCATGTGCCCATAACCATGCTCACACACAGACTCATCCACATCCACCCACCTTGGGGACCTTCATGGAACTGAAACCAGTAATTCTTGATGACACGCAGCATGCTCTGGTAGGAGTTCCAGGTATTGTGGGCGACCAGGAGGTCACTGTGACCGGGCAGCAGCTTGATGAGTGCAGAACAGGAGCCACTGCCTAGAGTGTGCTTGGTCTTGGTTTTATTCAGGGCCAGCTCCAAGTCTTCCAGGTCCCCAGAGATCTGCAACAGGCTGAGGAGGCCAGGGCACCACAGGGTTACCACGCCTGCCCCAAGTGCTATTACAGACCCATTTCACAGAGGAAACTCAGCCTCTAGGGGTGTAGCTGATCGGTCTGAGACATGTGGCCAGGAAGTGGCAGAGCCGGTACTGGAGCCCAGGTCTGTCTATGAGGTGTGTGGCCCTCACCCCTGCCCTGTCCACTCTGGGGGTGGCACTTACAGGAACCCCAAGGGCTTGATGGTGAACTTCCCAGTTGGAAAGGTCACACTGCCTTCATAGCTGTCCTCTAGGCCTTTCAGCTGCAGGAGGGTCAGCCGCACCTGGGGAGGGGGCAGAGGGCAAGGGGCAGAGGGAGGATGAGGCCTCTCCCCCAGGCTCACACATTCTACTGCAGTGGGAAGGGCTCTGGTCTGGGTGTCCAGACAGAGCAGAAGAGACCTTGGTGCACCCAGCAGGCTCCAACTAGCCCTGACACCCCTTACTCACCACCTACCCCTCCATGCCAAGCACCCTCCTGCCTTCAATTCATTAACTATATGTCCCTGCCCTGTGCCAACTCACAAATCATACCCACTTAAGAGCCCAGCTCAAAGCCACCTCCTCTAGGAAGCCTCCCAGGCTGTTCTGAGTTTAGCTATTGGCTGTGTGTATCATCACTGTATCCCCACCCACAGGGTCTTGACCTGTGCTGGGCATACACCAGGCACTTAATAAGCATCTGCAATATGGATGGTGTGTGGATGGGTGGATAGGTGGGTGGGTGAGTGGACAGATGGGTGGACAGATGGGTGAATGGGTAAGTGAGGGGGGGTGATGGGAGGAAGGGCCTGTTCTAGTGCGGGTATGAGTAGGTGGGTGGGTGGACACTGAGAAACTCTACTGAGCGACAGGTGCACACCTGGCCCAGGTGAGGCGGAGGTGCTCACGGACGCTGACAGCCCCTTTCCAGAGGCTGCCCATGGTGTGTGCTTCACAGTTAACTCTCGAGGTGTTCCAGGGATCCGCAAATGAATGACTTCAATGAGGACCCTGCCAGTGGCCGGAAGGCAGAGCGCCCTACCTGGGCCTCTCTATTAATCAACCGCTCACCCAAGCTCAGAAGAAGGCAGTCACTGTGCCCAGACTTCCGGGAGCGCCTAGTTGTCGCCTTTCCCTTTCTCTTTGATAAAGGCTTTTCTAACGCAACCAACAGGTCAAGCCACCTCCCTCGCATGCAAGTAAAACAGCGGGCTGACAGTGACCAACAGTGATTCTTCGAGGGTCGGAGGGCACAATGGGCTGGGGAGAGACAGGTGGGCTAGGATGGACAGCTGGGGTTCCATCACTCGGATGGATGGATGGATGGATGGATGGATGGATGGATGGATGGAAGAAGGACAGGTGGAGATCAGACAGATGAATAAACGGACACATTGAAGGGCTGGCCAAGAGGGGAGGGAGACAGGCGAGTGTCCAGCTGGAACAGCAGCAGCCACAGCAGTGGCAGGTCCCCAGAGCAGACCCGCCCCGCCCCGCCCCACCACTGAGCACGGTGGCCATGCCCACCTGGTGCCAGTAGGCAGAGTCCTTGTTCTGCTCCATCTCCTCCTGCATCCACTCCAGGTTGGCCTCCAGGAAGCTGTTGAGCTTCTCGCAGTAACCAACGTCGTACTGGAAGGGGCCGCAGTAATTCACCACCGTGTTCATCCAGTGCATATAGATGAGCTGTGGGGGCAAGGGGAGGGCAGTGGGCTGCTCTCTTCCCTGGGGACCCCACCAGCTCCCCACTCGGGCTGAGTCTCCGAAGAGCAGGGCGCCCTGATGAGGCCACCTCTGCACCTTTGCTTCTGCTGGTTCCTCTCCCCAGAGGCCCTTCTCGCCCAGCCAGCTCTCACCCCTACAGGGTCTGACACCTGGACATCTCCCTCCTCTGAAACCCTGTAGCATTCAAAGCCTGTCCTAGATTACACCCCCTCTGTCACTGGGGATCCCCAATCTCTCCATGTACTCAACCGGTCAGTCAACACAGCCCGGGCCCGGCCCAGAGTTTGACCACCTCCCCAGTGGTGGAGCCAGACACAAAAGACCAGATATTGTAGGAGTCCCCTCATATCAAAGGTCAAGAATGACCTAGTCCATAGAGACAGAAAGCAGATTAGTGGTTGCCAGGGGCTGGGTGAAGAAGGGGTAAAAGGTGACTGCTGATGTGTATGGCATTTCTTTCTGGGGTAATAAGAATGTTCTAGAATTATATAGTAGTGATGGCTGTACAACCTTATGAAGACACTAAAAAACCCCCACTGTTTTGGACATTTTAAAATAGTGAGTTTTAAGGCATATGAATTGTATCTCAATATAAATGAATGAATGAATGGGAGCCACCACATTTAGGGTGGGGTGTCTCTGGGGGAAGGGGAAATGGGTTTGGGAGGGGGCTTCAATAGTATCAGTGACAATCCAGGTTTTAGTTTGGGTGCTCACCTTACTATTATGCTTTGTAACTTGAAACATGTGATGTGGTTTTTGCATGCATTAAATAGAAACTCGTGCAGATTTTTAAGGAATGCATGTGAGCCTTTTCTCCCCAACTAGATGCAGCACTGGGGGTGGAAAGCCCACTCTGCACATACACTGGCACTCTCCAAAGCTCCCTGGGGAACACGGCTGGTGGGGTGGGGGAAGCGAAGCCCCAGGTCTCCCCGTCTGGCCCTTACCTCCTCGGACACGGAGGCCTCCACCACGCCCGCCGCATAGGCCTGCAGGCTGTCATTGTAGCGGCCATTGGTGTGCAGCTCCAGAAACGCCCACCTGGAGAGGAGAGGGGACACTAGGTCAGCCCAGGGACAGGCATAGAGCAGCCCTAAGCTGGGCACACAGCCCTTTCCAGTGTTAAACCGTCAAAAACAACAGTGACGAGCTGCCTTTCACGTGAACATCTGTCTGTCTTTGTGCACCTGTCTGGCTAAATCCCTAAAAGAGAAAATGCTGGGTCACAGGAAACATGTACTTTTCATTTTAATGGATATTGACAAGCAGCCTTCCCCCAAAAGCTGTACTAACCTCTATTCCCACCCCCACACCAATACCCGCTAGTATCTATTGAGGTCTTCCTCTGCGCCAGCCACCGTCCTAGCCACTCGTATATCCATAACTCTCTGGGAGAGGGAAACACGGATCAGCCGCCTCCTGCGTGCTCCCCACGGGGGATCAAGCCGGGAACCCGGGCATTGCCCTGACCGGGAACAGGACCGGCAACCTCTGGGTGTGTGGGATGACACTCAACCAACGGAGCCAGGGCTATTTTCTTGATGTTACTGGTCACTTATAATTCTTTGGTTCATGTCCTTTACTATTTTTCTCTATTGTGTTTTTTAAAAGTCTTTCCTTATTGGTTGGTGAAATTCTCTGTGTAAGTGTTAGCCCTTGACCTGTCACTAACGTGAAAACTATGTTTGTACTTCAGTTGATCTTTGCTTTTTTGTTTTTACCATACAGAGGTTTTGGCTTTTGTGCAGCCAGATCTATCAGTCTTCTCTCTAGTTCTGGGTTTTATTCTTGCTCCAAGGACCCAAAACCATTCACCCAGGTGACCTCTAGGACCAGGAGGGAAACATTTGTTATGAGGGCAATTTCTATTAAGATGAGGGCAATTTCTGTTAAAATGAGGGCAATTTCTATTAAGATGAAGGCAATTTCTATTAAGATGAGGGCAATTTCTATTAAGATGAGGGCAATTTCTGTTAAAATGAGGGCAATTTCTATTAAGATGAGGGCAATAGGAGGACACTGAATGACCTTTGAAGAGGCCACAGGAAAGAGGCCAGGCTCAGCCAGGCCCGTCTCATGGGGAGTTGGCTAAATTGCCACCAAGAGCTCCAGGACAGGAATAGCTCTGCCCAGAGAAGAGTCTGGAGAGGAAAGACTATCAAAATGTCCACACCCGATACTCCCAGCAAGCAAGCCTCTGAGCGGCTACTGGGTGCCAGGCGCTGAATGTGGACTAGGACGAGTGACACTCAGTCCTGGCCTTCAAAGAGCTAACGGGGGGGAGGGGTGTGTGTGTGACATGTAAACAGGTGATGGCAAAACAGGGTGTGGACCACCCAGGGGCCACGTACTAAACCGGACAAGCTCAGGGGAAGCCCGTGTGGCGGCCTCACAAACTCAGAGACCTAAAGTAACCACACGGGATGGTCTGAAATGCAAACTTTCTAACTTAAAAGCAGTTCATGGCGGGGAGTCACGTCCTAGGGTGGTACTTCTCCCTAAGGTCAATCTTTACCTTAACTGAGCCTGTCTGTTGTCTTTTTGCAACTAAGTTAACATACCTGATTACATACCTTCGGAATGTCAAGGTAATTTCCGCCCCTATCCCCACCCCTCAAAGCACACCAGAGCAGAGACCACAAATCCCCTCCGTGTCATTATGTCGACTTAACTAGCCTGTACCCACCTATGTAAAAGGGGTATGTTTCTATTTCTTTTACTTTTTACCCAATCCCAGAGGTTTCCCTGCTTGGCTTTCTCCCGCCTCCCTAATCTACCCCCAGTGGATTTCTTGTAACCCCCTTATGTCTTCTCCTTTCACTCTGATGTATAAAATAAGTAGTAAAACTACCAGTTTCTGGAGCATTTTCTCAATCCCTTGAGATTCTGCTTCCCGGCAACTGTCGTCAGTTTGGCTCAAATGAATTCACAAAAATTCCTGCAGGTTTGGGTGTTTCTTACATGGACGGCGCTAACTGTGGTTATACATAAAACAAAATGCAGGGGGAATTCTACCTTCTACATCCCATCCCACCTTTCTCAACTGCTGGAGTTTTTACCATGAAAAGTTCACTGCTTTGATAATAAGGACCGACATTTTAAAAAGTGCAGCGTGGCTTCTTTCGAGCCGGGCAGAAGGAAGAAGGATGAGTGGAAACGGAGAGTTTCCCCACCTCCACCCCGCCAGCCGCAGCGCCACAAATGTGGCGTTAGTCACTGCCCTCATTCAGCGAGGGCCACCTTATTCCAAAGGGCCACTGGGATGATTCGGATTGGATGGTTTTATTCATCTTGCCTGAGCCTTCAGAAAACCCAGATGGTTGGGTACCCCCTATCTTTCCAGAAGGTGCCGGTGGAAGGAGGTTCCCATTCCTGAGGTTTGGCTCCCAGCTGGAGCAAATCCACCCTGGAGTTGCAGGAGCTGATCTCTGAGGATCCTTCTATTGCCTCAGGCACTGAGCCCTAATCGGATTTCTCCTGACAGGGTTGTCACCATGCTCAGCACTGAGATGAGACTGCAGTCCCCGGTCACCTAGATCTCTAGCAAACGGCCTCGATCTCTCTGATGGCAAACCTGAAATTCTGCCTCATGCGCACTCCCTTGCCCTTCCAGCCTCAGCTGCTCATGCGTAAGATCAGAAGGCTTGGCCGTCACCAGCGGTGCCCCTGGACAACTTTAAGAAACTGTCCCTCAGGCGCTGGGCAAAAGAAACACACCACCGACAGGGTGTTTCTAAAGCTACATGTGTCCATTCAAGACTGCTCTCTATTCCGAGATTGCGTCCTTTCTGCTCGTTTGGTTCTTAACATAGCTGATCTCTTAAGAGATAAAATTGACAGAGGTCGATAAATATTGCTCTGTTTTGTTTTTAATGTGCTTGCTTGACAAAAATTAAAAGCTGGCAGCACTGGACCTGTGCAGCCAGTCTTTTTCCACACTGTGGTTTTATGTCAGGGGTGGTGAGTGCCTCTGAGATGACTCCAGGTCTAATCAATAAAATCCAGACCTTTCGTGTGAGATTGGGGGGGGGCGGTCACCACCTGGCTTCAGTGCACAGCATTCCCCAGATGCCCTCACTACCAAGTAGGGTGCCCACCTCCTCTGTGCCTGTCACTCCTTTCCCATTCTTGATGGCATATGTTTATCTTGCAGAGATTTGCTGTGCCATCTTGGCTCTGCTAAGCAGGGCCAAAACCATAGGTGAGTCAGTAGAGAATAAGTCACCAGATTCCAGAGTCATGGAGCCACAGAGCTCTGGTTCCTTCCAGAGATGCCAGCCAACTCTGTGGCCTCCTCTCCCTGGGAGCCTTCCCAGATTAGCTCCACCCAGCTCCTGTGTCTACAGCAAACCCTGCCCCCAAATTTCCCTCCCAAGTGCCACAGCATCAGAACGAGGGTGTTCTGCGTCTCCCCAACACTTACAGGAATTAACGCATGCCAGCAAAATGGATGTGGGCAGCAGTGAGCATGCCCGCTGGAGGGGGCGATGTAGTTTAAGCACTGGGATGAGCCCAGGATGGGATGCAGAATGGAGTTCCCTAAGATCCCCAGAAAAGCCTGGATCTAGGACCTGGGGCCCTGCTGACAAGGTTGGAGGCAGATTTTCCACACTCCCGCCGACTCGGGTTTCCCTGCTGGCACTGTCTCCCTGACTGAATGGGGACCCCCCACAGCTGCTCAGCTCTGTATCTCCAAGGGCAAGCACACCAGGTGAGGGAGTGAATGAGTGAGTGAGTGAATGGGCCCAAACCCAACCTCCCAGGCAGAGCACATCCTCAAAATCTGGGCCCCAGAAGGGGAAATGGGAGCCCAGGCAGGCAGAGGAGTTAGGTGAGAGTCACACAACAGAATGACAATCTGGGCGAGAAGGACAGTGCTCTGCAAGAAGGACAGTGATGGTGAGCCCTCGGCTCCATACTAAGTATCCAGCCAAGTGAGTCTTCCCTGGACCAGGAGAGCGGAAAGGGGAGGAGCAGAGCCCAGGCGATGACATTCTCTGGGTCTCTGTGAATTTTAGGGACCCCCCTGTTTTCTTCCTGGCCTGTCACTCTGGCTCAATCCCACCACGTTGGTTCTGGGACAGAAAGGAGGTGCTCACACCCATGGGGTAAGGTCCCATCAAGAAAGTGAAAGTTAGTTTCCTGGAGAGCTCACCACCTCAGGCCCAGGGGAAGTGAAGAACCGGGAAAGGGAAGTTATTGGTCACCCACCATCCAGGGACCCGGTCCTGATGGAGGCTCCGTGGCCCTGATGACAAGGAACAGGTCCCTAGGGCGACAGAGGTACTGTCACCCCCAGGCTAAAGGCCGGAGACTGGTCACCACGAGTTGAGGGATGCTGCATTAGCTCCCCCCCAAAACCAGGGGCCTGGTCCAGATGGCGGTGCTACAGCCTCAGAAGCGGGGAGCCTGACCCCCAGGGAGACAAGGGCACCGTCGCCGGCAAGAGCCTGGTCCTGGGGACACGCAGGCCCAACGCCCGGCCACCCCCCCACCCCCACCCCCACCCCACCCGGGCTGGTTCAGCCCTTACCCTGTCTCGTGAATGGTGTTGGTGAGATTGGCCCAGGCCACGGAGTCAGGCTGGCGGCCATCCACCAGGTGCAGCTGGCCGGTCCTGTCGTCCAGGACCACCGAGCGGACGCGGGCGGCGGGTGGCACCAGCCCCGTCGGCCCCCAGTGGCCTTTCGGGGGCGGGAGCGCGCCCGTCAAGCTGCCGAGAAACAGCCCGGCCAGCAGGGCCAGCACCAGGGCCAGCGCCAGCGCCCGAGTCAGCGCCCGGGCCAGGCGGCCGCCGGCGGAGCGGTACAGCGGCGCCACCATTGCCGCGCGGGGCCGGCACCGCAGCCCGGCTCACGTGACCGCGCCGGGTCTCGGAGGGCGGGGAGACCGCGGCGGCGGGGAGGGGCGGGGCTTGGGCGAGCTCTTCCGGGGTGGGCGGGGCCCAGGGTGGACGGAAGGGGCGGGGCCCTTCTTAAAGAGCCCAGCACCCCTGTCCGCCTAGGGAAACCCTGCTGAGCATACTTTCCCCCCAACTTTTAGCTTTCAAATATTCAAACCTCGAGCAAAGTTGCAAGGAGGAGAGTAAGTACCCATGGGCCTGCCATCAATTGCTAATATTTTCTTACATTTCATCAATTTCTTTTTATGTGTGTGTATATATATATATATATATATATATATATATACATATTCCAAAAAATAGTATACACATTTTAACAGTTGGTAACTCACTTAATTTTGAAAATGAACTGTATATTAACAAATATAATCATTCAGTGTGTATAGATTTTGGGGGGGGTACCCTGAATATATTTTGCTGAACCATTTGAGAGTTAACTGAAGGCATTGTGACGGGTCAACCCTAAATGCAGCAGATGTACAGTATCTCATAAGAAAACAGACATCATCCTACGTAAGCACAATATACCCTTGTATAGTCAGGAAATTTACCATGCATTTAATACTATTATCTAGTATAGGGTTTTATTCCAATTTTTCCAACTCTCCCCAAAATTCTCTCCTTTTCTTTTGATGCAGGATCCACTCCTCACACCATACACAAGAATACACTTTTAAATGAGGAGACTCTAAATGTAAAAATGAAACTGCAGAGCTTGAAGAAAATATGGGTGAATTCCTCCATAAGATCTATGGGAAAAGGCTTTCTAATTATGACTCAAAATCCAGATACAATAAAAAAATGGATACATTTGACTATATAAAATTCCCTTTAACTTTTTTCATGTCCAAAACATCATGAAAGAACAACTGACAAATGGGTTAGGGAATCTAGGGAGTCACGGAGGACAGGTTGTCATCTGAGGGGCCCTTGAGGCAAATCCAAATACAATCAGCTGGTGGCAGTGGCTGGCCAGGCAGTCCCAGCGCCCAGGATGTAACACCCTTTCCAGAAATGCTAATGAAAATCTTGAGATGTCCCCTCACACCTGTTAGGATGGCTATTACCAAACAAACAAACAAAGATAAGTGCTGGCCAGGATGTGGAGAAAAGGGAACCATTGTGCACTGTTGGTGGGAATGTAAACTGGCACAGCTACTGTGGAAAACAGTATGGAGGGTCCTCAGAAAATTAAGAGTAGAACTGCCATAGGCTCCAGCAATTCCACTTCTAGGTCTAGATCCAAAGGAAATGAAAACAGGATCTGGAAGAGATACTTGCCCTCCCATGATCATTACAGTGTTATTCACAACAGCCAAGGTATAGGAAAACCTAAGTGCCCACTGAAGGGTGATGGATAAAGAATACGTGGTGCAAATATGCAATGGAACATTATTCAGCCTTTTAAAAGAAGGAAATCCTGCCATTTGCAACAATATGGATGAACCTGGGGGACACTGTGCTAAGTGAAATAAGCCAGACACACAGAAGGACAAATGCTGCATGATCTCACTTAAATGTAGAACCTAAAATAGTCAAACTCATAGAAATAGGGAGTAGATTGGTGATTTCCAAGGGCTGAGGGGAGGGGAAATGGGGAGATGTTGATCAAAGGGTACAAAGTTTCAGTTATACAGAGTGAATAAATGCTGGAGCTCTAATGTACAGCACAGTGACTATAATTAACAACGACACTGTGACAGCATTGCCCCAGTGCTCAACCTTTGACCCTCCCTATGTGGGTCACATGACCCCCTGTGGCCATCGAGTGGCTCAGGTGTGACCAGTCACCCAGGTGTGCTTCCTGAGACCACTGAGCAATTCTGTTATAGACAAGATATCTGACATGCACCTGACGTGCATTTCCTCATTTAAACTTCACAGCTACCCTGAGCGATCCATGGAATCTTAACCCCATTGTAAAGATAGAAAACCAGAGTCCAAGAAGAGAGGTGACTTCCCCCAGGGACAAACTCAATTTGGGGGCCTGGATCTGGCCAATCCAAAGACCTAATTCGTATCCACTACATGTGGGGGGACCCCACAGGGAGGTGCTCTAAGAGTCTCATCAAAATGGATTGAACAATTCTGTTCATGGCAACCATGGCAAGGCCATTACTGGACATTTAGGGCATTTTCAACTGTTGCCACTGTGGTAAAACATCCCTGTGCTGAGAGCATTGTCCAAATCTTTTACTACAGGAAAGCTCCAGGAGCAATATCGGTGGCGCAGAAGGCTCATGTGCTTTTGAAGCTCTTAAGGTTGACATTTGTCAATTGCCAAGTCACTTTCTAGAAGGATTAGCCCCTTGGAGGCTCCTTCTGGCAATGTCAATGGAAACACGTCCTTGCACCCTGGCCAGGTAGCTCAGCTGGTGGGAGCATCGTCCTGATATGCCAAGGTTGTGGGTTTGATCCCCAGTCAGGGCACATACAAGAAGCAACCAATGAATGTATAAATAAATGGAACAACAGATTGATGGTTCTCTCTCTCTTCCTTCCTCTCTCTCTCTAAAATCAATAAATAAAATTTAAAAAATTAAAAAAAGAAAGAAAAAGAAAGACATCCTCGCAACTGGTACTGTCCACTGGCAGTTGGGCTGCCATGGGAGGTGATGAGCACCCATCCCTGGGGGAGTGTAACTACAGGCCTTGTGCTCAGGGCTGCTAGAGCCAGGAGGGAACTTGCATTGGTTGCAGTTGAGACTCATGCATCTTAAGGAACCTTCCAAATCTCTGGGCCTCTTGGGCTAAGACTGAAAGTTCTGACGCTCTCTCTTTACTCTTCCAGGTTCCCCCTCACTCCTTACTATTTCCTCTCACGCTTTCCCCAGGTACCTGCATGATTCCAGGAGCTGCTGCCCACGTTCCGGCCCTGGGCCTCCTGAACTGGGTGCTCACTCGGCCTTATCTTCTAGTGATTGCAGGACCACAACGGTGAAGGGGACTCCTTTGTGTCACCCGGACAGAGGACTCAGAAGGAGCAGAGGTGTGGCCGTGTGTAAGTAGCGGGGTGTTCAGAGAATGGGGAGCACTTCCAGGGCCAGGGCAGGAGGGTATGGAGGTGGGGGTAAAAGAGGAGGGGCGCTAGGGCTGGAAGGTGGAGGGCTTCAGAGGCCAGGCTCAGAGCTGGGCCTGGGTCCGCAGGTGGGGAAGCAGGGAGACTTAGAGGTCGTGGGATTAGACGTGTGCCAATTGTGGAGGCGAGTGCGGGACTGGAGGGGCCACCTGGGAGGAGACGCTGGCTCCCAGCCTCATCACCCCTGTTCCAGCCCACGTGCTGTCCCCAGACCAGGAAAGATATGTGCTGTCCCCAAGGCAGGAAAGACAGAGATGACCAGAACTTCCCCAGGAGGCTGGGAAACTGGGGAGGAAGACTGTTACCAGCCAGGACGAGTAGATCACTAATTCCCCTGTCTTGGCCTATTTGCCTTCCTCTCTTAAAAGCAATGCTACAAGCCCTGGGCCGGTGTGGTTCAGTGGTTAGAGCGTCCGAGGGCACACTGAAGGGTTTCAGGTTCAATTCCTGGTCAAGTGCACATACCTGGGTTGCAGGTTTAATCCCTGGGCAACTAATCTCTCCCTCTCTCTCTCTCTCCCTCCTCCCTCCCTTCCACTCTCTAAAAATCAGTGGAGGAAAATATCCTTGGGTGAAGGTTTACAAAACAAAACAAAAATTGATGCTCAACCCAATTAGGGTTTTCTCAAATAGAAGCATTTCAGGGCAGCTGGAATATTTGTGGAGAAGGCAGGGCCCTCCCCACCTGGGACCATCTCCAATATTCCTCATCACCATCCATTACCAGAAGCATTTTGGCATCTTCCTGCCTACCCCGCCCTCGGGAATAGAACCCCTCAGTTTCACCCTTTAACTACCCCTCTCCGGCCTCCTGCTGTCCCACCTGGTTTCAACTCCGCTTCTGCTTTAGCGACGAAAGCAGAACCGACGGGCAGAGAGCTCACGGGAGACTGGCAACGAGTTAGACCCTGGGAACCTCCCCGGGAGCCTGCGCCTTTAAGGGAAGGGGCGGGGCGAGCCCTAGAGGGGCGTGTCCTTGGGCCGCGAGGGTGTAAGGGGCGGGGCCGGAGCGGGGCGGGCCGGACACTAGCTCCAGGACCAGCCCCAGACCCCGCTGCGGGGGCGGGCGCTGTGGGGGTGGAAGCTGGGCGGCGCCGGCCCGCGGGCGGGGACTGGGAAGGCCGCGAGACCCGGAGAGGTCGAGGGTCGGAGGTTACGGGTCCGAGGCCCGGCACGAGGTAAGAGGAGCCTCGCCCGCCCGCCGGGGCGCCGCGGGAAGACCCCGCACTCAGAGCGCAACTTCCCAGCCTCCGTCGGGATCGGGAAACAGCGCGTCGACGTGCCCGGGACCTCGCGTCCAGAAAGTGCAGCCGCGGAGGTGGGCGCTGCCCGGTGCTCTGCCCCCGCGCCTTTCCTATTCCGTCTGCAGAACTTCCGAGCGCCTGGCGCCTGGCACCGGATGGGCGCACCGCAGGCGCCCAGTAAGTGCCCCCTTGTGAAGGAGCCCAAGAAATCCGCGACCCGCAGCCCGGAGGCGCGGGCTGATCCTCAAGTTGGGGCCACCAAAGGCGCGCGCATTTATTGAGTCCTTACAGTATGCGCTGATGGGCCAGCATTTGTCTCCATTTTACGGAAGGCTCAGAGGCTCAGAGAGGTGAAGTGAGCCCCCCAATATCGGAAACCTGGAGTGTCTGGTTGCGGGTCAGCGCTTCCAAGTCGGTGACAAGTGACGTTCGGGACAACAAAGGAGGTTGGAGTCAACAGGTGAGGAAAGTGCTGGGAGGAGCGCTTCTGCACCCTTCTCTCGCCTTCGCACCCCCCCCCCCCGTCCCGCACCCCTCCCCCCGCCCCGCACCCCTTGCCCCCCGTCCCCCCGCCTTTTCGCTCCTCCTGCCCCAGCCGGGACGTAGAGAAAGGTCTGTGCAAAGGGTTACAAAAAAACTACAACGTTGTTTTCTGGGCTGTGTTTTTCTTGAGGGCAAAAATAAAACCTGCTCGTCTACAGACGTGTGGAGGAGCCAAAAGTAGAAAATGGGTGTGCCAAAGATTTTTTTTTTTCCCAGTGTGATTTCTTTGGAAGAAAAGTGGAGTCGTTTTTGCCCTGGTGTTGAGGGAAAAGGCAGAGTCAGTGGGGATCTGTTAACAGGTTGTGTGACTGAGCCATTCACTTCCCTCTGGGCCGGGCTTAGTGACCTCCTAGCTGTGTAACCTCAGGCAGATTAAGGAACTCCTCCGAGCCCAGCTCCCTCCTCTGTAAAAGGGGCGGGCACAGGAATTGGTCTGAGAACTGGATGAGGGAGGCAAGGTGCTGTGGCTGTGAGGCACCCACCTGGCTCTGTGCCCCAGTTTGCTCATCTGTAGGATGGGAGCAATAGCAGTGCTCCCTCTAGGCGAGTTGTGGGGATTAAATGAGGTCAGCAGTGATAAGTGCTTGACTCATCGTAAGACATAGAACAACAGCATTGCTTAGTAAGTCTCCAACTGGTGGCCTAGAAGCCAGGTCCATTCCCAAAAATATGTCTTCTTTGTTCTGAGGACTTGCAGCGGCCTCACCACAGCCCACTTCCTGTATTTATCTAGCCCAGGGGCCCCTGAAGACAGCAATCTCAGGATTCTGAATCTCGGGTTAGTCCCTTCCAGTCTCCGTAATCTGATTTTGGCCGGGAGGGTCATAGGTTTCCATGGAGACATTACTGGGGACACAGGAAGAAGGGCATATCTGATCTGTTTGCTGAATGAGCCCGGTGGGTGAGTGGCCTGGGTCCCTCCAGCAACCTCCATCCAGAATGTCGGTTTCTGCATTGGTTTTCCTTTGGTGGGGGGAGGGGAAGGGCAGTTCCTCAACTGAAAAGTTTTCAGGCCCTTCCTTCTGGGTCTTGGGATCTTCAGTGACACTGTCCCTCCTTCTCACCACCAACCAGTAGGCGGCTGGAGCTGCCAGCCATTTGGGACTGAAACACACAGAAGGGAAGCAAAGAGTGAAGGCCAGGCCCCCTGGGGGCTGATGGCCGGCAGGCGACTGGATCTGCTCTGGGTGCTGCTGATGGTGGAGACTGTGTCCGGGGCCAGCAGCCCATCTGCAGGGGCCCACACCAGCCCCCTGTTTCCAGCCTCAGGTGTGAACCAGACCCCCGTGGTAGACGTGAGTATCCAGATGGGAAGCTGGTATCAGGTGGGGGTGTATACATCCAGTCAGCAAATATTTGTTGAGCTCCTACTATGTGCCAGGCACTAAGCCGATCCCTGGGGTGTACCAGGGAACAATACGAGACAAAAATCCGTGCCCTAGCGGAGCTAACAGTCTCCTGGGAAGTCAGTTAAAGAAGTAAACAAGCCAAGTTCAGGTGGTCAGATGCTGCAAATAATAGGATGAATCAAAATTGGGGCAGTGGGGTTGTAAGGGGGAGGGTACATTTATAACTGTTTCAGATTGGGTGGTCACAGATGGTTTCTATGAGGAAGTGACCTTTGGGCCAAGCCCTGAATGAAGGAAAGAAGCCGCTTGTACAGATATCTGGGGTAGAGCATTCCAGGCAGAAGAAAATAGCAAATGCAAAAGCCCTCGTGCAAGAACAACCTTAGTGTGTACCTGTTGCAGTGGGGAAGCCAGAATGGCTGGAACAGAGTAAGTAAGGGGAAGAGAGTTAGCAAATAAGGATGGAGAGGTAGTGGTGGACAGATTATAAAAGGCCTTACATGCTGAGGCAAGGAGGTTAGATTTGTTTTATGACAGTGGAGAGCCAATGGAGGGTTTTAAGCAGAGGGATGTTGAAATCAGATTTATTTCTGCAAGGGATCTCTCCGGCTTCTCCGGGGAGAATGGGGCTGAGAGGGGTGAGAGGGGCAGCAAGAGGATCAGTGGGGAGGCTCCTGCAGCTATCCAGGTGAGTGATGGTGGGCCTGGGAGGGAGGAAAGAAGTAGTAAGATTTGGGATACATGTTAGAGGCACAGTGAGTGGGATATACTGATGGACTAGATGGAGGGGCGTGGTGGTGGGAGAAAGCGGACTCAAGGATGGCTTCCGATTCCTGGCCTCAGCCACTGGGGGGATGGTAGCGGCGTTGACTTGGATGCACTAAGCAAGAAGCAATGGGGTCCCTCGGGAGAGGAGCAAACGGGCCTCCTGTCAAGGCGAGGAGGGTGTGGGCCACTGAAAGCTTGCCTCATTTCATCCTGAGGTCTGTAAGGGGAGGAGAGGTTGCAGTGGATCTGGAGTGAATGACTGAAGGCAGGGGACTGCTCAAGATATCCCCGGGGTCCCCTCCAGCTGCAGGGGCTGGAGTTCTGCCTTGTATTTGCCTCAGCGAGAGAATGAAATAACGTTCCTCCCCACCTGTACCAACGGCCTCAGGGTGCCTAGCGCCCACACCAGCTTTGTGGGGCTGCAGTGCTCTCATGCCACCCTCTGAGGCAGTAGAGCAGGTAATTGCGCCAGTTTACAGATGGGCAAGTGGTTTGTGGTTACTGGGTTTATAAAACTGACCGATGCCTCTTGGGGTGTGCTCGTTGGGGGGCAGGAAAGCAGAGGTTAACTGTAGTTTGTGCAAGATTATCTCTGAGTTACTGAGCACAGTGCCAGGCTCACCAAACCCTCCCCCAGGCCCCGAGAAATGGGTCTGATTATCTCTGTGCTGTAGATGACACTGAGGTTCAGGGGGGAGAAGCTGGCTGCAAGGGAAGGGTCAGGATCAGGGTTTGAACTCGTGGCCGCCTCAAGCTGAATGCACACCCTTGCCCTGTAGTCTGCCACCTCCCAGGAAGGGTTGCCTCCAGGGAGCCTGCAGGCTGGGAAAGACCACCTGCTCCTCACCTAGGCCCTTTCTGAGTAGTCATCCATTCAACAAATATTGATTGAGCATCTACTATGTGCCAGGAAATGTGCCACACGCTGGAGGTAGAGGAGGGAGCAGATAGACATGGTCCCTGCCCTCATGGAGCTTTTCTCTAGTGGGGGACACAAATGAGAAGTAAGTTCACAAGTAAACCCACAGGATAATTTCACTTGGCGGGAGGAAATAGAAAACAGAACGGGATGTGATGGAACGAGCTGGGGGGCTGTTGGGGACGGCCTCAGTTTTCTCATCTGTGAAGTGGAAACAACTGTATCAACCTCCTAGGTCTGTTATGGAGATTGAGTGAGATGGTGCCCAGCACAGCATGTGGCAGAACAGTTATGAGGACCTACTGTGTGCCCGGCACTGCGCGAGACTTTGGTGGGGAGGCAGATATTAAACATAGTCTGTAATCCTATGGGGGATTTCAAAGTCCTGGGGTGGTGAGAGCTTATAGTGGGCATCTGACCTAGACTGGGGGTGGTCAGGGAAGGCATCCTGGGAACTAAGATGTGGATTAACTGGGGGGAAAGGAGTGGGGTACCTGGCAGAATCAGCAGAGAACCAGGGGAGAGGGCCAGAGGGTCGGATGCAAGAAATCTCGCTTCCAGTTTGGTGTTGGTAGGAGTTCAGAGAGGGCTTGTGGAGGAGGTGGAACTGTGATTGGCAAAGCTTTTTTAAAAATTTATGGTAAAATACACATAACCTGAAATTCACCATCTTCACCATTTTTACATGGAGAGCTCAGCGCATCAAATGCATTCACACTGTTGGGCAGCCATCACCACCCTCCATCCAAGGAGTCATGTGCCTGAGGTGACTGCCCACCATGACCCGCCCAGCTAGGAATTTAGGACCTGATCACCGTGGAAGGGTCCTTTCCTTAGAACTTCGTTTCTCTCCCCCACAAGGCCAAGGGCATTGGCCTAAGCAAATGAATGGCAAGATCCTGACAATGGACTAAAGTCCATTAGACAGAGAGCTACTCCAAGCCAGTGAGAGAAAACAAACATTCCCATTGAAAAAACCAGCCGTTCAAAGAAGGGATGCAAATGGCCATTAACACGCGAAAAGAGCACTTGACTCCACTAGTAATCGGGGGCTTGAAACTGAACCAGAAGGTTTCTGCCACCTTGGCCTGAACTAGATCTTGGGGGCCAGCGTGTAGCTGCACCCATTTCCCATTTCTGGTGGAGTGGGTGTCAGTCCAGCTTTGGGGAGGGCGTTTTGGCAAAAGCCCTGTGTTCGAGATGCTTACCCCTCCGCAGGAAAGCGAGTCACGTGAATGTTTTGGCTTCTCGGTGCACATAGAAGTTAACTCTGTACTGCACTCTCCAGTGTTAATGAAAAACTTTGAAATACTGCAAGAATTACCTAAAGGTGACACGGAGACACGGGGTGAGCACATGCCGCTGGGGGAAACTGCGCTGCTGGACTAGCTGGGCGCCGGTTGCCGCGGACCTTCGGCCCCTGAGAGCGCGGTGTCTGCGGAGCGGCCTGCGGTGGGGTCTGCCCGCGGCTCCTTGTCTCTGGTTGCCTCTGGAGGAACCCGGCCTGGATCTGCTCTGACTCCGCACTTTCACTTCTAGAATTCTCTCTGACTAATGTGTGCTCTGAGTCAAGTGCAAGGATGTTCATTGTTGGTGCTATTGGAAAATCAGTCGCACCCAAGTGCCACCAGTAGGGAAATGTTATCTCTGAGTATGAAATACCATGCTGCTGTTAAAAACACACCGAGGCGTGGCCGGTGTGGCTCAGTGGTAGAGCACTGGCCCCTGAGGTACCCCCCTCCTTTCCTTTCCTTTCCTTCCTGCAGTGTCGTCATGTGTGTGCCCTGAACGCTTCTGACCGCTGTGACTTCATCCGGACCAACCCTGACTGCCGCAGCGGGGGCGGCTACCTGGACTACCTGGACGGCATCTTCTGCCACTTCCCCCCCAGCCTCCTCCCTCTGGCCATCACCCTCTACGTGAGCCCCTGCCTCGGGGAGCTGGTGGGCAGGCCTGGTGACCCAGCCTGGCCTTAACGCTCCCTCCCTCTCCGGCCCCCACCCAGGCTTGTTGGCTGCTTTACCTGTTTCTGATTCTGGGAGTCACTGCGGAGAAGTTGTGAGTTTGGCCTTGGGTTCCCATCCGGCTTCTAGATGGGCAGATGGGGTCTTGGGAGGTTGACATTTGGGTGACCCCAGGTTGGAGGGAAGGGTGGGAGCAGGGGGGCCCTCACTGTGGTGTCCTCACCGTTTGCTTTCTCTCCGCAGTTTCTGCCCTAATTTGTCAGCTATTTCCACCACGCTCAGGCTTTCCCACAATGTGGCAGTATCCTTTCATTGGGACCCTGCACCCGGGGGGGAGGGGGGGGCAGCTGGGACACGAGATGGCAGCACATGGCCCAGGAAAGGCCTGGGCAGGCTGGGGCCTCTGCACTGACCGCCCCTTGACGTGCTCCTCCATGGTGTCACCTTCCTGGCGTTCGGGAACGGTGCGCCTGATATCTTCAGCGCCTTGGTGGCTTTCTCGGACCCACACACAGCCGGCCTGGCCTTCGGGGCGCTGTTTGGTACGAGCGGCCCTGACTGCGGGTGGCAGGGCAGCAGGAGGAGGGGCAGGGTGGGCTGAGCTTGGTGTCCCCTCCTCCAGGCGCGGGCGTGCTGGTGACCACTGTGGTGGCGGGTGGCATCGCCATCCTGCGCCCCTTCACGGCTGCCTCCAGGCCCTTCCTCAGAGACATCATCTTCTATATGGTGGCTGTGTTTCTGACCTTCACTGCACTCTACCTCGGCCGGGTCACGCTGCCATGGGCCCTGGGTGAGCAGCCAGAGGGCCGGGGAGGGGTCGTCCCAGGAGTGATGGGGGAGGCACAGGGGAACAGGTGGGGGTGGCCAGCAGGGCACAGGGCTCCTTTGGTTCCAAGTGGCAGAGACCCTACTGGAGCCAGCTTGAGTCATAAAGGGAACATATGGTTGGGGTGACCAAAGGGGGCAGGACAGAACCAGGGGCAATGCTTAGAATTTGCATAATTTCAAATGTTAACAAGCAGCGGAGCCAGGATGCTAACTGTGGCTTTTACCAGCAGCGTACACCTTCCATTCCGATGGTTCAGGTGACATGGATGGAGGGACAGTTTGCAGAGGGTTAAGGAAACCAACAAGGTGCTCTGAGGTGCACAGGCATCCAGGGACCTGCCAGAGTGGGAGCCGTTTCCTCCATTCCCGAAGGGACGGGGAATGGGGTGGCTGGAGCCTCGTGAGAGCGAGAGGCCCACAGCTGGTGCCACCCGGCATGAGCAGCAGTCACGGAGGGTCACAGGCCCTGCTAGAGCCAGGGCACCACGGCAGGCAGGGAGCAGGGAAGAAACACCCCGGACTCTCTCCCACTGCCTTCTTATTTGCTGCCAGGCCTCCCATGGCTGACATCCGGGCAGCAGAGCTCAGGGCTGCCGTCTGCGGGCTCAGCTCCCGGGGCGCAGAGCAGGATACCAACGCTTAGCGCCCGCATGGGGTTCTGGAGGCTACTGCATGGGTCATGCGTTCTGTCTTGATTGCTGATTTGTTAGGGTGCCAGGAGGACAGAAAGGGAGATTGGGTGAAGGAAGGCAGGGGAGGGGGGCAGAGGCTCTGGGAAATGGCCATTTTACTCCTGATACTGGGCTGGGTGGACACACAGGCACCGCGAACCGGCACCAGCAGCAGCCCCGGCAGCCCTTATTGCCTGGCCCTGCAGCGGGACGCCTCTTGGTGACAGCAGGCACCCTCACCTGTAGGTTATCTGGGCCTGTACGTATTCTACGTGCTCACCGTGGTTGTCTGCACCTGGGTCTACCAGTGGCAGCGGCGGCGATCCCTGGTCTACTCCATGCCGACCACGCCAGGTGAGGGCCTGTGTCGATCCCCCAGGAGCGGCCCGGCGGAGGCTGTCACCCTGCACCCTTCCCTGCTGCCTTATGTCTTGGGAGGCTTCTGCCATCGCCCAGCTCTTTGTGCTTCTACCAGTCGTTCTCCTGAAGTGCCACCTTGTGCTCTTGCTGGGGGAGCCTCGCCCTCGCTTGCTTTGTCCATGTTACTGGTTACATCGCATTTGAAAATGCTCTGTGAGCCCTGGTCGGTTTGGCTCAGTGGTTAGAGCGTCAGCCCGTGGCCTGAAGGGTCTCAGGTTCGATTCCGGTCAAGGGCATGTACCTGGGTTGCAGGTTCGATCCCTGGCCCCGGTCAGGGCGCGTGTGGGAGGCAACCAGTTGGTGCGTCTCTCACATTCATGTTTTGCTCCCTCCCTCCCTCTCTCCCCCTTCCACTCTCTGGAAAGCAATGGGAAAAATATCCTCGGGCAAGGATTAAAAAAAAAAGTTCTGGAGTTTGACTTTCTCACCCTGTAAGAATTCCTTGGCGTGCATTGTGCATGGTGATGGCTGAGAAATCCAAAATGCAGAGGGTCTGGCCCCTTGCACCCTACAAGCTGCCCAGAGGGGCCCATCCTGGAACGGGGGTGGGGAGGGGGTGGGCTCTGGCTGGCTCCGGGGACACACCCCTTTCTCCGACAGAGATGCTCTCAGATTCCGAAGAGGAGGATCGGGTGTCATCCACTACCAACAGCTACGACTATAGTGAGTCCGGGGCCTGCGCCCAGCTGGGTGGGAGTAGCAGGGCTGGGTTGCAGGTGGAGAGCTTCCGGACCCCAGGAATAGGGTGTAAACCAGCCTCACCTCTCACTGCACCTCGGCTGAGTTGTGGGCCAGGTGCACCCGCCCCTGCCAGGCACTGGGGGTTTTCTCCCAGGGGTTGGGAGCACTGGTGGGAGGGGTGAGGCTTTCCTGGAGGCTGAGCCAGCCCGACCCCTGCCCCTCCCTGCCTGTCCACCTAGGGCAAGAGTACCAGCCGCTGCTTTTCGACCAGGAGAGCACGGCGCAGATCCTGGTCCAGGCCCTCAGCCCCCTGGATTGCAGGAAATGGAAGAGCAAGCCAGTGCACTGGAGGGCCCTTAAGGTGCTCAAGGTAGGAGGGGGGACCCTGGAGCTGGGCTCCAGTGGCCACTCAACCTTCTCTAACTCGGCGAGGGGGAGGGAGGTCTCTGCTGAGACCCTCTCGGGATGAGATAACCTGTCCTGGTCCCCATGTTACCTTATGTGGCAGATGTGATGAAGGATCTTGAGGTAGGAAGATTATCCCAGATTATCTAGAGGGACCCAATGTCACCAGAAGGGTCTCCATAGGGAAAGAAGGAGGCAGAGGGTCAGACTCAGGAGATTTGACCCCAGGAGCACAGCTTAGAGTGACATGGGGCCAAGGAACGCAGGCGGCCCTGGGAACTGGGAAGACAAGGAAACTGATTCCTCCAGCCTCCAGAAGGAACGAGCCCTGCCGACACCCTGCGTTTAGAGCTTCTGTCCTCCAGAGCCGGGGGGGGGGGGACAGATCCATGTGGTCTGAGGCCATCAGTGTCACGGCAGCAGCAGTAGGAGCCTAATACAGTCAACGATAGTCACGCTCGTGAGAAACCAAGCTCCGGGCGCAGCCAGCCCAGGCGCAGGTCTCCCTGGTGACAACTTCCCGCCTTCTCCAACTTGCCAGCTGCCCGTGGAGTTCCTGCTGCTCCTCACTGTCCCCCTCGTGGACCCTGACAAGGAGGACAGAAACTGGAAACGCCCCCTCAACTGCCTGCACCTGGTCATCAGCCCCCTGGTCCTAGTCCTGACCCTGCAGTCAGGGGCCTGTGAGTATCCCCTCCCCCAGGCCCGCCCACGTCCCTCCTCCCCACCTTCCTGAGTTTTCTTCTCAACCACCAGGAGCCCAAGGCCAGTGGCAGAATCCTGGACATCCAGCAGGCACTTAATATATGCTTGTGCCATAAGGGAGCCCAGGCTCCTGTAGTCATGAGTCTCACTCCAAGACCTCCTCCGTCATTCTGCGGGGGCCTCCAGGAGGAGGTGCCAAGTTGGAGCCATGGGGAGTAGCAGCCTCCTTTCTCATCCCTCTGCAGATGGTGTCTATGAGATTGGTGGCCTCTTTCCTGTCTGGGGCATAGTGGTGATTGTGGGCACAGGTTTCGCTGCAGTGACCTTTTTTGCCACATCTAACAGCGAGCCCCCCAGGCTTCACTGGGTAAGAATCCTGGGGTCTCCAAGCTGGGAGAGGGGACACCAAGGTCTTCCAGACAGATGTCCTGTCTGCGCCTCTGGGGTAGTTAGGCCAGTAATCACTTTCTGCAATGACAGGTTTTTAAAGTCACTTTTGAGGGTTATTGAACTACTCAAGGTCCTCTCTTTTTTTTTTCTTTTTTTTTGGTAACAGCTTTATTTTATTGAGATGTAATTCCAGTACCATGGAATTCACCCATTTGTAACGTACAATTCAGTGATTTTTTAATACAGTTGACCCTTGAACTTATAAGTGGACCCACACAGTTCACATCCATGTCATTCAAGGGTCAACTGTATTCTCGACCCACAGTTGGGAATCTGTGGATGCAGAGGGCTGGCTGTAGTTATACACGGATTTTCGACTGCATGGGGTCAAGCGCCCCTAACCCCTGTGTTGTTCAAGGGTCAACTGTATATTCAGAGTTGCACAATCATCACCACTGTGAATTTTAGAGCATTTTCATCACCCCAGAAAGAAAACCCGTATCCAGCAGTCACACCCTGTCGCCCCTCTTCCTCCATCCACTGGCCACTGCCCATCTGCTTTCTGTCTCTGCAGATTTGCCTATTCTGGACATTTTATATAAATGAAATCCTATGATATGTGGTCTTTTGTGGCTGGATTCTTTCACTTATTAGCAAAATGTTTTCAAAGTATATCCACGTTGTAGCATATATTAGTAAGCAGTTCTTTTTCATGGCCGAGTAATATTCCACCATATGGCTATAGCACATTTTGTGTATCCATTCATCTGTTGATGGACATTTGGGTTGTTTCAACTTTGGGGATATTATGAATAGTGCTGCCATGAATATCTGTAAAACATTTTTTGTGTGGACATAGGCTTTCGTTTCTGTTGGGTGTATTTTTAGGAGCAGAATTGCTGGGTCAAATGGTAACGGTGTGTTGATCTTCTCGAAGACCTTCCAGGCTCTTTTCCACTACACCAGCCAAGCTGCTTCTGGGTCCCTAACGATCTCATGCCAGTGATGGAATTGCTTGGTCTTTGAGGGTGTCTGTTTCCATTATGTTTACCCTGTAGCACTCAAAGGAATATTTAGGCAGTTTGTCCAAAGACTTTCGCTTCAAAAACTTAAGATTTTTATTTTTTACATTTTCATTGTTACACTTCAATTTTTTATTGATAAAAAATTGTGGGTTTTATTTTTAGAAACACTGAATTGATGTACCAACCCAAAGGAGATCAAATTTCCAGCACGTTGATCATTTAGAGAAGTAGTTTCCTACCAGTGTTTCTTACGAGTTTGAAGTCCTGACACATGCTTCCACAGGGATGCACCTTGCAAACATTGTGCTATGTGAACACATGGTCACAAAGGACCACATATTGTATAAATCAATGAGGCCATTTGTATGGCATGTCTAATGCTTGGGTAAAGCTTGGGGGGATGGGGTGACTGTTACTTACTATGTGCTCGGCTCTAATTTCTTGGCATCTATTAACTCATTTTATGCTCATGACAACCTCATGAGATTGGTACTGTTATCGCCCCATTTACAGACGAGGAACTGAGACCGTGCCCCTGTTGGGGACCGGCCTGGGTCCCATCCTCACGCTGTTCCCTCCCCAGATCTTTGCCGTCTTGGGCTTCCTAACCAGCGCCCTGTGGATCAACGCAGCCGCCACCGAGGTGGTGAACATCTTGCGGTCCCTGGGCGTGGTCTTCCAGCTGAGCAACACTGTCCTGGGACTCACGCTGCTGGCCTGGGGGAACAGCATCGGAGGTGACTCAGGGCTGGGTCGGGCGCTTGGAATGAGCCCAGTCACATCCCGGCCCTTTGCTCCCCCAGCCAGAATGGCATGTGGGCAGAGACATCCAGGGTACTTCCCTCAGCATGTGCTTAGTGCCCACTGACCTTTCTTAAATTTTTTAAAAATATGTTTTTATTGATTTTAGAGAGAGGAAGGGAGAGGGAGAGAGAGACAGGGTGAGTGAGAACCATCGATCAGCTGCCTCCTGCATGCCCCCTACTGGGGATCGAGCACACAGCCCGGGCATGTGCCCTGACCTGGAGTCGAACTGGTCACCTCTTGGTACACGGACTGACGCTCAACCAACTGAGCCACACCAGCCGGGGCCCCACTGACCTTTTGAAAGTGACCATCGCTGGGCATTGGGACTGCCCCTGAGCCAGGAGATTCTGTAGAAGCTCAGCCCTGCCCCCCTCCCTGGTGCATGGACTTTCCCTGGCGCCCCACAGTTCAGGCCGGATGTGTGCATGGGTGTGTGACACGTGTAGGCATTCACACATACGTACGTAATTCCTCGCTAGCCACAGCGGCCCAGTCGGCTTGACCAGGTTGTGTATGACACGAGAGCATCCAGAGAAGGCGCCGGGGCCACAGTCCAGCTCCCCTCTCACTCACCTTTTCCTAATTTGCATGGAGATTCCGTATGTGCCAGCCGCAGACGGACGTGGTGGTGGCATGTCACACCACAGAGCCCCCTCTGCTGAGAAAGAGTGGGGTAAAGGAATTCAGGAGGGATCGTGTCTTACGGGACACTGTGGCCTCTCATAGCAGCCTCCCAGCTGGTGCCAGACCCCGGGGCATTTGCTCGTGTTTGTTGACTGAATGAGTGTGGGTAAGAAGGCAGGGGTGCAGAAGGAGGCCCGGGGGCGGCCACTCGCCGCTCAAGGCCTTCTCTCGCTTCCACACAGATGTCTTCTCTGACTTCACGCTGGCCCGCCAGGGCTACCCGCGCATGGCGTTCTCCGCCTGTTTTGGTGGCATCATTTTCAGTATCCTTCTTGGGGTGCCCGATCCTTATAGATTGAGTACAGATTCCCATTGGACACTCACCTTCTTAGAGGCGCTAAAACTGGCCGGGGACTCTCAGGGTTTGGGGGACTGGGGTGGGGGGTAGATCATAAAAAATGCCAATGGGCCCTGTGGTCGGGGTCATGGGGTGGTTGTTTCAGCAAATTTCCTGAGCCGGGCTGCAGATGTCCTGGTGGGAGTGGGGCTGGGCTGCCTGCTCCAGATCTCCAGGGGCCACCCCGAGGTGAAGGTGAGTGGCCAGCCGCTCTCTCCTCCTTCCTCCTGGAGACCAGTCACACCCGAGCACTTCACACTTCCTGGGAGAGCACTTGCCTAAATGTGTGACGAGTCTGATGTGTAAAACATCTTTAATATTTTACATGTAGGGCTGAAGAAAAACAAAACGTATTCCTTCCAAATTCGCAGAGCAGTAAGATGTAGCTTTGGGGGAAGGGGCAGGAAGTCCCTGGATTCGGGCGTCAGTCCCATCAGTTAAGTCTCTTGCTATGTGACTGAATAAGTTAGGACATCTCTGAGCCTCAGTTTCCTCTCCTGTGAAACGGGGTTGATGACTCCACCCCAGGCTTCCTGGGTAAGCACACATGAGGTAAGGGCCAGCTGAACACGACCCCAACGCTGCCCACACAGGATGGGCCTAAGGGCAGAGTGAAGATGCCATCTGTTGAAGGCAGCCCTAGAAGGGGGAGTCCAGCAGATGTGGAGAAGGTTCTGTAACATTGAGGGGCAAAGGTCTCACACTTTGAAAGCATCTGAGAATTTCTTGGGGGCACAAGAGAGCCCTTGACCCAGGCATTCCAGGAGGTGGTGGCTGGAAATTAGCATTTTTATTTTTATTCTCACCTGAGGATATTTTTTTCCATTGATTTCCCCCCCCCCCCCCCCCCCCCCCGAGAGAGAGACCGGAAGGGGGAGAGAGAGAGAAACATCAGTGTGAGAGACACATCGATTGGTTGCCTCCAGCATGTGCCGGAGATCGAACCTGCAACCCAGATACTCGCCCTTGGCCAGGAATCCAACCCAGCCAGGCAGGTAATGGAAAATTCAGGAGCCTCATGGGGCCAGGTCGTCCAGATTTTCTAGAGAAGAAATAGAGGTTCCTAGGGTGAACTTTTGTTACTTTAAAATATTGCACAGGGCAAACGGCACCCCCGGCAAACAAATGGCACCCCTAGCAAACGGGAGTACGTTTGCACCCCCCATCCCAGCATCTCTATCCTGAAGGGCATGAATTCAGAGACCAAACGAGGGAAAGATTAAGCTGAGGAGGGGCTGTGGCCTAGGGGATGGCTTTAGGGCTCAGCTTGTGAAAGCACCCGGAATGCCCCAGGCGGCGAGGTGGTGGGACTGAGGGGAACAAAGTCCGCCACCTTCCTCCTCGCCTCTGGGTCTTGGGGCTCCCTTGCAATTAGCTGGCAGGAGGGCCAGCCTCTCCCGGTGGCCTCGCCCAGAAGCAAATAGCTCCTTACTCCTGCTTGAAAAGTTTGCCTTTCTCGAAGGTAAACACGCTTTGCTAATTTTGCTTATACTCTTCCTGGGTTTAAAGATTCCTTTCTTTATCGATTCTCGGGCAGTTCCAGATAATAGGGCCTTGGGGTGGGCCCCCCGTGGAGAGAGTGCGCTGCGCATGCGCATCCCGGCGGTCCACCACCTGTGTTGAGTTTAGGAAAAGTGCTCCTGCTGTTAATTAGATGGCAGGCGCCGCGAAGGTCACCGGGAAGGTCACCGGGGAGGGAGGCCCGCGGAGTGCTGCTGGGTGCGGAATACAGGTTGCTCTCACCCCTCGCTAATTGCATGAGCCCGGCTCTCAGATTTAATGTACAGAGCTTATTTTTTTATTTCGTTTTGTTAATCCTGACCTGAGGATATTTTTCTATTGCTTTTCAGAGAGAGAAAGTGGAAGGGAGGGGGGAGAGGGAGAGGAGGGAACACAGATGTGAGAGAGACACGTGACTGGCTGCCCTCGTTGCCTCCAGCACTCGCCCTGACCCAGGCGGGCAGCGAACTGCAACCCAGGTAGTGCCCTTGACTGGAAATCAAGCCCACGACCCTTTGGTGTCCGGTTGACACTCTAACCACTGAGCCACTCTGGCCAGGGTGACATACGCGTCTATATGTTTGCGTGCCCACACCTATGTCTACGTGTCACTCTGGGGAGGCAGGACAGGGTATTGGTTAAGAGCCGGGACTTCTGTTGGGGCCCTGTCACCTCCTGATTCCTCAGTTTCCTCGGCTGTGGATTGGCGAGGACGCTCCCTTAGGGGTGGCTGGGAAGGTGCGAGGCTGTGAGTGTCAGATATGCGATAAGTCGAGAAGGAAGAGATGTGGGGTGGGGACAGTTTCACTTCCTTGTACTTGTCTGTTTTGCTCCAGAATTTTTCAACAAATTCATGTAATGTATATCTAACATATTGTATTAGTTTCCTAGGGCTGCCCTGACAAATTAGCCCACACCAGGTGCCTTAAAACATCGAGGGTCACCCTAGCCGGTTTGGCTAAGGGGTTAGAGCGTCGGCCTGCGGACTGAAGGGTCCCGGGTTCGATTCTGACCTAGGGCACTTCACTCAGTTGCAGGTTCGACACCCAGCCCCGGTCGGGGGGGGGGGGGTGGGAGGCAACTAATCGATGTTTCTCTCTGTCTCCCCCTTCCACCCTCTCTGAAAACCAATGGGAAAAATATCCTCGGGTGAGATTAAAAAGAAAAAAAAATTGGGGGTGAACGTGGGGCAGCCCACAGGGCAGGCCTTGGCCGGCCCCTCCAGCGTCAGTTGGGCTGTTGGCTGCAGTGACCGGGCCTCTCCCTTGTCCTCTCCGTCCCCAGCTGGAGCCTGACGGACTGCTGGTGTGGGTCCTGGCCGGCGCCCTGGGCCTCAGCCTCGTCTGCTCCCTGGTCTCGGTCCCGCTGCAGTGCTTCCAGCTGAACAGGACCTACGGCTTCTGCCTGCTGCTCTTCTACGCGAGCTTCCTCGCCGTGGCCCTGCTCACCGAATTTGGGGTGATTCACTTGAAAAGTGTGTGAGTGAAGCCATGTGTCCGGGTCCACCTGGTGGCCGGGAGGTGTCCCCGCAGGCGGGGAGCTGGAAGATGGATGGTGATGGAAGAGGATGGAAGACGGAGGTGCTTTCGGTGGAGCCCGCACCCGCGCGGGCGCAGGCGGCGGGGAGCGCGCTGTGGGCAGGATGGGGCCGGGCGCTTTGCTAGAGGTTCCCGGGCGCTGCTGTGTGCAGGGAGGAAAGCTAAGCCTCCTTCCTGGGGCTTTGGACACTGGGCTCACTGGGTGGACAGTCCCAAGCAGAAGAAAGGAGACGTCTTAAATTATCTCCAGGGCCGCTCCAAGGCTGGGGTGAAGGGGATGCCTGGGTGCCTTCGGGGCTGCTGTGGGAAGACTCGCAGTGTTCAGGGCCGGAGGCAGCTACAGAGCCCCAGGCCCCTCCCCGTTGGTGTCCCCTGGTGCCTGCCTTCATCATCTCCTCAGGGCGCAAATGCTGCGAAAACCAGGTTTAGGGAGTCATGGCAACTGGGACCCCCATGGGCAGGGTGCCTGGCCTGGTGTGCCTCAGGCCGTAATGGGCTGAGTCCTAGACCTGCACCGTCCAACAGGAACGGAATGTGGCACATAACTAATTTTGAATTTTCTAGTCACCATGTTAATAAAGTCCAAAGAAACAGGTGAAACTTTCACGGAAATATATTTTATTGAACCCAGTAGCTCCAAACTGCCAGCCCGTGGCGCTGGCCCCCTTCGTGGCTGCCACACTGGACAGCACAACTCTAGGCCTGACCTCTGGGACCTCCCCGGCTGTCTGCAAGCTCTGTGCCCTGCACCTTGGGTTTTCCCAGCTGCAAACGGGAGGTAACCTACCTCAGGGGGAGCCCTGGCCTGGGGTTCCGACGCCTGCGAACTCCAGGGAGGGCCATGGTTCCCCACCCCCGCCCCCAGCACCCTCTGCCAACCAAGGAATTTGCCCCATTGCCTTATGCCGGCAGTAGAGGGATTCAGCCGTCTTTTTTCCAATGAAATCGTTAGTAAATATTTCAAGTATACAGAAAATAACACACAGCTGCCTCTAACCAGTTCTTCCTTTCCTGGGCCAGGTGATGTGTGGTTGGTCCAGGGCTCTTGGGCCTGATATGTTGGCTTCTGGGCACATCTAGGGATGGGGCTGAGCCGGGGTCAGGAACGGCCATGGATGGGGCCTCCCTGCATCCCCCACGACACCAGAAGCTAGGAGTGGCACCTGGCAGACATCACGAGGCAGCAGCCACACTTACAAAGCAGAGGCTCTTTTATTATTAATATGCCAGAAGTCCGGAGACACAGTGGGTATTGTAGGTAACAAATCACCGATGTACAAAACCTCACAGGGCTGTTCCCGCTGTCGGTACAAAATGATTGTCGCTTGGTGTGGAGTAAGGCTGGGTGGGGGGAGGGGCGCGAGGAGGGGCACAGCCACAAAGGGGTTGTCCGAACCCAGGGCAAGTGGGCGAGTCTCAGCCTGGTTTCACTTGGCTATGATGTGGGAGGTGAGGGGGCATCTAAACTGGATGGTGTCCTAGGTCCCTCAGAGCTCAGCCCTGAGTCACACCCGCTCCCTGAACCTACGTGCAAGTCTGAGGAACAACCTGCCGAGGCTGTGGGACAGGGTTAGGAGGACTAGCCTAGACCCGCCCCTTCCTGGTGTCAGCCCTCACCCTGGGGGCCTCAAGGACCCTGGTGCCCCTCCCAGGTTTATAGCCCCTGGGGGCAAAAGGAACTAGACAGAGGTCTCAGAGGCTCAGGTGGGACCCCTGCTTCCAAAATTCCCGCTTCAGTACACAAAAGCTTACAAGGCACCCAGTTGTGCAAATGAAATTTCTTGAGAGGGGAAGGGGTTCTGGCCGGTGGCTCTCTGGAGACAGAGGACACTGTCAGCCTCTGTGGGAATCTGGTTCCCAGTGATTTCCTCGCCCCCAAAGGGCTGTGCTTTAAAAACAAAAAAATGCCCACTCTCCTCCTGGGCAAGGGGCAGAGCTGTGCAGCCTTGGCTATGGGGTGTGTGTGGGGGGGGGTCGGGCTCCACCTCACAGATGGTGCGGGGGGGAGGGCATGGGGAGCTGGGTACTGTACCCCCGGGATTGCGTGCTGCCCTGCTGGGAAGAGGACATGGCAAGGGGACCCTCTTACTGCCCCCCCCCTAAGTCACAGGAGGCTGTGGAGGCAGCTGGAGAGCTGGGGTTGGACCGGGATGCCCAGTGGCGGGGGGGGGGGGGGGGTAGGGAGGGGGTCCTGCCCTGATCACACTGATCTCGGAGAACTCCCCATGCTACCAGGGGAACTGTGGGTTCCCTCGAACCTGCTTCTGTACCAACCACCCCACCCGGTGAGACCCTGGGGTTCAGCCACAGGCCTGTGGGGCATCGGCTCTTCACTTGGGTCCCAGCAGCGGAACCTAATGCACACATGTGAAGGATCAGTGTCGTCTCCAGCAGAACCCTGAATTAACCAGCATGTCTTCTTGCCTGGACAGGACAATCGCAAGCAGAAGGGACTTAGTGGAGAAAGCCCGTTGCAGGAATGGGCCCGGGGCGGCAGCTGTCGGCTGGCCTCTCACTGGCTTTCCTCCCTGTGCTGGGCCTGGGGTCCACACCAGGCCACGTTAGGATTTTCAGCAACGAGAGTAGAAACCAAACCGAAAGGGATGTGGGACAGAGGGCTCACAGAGCCAGGACATGACACGGGCTGAGACCTGACCACCTGGTACAATCTCACCCTGTAGGCCTCTTTCAGTTCCCAGGCACAGGTCCCCCAAAGCACCACCCTATTACATTACCATATAACGAAACATGAACCCCGAGGACGTGGGTTCTTTTCTTCATAAGTGGTTTTGTCCCTGAAGCAAGAGACAGAAACCCTGATGGGGCCCTGGGGGAAGTTAGCCTCTCGAGAGCCCCTCTGCGTGTGGGTGTGGCCTGGGGAGATCCCTCCCGAGCTTTGTTAGGAAGAGCTCCTAGGGGCCCGACTGCCCCCCAGAGCACACCGACTTCCATGGTCCCGGAAAACGGGGCAAGGTGGTTACAAACCGAACCCCATCTTGTCTGTCTTCTCCTTTGTCTCCATATAAATATGTGCATATATATGAATATGTGCATATGTATATACACACATATTATTTCGATACATCGTAGGAAAATAATACTATTGTGTTATTGCATAGAAGAGATGGCTTTCGCGAGCTGGGTTAGGTGATGGTCTGGGAGCGCTGGCGGCTGCCCAGGGGCTGCTGGGAGGCGGGGAGGTGGCCGTCGCTGTCGTGGAGCTGCTCCTCCTGCTTGCGGGCGTGTTCCTCATACCACTCCTAGAGCACAGGGGGACGGGGCTGAGCCGGCTGCACCCCTTCCAGCTGCCCTGCGCCTCCCCGGCCTGCTCTGCCCGCAGGGGCTGGGGGACTGTCAGCCCCACCCAGCGGTGAAGGGGCCTCTTCTGACTCCCTCCAACGCTGCTGTGAGAGCAGCTTGAGAAAATTTAAACAGCTCACCTGCCTACGGCCGTCGTCTGACATTTTTCAGGTGATTAAGGAATTAAAAAATACACCATGTTTTGAAAGAATCTGAATCATAGAACTTTAGAGCTTAAAAAATACCGAGATGGCCTAATTCTGTGCCCCTTCATCTTACGGAGGGGAAACTGAGGCCGGGAGTGGACAGAGAGGCAGAGGCCAGAGGGAAGGACACCACCTCGTTCCTACGGGCCACGTCCGCTGGACCTGGAAGAGGCCATGTCCTCCCTCCTGCTCGCCGCGGCCCCCCTCCCTCTGCCTGTTATGTCTCCTACTGTGCGCACTTCAGAGCAGGAAGCTGAGGTTCTGAGAAGGCGCAAGTGGCCGTGACGTGAAAGACCAGACGGGAGGCGCCTACCCAGGGGAACGGGGTGAGGGGTTCAAGGCTGAGCCCCGAAGGCACCCCCAAACCTGAATCTGGGCACCACTGGTAGTGGTCCCAGCCTGTGATCCTGCCAACCTTCCCGCTCGCTGATGCACGGAGGGGCCGAGCGCAGCCCCAGCTCGGCAGCAGGGGGGCCACTTCCGGGCGAACGCCTGGCTGGGGCGCGGTCAGGGGCGCTCCTACCTGAATCTCCTCTTGGTACATCTTCAGGCTCAGGTCGCTTTTGGTCCTCGATCTCCGTCCCAGAAACACCACGGTGGTTTGCTGTGGAAGAGCGGAGGCTGCAGGCTCCACGGTGCCGGGCCCTGGCACCCACCCGCTGCACGGGCCTGGCCCGCTCCTCTGGCTTTTGCTACGACGCCACCCAAAAGTGTCGCCAAAGCTTGAAAGGATGGACGGTGGGGGAGGGACTCAGCTACAGCCTGCCCTCCCCAGGCGTGCCCCTCACCTCGTTTCTCTCCATCTGGGAGAGGATCTTGAGCAGCCGGGAGACATCCGAGGCCGCTCCCTGCGTTTCTCGGTACAGCTTGAGGACAGCGAGCAGCTCGTCCTTGGAGATTTCCTTCTCGACGACGATGCCACCGTCAACTACGGGGGGGCAGGGAGCCTGGGCTCAGAATCCCCTTCTGGCCTGTGCTGGGTTAACCATCCTCCCGCTGCTCCTGCAGGGGTCCTAAGTCTCCTTCTCCTGCCTGCCGTGGGGCATCTCACCCCTTCCCCTCCCTCTGCTGTGGGGGTGAGGATCCACGGTCAGGCCAGCGGCTTGCAGGGGACAGAGGGTTTCGGGAGGGAGTCTCCGAGCAAAAAGAAAAGGGTCAGCCAGCCTGACACGACAGAGACTTGGGAACAAGCAGTAACAGGTATGTGGCAGTCTTGAGGGAGAATCTGGAGAGAATGGAGGGCCAGGGTGCAGAAAGCTATGCAACCTGGGAGACTCGAGGCAACTGTGAGAGCCGGGATCACCAAGCTGCAGAGGAAGCGCTACGGGCTCTGCAGTCCGCAGGGTTCCCACCCTGTAAGTCCAGAACTGTGGTGGGAACATGTTCTTAGAAACGTGGAGAAAGCCAAGAGCGAGAAGTCTCTGGGAGGCAGGACAGCTGCTCTGCCCACAAGAAGCCTGGCTCTGCTCTGTGATTTTTCTTAAACTGTGACATGTATTGTTTCTATTTTAAAAATGAGATCAAGAGCATGTGTCTGTCGTCAAACATCTGAACATCAACGGGAATGAGAGATCCCGAAAGATAAGCCACATACATAAGCTGAGCTGTCAGACAGCCCATAAGCGGACCGCCGGACAGCCAATGCTCCTGCTCCCTGCACAGACCTTCTGAGTCCTGATTCTTGCGGCTGAAGTTCATTCGGAAGACAAAGGCCTCGAGGATGAAGGCGACGATGATGGTCATCACCACCTGGCGGGCAGAGAGGGGAGTTAGAGAGATAGGAGGGGGGGGGTGAGCTGCTTCGGGGCCCCCCACCCACCAGGAGAGCCGCTCAGACGTGTCCCAGGCCCTGTCCTCCCTCCCCCGAGCTGCTGCCCACTGAGCAGGGGCGGCTGGGGACTCAGGACGGGCACCTGTGGCCCCGGACCTACCATGGTCACGATATAAAAGGTCATGAAGTACAGGCGGCTCCAGTGGGAGGTCTGGGAGGTGACACCTTCCTGGAGACACAGGGAAGCAGCCAGTGAGCGACTGCCTGGGGGGGAGGTGTGTGGGGGGAAGTCACTGTCCACTGGGGCTGTTCCATGGCCCCTACACGGCCAGGATTTTCACAGAACCGTCCCTGATTTGCCTTTGGTTGTGGGAGACACAGGAGGGGGATCTCGGTCCCTTGGGTCTAAAAATTCCTCTATGCTGCATAGGCCTGAATGGTCCCCAGAGACTAACAGTCTGTCCCAAGCAGGGATGGCATTTGGAAGAGTTTGAGGAATTTAAATAAAACCCAACAACGACCGCTGCCACAATGCTTCTGGATTGAAAAGTCTCTCCCATGGTGGAGCAGAAGGACACAGACCAGAGGCTGACTGGCATCTCCTGGCTGCTGGGGGATGTGTGGGGAGCAGGGACAAAAGCCAAGTCCAGCCAAGGGGTGGCCCCTGAGCCCACATGGTGGCCCCCCGGTAGATCGCCAACCCTTTGTGCTCCAGGAAGTTACCCTCTGCAGGGAATGGGGAGAGCAATGTACCCCACACTGGGCCAGGGGAGACCCGGAGCTGGCCTCAGAGGATGGTGGAAAGATGCCCCCCGGGAGCTGACTGAGGTCCTTACCATGATGATGTACCAGTTGTTGACAACTGTGAGCTCAAACAAGGTCACTGCCAAAGGGAAGGGGAAAGAAAAAGATCGTGATCAGACCCACTCTTTCAAAGTCAGTTTCAAGTGGCCTCTCTCCAGAGATCCTGGGTGCTGGCGGGACAGGCCGCAGACAGCCCTGCTCTACCACCTCTGGGACCTGAGGTGACAAAGGCCCAGGGAGTGTCCCGCCTGAGATTTCTGCACTCACCAAAGCTGTTCAGGATGTTGTCAAAATTATTGAGATAATAGTAGCCATCCTCCACCACGGTCCTGTTGCCCACGGTGTGATTGAGCCAGCGGTAGGCATCTGCCACTGTGCTTGTACTGGCAGGGAGACAAAGGGGCAGAAGGGACGGTCACGACACAACTGGTCACCTCGACAGAGAACAAAATATTTAAGCAAACCAAGGTCTGACTGGCGCTGTCCTGACCCAGCCTGGGTTCCTGCCCAGCCCTCCAGCTCTCACCTGCCCCCCAGGCTTGCCCCCCCTTATCCACCTCCACTTGGCATCTCTCTGCTGCTGGACAGGCCTCCGCCCTCTGAGCCACTCTCGGGAGACACTGCTGGGAAGAGGAGACTGTGCCCCTCAGGACCCCCACCTGGGATCTGCTCGAGGCCGGCTGAGGGACAGCAACCCAGGGAGGGGAAAGCTCCTTGTCAGGCTCCCTCTGGCACCTGGCCAGGTGTCCTGACAGGCTGCTGCCTCGGTTCTGGGAGCTGATTTGCTACTTTTATTTAAATTCTTTATGGTTCATCTGTTCAAATCCATGCCTGTGGCTCTGCAAGCCTGGTCCTGGGCCCCCAGGGAGCTTGCTCAGAAGGCAGGTCCTGAGCCTCTTGCCAGGCACACACTGCGCCAGATTTGCAGGGTGGGGTCTGGAGTTTGCACTTTTAAGTGGCTGCCCTGGTGAAAGCCTGTGACCCACTATCCTAGGCTGCTGGTTCCGAGCTCAGCCTGACACTCGAAATAGCTACCAGTGGCTCCAGAAGGTGTTTCTTTCCCAGTGCTCAAGGCCATAAGGACCAAATAATAAAGGGAAAACTGGATAGGGAGTTAAAGGCGGAGGACAATGCTTTCATCCTGGTGGCAGGGAGGGAGAGGTCATGGGGGTCTGGCTCCCCACTCTATCCCTGTCCCCACAGACATTCTCACAAGTGTCTGTCTTATTCTAATTGGTCACCCCTGGTTAACGTGTCTGCCCAGGTCCCCAGCCGCCCCTAGAGAGACACAGAAGGAAGCCATGGGCCTCAGGCTCCAGGCCACACTTGGTTCTCGAGAGGCCCGAAGCCCTCGGCCCAAAGAGTAAGCTGATGGAGGCCTGGTTGGAGTGTGGCTCCTGGTCCCTGCCGGGGGGACAGGGAAACTGCTCAGATGTCCTCACTGCAGACAGCTCTCTGCTTCCAGGCCCCTCACTTAACTACTGCACTGAACTGAGCCCTGAAATCAAAGCAAGGTGGTTCCCGGGGCTTTCAAGGGTGCTGTGGCTTGGACAGGGGTGCCCCTGAGGACCCTGAGGCCAAGGAGGGTGCACTGGGCCGCGGGGAGGTGGGAGTGCCCGCCCGGGCTCTGATTCTCTGGAGGTACAGGGGCCGGGACTGGGCCGACCAGGGGCCCCGCAGCGAACTCACTTGCAGCAGTTGGGGTACAGGATCCCGCAGAAGAACTCCATGCCCACAATGGCGAAGGAGTAGTAGAAGATGAGCAGCGTGAGGCCCAGGCTGGGGAGGAGGGGCAGAGGCCAGGGTGAACCAGGGCCCGGGGGGAGCCCGCCTCCTCCGGCAGCCCGGCCTCCTCGGACCCCCGAGCTGACTGGTGGAGAGGATGCCCCTTGCCAGGTTCACTGGCTGGGAAGTGCCTGCAGGGAGGGGGCCTCGTGATTCAGGTCTGGGGTAAAAAACGGCTCGAAGGAGGACTCTCTGAACAGATGCCCCTTGACCAGAGATTCACCCCTTACCTGTGAAGGCAGACTCACAGGTGACCCCTTACCTGTGAACGCAGACACAGGTGGTAAGTGAGTTGACAGCTCCCTGCCCTCCCTACTAAATAGCTCAGACAAGTCAGTGGAGGGACATGGAGCCAGGGAGACCTGTGGTGGCCAAGAGCTCAGCCTCCTTGAAGACCCAGCAGACCCTCGATTCCAGTCCTTTCCGGGACTCTTCCTCTCCCCCCTCTACCGCCCAGGTGCCCGCCCCTAGGGGGCACAAGCCGCAGGACGGCTGGCCCTGGGGCCCAGAGGCAGGGTAGTACCTGGCCATCCGGGGCAGCAGCTCGAACATGGTGTCCAGCACGTTGCGGTAACGCTTTTTCAGTTTGAACAGCCTGAGCGAGGGAAGGAGGCCGGGTGACTTTCAGACGCAGGATGCGGCCGCGGCCCTGCCTTCCACGGCACCGTGCAGACGGCAGGCCAGGGCCCTCCGTCCGCCATCACCCAGGACACCGGGGCTGGACAGGCCCGTCCCCAAAGGGGCGCAGAGCCGTGCTGTGTGTCCCCCTCGGGCGAGGCCGGAGCAACGTGGCTGCTCACCACGGCTCACAGATGCAGCGAGGAGGCTCGGGGCAGCGGAGGCCTTGCTCAAGGCAGCGCGGCACCCGAGAGAGGAGGGAACAGAGGAGCCCGGAGCGTGGCGGCTCATCGGTAAAGAAAGCGCAGCGGTGGAGGGGGGAGAAGCCGACGTCTGCCCGGCCGGGCCACCCCCACCGGGCATGGCAGCAGGTTCCCCCACAGAGACGCAGCCCCGGGCCCACCCCACACCTCCCCCTCTCCTCCAGGAGCGACGGGGCGGGGTGATGGACACGTGTGAGATCGGAGCTGGATAGTCGGGAAGAAACCCAGGCTCCTGAGGACGAAGAGCTTAAGGTCCCTCGGCTGTGAGGGACACCGTCCCAGAGCCACGCTTTACTGAGTCCCCATAACGGTCCCTGGGAAAGAGGCGAGACCAAGTGAGGGCTTTTTTTGACTAGAGGCTGCTCCAGAAAAGCAAAGGGGGGGCCCTCAAAAGTCCCTTTGGGCCCTCAGAGGCTGTGCCTTCTGTTTGTGATGGCGACCACGTGCGTTTCTGTGGCCGCAGCGGTCGGCACCTGGGCCAAGTTCACCCGAGCCGTGTTTCTCTTCCATAGTGAGAGGTGACTGGTCCCGGTGACATGAGACAGTGGCCCTGGGTGCTTCTGCAGGGGGCACTGCGGTCTCTGACCCCAGGCTTGGGAGTCTTCTGGCTCCTTCTGGTCACTTCCCAGACCATCCCCAGGCTTTTCCCACCCTCCTCCTGCCCGTCTGTCCCCACCCCAGCCCTGCCCCTGTCACCTCAGCAGCTGGAGAGGACGCAGGACCACTATGAAGTAGAAGGGCTCCATGTTGAAGGCCAGAGCCAGCAGTCCCAGGAAGGCGAATGCTGTGACGGAGAAGTCGAACCTGGGAGGGAGAGGGAGAGGGGGAGCCGTCCATGGGGCCACCTGGCGTCCCTCACCACAGCCGGCATCCCGGCCCCGTCTCGGCTCGCCCTTCCAAGGGTCCCACATGCCAACCGCCGCAAAAGCAAGAGCATGCCCAGCAGGGGCCCATGGCCAGCCAGGCGGGATGCAGCTTCCTGCCACCCTGGGGTGTCCAAGGTTGCTGTGGCCAGGTGCCATCACAGCTCACATCTTGGGGGTCGGGAAGTCCTGCCCTGGTCTAACCACAGACATCGGTTACACAGGTGGCTGCCTGCCCTAATGAGGTCCCTGAGGGAGGGGCAGGGTTGGCAGGTAGGCTCCCATCTGGAGACCAGCGAGCCCCGATCAGGGCAGAGGGCCCCTCTCCCCTACAGACACACACTGAGCCCCGGACTGTCCTGTGGACTCTTTTCTGCTCATTAACTTGTTTCCCTCTCAGACCTCGTGAGTGCGGCCTGATTTCATGGGTGAGTTCACGTTAACGGGCAGTAAGCGACCTCCTGAGATCTCAGTGGGATGGGGAGGAGGGCCCTGGCGAGGCAGTGGGGCTCCCTTCTCTGTGGGCATCATGGTTTTTACAGAAAAGAGTTCAGCTGTGTTAGGGGTGGGGTGGAGGTAAAGGGCTCAGGAAGAGTCCATGGGCCTCAGGACCCTCAGGGCCGTGTGCAGGACGGGCTGGCATGGGTGGCCTGAAAGTAAGACCAGAGCCTGCCCCCGGGAAGTCCCAGAGTCACAGGCAGAGAAAGGCCGTGACCTGTCCTTGTGCCTCCCTTCTGTGACTGCAGACACGGCGTGCATGCTGTGGGAGTGTGGGGAGGGGCGGGCCACCTCCATTGACCTCTGTGACGGGGTTAAGAAGGCCGCTCTCCACTTACAGGTTCCAGCCGGAGGACAGGTATTCCACGGGGCCCAGGCCGGCGACCTTTAGGAACAGCTCCACCCCGTAGACTGTGAACGGGAGCAGGCGTTAGCAGCGGTCCTTCCATGGCCTCCCACACTTGGCCTGGCTCAGTTTCCTCTCGGAGAACCTTCCGAGGTCTCCAGCCTCCCCCGCAGGCAGCAAGCCCTCCAGACAGTCACCTCACACCCAGCGCCCATGCTGGGAGTGCGGGCTCCAGGAGAGGGCCTGGCCCACCTGCTGGGGCAACTTGCTAAGAACAGAGGCCTCCCCTCCCCCTCTCTGGGAACAGCCCAGCCACCCCTCTGTCCACCCAACAGGAATTCCCTGCCCCTCTTCTGTTCCAGGCATTGTGTTGGGTGCTGGGCATGTAGAGGTGAACACAGTGAGTGCTCACTCCAACTGGGCTTGCGGTGCAGATGGGAGGAAAGACTGTGAGCAGGTGAGGACACCACTGTGCTCAGGGATATAAGAGGAGGAGGGATGTTGGTCAGGCAGAGGAAACAGCCCGTGCAAAGGCCCTGTGGTAAGGAGGGGTATGGGGCACTTGGGAGTGTGACACTGTTCAGGAGGGCTGCGGGGGTTGGGGGGCACAAGTGGCGCTACTGGCCAAAGAGGCCAAAGAGAAGGCGGAAGGGACCCCGTGAGGCCAGGGGATGTGAGCACACCCAGGACAGAGATTTAATCTGGAAGACAGAGAACCATGGAAGAGTTTGAAACAGGGGTGGGATGGAATCAGACTCAATTTCTGCTCCCTTCTCGTCAAGCTTCCCTGTTTCAGAGCCAGGAGGTCCTAAACCAAACGACAGTTCTCCCAGCCAGTGTTTATGACAAGCCGGTTGGCAAAGCCACACCGGAGACTTACTGGTGAGAAAGACGAGGGAACTCCAGGGCACGTGCTTGGAGAAGAAGTTCCCGCCTGCAGGACAGAGGCAGCAGCTCAAGAGGCGGGCCAGGCGGGCCCGCAGGCCAGGCCAGGCCCCCAGCCGGCTCACCTTTCAGCATGAACGTCTCCACCAGGACCCAGACCCCATTGACCGCCACCACCAAGTCTGCAACAGACAGGCCCACAGCGTCAGAGAAAGTGCAGGCGGGCATGAACGTCTACAGGCCACACCTGCAGCCCCTGGTTAATTTCTGGGCAGCTCCACAAGCCCATGTGACAGGTGACTGCCTTCCACTTAGTGCTTTTACCATATGAGCTAAATCAACTGGTGGTTTCGCTGAGAAACAGCTATGGATTTCTAAAAACACCCTCCATGTCGCTGTAGGGGAACCGGTTTAGATGTTTCAGGAAAACCTATAGATTATTCTAAGTCAGTATAGACCATGGACAATATACAAAGGGTTTGAGTATTGGAAATATTTGTTTTTCCTTAGAGATGTCTAACTTTAAAATGACTGCACAATGCCCTGGCCGGTGTGGCTCAGATCATCCCATGCAGTGAAAGGTGGCAGGTTCAATTCCCGGTCAAGGCACATGCCTGGGTTTTGGGCTCAATCCCCAGTGGGGGGCGTGCAGGAGGCAGCCAATCGATGATGTTTCTCTCTCATCGATGTTTCTGTCTCTCTTTCCCTCTCCCTTCCTGTCTAAAAACCAATAAAAACATTAAAAAAAAAAAATTCAGGTCTGGAGAGTGCATACTGAGCTGGAGTGAGGTTAGAGATGCATAAGAAAAGACTGGCCACTTGGTGATAATTGTTTAAGCTGGGTGATGGGTAGGTGCATGGATGTTCATTATATTCTCCCCAGTTTCTTTTTTTAAATTGCCCTGGCAGGGAATCGAACCGCAATCTCCTGGATCACAGGTCGATGCTCAACCACTGAGCCACACTGGCTGGGCTGTTCTCCCCACTTTTATACATGTTGGGAATTGTCCACAATGAAGCGTCAAAACCAGGACTGGCTGCAGGACTGACCTCTGGCCTCTCACCTTGGAAAGACTGAGACTTGGGAGGGAAGGGGCCCAGGGCTTTGACAGCTCACACTTACACATGAAATACTGGAAGGCTTTGGACTTCACGAGGATATTAATTCCTATTGGAAGAGAGGAGATGTTAGCATGTAAGTTTTCATATGCAAGTACATACACATCCCCTACTACGGAGTTCATGCGTGTAAGCAACCAGGTATTTATGCCAGGGGTGAAAAGGGAAGGGCCTGTTCTGCCAGCGACACTCAGACATCTGGACACAACTGCACCGGCAACAGGTGCTCTGGGGGCAGCCTGGGCAACCCAGAGCTGGGACAAAACAGAACAAAATGCTGCTGACCACTGCAAAATATACTATCAGATAAAAAGGCAGGTTTCTGAACAGGATATATAATGTAATCCCATGACTGTTTTTAAAATGTGTAGAAAAAATAACCAACATCAGAAGGAAATGCATTAGAAAATGAATGGTTATCTCTGGGTGGGAAATTTTCATTTTTCTATAATTAGCAGATTCAGTAAATTTTCTTTAATGAATGAATAGTCCACAAATGTCTTTTGGTTTAGTTTTTAAGTTAGCAATTTCCCTCCTAGTCCAACACTTTTTCCCCTGCTGGGGTAATCACACACTCTCTGTCTCTTTTACACTCACACATTCACGCACACACACAAGTACACTCTGAGCATGCTCTCACAATGCTCATCTGTGGTCTCTGGAAACCTACATCTGTCCCCAGCTGCCAAGACGCCGCGTTCAGTTGAACCTTACCTTTGAAGATGAGGAACGCTGTCCTGGGAAGTTCATCGAACCAATGTTCTCGATTTTTCTTTGCCTGGCCAGGAGATAGGGCCATAGGAGAGGCGTTAAGACCCAGGACCAGAACCTAACCCTGGGGACCAGGGAGCCAGTCCTTCCCTGCTTACCAGGCTGACTTGGGGAACAGTGAAAATACTCAGGGATCCAAGTAACAACAAGGCCAGCCAATGACCACGGAGTATTTAACTGGGCCATGCATGTACCTTACTTTTATATAACCCTGAAAATAAATCTGAAGGTCGGAACTGTCGTTAGCCCATTTCCCAGGTGAGACAAGCCTGGGAAAAGTTAGATAAGTGGCCTGATGTCACAGGGTGACGAATGGGGTCTGAGATTCGGTTCTCTTGACCAGGACACTGTATTGCACGTGTACAGGCAGATGGGGAGCTGGGGCCACCTGGTGTCCCTGCAGTGCCCAGAACTGAGCTGTCCTGTTTGGGAAAGAGCTGGACCTCGGGTGCTCTCAGCCTCATCTCCCCGTGGAGCTGTCTGTCTGCTTCCTCTCTGGTCTCACACGTGTGCTCACCTTCCACTTCAAGGCGGTGACTTCGTAGATATCATAAAAGTCCTTCAGGCTGCGACAGCAACATGAAAAGGCAAAAAAATAAAAAATAAATCAGAATGCTCCCAGTGAGCTTCGCTTCTCCCACTCACCTGCCTGTGGTCACTTTAAGGGGTGAAGGTGGGAAGGGGAGGGGACATCTGGGAGTCCCAGCACATCAGCGCCCAGGGGACTCTCATCTGCAGGCATTTTGATCTTCTTTCTCCAGGTGCTATGAACACTTAATCCACTTAGTCCACACTGAGTGACACCTTTGCTCCCCCTTGGATTACTATAACTCTTACCTGGATGGGGACTGAGCCTCTGTTAGCAGAGGACTTAATAGAACAAATGGGCTGAGAGTTCAGCCCACACAGAGCTCGCTTACCCTCGTCTCTATGGCTGGCCTGCTTCTTTTCAGATTAAAAAGAAGGGTTTGGTCATCAGCAGTCTAGAAGAGCGAGACTGCCTCTGGAGATCCCACGGCCAGCCCTGAGGCTGCGCCAGGGGTGTGTGTGTGTGTGTGTGTGTGTGTGTGTGCACGCACGTCTCCCCTCCCCCCCCCGGTGGATCTGCTCACATGTGACCGCCCCACCTCACTCTTAGCAGCTGGGTCAGTCACTTCATGATCCAATATATTCCATTTTTGTCAAGTCAGCTTGAATTAAATTTGGGCGGGACTTTTGTCACTTGCAGAAAGAACCCCGGTGAAAACAGTCTATGTGTATAAGAATCTCGAAGAAAACTAAAGTCTCTAACAGGCTTTTTGCCCGCCCACTTCCCAGGGCCTTAGCACACCCAGCTCCCTCTCGTGAATACCTCCTTGGGCCACAGCGCCCCCACCTGGCCGGCGCTCCTACCTGAGCAGAGGCGTGTTGCTCTGATTCAGGGCCTTGAATGTAAGGTAGCGCTCCCCAGCATTCATCCGGGGCTTGTAGAAGCGCATCAGGCCTTCAAACTGCCTGTAGGAGATGCCGGCGGGCCTCTGGGGGACAGGAAGAACGGCAGTGTCAACACTGGAGAATATCAAGCCCAGACCACCCCTCCCCTTCGGGGCAACCACTCCGGGTGCCCAGCACAGCATGGATCCCAAGGCGCCGGGCCCCTTCTTGTCCTCCCAAGGACAGGACTCCTGCCTCCTAAAGCTGTCCTGCTTAGAGGCTGCCCAGGGCAAGGGAGGGGGAGCTGGGACCAAGCCCCAGCCCTCCCTACCCGCTCGCTGATGAGCAGGCGGTATGCGTGCTGGATGGCGGTCCGCTTATGCAGCAGCAAAGACTTGAACTTGCGTTTCTCGATGTCATTGAAGGTGTCGAACACCACGGCCAGAAGCTGCAAGGGAGGAGCAGAGACGTGTGTGCCCTGCGTGGCGGGACCTCAAGGAGTCGGGAGTGTATCCTGTCTCCAGAGGGCGCTTTTCCACACGCCCCAGAATGGGGCTTGGGGTGCCCCTCCTGCCTGGCCCTCCTGGGGCAGCAGAGGAAGGCCACGCATTGCCACTTGCGTGTTTTCTCTCTTCAGATCCGTGAAGACATTGTTGTAACATTTCCCCGGGTCCTTCTCTCCCTCTCCACCTCGCCCCTGGCTGGGCAGTTTTATAAGCCGAGAAGGAAGCGGGCAAGGGCATGCTGGGCTCTCCGCCCAGTTCAGCTCGGGCCGATGGCCGATGGCCAGGAAGGCTGTGTCCATCCTGTGCCCTCCTGACATCTGCCTGCAGCCTGGGCCCCCCACCCCCAGCGGACGCAGCCCCTCCGTTTGCGTCCCCAGGCGCCCAGCCCCGCGCAGGCTGCTCTGGCGCAGCACGGGGCACGGTCACGCACCAGGTTCATGATGAAGTACAGCTCGATGGAGAGGTACACGATGAAGAAGACGCAGGACCAGGGGTTCCGGGAGTAGGACGGCATCATCACGTCCGGGAAGCTGCGTGTGCGGAGTGTTACCCGCAGGGCCCCGCTCTGCCCGCCTCCGTCTTCTCTAAGGACTTCTCTCTTTTCTGCCTCCCCAGCCCCACCCCACCTCCTGGGCTCCAAGTCTCCAGGCCACTTCCATTCCCCAAAGTGCCCCGAGCACCTGTGTGGGCTGAGACGTGGAATATTCTGGGCCGGGGAGAGGAGAAGACCCTGGGCACTAGCAGAGGGCAGGAGCCAAAGCAGGGCCCATGCTTACTTGGCTGTGGTCAGAAGGACGAACAGACTGACGATGCTGCTCTCCAGGGTGCTGAAGTACTGTTAGGAAAGGAGGCGGGAGGAGCGCTGGAGCCAGCCCAGGAGCACACACCACCTGGGACAGGGTGCGCCCTGCCCTTCCCCCGCCCCCTCCTCAGCCCACCAGCTCTTCCTCCCCCCGCAGAATCCCTAAGGGGTGGCAGAGGGATGAGCAAACTGGAGTGGGGACTCCGCCTTCCTGAACACACTTCCCAGAGAAGCAGACACCTAACTTTGGGACTTTCCTCCCCGAGAATCACGTTTGCACACAATTAGCTTGGCAACCTCTGAAACGTTCCCACGTTCCAAATCTTATCCCGGAAACATGACTCTCAGGATGAGAAAACATGCCCCTTAACGCTCAAGGAAGGAAATGGCTCGAGTCAAAGTGATGGGGACTTTCAGGGGCCATAAGCTGTGACGCAAAGCCAGGCAGGGCCTCCCTTCCTCATGTAGCCAGGGAGTCAGTCCAGCCACCTTGTCAGAGGGGAAAGCCTCACATAAAGGACAAAACAGACAAAACACATGATTACTTACGGGGTCTGAAGGATTAGGGGAAAACAAGTAGAAACCTAAAAGGTAGTGGAAAACAGGTTGAAAAGATGTCAAAGGATTGGACCAATAAATGTAAATGAGAGCAGTGGGCAGAGGGAGAGCAATAGGAAGTGGTGGGGACTGCAGCTCTCTGGGGAACATGTGCTCCGTCTAAAGGGAGCAGGTGCTACCAGGCACTGGGTAAACGCAACTATTCAGAAATGTGGCCTCAGGTCTAGTATTAAAAAAGTCTAGTACCATCAGGTCTAGTATTAAACAGGCTAGAAGTCTGTATTTTTGTATAAAAATCGGATTTTAAAATGCAGGCTCAACATTTTTAGACCAAACAAAACTCACCCATAGGTATTTACATAATTTGTAAAACCTTTCTGAATCTCCAAAACTGTCCAAGTAAATGTTTCTCCCACTAGGACTTTGCTTTTAGAGACCGCTTGGTCCTGGGGTGTGGGGAACTCACCAAGGATGGCGAAAATGATCATGAAGAACAGCAGCAGCAGGAGGATGTCCATGAAGGGTGGCAGGGACTGGAAGATCTGCCGAAGGTTGCTGGGGAGACAGGGGCCAGGAGGGGTGAGGTGCAGCCTGGGGCGGGGCGGGGCCCGAGGGGCGCTGTCTGGGACTCCTCAGTGGGGTATGCACTTATAGAGACCGGGGCCCGGTGCTCCTGACTCCCAACACTAAATACCATTGCATCCCAGCTTGTGACATCACACTTAGGGTTGTCCTGGAAGACTTCCACTCAGTGGGTGACAGGGAGAATGGAGGCAGGTGTAGCACTAACAGCCACCTACCTCCATCTGCCTACAGAGTCCAAGTGGGCGAGTGCCCAGTAAGAGAGGGAGAGGGCGGCAGGGGGCCAAGTGCATGGCCTTGGGGGCACAGGTTGGCTTCCACGAGAAGTGGGGTGCATGAAGATAGTTCAGGGCCACCTGGTCCTCAGACACCTGTGTCCAGCTTTGAGGACGGGTGCAAAGAATGCACTGCTAGCCCATTCTTATCCACAGTGCCCCAGCCAAGAGATATTCCGGATGGAGTCTGAAAAGCTAAGTTTAGCTCTAGGCTCATGGACTGGTTTGAGTGCAGGCCCCTGGTCTCAGGGGAGGTACCAACACAGCCTGCCAAGCCACGTGGACTTTTCGCCAAGTTGTCTGCTTTTAGGCGCTGCTGCTGTTATATTGGGGCAGATAATGTGCTTAGAGAGGGGAGCCAGCCCCAGAAACCTGTAAGTTGGGAAAGAGCCCTGGGCCTGGCATCAGGACACCTGAACATCAGCTGGAATGCCACCTGCCCCTACGCGTGGCTGAAGGGCAGGGGGAAGTGAGAGTGCTTAGATCCTAAAAATTCGAAGGACGGATCTTATCGCTACTTGACTCACGGGGTCCTGCTCCACTGGCCCAGGGGTCCAGGCCAGGCCATGATAGCGACTGTCTGAGCAGCTCCTCCCCCAGGCCTTACCGCCGGACGCCACCGCAGTACCGACAGTCCACCAGAAAAATGCAGCGCAGAGCCCGGGTCACGCGCATGTGGGACATCTGCCGTACCAGCACCACGATGGCCTCGATGAACTGCACCACCAGCACGGAGGTCTGGGGGCGGACAGGCACAGAGCACCGTCAGCTCCTCCACCCGGCCCCCCAGCCCCAATCCCCTGGACTCAGGGCTGGCTACAGACTTGCCCACTCTGGTCTCAAGAGGCCTGTCCCTTCTCTCCAGCACCCTCCCCCAACACCAAGTGGCCCCAGGGGAAGAGCCCTGGGCTAGTGGCACAGATGTGTGGTCCCAGGAGGATGCACCCAAGGGGAATGTTCCCGGCAGCTCCTCAGATGGTACTCGCTCAGCAAAACTGCCACTCTGCCTGCCACATCTACCCACCCCCTGGATTTGGCTCTCCTGACGTGCACCATGAGGACCACCAAGGTAGGTCTGCAGCGCACCTGGATCTCCGATTCCCGGGACACTTTCTCTGGACAAGTGTGCGTGCTTTTTACACTGCCAAGTGCCACTTGACATGCTCTCTGTTGCGCAGAGAGAATGTGTACGATGCTGGTTATAGATGCGCATGGGCTTGGAGACCCCCCCAGGCCTGGGTTTGAATCCCGTACTCTATCTGGCTGGATGTGAACCTGGAATAGTGCTGCATCTCCCCCAAAGGTTACTGTGCCAGTGCTCAGCGCGCCCCACATTCCGAATCACGTTAGCTACTGTCAGCACGAGCGTGACCTCTGGAGCATGGCTCTGCAAGGCTGGGAGCACAGCGAGGATGGACACCCAGGGTCACACTTCTGAGCGTGGGGGGATTTGGGACTGAACTGAAGAAACAGGCCTGAAGATGACATGGGAGAAGATGCTGTAAGGAGATGCTCACGTCACCTTGACCATGGTCCGCTTGTGCCGGATGAACGTGTGGAGGCCCAGCCACCGCAGCTTCATGCAGAGTTCAAAGAAGACTACCATCAGGGCAAACAGCTCCAGGGTCGCGTGGACCTGCAACCAAAGGGCGTGGAGATATGGCATCACTGGCCCGTGTGGCGATCACACCCGACCACCTTTTCCTGAGTTTGGAAAGAGTGGGTGGGGCTGCTACCAGGTGTGCTGCCCACCTGGAGCCAAGGTGTGGCCGCTGGTCCTAAGTGAGGCAATCAGAGGCATCCCCGAATGAGCAGAATGTCATTGCTGCTCCCGAGTCCTCTATGACCTCCCAGGGCCCGTCTGTTCTAAATCCTTTCGCACTGTCTCCCCTTCCAGAATGCTCCCTTTCAAGCTTTCATTAGCCTGAGTGATGGTGTCTGGTGCTTGCGCCCCCCCCTCCGCCCCCCAAAAGCAGTGGTCCCCAGCCACTTGGACACGCACGTAAATGCCGAGCCGGAGCGCGGGGACGGCGGGCGCCTCGCACAGGGACAGCAGCAGCAGGAGCAGGGCCGTGGACAGCTCCATCAGGTAGAAGAGGTGATTGTGTGCGAAGAGGTAGGCCGCCAGCGCTTTGGCGTTCTTGGGGTGGGTGAAGAACTTGTCATTATTCTCACCTTCCTGAGAAACAAGAGCCAGTGGGCAGGCGGGCCTGAGGCACAGCACCACGGATGCCCCGTGGGGCAGGCAGAGAGGGAGGGCCTTGGATAAGGGGAGGTTCCGGCCGGAGACAGAAGGCAATGGAAAGTCAAAAGTATTCTGGCCACAAAACCGTGCACCAGTCAAGTAGCACCCTGGCCGGCTGAGGGGGCTTAAAAGACTTGCTGCTTCCTAAGAACCACCAGGAGGAACCAACGAATAAGAAGTCCAGAGAAAGTTCGAGAAGTGGGCCCTGGCTGGTGTTGCTCAGTGGTTAGAGTGCCGGCCGGCGCGCTGAAGGGTCTAAGGGTCGCGGGTTCTATTCGCCGTCCAGGGCTCATACCTGGGTTGCAGGTTCAACCCCCAAGCCCTGGTCGGGCACGTGTGGGAGGCAACCAATCAAGTGTCTCTCTCACATTGATGTTTCTCTCTCTCTTTTTCTTTCCCCCCTCCCTTCCACTCTAAAAAAAAAAAAAAAAAAAAGGAAAAATATCCTCGAGTGAAGATTAACAAAAAAACGAAAGAAAGTAGAGAAGTGGGCACAACTGATCCCTTTATTTATTTATTTTTTTAAATGTCTTTATTGATTTCAGAGAGAGGAAGGGAGAGGGAGAGAGAGAGAAACACCGATGATGACAGCCATGGACCAGCTGCCTCCTGCACGCCTCCTACTGGGGAATCGAGCCCGCAACCCGGGCATGTGCCCTGAAGGGGAATCAAACCTCGACCTCCTGGATCCTAAGTCAATGCTCAACTGCTGAGCCACATGGGCCGAGCATAACTGATCCCTTTAGAGGTCAAGTTCTCACTCTCAGAAGTGTCTGCAGAATGTCAAGATCTGGGGGGAAAGGCCCTGGGGTAGACAATCATAGCTTCCCCACGTCTCCCTGGGTCACCCCGAGAGAGCTTCTTCTTCCCCAGCTGTCAACGAGAGAATACCAGCCCTTCCTCACGGGGCTCCTGTGAGACAGTTAGGACAGCATCTGGTGCCCATAGCAGGTGTTTAATAGATGTTTGGTAGAATGAACCATTTTTGCAAGAGATCACTCCTCCGGGCCCCAGCCCAGCCCAGTCACCACCCACTAGCTGGGAGGTGGGGAGCTCTGACCTCAGCTGTGGTTTGCAGAGTAGCTTTGAGTGAGTCACTTTCCTGAAGCTGGATATGTCACTACCCTCATCACCAAGAAAGAAAGGCCAACCACAGACTCGATGGGAGCGGCCCCACAAAGGAAACAAATATCCGGGCGGTCAGACAGAGGGCAAGCCTCACAAGCCTCGCTCCAGGGCCTGTGATCTGTGCGGGGCTGTGGTTTCCACTGCAGCTGCCATGGCTGCGGGACACCCACGGTGGCCCGGGGAGCTAGCTTCTGGTTTGGGTTACTAAAAAAATGCAAGTCTTGGGGGAAATTTCTTCCCACAGACAGCCAGGAATGACTGGAGGAAACCACTGACATGTGGGGCCTCGATTTTAACTCTAGGATTTGGAAGAGCTACAGAGGAGGTGGAGGGCGAGGTCTCCACCAATAAGGACCGGGTGCAATATGACCCGCGTCGCTGGATTCTGATCCAGACCCCCGAGAAGAACACTGGCCGTGCTTCCTGGCCGCTGATCACGAACAAGATTAAGAAAAATAAGAAGGCGGGGCCAGTTGTACGTGACGTCCAGGCCTCCGCTCCCGGGGCAGGAAGTCCACAGGGAAAGAAGGACCCTCTGGGAGGCCCTATAACCGCTGAGCACATAGCTCCCGAGGCTGAGAGTGTTAACAGATAAAATTTGGGAAGAGAAGAAACTGCAGGGACCTGGTGCCCTCAAAGCAGCGAGGGGCCAATTACCCCGGTACACCAGCAACTTGGTCGGTCTGAGGGGCAGCTGGGCTGCAAAGCAGGAAAGGCAGGCAGTCGGACAGCAGCCCAACCCCCCCGCCAGAAACAGCCACAAACTACTGCTCCTGGAGATCCCAGTTCTACTCTTTTTTTAAAAAAAAACAAACTGATGCATTTTCGGTAAAAACTGTTCAAATGATACACAGGATTATAAGGTTGTAAGAATTCCATCAGCCAAAGATTATCACCTTAAATATTGAGATAAACAAGTTTCCAGATGTGACTGGGTGTCCGCAAACACACACACACACACACACACACACACACACACACACACACACACAGGGGTATATGCTCCTATAGACATGTATATTCCTCTCTATGCTCACCTGGAGGTAGATCGCTGCCTCTTGATAATTCATCTCCCAGTTGTGTCCAGTGGGGCTCGAGGGGAAACTCTCGCCCTCAGAGCTCAGGCTAAGGGCCTGGGAGTCGTGGGCGGCACAGCTGCCTCCATCTGCATCGGAAGAGGGAGAGATTCGCTTAGAAGGCAGGCCTAAGAGGATACACACGCTGCTCGCCCGGAGAAACGGCCGGCAGGCGCCTCATACGCTCAGACGTGTATATACCATTATTTATAAGTCAGTGCTCCAGGGCTGGGAGACCAATCTAGGCCGGTTAGGCTCCTAGGCAGGAGGCTACATGCCTCTCAAGAATTGGAAACCCGAAAAGGTGACAGGGTGGTGCTGAAAGGACCAAAAATTAGCAGCAGCAACCACTAAACCGGAGCCACAAGTAGGAGGAGGGACATCTGGCTGCCGCTTGCACTCAGTGACACTGGCCCTTCTCTACCCAAGGCCGACATGCCCCTGCTCCAACCCCAGTGCCCATTTCTAAGAGAAGTGAGCCCTAGGCAGAGAGAGAAGGTCAAACCACCTTCCTCGATCCGCTCATGGGGACCAGGGAGGCATGAGCCAGAAAGTGACTGGGAAGCCGGAGCAGCCACAGGCAGGCAGCGGGACGGCACTGCCACCTTGCGTGCCTGTGCCCCGTCCTCTGCGACCTTCCCGCGCCGCGGCGGGAGCTGGGGGCCGAGACACAGCAGTCCTAGGTAAAGTAATACCAGCGCCGGGTGGGGCGGGTGCAATGAGCTGGCACAGATGGCAGCCGCCATGAGGATCGCTCTCCCAGTACGTCCTGTTCCCGCTGCCCTTTCCCAGGCCTTTACCGGGCCGCCTCTCCCATCTCCCAGGGTCCACCCAAACGTGGTCCTCCCAGAGGCTGCCCTTGGCTTCGCGCCGGGAAGTCACGTCGCCCTCTCCCTCTGCCTCCCTCCTGCTGCTCTCTGCTTCCTCCTGGGGTATCTGTTCCCTGCCTGGAATGCCAGCCCCCTGAGAGCAGGGACTTTTACCTTGTTCTCGAGGTGTCCTGAGAGGCCAGAACAGTGTCAGGCATCAGGTAGCAAGTGCTCAACAAACATATCTGAGAGGGAAGCTCTTGCCCGGAAGACTCCAGCAGCGCACTCCCACGGGGCACTTACAGACGGCCAGTGGCAGGAGGCACAGCAGGTGTGACAGGCAGGGCTGGGTGGGTAGAGACCCCCGCCTGAGCACAGTGGGGGCACGAAGAGGCTGGACATGATCTCTTTGTATTTTCTAAAGATCCTTCTTTTAAGGACCTGCTGAAGAACAACTATTTGAATAAGAGTAATTCAGAGCAGAGCCTTAAAAAAAAAAAGGAAAAATATGCCCGGAACTGCGGAGGGAAAGAAAGGAGAATTCTCCCCTCCAGGGCAGACTTTGTTCTGGGCTCTAACCATTCAACCCAGTACTTGCTCTGAACGCAGACCTTGGCTTGCCTACTGGGTCCCGAAGGCAAAGCCCAAAGCTTGTTTGCGGCTCTTATGTGGGAAGAGGGCTGAAAGGCCCTAGGTGACAAGGGAGGCGAGGGCCGCCGAGGGGCTTTTCAAGAAAGCCACGGGTGATTTCAAAGGCCTGAGCGGCTGGGCAGCGCATTTAGAGGTTACAGAAAGGGCATAAACGGAAGGCAGGGAGCTGTGGTGCCTCCCACTCCTTTCATTCGCAGCCCCAAGCAGAGGCGGCTGCCTTATGGCCAAGTCCAGAAGCACTCTGAGTGCACTGCAGGAGGGGGGGCCTGGGGCACCGCATGGGGTCCTCATTCCCTGCCCCCTTCGCTGTTTCTCATTCCTAAGCTGGACAAGTGGCCAAAGAGGCGATGGACACGCTCCAACTCCCGAGGGCTTGATTGCTGCAGTTATGAGGAATGCTTAAAGGCTCAGCAGCCTCCCACAGGGAGAAGACAATTAGGGTCCGTAAAAGAGAGGAAGCCAAGGGGTACAAGGGGGCCCAGCAGAGGTGAGAGGGCCACCTACTGTGGCCTGTAGTTCAGGTGGGGCAGTGTCCGGGGCATGAGGCCCTGCTCACTGGGGAACCGATTCCAGGGCCTTCCTCACAGTGAAGCCCCTCAAAGCAGGAAGTGAGAGCTGTGAGGGACTCCCTGTTCCCCTGGTCACCACTGGACGCAAAGTCCCAGGCGATGGTCTGTCCCCACGTCCCATTTGAGGCCCACTGGGTCTACCCTGGGTTGTCAGCCTGGGGAGTCTCAGAGCCCCGTGACTGTTAGCACCCACCTGCCCTGGTGACCTGCTGCCCTGCCCTGATCTACTCCTGCCCACCCGGGCCAAATCGGCACTTCCTGGGAGTAAATGTCCCCAGGTAAATGACTGATGCCTGCATCTTTCGGGGCGTCCCCTGCTCAGAAAGAATCCTGGCTACCAAAGGGGGCAGGTGGGCTCTCCCCACAGCACCGAAGCCCAGTCCCACCCTGCGTGCTGGACTGGCCCTCACATGGGTGCCCATTAGAGACCAAGTAAGAATCTGCACATAAGACCTGGGACTTCGGCACCGTCTTACCCAGGTCAGGGCGAGTTCTCCTGGGAGAGCTGCGGAGGCAAGGTGGAGGCAAACGGCAAAGGCCCTGCTCGAGGAGATAGGATGACCTCACCACGGGGCCGTGGGCAAGCTGGCCGTCCACCGCCTCCAGGAAGCGGACGGCTGGCCCTGGCCTCGGCATTTCCGCCTCACGCCTTGGCAGCTGGGCTGGGAACGGCAGGAAGGCAGAAGGCACGCAGCAGGCAGGAGGGTGGCAGGGGCCGTCCTCCTGGTTCCCGGGCAAGCCAGTTTCTCCGCTCACGGGAGGTCTCAAAAGGGCCAGAGGAGGCTGACCAGGAACAGTCTTAGCACCCGGGAGGCTCCCATTCTGCACCTCCGGGGAAAGTTCCCCAAAGGGAAACATCTTGTTCTGCATTCCCAGTGCCCTGAGCAGAGAGCGCTCATGTGAAAACCAGTGGGCAGCCCTTTCAGACCGGTAGACCTTAGCCACTAAAGATTTATGCAACATCTACTCATAAACTACCCTCCCTGAATCCTGGCAATCAGCCCAGGGAGGTGAACTGAAATCACTGGCCAGAGAAGGAACTGGGGGGGGGGGGAAAGCCCTGAACAGACAGGCATTAAAATACAAAACACTAGCAGAAACTCTGCCTCAAAGCAGGAGAGCAGTTCCCCATCCAGGGGACAGGCTACAAACCAGGATGACCTGTTTGCACAGATGGCAACGCTGATGTAACAGGGCCCAGACGCTCCCTGCAAAACAGCTGGCTGCTTTGCATGCAGCCTCCGAAACGGCCCTGCGGGGAATCCAAGGTTTCCGTTCGCTGGAGCTCAGCGGGCAGCGGCGTCCTGGCGGTGCTAGGTGAATGGAAACAGTTTCCATATGCCCGCCATAAAGCTGCGCTGCGGAGAGGGAAAGAGCAGGCGGAGGGGGGCGTCTGTGACCCACCCCCCGCTGGGCTCCGTAACCCCTGGAGCCTTTCTTTGGGGCCTGGGGCAGGAGGCTGCTTTGGATAAAAGGCCTATGAGCTCCTTGCTCATGGGAGGCAGCTCTGATGAGCAAGAATGCAAGGCTAGGATGTTCTGGGCAGGTTTATACCGAGGATCCGACCCCCATGCAATCCTCGCTCCCCTTCATTTTCTCTATTATGTGTACACAACCTCAGGCTTTCTCAAACACACACGAAACCCTGCACTTCCTCAAGACAAAAGGTCGCCCCGTTCACGAACCAAGCTCACTCCCAGCCGTACCCCTCCCCGCCCCCGGTTCATGATCTAATCCCCAGAGCCTCAGTTTCTTCACCCATTAACTGGGACCGGCGCCAAGCGTGCTCCGGGCACGGCAGAAACAAATGCCGATACCCACAAAGCACTTGGAGGCCTCCGGAAACCGGTGCCCGCCAGAATGCCAACGAGCAATCGCCCAGCCGTTCGCCAGTTGTCGCTGAGAGCCCCACTCCATGGGAAAAAGCTTGAGGAGGGAAAGAAAATAGACCAGAGTGACACTGATGAGTTTTCCAGGCGTGGCGTCGCCACACTGCTTCTGTGCCGGCTGGCTCTATAGAGGCCCCCGGGTAAAAATCGAGCGAGAGACGCTTTGCTGGGAGGAAGCAGAGCGCACATTTCCTTCCACTCACGCCTCCCTTTGCTAGTGACTGGCTGCGAGATGGCGTGGGAGGTAGACCCACCATATCCACGCACATCAGTAAAGGCTGCAAACCTGGGTGGAGCCCTGGGCCAATATACGGACCTCCAGAAAGGCGAGGACGGGCACAGAGCCCTCCCGGTTCAATCGCTGGACTCAAGCCCAAAACCCATCCTGCTAAAGCTTAAGCCAGAGGTGGAAGCGAAAAAGGAAAAGCTCACCCAGGCCGGTCCCATGGGTTTAGCACTGTTCCAGAAGGAGGAGGTCTGGTTTGGAACCGGCCAGGATGATGCCCAGCACCACCTCCAGTTTGCTTCCCGCCAGCTGATAGGTATCTAAAGGGCCAAATCCAGAGGGATTCCCTATAGATACATAAGGCCGGCCGCAGAAGGGCCTTGAACTGCCCAGAGAGTTGAGAGCCATAAAGAAGGAGATGCCCTGAAAGGCAGGAGGGGGTGGGGAAATGAGCGCCCCTTTGTGGTCTATGGTGGGGATTACTGCCCCAAGTGTCCTCCCCCACGCTGGCCACACAGGAACCTTGCATCCTGAGGTTGCAAATGAGACCTCGAGAGCAACTCTCCAGTCTTAAGAAATCAGGCAGTAATTTGGGGCAAGAAAAAGGGGGAGAGTGAAGTTTACAAAGGCTAACTTTCCAGATGCAAATAAATGTGGTTTAATTTGAGGAGACGTTTATTCAGCACCTACTGTATACCAGGCATTGTGCCAGGTGTCGGATTTTTGAGGAAGCTAACCATGAATTCTGATGCATGAAAGCCATTTGTTCTATGACGACAGCTACCCTCCACGGGGACTGGTGGGCAGAGGCAGGGAGCGACTCGGGGTGATGCCTACACAGGCTTTTTAAGGATGAAGGTGTCCCAAGGTGGGTGGGGGTGGAGTGGGGGTGCATTCCAGAAGCAGAGAAGATCAGGCATATACCACAGAGCAGCAAACAGTGGGGCACGTTTGGGAACCCAGAAGGCTCAGTAATCCTGAAGCTTAAAGAGCCAGAGATAAGGCTGCTATTGTGGGAATGATAAGCTCACACTCAGCGCTTAACGTGCATGGAACAGAGTCCTAACAGTCAAAAGCCCCATGAACTGGAGACCATTACCATCTCTGGTTTACAGAGGGGGAAACTAAGGTCCAGAGAGGCTGAGTGATCTGCCCAAGGTCACAGAGCAAGGAAGTGGCCAAGCTGGGGTTCGAGCCCAGGCAGCCCAAGCACTCGCCCCCTTTCCCCCACCTGCAGGAGCAGCCACATTATGGAGACTGTACCTGAATCCAGGGCGCTAACAGCAGGGCATTTTGACCACGTTCACCAGTCGGAAATACGTGGCCAGGGTGGTCAGTCTTGGTTAACATCGTAACCCTATCTACAAACATACTGCTCGGGCAAAACGCAAGTTCCTCTTCCCAGGGGAGCCACAGTGAGCTCACATTTGCAGGGCAGTTAATCTGAGGATCCGCCAAGGCCATGCCTATCCTCTAACCCTCCTCACCTCCCTTTTGGTGAAGATCCAAGTCTGGGCACACCCTCCACCACCCTTCAGGCCCAGGCAGAGAGAGAACAAAGGTTTACAGATGCCCGCAGGTAGTTTCGTGGTGAGGCGGGACCTGGCTTCTACCTTCTCCAGTCAGTGAATTTCAAGGTTTAACTTGTAGTTGTACATCCTGCTCCTGTGCCACAGGGTTTATTACGAAAACAAAAGGCTTTCACTCCCACCAATCACTCATCACACAGTATTTATCGAGCACCTACCATGTGCAAAGTGCTTCAGAGGCTTTAAAAAAAAAACATTTGTAAAGAATACATACATCTCAAAGGCCCTACGCTTCACACACACACACACACACACACGCACACACGCGGGAGCGCAGACATGCAAATTCCACTCTGTTTACCCAGCGAAGAGTGCAGCACCTGTGTGAACATCTGTCTGTATTCACTTGGAAGCGTCAGAAATGCTAATTGTAGAGCACACAGGGACAGGGACAGGAGGGGCGCAGGAGCCAATGGAGATGGGAGGCAGTCTTCACTTCGCAAGGGCCCTCCCTGGGGTCAGCAGACCAGCAGGGCTAGAGGAAGGAGGCTGGCTGTGAGCCACGCTCTCCGCGCAGGCTGCTGATGTGTCAGCTGATGCTGTCCACCCACACGGATCAGAGGTCCGCTCTAGCCCCTACCTTTGGGCACCCGCGGGGGGAGGGGGGGGACTGGCTAGACCCAGCCAGCACAAACACTGGCCACACCCCAGCGCCTGTTTCTTCTGCCACAGCTACGGCTCGGCTCAGAAGAGCAGCGACAAGTAGGCACAGTCCCTTGGGGAAGTGACAGTTGGCAGGAAGTCTACATCCCGCAGAGAGCTTGATTGCAGGGTCATGCCACCTCTCCAGGGACCCGGGCTTGCCTGGCAGGTGCTGCTCCCCGAGGAGCCTGCAGTGGCCTGATAGCCTGAGCAGTCAGTGCCCAGGCCCTGGGCTCAGCCTCCCATTCCCTGTCCTCAGTTTCCTTGTCTGTTGAGGATGGAAGGCAGTCCAAAAGAGGCATCAGGAACAAAGAAAACTATAAGGCAAACCAAGAAGCCACCTTAAAGAGTGGACGGAAGATGGAGCTGCCGGAGCTGAATGACCTCTGCATCGTACCCGAGCTAAGGCACGGCGCCCCGGTTTGCCACAACCAGATCCTTAAGAAAATGCAAAACCCAGCTAAGGGTCCTTAAGCAGAAGTCAGAGAAGTTAATAAAAGGAAGAAGGAACTGAAGCCCTCAATTCAGAGACCTACAGGGAGTCAGGAAAGGGAGACATTACTATGCTGAAAATGGAACCCTTACCAATGCCATCCCAATAAATTTAATTTAAAAAAATAAAAAATAAATACATACATACATATCAAAAAAACAGAAGGAACCCTGGTACCTTATAATTATTTAGAATTTCCACTTATGGAGTTGGTACTGCGCGATGTTCTATGGGAATTTCCCACTTAATCTCTATGTCAACCCTGAATGGATTCTTATCCGCATTTTACAGATGCAGAAACTGAAACGCGGGAAGGAATGGAAGCTCAGCTCCTCACTCAAGGCTGCACAGCTACCAGGAGGTGATGCCGGAGATGCAACCCCATCCTTCACTATAGTCGGAGAGACTGAGGAAATGTTAGAGTTTAGTGGAGCCTCAGCAGATAGAATCACTCCCCCAACACACGCACATCTCCAACAACCTGTGAATCTCCCAGGACTCCCCAGCTCCAGATCTGTGAGCCTGACACACCCTGGGACAGTGTCTGACCCAAAAGGAAACAGCATGAAACGACAAGCCACAAAACCAAACGAACCCACATGCCTGGAGGCTGAGGGTGCGTTGGTTCTGTTAAAATCCGAACCCTGCCGAGGCCACCAGTCTGGCTCCGGGGTGCACAGTAAAAGCTGTGACTCCAGACAACGAGGCAGGCCGGCCAAGTGTGAACAGCCGAGCCCGCAAGAAGAGGGGACCCTGGAGAGTCACAGAGAGAAGACATCACCGCGCTCGTTGACGACCACCCACGAGCGAGAGCCAACGCATCCGGCAGCTTGGAGTGGCTCCAAGTCATTAGCCAGCACGGAGCACAGTTGCTCTGCCCGAGCTGATTTCCAGCAAGAGCTAAAAGTGTAAGAAAAAAAAATGCAACAAGCCCGGATCTAACAAAAAGAGAGATGAACGAGCCAGAAAGGCGGCCTACAGATGGTAGGGTGGTGGTGGGGTAAGCAAAGAGGTGAGGGAAGGTGGGAGTCAGCCACCCAGGGCTGAGACAGCAACTATGGGGCGCGTGTGGGCTCCTGAAGGACTGCAAAGCCCTAAAAGCAGAGACCTAAACATCCAAAATGTAGGCTGCTCCTAGAGGAAGCAGGGGCCAGGCCCCACCCGGGCTATTTCTGTCCGGATCACATGTGAATGAGTCTTCTTGTCATCCCAGATGGCTCCAGGAGCCGGCCAGGCCTCGACTGACAGTCACTTGGGACCCTGGGTGTTTTTGGAACCTGGTGACTCACTCCCAGATACATTACTTGACGTCTATTTATTAAGTGCCCAGGGTGTGTGGAGAGGAGATGTGGTCCCTATCTTTGCAAAACTTATACTACCAGGAAGAGGCTCAGTTCTGTAAAACATCAGGACCCAAAACAATAGCACCTACCCAGGCGTTACACGGGGTTGGGCATCTCCACCCGGCCAGGCCACCTCCAACGGGCATGAGAGAGACACAAGGAAGAAATCCACCAGGTTAAACCTTGATGGAAGGGAACGCGGCTGACAAAACCCACCTCGACCCTGGATGAGCCGAGGGGTATTCATCATACTAGGGAAGGATGCTTTGCCAAACATAGCCCCCCACCCACATTTTACATGATCTACTTCGCCCAAAGTCCATTTGCTCACTGCCTTTAGGACTGCATCAGGGCACAGAGATTATTTACGCGAGAGGTTCGTCAAACCTACCACGAGGTGGGGCTGGGGAGCGAGCGGGCCTCTGCGCAGGGAGAGCGGAGAATTAGACGCCGACGGAGGGTTTAGAGAAGGGGAGGGCGTGGAGATACAGCCACTACCCCAACCAGTTAGGGAGGGTCAGGGAAGGCTCCCTGGGACGGCGGCCAAAGGTCTTCAGCCTAAGTGGGGACAGATCAGAAGCAAAAGACAAGCAGCCCACGGGAAGGTTTGGTAGCGAAAGCGGTTTAAATAAGAAAATAAATGAGATTATATGCTTATTGAATAGATGAGGTTATAGGGGCAGCCCCATGTTTTGAAATGTTTGATTACTGGCTCTGATTTCTGGGGTGGAGTAAAAGAATGGAGGGCAGTCCTCCAGGAGTGTGACTGAGGCGAAGTTGCTCATGGCCTGGAAAGGGCTGGGGCCACTGCCAGGCGCCTGGGGCCAGGCAGGGAAGGTGGGTCAGGGCACCTGGCCTTCAATGGCTTCTTCTGTCACTCGATCCAAGAACTTGGCCTAACTCTCTCACCAAGTGAGCAGGTCTAAGTTTATGGTTTCTTTATCTATACCCGAGGGTTAATGAAACTTTCAAGGTCACTGGAGCCTGGGCAAGGCCTGAGAACACAGGTGGCAGGGCTCAGAGATCAGGGTGCACCACACACCTGCCCAGGTGCCCGCCTGGTACACGGCAGACCACCAACATTGGCTGAACCGAGCAGCCCCGCTGCTCCACTGTCGGCCTGGGAGGTTACTCCCGCCCCATGCCTCAAATTACACATCTGAAAAATGGGGATAAGTCCCACGACTTCACAAGGGCTATCAGGATAAGCCATCTGCACAACCATGACTGCTTACATCCCTTCCAACTGCAACTGGTTGCTTGCTGCCTTTAATAAGACAGGAACAAGACCGGCTCTGAGGGAAATCAAGAAATCACGAAGGACACTCTGATTCGCAGCTACTGGATTCATCACGGGGCCAGGGAGCAGGGGTGGAACCCACAGAGCACCTACGGGAGGTGTCTGTTAGTATTCCGGACACAGGCTGAAGCCACCAAACCTTCACCTAGGAGATGCCCCGAACATAGCTGAGTGTCCCATGGAAAAACAAAGACCTTAAATCATGCCTTAAAAAACAAACAAGCCCGGCAGGGCATGGCTCAGCGGTTGAGCGTTGGCCTAGGGTGGTCATGAGGAACAGAATCCAACCCACCTTTCTCCACAGAGGGGAGATAGGAGCATCAACTCCTCAGCACGGCCCTGGGGGTGGCGGGGGAGAGACCCTCCAAGGTCACGCGGAGAAGAGCTGGGGAAGGGCACCCGTCAAGGGGAAGGCTGTGGGTTTCACGGCGGGGTGCAATCGCGGCTGTCCTGTGTGGTGGGTCCGTCCCCCCCCCCCCCCCGCTTACTCACGTCTTCAGGTTTCTCCGTGACAATCCAATATGGCTCGTACCAGGGAACCCCATTGGTCTTGCTACTTTTACAAGGGAGTTCTAGGTGCAGAGGAAGGTGCCTTGTAGGAAATAAACGTTTAACTTTAAAAAAAGGTGACGATAAAGCAGGACACCGGCTTCCTTCTGGAACAGCAAATCCGCCCTAGAACTAGGCCTCTTCCAACACAGCTTTACTTCCCAGCACACGACAGGCACATTGGTTCAGAGCCCGAGTGCTGGAGTCAGAAAACACGGGTTCAGAGTGGCCGTGGGCACCGCCTGGCACGTGGCAGGGCTCAAAATACCTGTGAGCCACTGTTTTTCTTGTACATCACCTTCCTCAGCTGGGACTGGAGGGATAGAGTCGGGAAATGTCCAAATCAGGGATTCACCCAGCAGAGGGTTGAGAATGAAGAGCTGTCCCGGGGGCTTCCTGAGCACAAGGGTGGGAAGGGACAGTCTTGATCCCTTGGCGCTCCTTCTATAGAGTAGGGGCTTCCTTCCTGGGCCCCTGGGCTCCATCTAATCTGAGGCAGCCCTGGGGAGGGCACCGCGACCAGGGGCCACCAGAGGCTCGCTGCTGGGAGCCATCAGGACCTTCCCACATTCCCTCCCCAGCTCGGGGGCTGAGAAGTGGCGTGTTCTGGCTCATGAAACACTCTCGGAGCCAATGTGAACTCAGACCCCCCTTAGGCGACGGGTAGAGAGCAGTGCTGGCACCCAGCTGCCACCACTGCCATTCCGATGAGGCAGCTATCTGCACACGGAGGGGAGAGATGGCATTTCGAGGCAGGGGGGCCGGAGGCAACAGACAGGATCCCCTGCGAAGACATGGAGAGCCGAGGAAGTGAAAGCCTTCAAGTTTCAGCTGGGAGGCTGGAACCCAGCATGCTGGGTGCTCGCTCATTTTAATTGGTGCCTCCGTCAGCCTGGTGACACCCGGCTCTCTGCCTTGGCGAGGCCCTAAGGAAGCCAGGGGAATGACTCTGGTGGAGCCAAGTGCCCAGGCTCCCTGGGAGGCTGCAAGAGTCTAATTGCTGTTTGGTCTCCAGCTGCCAGGCTGCCTCCGCTTCCCGGCTGGGCGGTGGCCACCTGCTGGGCCAGGAGTGAGGCAGAAAGGATTGGGGTCTTGGCCTGGGTTCAGGACCCCTGCTTGTGTGCCACAATATTCCAAACAAGCCCAGTCTCCAGCCACGATAAAAACGCCTGTGACTGCACAAGCACTTATACATAAAAATGGGCATCACACACCTTAGCTCACTAAATCCACCCAACAGCCCTCCTGGAGATGCTCCATGATCCCAGTGTGCAGGTATGGAGGCTGAGCCCTGGAGAAGCTAAGCCCTGTATTCGGCTGGGATGGGAAGCCTGGAGCTTGACTCCAGAGCACACGGGCTTGGCCACTCCACTACCCAGGGTATCACAAATGACAAAAGCTATGCAAGTCTATCTCTGGCTTCGATCTTGGGCAAGTACGCTGGGGACACTGGGTCTGAGAAAGAACCACGGGCACAGATGTATGCGATGGATCCCACCTGGGGGTTGGTCATCCTGGAATACGCACCCCACTGCTCTTTCCAGCTCACCTTGGCTCCCTCTGCCTGAAGACCAAGAGCCCTGGCCCATCTGACTGAGCCTGGTGCCAACCAGCTCTGGCTGCTCCAACACTCTGGAGTGGGAGCCAGAGCACCACATGTTGACCCCCTGCAGGGGGACAGTGACCTTCCACGTTGCTAGCTGGATACCACACAGGCTCCAGGTAACTGCCGATGGATGGCACACCAGGCACCAGGGTGAAGGAGGGAGAGGTCCTCCTCTGCTCTACTACCTTAAGCCTTCGCCAGGCATGGCACGAACCACCAGCACCAAAGCAGCCTGTGAGACTAAGTGCCCCGCTCAAGCCTCAGCCGCCTCCCTTGCCCCCAATCCCTTTCTCACCCAGAGAAGGCATATCTATCGCACAGACCCATCCTAGGCAGTTGCTCAGTTTGAAGGAATGAGAAAGCAAAAGCTGAGTGTGACCGGAATTCCCCTAGAAAATCTCTTGTATGGCCCACGACACTCAGACTGTGTCCAGTGGCGGTCTAGGCCACCGCCCGGTGCCCGCCGCGTGGCTCTCTGACCTGCGCTGTCAAGAGGCCAGCCCCGCTGAACTGTGCTCAAGGTTATTCCCAAGTCCCAGGCTTTAAATACCTTTGCTCATACCTGCCTCTTTCATCAACCTGACACCTTCTGCCTATGAGTCATTCCTTAGCGTTTCGGCAGCCACGCTCACAGCCCAGAGATGCCTGAGTCTTGGATGAAATCCATCCTTGCCCACATAGGAAAAACAAAACCCAAACCCTCCAGTTTCCTGCAGGGATGATGCCCCATCATAGGTCATATCTAGATAAGATCAAAGGGCATAAGCAGCACAGCCGAGTTCCTGGGTACCTGCATCTGAGCAAAGGGTAGGAATGCTCTGGACTGAATTTTGCCCCCCTACAATTTCTACGTAGAAGTCCTAACCCTCAGGGCCTCAGAATATGCCTGCATTTGGAGATAGAGGCTTTAGAGAGATAATTAAGGTTAAATGAGATCATTGAGGTGGATCCTAATCCAATTCGACTGGTGTCCTTATAAAAAAAGATTAGGATACCGGCACCCAGAAGGAGAGGTGAACATGTGAGGAAACAGTGACAAGACGGCCATCTGCAAGCCAAGGGAGGCCTTAAAAGAAACCAAACCCGTTCACCCCTTGATCTCAGACTTCCAGCCCCCAGAACTGTGAGATAATAACTTTCTGTTGGTCAAGCCCCTGAGTCTGTGGTATATTATCACAGCAGCCCAGGCAGACTAAGATAGGAACACGGAGGTACGGAGCCAGAGGAAGGCACTGACAATAGCGGCTGGGTCAGGCGGAGGCCAGGCTTGCTCAAGCTCACGCCCTTAGAAAGCTCACTTAGTTCCCAGTGCCTCGTGCCCAGGGAGCACCAACTCCACTGAAGACCTCTGTCTGCATTCTGCCAACTCCTTCCTACCTCAAGGGTTACATCAGCCACAGCCTGGGGCTGATGAGGGCAGCCTCGAAGACAATCAGCTCTGTTGGGAGAAGTGAGACTCAAACCACTGTTAGGAGAAGAGGCAGGAGGGGATGCCGCCCACTTCTGACTGGGACCCTCAGGCAGCCACTCCCATGAGCTACAAGGCTCCAAAAAACCCAACTAGGTTTATTTTAACCGTGACTTGTTGAATGGATCACCGAGCCAAGGTGATAACAAAGATGCATGGAACTCAGGGCCCACTAGGTGATCAGATGGCTAAATAAGTAATTACCACCCAGTAAGCTACTTGTAATGATGGAAGCCTCATCCAGATGCCAACCCAGAAAAGGGCGGTCATTAGGCCTGTCAGAGAGCAAAGGTTCAAAGAGATGGGATTCTCAGCAGGACCTGCAAGACAGAACCGAAGCTCATGAGCAAACAGGAGGCTGGGAAAGGCATTCGGGACTGAGTGACCAGCAAGGCGGAGGGGTTTAAGAATGCACGGGGCCATGGCTTGTGTGGCTCAGTTGGCTAGGCATCATCCCACGCACCCAGAGGTTGCCGACTGGATTCCACGTCAGGGCACATGCCTGGGTTGTGGGCTCAATCCCCAGTAGGGGGCGTGCAGGAGGCAGCCAATAGATATTTCTCTCTCATCGATGTTTCTCTCTCCCTCTCCCTTCCTCTCTCTCTAAAAAACACAAACATATTAAAAAAAACAAAACACAAAGAATGCATGGGGGATTCACACAACTAGAAGCAGTGTGACATTGTGGGTGAAGGCAGGAAATGGGACAGGTCAGGTTAGCAGAACACACAAGGCCCGGGATGTGGCCTTCCTTCTGTAGGGGATGGGAAGGTCCTGGAGAGCTTCAAGTTGGGGAAATTACCAGGTTGAATTTGTATGTTAGACTGAAAGCTCAGACAACAGGAAAGGGGAAAGTTGGGTAGAAGGTCAGTGCCAAAATCAGAGCATGAAATAACAAAGGCCGACATCAAGGGAGGGCAGCCTCCTCTGAAATCCCTTCCTTCCTTAGCAGGTCCTGCTGTTTTCCAGCCAGGCTTGGTGCATTACACCCACTTGTTTTTAGAGGCTTCAGCAAATGTCCCAGCGAGAGGGCGAGAGAGGAAACTGAGGCACTAACGCACTGTGTGGAAAGCACGAGTTCCCTGGGCCCTGTCAGCTTTATATTTTGTTTTCCTTAAAAGAAACAAACCCAAAAGAGCCGCCGACTTTGCCAAGATGAGGACAGGCCCACTAGCGGCCTATCTGAGCTTAGCTTTGTTGTCTTTTAGGCCTATTTCCTACCCATCAAGCTCCGTCATCGGGGGGCTCTGGCACACAGCTGGAGGGTGAAACGCCTACTTACTAAGGAGACCCTAAAGCGCTAGTCCATGCCATCTCAGGACCCTCTATAAAAGGCAGGTTATTTTAAGCCCTTCCTGGACCTAAGGCCCAAGCAAATGAAGCAAATGGCTTTGGGACAAGCACCAGAAAGGTTTTTAAGGCGTCTCATCCTGCCAGAAGCACACTTAAACTTTAAAAAATTTAAAGCTCACAACCTCCCTTGGATTCGCTTTGTGCTAGGCGATGGTTGAGAGGAACACAAAGCTAAACCCCAAACCCGCAGATCAATGGATCACGACAAATGCTTGCCCCCTTTCACCCTGTCCTGGGCACTGCAGGGACGGAGCCCCAGCGCCGAGACGCAGTCAACTCTGCCTTCCTGCCAATGATTTCAGATTGGAACAGACGGAGGCCAGTGTTGAAATCCGTTGCTTTTTTTAACCAGGAATGGGGCAGGGAAGCTAGCCAAAGGGGCAGGTGCGCCCGAGGTCCCCACCAGGCTTCCAGGAGCAAAGCCAGGGCGCCTCAGGTGCAAGGGGTGGGGACAAGGTGATGAGGGAGGCAAGGGACCCTGGAAACACCTCTAAATTGGGGGTGCAGGATTAGGACCCCAGAGTCTCCCAGAAGTTTATGTCAGATCCTAGGGGTGGAACACAGAGTCAGGCATTTGGGTACACGTGTCTACGATCAGACTACCAAGCTCACAGCTCACCCCCTGAAGTTGCCCCCTCACCCGCATGCCCAGCGCAGCCCACCCCACCATCTTACTTCTGTTAGGCAGCTCCTCTTGGCCCAGGCCATCGGAGGGAGCCAGTGGGGCACTGCCACCCTCGTCCAAGGTCAGGATAAGGGGAACGTCGTCATCTAAATTCATGGCCATGTTCTGTCCTGTAGCCCTCAGGATGCGATGTCCAGGGCTGTAAATAGTCTCTGCTTTGCGCTTCCTTTGAAAGCCACTGGCCCAGAGACGCTTCTCAGACACTCCTCCATTCGAGGCATCTTCTAGGTTTGAGGGGGGGGGGGGAAAGACAATTATTAAAATACAACCACTACTGCCCAGCCGGGCGTGGCTCAGCGGTTGAGTGTCAACCTAGGATCCAGGCGATCGGGGTTCGATTCCCGGTCAGGGCACATGCCCAGGTTGCGGGCTCAATCAATGACTCTCATCATTGATGTTTCTCTCTCTCTCTCTCCCCCTCTCCTTTCCTCTCTCTGAAATCAATAAAGATATATTTTAAAAAATAATAAAATAATAAAATAAAATACAACCACTACTGATGAAAATGTTCTGCAGTTACTTAATCTTGCAAATGCACTAAAAACCACTGAATTGTACCCTTTAAAGTGGTGGAGAACTGCAGTATATAATAGCATTAAAAAATGAGAGAAAAGTTCTGCAGGAACAAATACTGAAGTTAGTGGTAATTATGTCTAGAGACTGGTATCATGACCAATATACTCCACCTCCACCCTTCTTTGTTCTTGTTTGTATTCGAATTTTATCAAGACTAAAGACTTTAAGAAAATACAACCATTAAAATAATTGTAGCTAATACTCAATGAGTGCTTACTGTGTACCAGGGACTCTTCTAACAATTTTTAAGTAAAGGTGATGGAAACTTCACAATAGATAGGTTGGATTAGTATCCTCCATAACATCGGGGGAGATTTTAGGCTCAGAAAGGTTAAGTAACTTGCCCAAGAACCCACAGCTAGAAAGCCAAGCTTTGATCTACGCAATCTGACTCCAGCCTCATGCTCCTATTGTTAAAAGTTAGTGTGCCAGGTCACCTCCACTGGCCCATAGCTTTCTTACAGAGGCATCAGTCTCCTAGATTTGGGTGTTTGAAGAGGAAGGGAAAGAGAATATTTTTATAAATGATGTCCAGAGTCACACAGCAAAAGCCCTCCTCCTGAGTTCCCAATTTAAAGCACTCAGAACTAGCCTGGTCCAGCCCCTATTTATACACATTTCCATTTCCGCCGGGAAGGACCGAAAGCAAAGCAGAGACTCAGCAGATCTGATGGCAGACCTTTGAACTTGAAAACAACAGCAGGTTCCTTCCTCAAGCGGTAGTCTCCTGAGCTCAATCAACGTTGTCTCCAGACTCAGCCACTGAATGGCAACCCCGCCATTTACTGCTTTCACGAATCATCAGAATAATCCCAAACCGGGGCATCCAGATCTTTCTAAAACAAGGCTGCAAAAAGCCAGCACGGTCCTACTTGCTGCTAATCCTGTAGCCCTCTGCTCTGCAAACTTCCTGTGAGATTTTTTGTTGTTGTTGTTTCCTCCAGATCTGGGGATTTCTTTTGCTTTTAAATCTCAGTACTGGGAAGACAGAAGAGGAAATCCCAAATGAGACACTACCATTTGTCTATCTTAGGAAGGATTATGCTTTATTTATTTTCTTTTTGGTTCAACTTTTTTACTGCAGACATTTCCAAACATACTCAAAGTGGAGAGAATATGTAAATGAACTTCCTTGTATCTTTCGCTCAGTTTTGACGATTAAAAATATTCTACCATGCAATAGTGCTGTTGAGAAATACCCACTTCACAGATGAGAAAACTGAGGCTTAGAGAGGGGTAACGTCACATGCCTCTTAAAACTAAACACCGGGTAAGTGGGAGAGCTCAGATTTCAACCCAAACAGTCTGAATATAGGGGCACCCCCTCTTTTGGCCCCCCTCTTTCACCGTTACCCTACACCTCCTCCCAGAACCAGTCCTGCAACCTGAATTCACTCCAGCCCAGCATTCTACAGAGGGAAAAAGTGAGGCCCAGAGCGGGGAAGGGACCTGCCCAAGGTCACAGGGTGCAGGACTCCTGAGTCCCAGCCCAGGGCTCCTTCTGGGGCTTCGCTTCTCCCTCTAGAGAGGGCACAGAAGGGAAGGGTCACCCCTGGGGACAGGTCCCAGGGGAGGGCCAGCTGCCATCGCGCCGTCTGCCCTGCTGTCAGACCCCCGCGCGAGTCTCCTGTGGGGTCGCCTAGGGGAACCAGGGCGACGAGCAGATGTGGGAGGGGAGGAACAGGAGCGCGGGCTCCAGCTCCACGTGCTCCCCGCCCTGCTGCGGCCCCCGCGCGGGGGTCGCCCCAGGAAGCCGGGGACTAGGAGAGAGGGTGCAAAGCCCCGGCCTGGGCTGGAGGGGCAGGAGAGCGCGACGACTTCCCCGCACCCCTCCCGGCCCGCCCTGCACGCCCTGCACGCCGCCCACGCTCCGGTGTCCAGCTGCAACCCCTTGCTCGGCGCCCTCTGACCCCTGACCCCAGCCCTCTGCTCGGGCCATCCCGAGCACCCCTCGGATTCTTACACGCGCCGCCCCAGCAACCCGGACCGCGCCCCGGGCTCGGCACCGTGCAGCCCAACCTGCCGGCGCTGCCGCCAAAGCCCCGAGCGCGGAGCTGTCGCAGCCGCCACCGCCGCCGCCGCCACTTCAGCTGCTGCCACCACGGCAGCTGCGCCAGCTCTCTCATCCGCCGCCTCCCGTCCCCTCCACCCCGCCGGCCCGCCCCATTCCTCCTCAGCCGCGGCCTATTCGCTAGTTAGGCAGCCATGATGAGCTCTGATTGGCCAAGCTTCAAGTCCTTCCCCAGTTCTCGCCCACTGACGAGGCAGGACTCCCTAGAGAAGGGGCGGGGCCAGGAATCCCCGCCCCTTTCCCCTCCCACTCTCCACGCCTTACTCATTCAGCCAAGCTCAGAGGCAGTCTGCGTCTTCCAATTGGTGGAGGGTCAGAGAGACGGTGCCTCTCATTGGTCAGACCTCGAGACGGGAGGAACTCAGCGGAATTGAATGGTGGAAAGGAAAATCAGTCAGGCGCCGAGTCCCGCCTTCTGAGATTGGCGCGTAACCTAGCAACGCAGGTACCTCGGAGGAAACTTAGGGCCAAGAAACCTGGAGCGCTCAGAGCAGGTGAGTGACCAGGGGAAGGGCTGGGACGAGGGGGCGATGCGGGATGGCGTCCAGCCTGCTATCCTTTGGCTCAATGAGGAATCAGTAGCCCCATCGAGAGCCCATCCCGGCACCCGGCCCCTGCTCTCCAGCCCCCGCCTACAAGCACCACTGGACATCTTCGGTTGTCCCTGCCTGGACTCTGCCCTTCTTCACCTTATCACCTTCACCGTCCTGCTTTCTCACCCCTAAAACGTGGAGTCACATCGTAGTTAATTAATTTCAAGTCAAACATAGGTGCTGGGGGCGAGAGGATGGTTTATAAGTCCCCTCCCATTCCACCCAAGGGCCCTGCAGTCCAGGGGAGGAAGCCCGCAATGGACCGAGCGTTTAAATTGGCTCATTTTGATTATGCCAATCTTTGCCTTTTGTGCTAACTTTAAAACTTAATTCCCACCCCTGTCCTTAAAACGTGATTTCATTTACATACGTAAGACACAGGGTTTGTTGTGAGGCTTAAAGAAGGCAAGGCAATGAAGAACTTGGCAGGGAGCGGAGGAGCATAGTAAGTGCTCAGTGAAAAGCAGCACCTTCCCCCCTTAAAGCACATCTGTCCTTGACTCTTCCTGCTTAAATAGCTCCAACAGAGTTATTTCTTCCCATACTTTAAATATGCATATATTTAGCCCTGGCCAGTGTGGCTCAGTTGGCTGAGCATTGTCCTGTGCCCCAGAAGGTTGCCGGTTGATTCCCGGTCAGGCACAGGCCTGAGTTGTGGGCTCGATTACTGCGAGGGGGCTTGCAGGAGGCAGCCTGTTGATGTTTTGCTCTCACATCAATGTTTCTCTCTCTCTCTCTCCCCCCTCCCTTTCTCTCAAATAAGTAAAAACATAAAAATGGCTATCTTTACTTAAAAAAAAAAAAAAATCAATGAGGGCAGATGTGATGGCTGAATTTTCTAACCAGTTGAATCCGGGAGACTCTCTTGTTCCCCAGTCCCCCTGTAAGGTGGCCGGGAGGAAGTGAGAATGGTAACTAGGAACTAGGAGAACCAGGCCAGGCCAGGGCAAAAGGCCAAGGACCCAAAGTGGTGGGGAAGCCAAGAGTGAGAAGCAGTGAATTCTGAGGCCGCTGTTCCCGCCTTGTCGGAATATAAACACGTTTTTAGTAGAAAGCAAGAATCTAGCCCACCACTTCCTTTCCCAGACATCACCCTCACTCAGAAAGCCCCCAACAGCCTTTTGATGGGAAGCAGCTGTAACAGAGGCTGCAGGGTCACAGCAGCAATCTCCCCACCTCCCAGCTGGACAGGCCGCCAGGGGCATCCCAGGCAGGACTCTGCCCTGGCTCTGGGCGAGGCGTCCCCCGGGAACACATTCCAGGCATGTGTGGTCCCACACAAAAGCCAGGGTTTTAGCTTGGGGTTTTCACTTGGTTTGCAATGAAAAACTGAATTAAAGGGTTAGCCTTCCCTGCCTGCTCAATTGCTAGGTGTCCCCCCACCCCCAATTTTCCTTTTACCCTAGGAGAGAAGGGCTTAGGGCAATGAGGCCGGTGTACCACCTGAGTCATGCCTGAGCATATTATAATACACCCCTTTGAAGAGGGCTTTTAGCTCTCCAAAGGGCTTTCCCATAAACCATGTCATCCCTCCCCCACCCAGCTCCCTTTGATGTGGCTGGGACAGGTGTATCCCCTGGTGCCAGAGAGATAAGGGACTTGCCCAGACTTCTTCCCAGAGCTCCTGACAGGGGCGAGTCATGTACCCAGGTCTCCTAACACCAGCTTGTGACTCAGGTCTTGATTCTGTAACTGATGGTCCCTTTAGATGACACAGATGTCAGCTTGTCAGATAGAGCTGGGACAGGCTTGAACAGACAGGCCTTCCTTTGACCCTGGGTGGAGCCCTAGACTTGGGATGGAGAGGCCAGGAATTTTATAGCAGAGCGAGGCCACTGAGGTCTAGACCAGTGGGCCTCAGCCGGGGGCACCCCCACGCCACACTCCCACCCTTGCAGGGACATTTGACAATATCTGCAGACATTTTGTCTCCAATCGGTCTGAAACTGGCAGTGGGGGCAGGGTGCTCCTGGCATCGAGTGCGTGGAGGTCAGGGATGCTGCCAAACACGCTGTAATGCACAGGACAGCCCCAAACAAAGGATTATCTCACCCAAAATGTCAACAGTGTGGCAGCTGAGAAACCCTATTCTAGACTGGTATTTTCATGCAAGCAGACACTACACACACACACACACAGATACCTTTCCCTTCAGGCCCTAGTTAGTGGGAAAGCAAAATTATTACAAATCAAGATCATCTGAAATACAGAGAATCAGGAAAAAGTATCTCTCTGACCTTAGCTCTCCAATAATAGCAGCAGGTTATATCCTACAGCCCATCTAATGGCTTTAACATGAGGGCTTTCGAACACAAATACATTTTCCACCTTGACCCAGCGGACATGTATTTAATTACAAATGGATACTTAACTACATGCAATGCGCTCTAATATTTTCTATACTCTTTCATTTATTTTATAAAAAATATGTTTTTATGGATTTTAGGGAGAGAGGAAGGGAAAGGGATAGATAGAAACATCGACGACTCTCATCATTGATGTTTCTCTCTCCCTCTCCCTCTCTCTGAAATCAATAAAAACATTTTTTTTTTTTAAATGGAGGTAATAAAAGCTCTGACCTCATCACGTTGTTATGAGGAATAAATGAGTTAATTCGTGTAAAGAATTCAGAATGGTGTTTGGCACACAGTATGTTCTCAAGAATTAGCCAATGTTAAAAAGGCATTCCTTAAAATGAGATCCTTCCCTCCCCCACCTTCACGCACACTCCAGCTTTCTTCACGCTCTCCACACACCAGTGTTGGATTTGTGGGGTAGTTGTAAGGTTAACTTTTCTACCCTTTTTTCTCCCAAAGGGGAAAAAATATAATTTACCTCAAACCTTTTTTTTTCCTTCAAAATGTTCTGAGAGTGAAAGTAATAAAATATCCAACCAGCCCCCTTGAATGAAGCGGAAGTGTAATTTGCATGATAAAGATATATTTCCATTTATAAAGTTCATCAGCAGAATTAATGACAAATAAAGGGACGATCCAATTAAAGTCCCCCATCCATTAACAATCTCGCTTTGACTCTCAGGGCAGGAATTTTCAAAGGAGAGGCTGCAGTTGGAAATGATTTCAATATCAAGGTTGGTGGCATTAAAAAAAAAAAAAGACACGAAATGATCATGTTAGAAATCAAGGAAGAGAGATTCTCCAGCGACTTTTGTCATCAGAGTCAGACCCGTTTCCCCCCAATCCCAGTTCCGAGGGCTTTTTCTTGTTCACCCAAATGAGCTGTCAAGAACTGATGGGCGTCATCATAATCAAAGAAAACAAGTTTGCCCTTTAAAGCAAAAGAGGTAATTTGGCTGAAAGCAAATTGGAAACATTTCATGTAACATTGCGTTTCCAGCCGCCATCCCTGAAGAATCCGGGCCTCTTGATTTATGTTGCGAGCTTGGGGGGGAGGCGGAGAAGAAGCTTCATTAAACACTTCGGTCCCATTCGTCCTGTGGCCACGGGGCACAGATCCTTCACCCTCACAGAAGATGGTCCGTGGCTGTCCTTAGAAAGTTATTTTCAGGGAACAGCCTTAAAGGGACTCAGGAGATTAACAGAAGAGCAGGAAGTGGGTGGGAATGAAAGAGACGCCCTTCTCCACGAGTCCTCTGCTCCAGAGGCTTCCAATTTGGGATCCATTTGGCCTGGCCAAGGCCCAGAGCAGCCTCAGCGCCAATCCTGCTTGTTCTTAGTCAAGGGACAAAGAAGGCGCAGGCTGAGGGATGGGCACGCGGTGGGGTCCGTCTTAGGCACGTTACACCCCTGAATCTCCAGCGGGGCCAAGAGACAGACTGGGAAATAGCCGAAGTCCTGGACTTGGGATTTCGGTTTCCCTGGGCTAATAATATCCGTTATTATTTATTGCGTACTCACAATGTCCAGGCCCCATGCCAGAAACTTCCCATTGAATCTGAAGATCCCTGTCACATGGGCGATGAAGCCCAGGCTTACGGGGATTAGATAACCGGCTCAAGATCCCCCAGCAAGGATCCGAACCCAAGTGCGGCTGCTGCAGAGATAGTCCTCTTAGTCATCACATTGCCCCCGTAGATTTCTCTGAAGCTGTCTTATAAGTAGGTTTTTTATTTCGTAATAGTTGTAGCTTTACAGAAAAGTTGCGAAGATAGTACAGAATTCCAGTATGCCCTTCATTCGGCTCCCCCTACAGTTAACATCTTATATAACCTCGCTATGTGTGTCCAAACTAAGAAATTAACATTGATACAATGTTATTGACTAAACTATCCACTTGATTCCTTTTCCCCTTCTAGAAGTCAATCTAGGATACAATGTTGCACTTAGTGAAACAGTTTTTTAAACATTGTATCTCCATTTTTAAAAATCCATACCTAAAACCCAGCGCAGGTGTGCTGTGCTGGTCCTAGTCCCGTCTGCTCCCTCCCTGATCTGCCCTGGGCCTGGGGCAGCTGCCCCCAGCAGGGTCATTGCCCAGCTCCCTTGCCAGTCAGTTCCTCACTGGGTTTCACCAATGGGAGGCACTGGAGTTAGATTGGAGGGCGGGACGAAGGGAGAAACCAGAGTATTTCTTCCCCCTGTGCTTTGGGTTGTGTTTCTGGCAGTGGCCACCGTTCCTCTGGGGCTGCAGTTCCTCTAGGATAGGAAGGGGCTGTGGTTCCAGCTTCCCCAGGGCGCCCCTGATGCCAAAGCTCGCCACCTCCTCCTTCCGTGGTGCCTTCTTGCCGTTAACAATTGCGGGGGAGGTGCGTGTGTGCTTCACCTTGCCCTGCTTGGCCTTTCAACTCTTCCATCACCTGTATCACCTTTTTCCGTATTTAAATTCTTAGAATGGCCCTGGCCAGTGTGGCCCAGTGGTTAGAGCATCTGCCAGCGCACCCAGAGGGTTTTGGATTCAATTCCCCGTCAAGGGCATGTACCTGGGTTGGAGGTTAATCCCAGGCCCCACTTGGGGCCCGTGCAGGAGGCAACCAATCGATGTGTCTCTTTCACACTGATGTTTCTTTCCCCCCCCTTCCCTTCCTTCCATTCTCTCTAAAAATCAATGGGAAAAAATTCTCCTTGGGTGAGGAATAGCAAAACAAACAAACTTCTTAGAATGATTTTAGCATTCCTGGTTGGCCCCTGCCTGACACATGTGCCCAAGACCCACCTCCACACTTGGCCATTCTAGCCCTGCGGCCGGGACACTGGCACAAAGCTCCAAACCGCTTTCATTGAGGGGTTGGTTCTGGGTCAAAGCTGCAGAGCTCCTAAGACGGACCCTCAATGTCAAGTTTACGGTCGCTGTGGCCGCACCGGCCATACTGATGTCCCCACAGCTCTACTGACTGCTCCCTCCATCCTTTTTCAGGGCTAACAGAAAGCGGGAGCCCCTGCCAGCCTCCCAGGGCGGGCAAAGACCAAGCCGGCCGCTCGGAAGATGGCCTTAGAGGTCCTCGCCGCGGGCTCTCTCTACCAAGGCCCCGAAGTCAACAGGATAAGGCTGATGTCAGACTCGTCGAAAAAGGCAGCCTCCCCGCTGAAAAGCCTGGTCCCCGCCAACACCAAACTCACCACCATCGAGGCCAAGAGGATCATGTCCGTCCTGGACGAGACCATCCACAAGGCGGAGCTGGCGAGCCTGCTGTCGTTCGCGGCCGCCCAAGTCGAGGCGCTGGCGGGCGGGCTGGGCGAGCGCCTGGCGGGCGCGCTGAGCGAGCACGCGGACCTGTGCCGGGTGCTGCAGGACGGCGTCGCCAGCCTGGAGGAGGAGGAGCGGCGGCTGCAGGAGGAGGAGGAGTTCGAGGAGGACTCGTGGCTGAGGGACCGCCTCCTCTCGCTGGAGGAGCGGAGATCCCACCTGCCGCCGCTGATGCAGCAGATCCGAGACTCGACCAAGAGCATCCTGCGGCTGCTGCTCACCAACCCGCAGGCCGCCGGTTTCCTGCAGGCGCAGGCGCGGGCGCAGGCGGGCAGCCGGAGCGCGGGGGCCCAGAGCTTCATCGACAGCCTGGTCGAGCTCCGGGGGTTCCTGTTTGAGAAGCTGCTCACCAGCCCCATGGAAGCTCGGGACAAGGCCCAGTTCATACAGGACATCACCAAGCGGAACAGGAGGAACCAAGAGCTCATCGACGCGCTGGAGAGCGAGCTGGCGGCGAGGCTGAAGGACCGGGCTGCGGAGGTACCGGCCCCGCGCGCTGTTGGCCGCGGAGCCAGCGAGGCGCCCAAAGCCTCTGGCAGCTGGGTTTCCCCCCAGCGACTTAAGCAGACGCTTTCCTCATTTACTCCAATAGGGGTTTGAGTCCTTTACGAGGTGCCAGGTCTTATAAAGTAAGCCCATGTGGTCCCAGCCTCATGGAGTTCACAGTAAGGAAGATAGGTCTTTTTTTTTTTTTTTTTTTTTTTTTTTAATGTATTTGTTATTGATTTGAGAGAGAGAGGGCTAGAAACATCGATGAGAGAGAAACATCCCAGGGCCGCCTCCTGCACGCCCCCTGCTGGGGGTGGAGCCCACAGCCCAGGCATGTGCCCTGACCTGGAATGGAGCCAGTGACCTCTTGGTTCCTGGGTCAATGCTCAGCCACGGAGCCTCACCAGCTGGGCACCCATTCCTGTATTTGAACCGAGGGTAGGGGACAAGCCAGGCCCTCAAGGAAGAGCTGGTGGCAGTCCTGCGGTGTGTACTTGTCACATCTTCTTGTATCGCACTGTGTCTATGCCAACTGGGCAGCCCCTGCTGTTTCCCCAGCAGGAGTGTCGAGCTGTCTCCAGACCTTTCCTGTGCCCTGCACTCCTGCCAGGAAAGAGAGGGGGGTGGCCAAGAACCTGGGCTCTAGATCAGGCATACCTGGCTTCAAATGCCCGGGTCAGCTGCAGCATCCCGGACAGACGACTGGACCCCTCCAGCCTCAGTTTCCTTGTCTGTGATCAGGCTGTGCCTATCGGGGGTGAGCAGGGGTCCCACAGGTGTTCACGGGGCCTTTTCTCCTCTTGGCCCAGGTGGAGAAGGAGAACTTTGTGATCCAAGAGCTGAAGAACCACCTGCACCAGGTGCTCAAGTTCTCGGAGAGCAGCCTCCTCCGCACCAGGCAGGAGGCGGAGAAGCAGCAGAAGGCGGACTTCCGGGCCTCGCAGGCCAGGGTGGCCAAGATCCAGCAGGACATCCTGCAGCTGCACTCGCAGCTCCACAACCTGGTCATGGAGAACCGCGAGGCAGAGCAGGCGCTGAGGAAGGTGCCCTGGGGAGCGGGCAGGAGGGCACAGGGGAGGCACAAGGCAGGGGACGGGGCGGAGGGAGGCCCAGCGTGAAGGGCAGGGCTGCCCCAGCCACTGGGGAAGCCCAGGATGGAGCCAGCGTCCCGCCCCCTGGGAGGCAGGAGGGTGTGGCACAGGGGCCTGGGGGCTGGGGGCGGAGAGATGAGATGGGATCCTGCCCTGCAGCAGCTCGCTGCTCTGTGACCTTGGGAAAGGGAGTTAGCACATCCGGTCCTCAGTTTCATCATCTGTGAAATGGAGACCTGCCTTGTGTGGATTCATAGGCGAGGGGTGTAAAGCACCCACCGCAGGGCCGGCTGCTGCCCAGAGTGCTGGGCACTGTTTGTCGTTAGTCCATCCAACAATGACCGATTGCATGTTTTTGTAGAAGAAATACAAAGTGGAGACGGAAATAGAGAACTGGATCCAGAAATATGATATGGAGATGAGTGAAAAGCAGGTATTTGTCTCTGCAGAAGTCTAAGTGTATTTCCCACAATCCTCTAGGAATGGGGGGGGCGGAGAGGCCCCAGGCTGGTCCATGGCCCTCAAGCCCCCCACCCAGCTCTGTGATAACCTCCGTGACCCACGGCCCTGGCTTCAGGGCCAGGGATGCCTGCTGACCACTGGCGGCGGCCTGAGCCCTGAGCTCGGATAGGCCCCGTCTCCTTTCCCCTCTTCCAGGCCTTGCAGGCAGAAGGCCTCACTCAGTGCCTGCGGCTGGTATCCTGGGGCGGGAGGGGCCCCCCGGGGAGGGCAGGGCTGTGTGCAGCGGAGGCCGGCAGGCAGGCCCGGCCGGTGAGCCCACCCAGCGCTCCCCAGGACGAATACGAGGAGCTGGACTGCGTCCACAAGGAGGAGAGGGTCCAGCTGGAGGAGCTGAGGCAGAGGCACGACGTCCTGGTGGAGGAGTTTGCCCAGATCCGCCTGGAGCGGGAAGTCAGCTCCAGAAAAAGGATGGAGGCCGACCAGGAGATGGTGCGCATGGTGCGGGCCGCCACGCTCATCCAGGCCGTGTGGAAGGGCTACCTGGTCCGCTCCATGCTCAGGTCCAAGAGGAAGAAGCGAGCCAAGAGCAAAGGGAAGGAGGGGAAGGAGGGGAAGGAGGGGAAGGGGGCAAAGGCCAAGGGCAAGAAGGCCAAGGGCAAGGCATGAGCCCCCTCCCCCAGCCCTGCCCCCCCCCAGTGTACCTGCCCCCCCCCCCAGCTGGCCAGGAAGCCACTGGGACGGGGGAGCCGGCTGATGAGGGCTTTAACGCTCTTTCAAAATTAAAAACCATGTTAAACCACATCCTACAAATACACCTCGTTTTCCCCAGGGCTGTTGGGTGGGCGCGCATCCATGCCTGCAGATGCCGCTCCCATGAGGGGGGCACACAGGTCGGGGCTCAGCGCCGAGCCTTCCTTCCCTTTCGCCTCCGTGGGAAGCCAGAGCCCCAGCTGCAGCCCCCGTCCCAGACCAGAAGCTGCCATGGCCGGGATGGCCACATCGCCCACCAGGACTGCCCACAGAGGGGCAGGGGCAGGGGCGGGCAGAGAGCTGGGGGGGGCACAGGCCTTCAGGCTGCCCTCAGCCCCCGCTCTGGGATTGTCCACTTGCCTACAACTTCTCCCCCAACCAGCACTGTGAAAGCTTAGGAGTCCCAAGATCATAAACCAGCAGCCTCCCATCACCTTTATTTGCTGCCCAGGTCGTTGAACAATGTATCTTTTTTAAAATTCACTGCTGGTGTTGAAAAAATCAGGGACCCTCACGCAGAAATCCAGCTTCCTGCCTTTTGTGGAAAAATCTCATCACCTAGATACCCCCGGCCTGCATGTCTTCCAGAGCTGAGCTGCAGCACCCGTCAGATGGTGGAGACCGTAGGCTGCCCCAGTCCCCACCACTCCCAACTGTCTTCCCAGACACCGCAGCTTGTCAGTTGCCCCTTATCATCACACTCAGGCTGTTGCTTCTCTTTTAGTCTAGTCAGGGGGAAAGAGGGGTACTTCGGGCCCATGTCTATTAAAAAGGGGAGGGGTAAAGGCAAATGAGAGCTGAGAGGGAGGGAACTAATTCTCTGGGAAAGCTCTAGGAAGTTTAAACATCCCACATGTTTAAAATGCAAAGTGTTTGTGCCAAGAGAGCTGCTGACTTGCTTCCCTCATGCCCCGCCTGCCCCGTGTAGGTGCGCACGTGTGCATCCCCAGCCCTGGCCCCCGGTGGTCCCTCCCAGACCGCTCCCCAGAGGTTGTTGCTCTTCCCTTCACCAAGAGGCTGTACAGAACCAATGACGGGGCTTCCAGGGGGCTCTGGAACCCCCTGCTTCCTGGAGGTGCATCAGGGGGAAAGAGGGAAAAGGCGAGGCCCGAAGCCCAGGCCCACCCAAACCCCCCCGGATGCTGGGATTCTGGGTACAACTCCATCTGAGCAAAGGCTCTGGGTTGGTTGTAAGTGACCCGACCCAGGTGGCGCAGCTGACAAGCAGTGGAGCAGGGAAGTTACACCCGACCCCTTGGGCCTCCACCCTGAGTGCTCTCTAGAGGCACGTGAAACTTTCTGGCCTTGGACACGCCCCCCCCGTGTGGTCAAGTCCTAGTCACTGTGTTGTGTTTTTTTGAAAAGGTGGGAAATGTGTGACACTGTAGCCCACATTCTGAGCTCAGGAAGCACCAGCCCCCCCACCCATTAGTGGCATTGGCCGAAACTGATGGGTGGAGGCCAGCGTCGCCTGAGGCCCACGCTCGAGAACTTCAGGAGCCCACTCACCACCGTCCTGATTTCTTCCACTTCCTTGTTATGTCATTTAACATTATTTAAATCAACTCAGGCCTAACATCGGCCTTTCCCCTAAGGAAAAAGAAATTAGTACAAGTCATGGCGTTGATGAGCTATTGACATATTTAATACATGAAAATAAATAAATACATGATTTTTAAAATAAAAAGCCCACCCACATATCACCCAGATCCTCGTGTCCCCCTGGGGTCTGCACACCAGGGAAAACTCCTGAGGCCTCCGGACTTGGCTGGAAACTTATCCTGAGCAGGAAGTTTGGCTTGAGAAGGGGAGAAGGAACCCTCCGGCTTGGGGGAGGTGGAGAGCCCCCCTGGGGGGGCATCCCTGGGTTGGCACTGATACAGCGTGGGGCTATGACAGGACTAGAACAGGCACCTCAAGGGGTGGCCCTCAAATCCACATGGGAAGCAGGGAACAACTAGAGACTGTCAGGATAGAGGACGTCTCTGACCACCCTTGCCGTGTCTGCCACTATGAGCGCTTCTCCAGTACCTGGCAGTCACCCCAGAAGCCCCTCACCTATGCCCCTGAAACTGTGCCCCTTGGTGATCCCATAGGCAAACCTGATGAAAGGACTAAGAAACTCATTTCCAAGGGGGCTTTGGTTTCTGGGTGGCCCCACCTCGCCAGGGCGTAGCTGGCACTGAAACACTGACTGACTGAGCCCTGGGAGTCACCAGGGGGCTCCGGAAGGTCACCCCCAATGGGGAAGGCCTGGGATCCCGAGGCCCACTTGTGTGGGGGCCACTGGTGGGTGGGCAGCCAGTACTGGGGACATCCAGGTGGGTGAGGGAGTGGGAACGCTCCCACCTCACAGGGCGTGGGCAGTCTAATCTCTCCAGGGACACCTTCCTCGAGACTGCCCCCACCCTGGGCTCTGCCTTCAAGGGACCAGCTTGGTGAATGGCACGCAGTGGGGTCTCCCTGGGGTGGGGCGAGTGGCCCCTAGGGGTAGCTGGGGGTGTCCAGAAGAGGGTGTGGAGTTTTGCAGCATCCCCCTTTGCCATCCTTGGGGTCTCGCAGCTGGCGCCCTCGGCTCGGGAGCCAAATAGTGACTCATCACAGTAAGAAGGAGTGTGACTGATCAGTCTGGCAAAGGGAAGAGAAACGCAGTGAGCTGAGGGAGTGAACAAACCCTACAACCTTAACCCCCACCCGTAGCCCACCCTACCCCACCCCCGCCAGGCACCTGCAGCAGTAGATCCCCAAAGTCCCTGTCTCCAAGCCTGGCACCCACAGTGAGGACGCAGACCCCTCATATACTACTACGCCCATTTCTATTATTTTGCCCCTGCCAAGCATCCAGTCCCCCTATTCCAGGCTCAGAGAGGTCAAGGTGCTTGCCCAAGGTCACACAGCAGGGCTCTAATAGGAACCTAGGTGGCCACACTGAGTGCCGGGGTGCATCTCCCCATGCCGTTACCTGTATTTGTTCTTCTTCCTGGGTGTGAGGGTCGGGGTACTGCCCCTGGAGGAGGTGGTCTCACAGCTCCCATTGGCCCCTGAAGCCCGTGAAGCCCCTGGGCCCGCTCCTTTGGTTCTGTTTCGTTCCACCCAGGGTGGGTCAAAGTCTGGTGGTGGGGGCTGGGGGCCTGAAGGGCTGCCAAACAAAGTCTCATCCACGTAGGATGCCCTGGCCTTGACCAGACGGCCACCCCGGCAGCGGTGCTCACGATGGAGGCTCTGCATCCCACTGATGGCCAGCTCCCCAGGGGTCTTCATGCTGCCTGTGGTCCCAGGTGACAGCAGCCATGCTCTGCCCACCGGGCCACGCCTCCAGGGCTCCCTGTGAAAGGGGGTCAGCGTGCCACCCCTCTGTCACTGGCAGTGTCACCGGAGAAAGACGGGCAGTCTCTTAAATCCCCATCCCAAGGGCAAAAGGGTCCTCCTCAAACCTCAGGGGACATTTCAGAAATCTGTTCGACTTCTGGTTGTCACAATGATGGAGAGAGGGGTGCTACACACAAATACTTATTGAATATGCATTCTGAGCATACATTACTCAGTAAATATTTCTAGAATGCTAGGGGGATGAGGAGAGATGGGGCTTGTGTCCATTTTGGTACCAACCACAAAACAACCTATGGTGGGAGGGGGAAGGCAGGGCCGGTCCCCATATCCTGTCCCTATTTATGAAGCAGGAAATAGCCAGTTTCAGTCTCATGCCTACCTTGCGCAAAGAGCTTTAGAAGCATTGTCTCAATCTTCTCATCAGTGCTGTGAAGCAGCTTTATGTCCATTCTACAGATGACAAACTGAGGCTTCAAAAGGTGACGTCACGTGTAAGTCACACCTATAAAGCTAAAACAGAGGAAGCAGAATTTGAACCTGACAGGAGTCCAGAGCTTGTGCCCTTAAGCCTTCTACTATAGGGGGACCACGGCCCCCCCGCTGTCCCCACAACACGCCCGATCCGCAAGTCCATGTCCGAGGACCCTGCCTTCTTGAGTGACTTCCTACCTGAGCATCTTGGCTCCAGGACGTCGGCCGGAACGCTGAGCGCGCGCTCTCCGCCAGGTCTGGACTCCCCCGCGGGGGTGCTCGTGCGCCCCCAGCGCGCGCGGTGCATCCGTGAACCCAGTTTATCCGGGGCCGGAATCCCAGGGTCCCGGATCCCCGCCGGGGCTCCGCGCGGACCGACTCCCCAGGACAGCCAGGCCCTAGCGACGTGCGCTCCGTGTGCCCCGCGCGCGTCAAACAGCAACGGGCCAGCCCGGCGTCAGGCGGCGCGGCCGGAACCATTCGCGCCTGGGGGAAGCCCCCAAGTCTGGACGCCCCCAGATTTCCCCAAAGCTTCGGAGAGGGGCCCGTCGCTCCAGGCAGGGCAGTGGGGGGGTCGGGGGGCGCCAAGCCTCTTGGGGCTGCCGAAGGGGAGGGAGCGCAGCCCGGCCGCGCAGACGGGCGTCCCCCGACCCCGGCACGCCAGTGGTATGTCCCCACCGGCTCCGCCCCTTCCCGTTTCCCTGCGCCGGGTCCGCATGGCTGCCGGAACGCGCCCGGCGGCCAGACCGCGGTCCCGACCTGCCATGGCCCAGCGGAGGAAGAAGAAGGGGCTTCGGAAGCGCCGGGATGCGGCCTCCCAGGCCCGCAGCAGCGACTCGGAGGACGGCGAGTTTGAGATCCAGGCGGAAGATGACGCCCGGGCCCAGAAGGTAGGCGCGCGGGGCTGGGACGCGCGTCGGAGCCCAAGCCCCGGCTCCGTGCGGCGCCCCGCGGCCTCAGTTTCCCCAGCTGGGGAGTGGGCATTGCCAAGGGTGGGGAGAGGTCAGCTGCCAGGGGGTCGGGGGCAGGACCGCTGGCCTGAGCTCGTGCGTCGGGCCGGTCAAGCCCCGGGGCCGGACGGCCGGAGCCACCGCGTTCCCGAGGCTGGGCCTGCGGGCCTTCCTTGCCGGCTTTTGGTTGCGCGCCTCTCATTGGCTACGTCCTACTCAGGGGGCGGGTCCTAGTGCCCATTCGTCCAATGATAAGTGCAGGTGCTGAAGACCTGACTTGGAGAGTTTCGGGCGATTTTTTGAGAGGTTGAATGAAGGGGAGGCCGGACCCGGTAGCTTGGGACGGTGATGCCCCCAAACCTCTGGGAAGCTAACAGTAATAAATTAAAGTTGGGTTTGTTGATCGCCTACTATGTCCCAGGCTCCGTGCTAAGAGCTTTGCCAGCCTTATCACATAATCTTCACACCCACCCTGCGAGCTAAGTATTGTCATCCCATTTTCCAGAGGAGGAAACTGAGGCCTAGATTGGTAAAGGACCTTGACCAAGACCTCTCAGTTTGTGAGTGGGAGAGCCGGTGTCAAACCCCAGACTGTTTGGTTCCAGGGCCTGGGCTCTTTCCATTGCTGAGTGCCAACTGTATGCAAATAGGGACCAGACCTTATCCCACTGTTTCCCCAGCCTAGCCGGTGCCTGGCACACAGTAGGTGCTCTGTAAATGTGGAGAGACTGCTAAAGGTAATGAACAGGAGGGCAGAAGACTAAGTGCCAAAGAGGAGCCCGCATAGGTGGTTGAGACCAAGGGGACTCTGCCCTGGCCCAGCCCTGTGTTCAAAATCTGGCCCAACCCTGTACAGGCTGTGGGATAATGGAGAAGTTGCTTAACCTCTCTGAGCCACATCTGTAGAAGGCAGACGTTTCCAGTTGTGAGGAAGACTGATGATTATATGTGCCTCACAGGCTGTGGAAAGGATTGAATGACATGTTTATATATTTTATACTCACTCAGAATGCTGGGCACTGATGTGTTCCAGGGACTTTGTTGTTATGTGTCTAGAGCAGGAGTTGGCAAACGTTTCCTCCAGGGACCAGATGGTAAATATATTATTCCCTGCAGGGCTCTATAAGGTCGCCGTCTTCTCTGATTTTTTGACAGTCGTTTAAAATGTATATGACTGCCTTGGCCAATGTGGCTCAGTTGGTTGACCCTGCACCAAGAAGAGGCAGGCACAAGAGAGACCAGAGTCAGATAGGGGTGATGGATCAGAAAGGGGATTGAGAAGAGGTGGGCAGGGCAGCTGGGAGTACTTCACACATAGTAGATGTTTTGATTGGCTCTCTAGAGTTTTTCATTTCGAGGGCCTTGAATGACAGGCCAGGATGACAAATATGATATCACCATCTACGGGGCACTGTGAGGCATATGCACTTGCTATCCATTTTCCAGACGTGGAAACACAGACTCAGGGAAGATTAAGTCCCTTGTGTGAGGTCGCCCAGCTGGTAAGTGACAGAATTAGGATTGAAACACAGGCAGTCTGTCTGCAGAGCCCGCTCTCTGCCCCTCCACCCTGATCTGGCCCAGTCGGGGGAGAGCCCTGTAGCAGAGCAGTCATGTGATCTGGCGGGAGAGTCATCAGCTAGAATGGGGCACAGATCAGTAACAGGACAGCCCCCCTCCCTGCCCCCAGTGATCTGATGGTGCCGAGTAATGCTGCCTCTCTGTTCCTCTCTTCCAGCTGGGACCTGGCAGACCCCTGCCCACCTTCCCCACCTCAGAATGCACCTCGGACGTGGAGCCGGACACGAGGGAGATGGTGCGAGCCCAGAACAAGAAGAAAAAAAAGTCAGGAGGCTTCCAGTCCATGGGTGGGTGAGCCAGGCTTTGGAGTGTTGGGGGAGTGGCAGCAGGGGGTCGTCCCGCCCCCCCGAGCTCTGCTCTGGGCCCAGCACTGTGGTAGGTGCTGGGTAGACTGAGGCAACAGACATAGTCTCAAGGCCAGTCAGGGGCTTCTCGTGGGGGCAACAGGCCTGGCACGATGAGAGAGCAGTTAGAGCAGGACTCAGGGTGATGCTGGTGGACGAACATTTGGGGATTTACTGCAGGACAACAGCATTTCAGAGCAGAGGGAGAAAGATTCAGTAGTCGGGTGGGATTGGAATACCCAGCTAGATGGAAATAAAGCTGAACTCTCTTTCTTGCTTTTTACAAATCAGTAGCATCTGGAGCAAAGATTTAAATATCATGAGCATTTTTATAATCTCACAAAGGAAAAGAAGGCCTTTCTAAGTGCGCCCCGAGCACTGTTTGACTTTTTTCAATCAGACATGTGTATATGCCAAAAACACTGTAAACTAAGTTAAATTAAATGCTATATCAGAAGTATATGTGCAACCTATGGGATAGACGAAGGGTAAATATCCCTCATATGCAAAGAGCTTTCACAAATCAATAAGAAAAAGACAGACACCCTGATAGAGACTTGAGTGAAGAACATGAATAGTTAGCTCACAAAAGGAATCTAGATTAGTATATTAAAAATGTGCTAAAATTTATCAAAAATCGAAGAGAAAAAAGCACATAAAAATATTTACATGTGGCTGTTTTTTGTCTTTCTAAATCACAAAGACAGTTGACCAAAAAGCAGCTAAAACCATGGTACATTCCTGTCTCGGGGCCTCCCACTGTCCTCGCATCTCCACAAGCCCAAGTCACATCCTATCTCCAGAGGCCAGCCCCTCCCCCTTTTAGTATCATGTGCATTTGTCAACACCCATGCCTGCATGTGTCCTGGGCCCTTGTCATGTAACACCCTTTTCTTCTAATTAAAAATTTCAAACATAAAAAAATAGAGTACAGTGAGTCTGCACCTACCCATCACCACGCTCCACCCACTTGTCATCCTGGAGGATCTGACTCGAGTCCCAGACATCCCCTCCTTGGATCCCTAAACGCTCCCTGCTTTCCTCAGAGAGAAGTAGGACCTTACACACTGGAAACAAATGCACAGTTCTCAGTATCGTCCAAGACCCTGACCTCATTCAGACCCCCAGTCCTCTCGTGGCATTAAGAGTGTGTCCACATCAGAAGCCACATAGGGTTCGTGTCCCATCATCTGTAGATTTGTCTTTTAAGTTTCAATCAATCAACTTGGCTCTATCGCTTTTCTGCTTTTCTCGCCATTTATTTGACAGTGTAAGAGGCACTTGTCCTGTGTAGTATTCTGGAGGGTGGTGCCTCGGGGGCCCCAGGGGCTCCCTCCACCCCCGCTCACTCCTGTGTCTTTCCCAGGCTTGAGCTACCCCGTGTTCAAAGGCATAATGAAGAAAGGCTACAAGGTGCCAACACCCATCCAGAGAAAGGTACGTGGCGGAGAGGGCTGATGTGAGTGGGAGGAGGCGATGAGCGACTTGGCCTCTTGATAGACACCCTTGCCCCAGCTGTCACATCTGTTGTCCCTCTTATTCCGAAGCCCACAAGCTTGCCTTTTTCACAGGCGGGGGAAGTTGGGCCCAGCGGAGAGGAGACTTGACCCTGGGCCTCTTTGCCATTTAAGGCCGTTCACTGCTGAGGCCCTGTGCAGGCAGCTCTCAGGCTCCCTGTTATCACCCAGGGCTTGTGACTCTTGTCCTTAGACATTTAGCCGAGAGGGAGACATTCCTCTGGGGTCCTGGGCAGGAAGAGTAGTCAGGGAGGTGGAGTCTGGCTTAATTGGATGAAGGATGTTCAGACTGTGGACTGAGTTTGGGGTGGTGAGCTGCTCATCACTAGAGGTATGCAAGCAAGCATTGGCAAGAGTGGGATCAGGGCTGGGCGACAGGCCCCTTCCCGTTCACTGAGATCCCCTAGTTCACCCTGAAGCTCTAGATCGAGTGGTGTTTGGGTGCAGGAGCTGACCCACCCCTCCCTCCCTCCTTCCTCTCCAGACCATCCCTGTGATCCTGGATGGCAAAGACCTGGTGGCCATGGCCCGGACGGGCAGCGGCAAGACAGCCTGCTTTCTTATCCCCATGTTCGAGCGGCTTAAGACCCGCAGCGCTCAGACAGGGGCCCGCGCCCTCATTCTCTCGCCCACCCGGGAGCTGGCCCTGCAGACCATGAAGTTCACCAAGGAGGTGTGTGGGGCCGGAGGGGCGGGGGAGGGCAGGCTGAGCCGGGACCAGTGGGGAGGCCCGAGTGGGCCGAGGCATCTCCCCCTCACCCTCTCCCAATCTCTCCCCCCACAGCTGGGCAAGTTCACCGGCCTCAAGACTGCCCTGATCCTGGGCGGGGACAAGTAAGAGTCACCCCCATCCCTACACCCCATCCCCATGCCAGCACACCCCGTGCCTCCAGGGTATCGGAGTGAAGGAGCCTGTGTGGCTTATTAACAACAGCAAGTTCTTGGCACATTCCAAAAAAAATTAACGAGGGAAACACACAGTAAAATACGAGCAGAAATTTCCCACACAAGCCCTGCAAAGGTTCCGATGCTCCTGAAAGACAGCTGGTGGCGCACAGGTCACCTGAACCGGGTACTCAGTTGTGTGTGCTTTCATGTGCGTAATTGTGAGTTGTTTAAAGCAGAATGCAAAAATTGAAGCATGTTTATAAATAGCTCAGATTTGCAAAATGTGTTTTCCTGATGTGCTGGGGCCGTGCAGTGGTTTGGTAGTACAGCTAATCTCTCACAGGGCAGGGCAGCCCCTTCCTTATTCTCAGGGTCACCGTCACCAGTCGCTCTCAATTCCGAGTGTTTTGCTGTCCAGTTGCAAGTCTGGGGTTGGGGTGTGGGACTCACCTGGGCATTTGCTATGGGAAGGGAGAGGGAATAGGCAGAGACCTGTTCTATCAAACCGACACCTCCCCTTCTCCCTAGAATGGAAGACCAGTTCTCCGCCCTGCACGAAAATCCTGACATGTGAGTTTGGATTGGGGATAATGCTCTGGGTCCCTTCCCAGATGCCAGCGGCTGGGGAGTGAGAGGAGGGCTCTGCGGGTGGCCCTGGGTCACCTGGCCTGCACACCCCTTCCAGAATCATTGCTACCCCTGGACGCCTGATGCACGTGGCTGTGGAGATGAACCTGAAGCTGCAGAGTGTGGAGTACGTGGTATTTGACGAGGCGGACAGGTAAGGCTGTCACCCCGGGCAGTGTCCAGGTTGGCCCCGAGGCTGGGAAATCAGAGGGAGGTGCAGTTACCTGGGAAGAAGGGCTCTGCCAGGAGAGACCTGTGTACCAGGATCAAAGCAGTGTTTCCCCAGATGCGTGCCACATACCACAGGTTTGTAAAGTACCCGGAACGGTGCCTGACACAGAGCGAGGACCGCTGTCATTTATTTCTATATGAATTTGTAGGAGACAGAACAGGTCAGACCCAAGATTTCAAGATCATTATTGCTTAGGATGAAGTTGTCACATAGAGAAAAAGTGAGCGGAGTTAAAGAAATGTGAGGCAAACACCAGTCCACAAGTGTAGTGGGGGCAAGAGTGCCCGAGCTTTGGAACTCACGGGAATGGAAGCGCCTCTCTTGACCCCGCCCTGCCCTCTGCCCTCCGCCCTCCCCCCTCCCAGGCTCTTTGAAATGGGGTTTGCAGAGCAGCTGCAGGAAATCATCAGCCGCCTCCCTGGGGGCCACCAGACGGTCCTGTTCTCCGCCACGCTCCCCAAAATGCTGGTGGAGTTTGCCCGGGCCGGTGAGTGAGCTCGGGTTGGGGCCTGGGCAGGGGAGGGGCGCCTTGCCCTTCAATGACTCAACCCCCCACCCTTCTCTGTGCCCGCTGCAGGCCTCACGGAGCCCGTACTCATCCGGCTAGACGTGGACACCAAACTCAACGAGCAGCTCAAGGTGAGGCTCTGCCTGTGCCCGCTCCAGGCCCCTGCGCAGGGCCCTGAGAGCCAGACCCTCACGGCCCCTCTCCCCGCAGACCTCCTTCTTCCTGGTGCGGGAGGACACCAAGGCCGCCGTGCTCCTGCACCTGCTGCGCAACGTGCTGCGGCCCCAGGACCAGACGGTGGTGTTTGTGGCTACAAAGCACCACGCCGAGTACCTCAGTGAGGTGAGAGGCCCTGGCGGCTTGGGGAAGACTCCTGGGGACCTGCGCTTTCCCTAGCTTGGGGCTGCAGTTCCCCGTACAGACACCAGAGGGCAGCACCAGAGCAGCACACGGGCCTAGCCGGGGGTTGGTATTTTTTATAAAAATTTCAAACGCATACTAAGGTCCCCAGTAGGGGGCGCGCAGGAGGCAGCCGATCAAAGACTCATCATTGATGTTTCTGTCTCTCTCTCTCTGAAGTTAATAAAAACATATTTTAAAAAAAGTAGATGTACCCCGCATGCTATGTAAACGTTGTAAAGTTTACACGGAAGGTACGTAAAGTGCCCTAATCTTACGTGAGCGACTTGACGAGTTTTTCCATATGGGTACACCTGCAACCCTCGGCTATATCAAAGCGCGGGGGTCCCCGTGCCCCGAAGGCTGCTGGGGCCCCTTCCCTGGTCAGCCACACCTGGGTCTGTTATCTGAGGACACAGTTCACTGGGTTTCACTTTCTTGTTACACACTTAACGGTGCTTCCTCCTTGCGTACAGCAGCTGGGGTTACTGATGAATGGGACCAAAATAGTAATTCTCAGAGAGCAGTTAACACTTCCTGTGTTCCGGGCGCATTCTCAGCACTGTATATGTATTAACTCATTTAATCCTTAAAGCTACAAAGAAGGAACTATTCTCCCCATTCCACAGATGAGGAAAATGAAGGCATGGAGAGGTTAGGTAATTTGCCCAAGATCATACAGCTTGTTAGTGGGAAAGTCAGGATGAGGCTTACCACCAGGTCACGGCATCCCCGCCGTGGCCTGGACTCCTGTCTCTCCTACAAGTCTCCTCACCCCTCTCCCTCCCTCCCCGTCTTGGCTCTGAGCAGCTGCTGACAACCCAGGGGGTCAGCTGCGCCCACATCTACAGTGCCCTGGACCAGACGGCCCGCAAGATCAACCTCGCCAAGTTCACCCACGGCAAGTGTTCCACCCTCATCGTGACTGACCTGGCGGCCCGGGGCCTGGACATCCCGCTGCTGGACAACGTCATCAACTACAGCTTCCCGGCCAAGGGCAAGCTCTTCCTGCACCGTGTGGGTAAGGAGCCAGCCGGGGCGCTGAGCCCTGGTGGGGGCTGAGGGCGCAGGGCTCGACTCCTGCAGCTGCAGGTCGGGAAGCCGAACCCAGGGACTTGGCCTATAAATTAGGATCTGGTGGGGATGGGCGGGCACGATTCTGATGGGATCTCTTGACTCCCTGCTGTGTCAGGTCAGTGTGTTGGGCCCCACCTTCCCCTCAGCCCTCCCAGGCCAACTCACTTTGTATAGTTTTTCAGTTATAAAAGCTGGGCAAGGTGTGGTCGGCCTGGTTTGCACTCTTAGGATTGGGCAGGTGGGAGCTGTGCTGGACTTTTCCTTCACTGAAGCTTGACCACCTCTTCCCGCAGGTCGTGTGGCCCGGGCTGGCCGAAGTGGCACAGCCTACTCCTTGGTGGCCCCAGATGAGGTCCCCTACCTGCTGGACCTCCACCTGTTCCTGGGCCGTGCCATCTCCCTCGCCCGCCCCCACGAGGAGCCCTCAGGTGAGTGGAGGCAGGGGTGGAGCTGAGGACTTCTGTGGCGTTCTCGATGTGGGCAGAGGGCAAAGCTGTCCCCACTTTGGTAGCGGGTGGGGCTGGATTTGACCCCAGGAGACGATCCCTATACAGTCATCCCTCGGTATCCGCAGTGGATTGGTTCCAGGACCCCTCAGATACGAAAATCCGTGGGTGCTCAGGTCCCTTGTATAAAATGGCATAACATTTGCATGTAATGTATGTACAACCTCCCGTAACTTTGTCACCTGTAGGTTACTTATGATAATACAATGGGAGTGCTATGTAAATAGGCGTTGTACTGTATCGTTTAGGAAATAACAAGAAAAATCCTGACATGCATAGTATGGACGCAACCATCATAGGCCTAACTACGTAGTACGGGTCAGCAACCCCCGAGATGATTCTGTGATTCGGGGGCCAGCATGAGGCTGGCGAGGGGAGGTCAGGCCATGCGCATGTGGGCCGGGTGACAGTCCTCTGATCAGGCTCCGTGTGGCGTGGCAGGTTCAGCCGGCACGGATGGCGTGCTGGGCCGGGTGCCACAGAGCGTGGTGGACGACGAGGACTGCGGCCTGCGGAGCACCCTGGAGGCGTCTCTGGAGCTGCAGGGCCTGGGCCGAGTGGCCGACAATGCTCAGCAGCAATACGTGCGCTCGCGGCCGGCGCCCTCACCCGAGTCCATCAAGCGGGCCAAGGAGCTGGACCTCGCGGGGCTGGGCCTGCACCCCCTCTTCAGTGAGTCCCTGTGCAGGGTGGGGGCGGCGGGCTGGCCCTGCAGAGCCGCCCCTGGCCTCACCCCCCTTTCCGCCAGGCTCTCGCTTCGAGGAGCAGGAGCTGCAGCGGCTGAGGCTGGTGGACAGCATCAAGAAGTACCGCTCGAGGGCGGTGAGTGCGGGCCGGCGGGGACCACAGTGGCCACCGCGGGGCTGGGCCTGCTTGAGCACCGCCGCAGCAGGGATCTCCATTTGAGCTTGAAGTTTCTTAGTCTGTATCTCTGGCTCTGTCAGCATCTCTAGGTTCCTGTGGCAACAATTTCCTCCCAATTACCGATGGGTAGACCGAGGCTCAGAGAGGGAGCGACGTGCCCTGGGCCTCTTAGAGGCCCGAGGAGCTGGCTCTCTGTCGCCTTTCATCTCCTCGACTCTCACTGGGCACCCCATCTTGTACCTGGGGGCGGTGTGTTCTGCAGCAGGGTTAGACCTTCCCAGGAGTGGGCCAGCGTGCCAGCCCGCCAGCATCAGGGAAGAGGGGCCAGAGGGCATGGTTGAGAGCACTGGTTTCAGAGCTAGGCGGACCTACACTGAAATCCCAGCTCTGGCTCATCCCTGCTGTGTGACCTTGGGCAGGTTACTTGCCCTCCCTGGGACTCCTTTTCTAACTGTGATATGCAGATAATGAGAGTGCCCACCTGGGAGGGTTGAAGGGACTTGGGGAGGAATGCCATAAAGAGCCCGCCAGGTTGGTAGGGGTGGAATTGGGGAGGGGAGGCCAGTGGGTGAAGGACTAGGGTGTCACCTCCGCAGACCATCTTTGAGATCAACGCCTCCAGCCGGGACCTGAGCAGCCAGGTGATGCGTGCCAAGCGGCAGAAGGACTGCAAGGCCATCGCCAGCTTCCAGCAGGGGCGACAGGAGCGGAAGGAGGGCCTGGCCAGCCCAGCCCCCAGCTGCCCAGCACAGCAGGAGGAACAGCCTGAGGAGGCGGCGCAAGAGAGTGTGGAGGTGCAGCCCCACCCGGGACCCTGGAGGCTGGGCCTGAGTGCCAGAAGGCAGGGCTGGGGGCCTGTTCACCTGGTGGGTGGGGTCCCAGGCCTACTCATCCGCCCTCTTACATTTGATTTGGATAGGGGGTTCATAGCCAAAACGTAACATTTGAAAACTCCTGGACTAGTGCATAGAGCAAGGCCAGGCCCAGAGAGGGGCAGGGCCTTGCTTTGGTCACACAGCCTTCTGGGCTGAAGCATGGATCCCTCCCTGGTTGGCACCTCAGTCCCCCTCCCCTACCTGTCCTGACCCTGATGGTGCTTGAGGCTCGGTCATGCTGCACCTGCAGGGGAGGAAATGGAGGGTCTAAATGGCAGCTCCGAGCTGGACTGGTGTTGGGGGGCAGGTGGGCTCCCCTGGGCTTCAGGTGTGACTGGGCCTCCATCCGCCAGGACGTTTTCACAGAGGTCGTGGGCCGGAAACGGCCACAGCCAGGACCGGATTGTGGAGCGAAGAGGCGGAAGGTGGAGGCCCGGCAGCGGGACCGGGATTTCTATGTCCCTTATCGGCCCAAGGACTTCGACAGTGAGCGGGGGTGAGCGGCCAGCCGGTGTGTGCGTGTGGCAGGTGGGGCCTGATGGGCCCCCGTCAACCCTGTTGTACCTCCCCACCCTCCCTCTGCAGCCTGAGCGTTGGTGGGGATGCGGGCGCCTTCGAGCAGCAGGTGGCTGGCGCGGTCCTGGACCTGATGGGGGATGAGACCCAGAACCTGACCAGGGGCCGGCAGCAGCTCAAGTGGTGAGTGAGCTCCGCAGCACAGCCCTCCCACGCCCGCCTGTCTGCCAGTGGTTCCACACAGCTAGCATGCGACCCCCTGCCTGTCCCCACCCCTCTTGGATCCCTAGAGCAGGAATGTGCCACCCCCGCCCCCTCCTTAATCCTGCACAACACGAATTATGACCTGTGACTCCCTCATCCTGTCCCCATGTAATCACAAAGTAAGGACAGTGAACCCCACCCCACCCCCATTCAGAGCAAGGAGGTGGCAGAGGGGGGTTGGGAACCCTGTCCCTCACCCAGCCTCAGACTGCCCCCCCCCCCGGGTTCTGCTGACCCCATACTACCTGAGACCTGGGATACCAGGGAAAGATCAGGAGGGGCCGGGGATGAGCCTTTATTGAGCACCTACTGCATGCCAGACGTGGCCACACTCTTTCTGGAATCCTCCACCACCCCAGTGAGAGGGTCAGGGGAGGAAACAGGCCCTCCCAGGCCACCTCCGTCCACGGCCGCCCACCCAACTCTCTCTCCTGCAGGGACCGGAAGAAGAAGCGGTTTGTGGGACAGTCAGGCCAGGAGGACAAGAAGAAGATCAGGACAGAAAGTGGGCGCTACATCAGCAGCTCCTACAAGCGGGACCTGTATCCTGAGGGGCGGGGCCGAGCACCTCCTACCCCCACCTCCCATGGGCGGGCCCTTCTCCCAGCCCAGGGGTTTCAAGGGCTCCAGGATCTCACAAGCAGCCTCCTTAACACAGCCTCCCAGCTACCAGAAGTGGAAGCAGAAACAGAAAATCGATGACCGCGACTCCGAGGAGGAAGGAGCGTCAGACCGGCGAGGCCCAGAGCGAAGGGGTTGGAAGCGGGGCCGAGGCCAAGGTAGGATTTACCTCCAAACGCACATTTGCAAGTGGTACATCCATTCGGTCATCTGGGAACTTGGTCCCTTAGCTGGTGACAGGCTAAGGGGATTTGAACCCTCTGCCAGAGCCTGTGCCTCACATGCCAGGACCTCAGTCTGCCCCTCAGGGCTTTGATGTGCTCTGAAGGGAGGGGACTGGAGCCTGTCCCAACCCCTCCTAAGCGTGCAGTCAGAGAGGGCTCTGGCTCCCACTTGCTGTGTGGAGACAGGCTCTGCTAGACACTCACCAAATGTGACCTAGGGCGGGAAGACTGAGAATGTCCACCTTACAGGCAGGGACGCTGAAGTGGTCATGAGGGTAGTGACTAGCCCTGGGCTACCCACCTGCCTGCCACCTCCCACCTGGGCCTCCCCTGGGGAGAGGGGAGCTTGGAACTATGTCCTGGGCCCTCAGTCACTGCTGGGCCCCCAGTGCCTGGCATAGAGGAGGTGCTCAGTCAAGCTTTGTTGAAATATTTATAATCATCATAATTACACATAAGAGCCCTTACTATGAGCTAGATCTTGTTCTGAGCATTGTACATTTATTAACTCATTGACTCCTCATTAGGACCCATGAGGTAGGTAGGTGCTATTCATAATTCACAGAGGGGGAAACTGAGGCACAGAGAAGTTACATGACTTGCCCAGGTTGTAAGAGGCCCCAGCTGGGATTTGAACCCTGGCAGCTCTGGCTTGAAGTTCCATGCTGCTGACCCATACAGTAGGCTACTTAAGCTTTGTTAAGCACCTACTATGTGCTAGAGGCCAGGGCCACAGCAATGAACAGCAGAATGGGGGTAGGGGCAAGGGAGCAGTCTGGAGGATTCTGGGAGGAGGAGACATTGAGAGTTGGCCCAGAGGCTTAGCTCCCTGGACCCCTGTCCTGGCAGGTGCCTCCCAGCCACGCACCCCAGGTGCCTCCACAGGCCGTGTGCGCTCAGAGCTCAAGACCAAGCAGCAGATCCTGAAGCAGAGGCGCCAGGCCCAGAAGATGCGCTTCCTGCAGCGAGGGGGGCTCAAGCAGCTCTCTGCCCGCAACCGGCGCCATGCCCGGGAGCTGCAGCAGGGTGCCTTCGGCCGAGGCACTCACTCCAGGAAGGGCAAGATGAGGAAGAAGATGTGAAGATGACCCAGCCCTGCGGCTCCTAAAAGCCTGGTCCCAGTGTGGACATCAGCAAATGCTCCTTGTGTAGCGCGGTGTGCCTGGCCCTGTGCTGGGCATGCGGGGAGCTCCCTGCAGAACCATCGTCCACGAAAAGGAGTGCTGTACGGCCAGAGAGGGCAGCAGCTGCCTCTGCCTGAGACAGGGACAGTTGAGCAAGGTCTTGAGGGGTGCATAGGAGTTCACACCCTGAATTGGCAACTCTGCTCCTGCTGCTTCATGTGTTGGGTTCAGAGGTGGTGGCTGCATGGGTCTGAGCTGTTAGTGCCTGAGGCCCAGTGATGTACTTTTCATGTAATAAACCTTCATTGAGCACCTCTGGCGGACCAGGCGTGCAATTGAGGAGTTGGAAGGGACAAACCCAGACACTAAAATCCCAGCTAGTGCGCTGGCTGAGTTGAGAGCGTGTGGGCAAGTCCTGAGTCATCACCCCAGGGATCCCCTGAGGGTGGGTTCTGTTGGTGTCCCCCTTTTGCAGATGAGGAAAATTGAGGCTCAGAGGATGAATCAGTTGCCTGAGGTGGGAGAGCCCCAAAGCTGGCTGTTGGTCCCCTTCCTCCTGCCAGGCCAGCCTTGTAGCTAGGAGTAGACGGTGGGAGGGAGACCTGGTGCAGGGTTTAGGACAGAGGGCACAGCTACTCCTCTCTGGCTTTGAAGGGGTTAACACTGCCCTACCACACACCAAGAGAGCAGAACCTGTCCCAGCCTCTGTCCTGCTCCAAGGCCTGTGCTCCTCAGCCTCTATTGGGCCATGGGAAGGTCAAGGGCAGTCTCCGGCAGCTGGATTATCAACCTGGTGGTTGTCAAGTGCCAGTCCACAGTGGAGGAGCCTCTGTGAGCAGGTGTCCTGTGAGTGGGTATCGGCCCCTGAGACCCTCTTGCCGGTCCTATTGGTATTACTTGACTTAACCAATCATCTGGAATTTACTAGAATTTGCACTGGCCCCATTGCAAGCACCTGACAAATACTAGTTTACTGCCCTCAACCACCTGGAGGAAGGGCCTGGCCCCAGGCCAGGTGGTGGATGTGGGGTAGGTGTCCCCAGGGAGGGGAGGTCCCTTGGGGAGAGGTCCCCCCTCCCCCACTACTCACCTGGGTCAGGCTAGGGGGCCAGGGTCTCCGGCTTGCCCTGGGGAAGGCTGGCCAGCATGGCAGAGAGGTCCAGGATGAACAGCTTCACCTGGGGGTCCCCAACACAGCCAGAGTCACATCCCAGCCCCTGAGTGTCCAGTCCCCACCCCCCAGTGCATGGGATGCTGTGGGGCTGGAGTCAGGGTGGAGACCTCTTTAAAAAACAGCAGTGCTGGTGGGTCCCAGGGGCAGTGACCTGGCCTGTTCTGGGATTTTAAAACCCCAGTCAGCCTCTCAGATGATTCCTTAGCAGATGCCTTCACAGTTTGCCAGCTGCCTATCACCTGTATTATAATTAAATTCCTATTTTCACTTCCATCAATTTATTTTTCCCTTTTAATTGGATCAGTCACATTTGTTGGCGTCTAACCCACTCTCATCTTCTCCATGGGTGGCCCACCTTTGTTTTGTTTTAATTAACTTATTCAGTGATATGGACTTAATGAGCGCCCCTGGATCCACTGCCAGGAACCAGGACATGGTGGTGAACCTTCCCTGGGGCTCTCCTGTCACATTTCTGACTGAAGTAAACATCTGAGAAGGAAACTATCTCCAGCAAAAACGGAAAAAAAATTAAGTCACCCCTGTCATAAGTAGGGTAATTGGAAAAATAGCTACAATGAAAACAAAACTTACTGAATTTGGCCAGCTGCTTTTGCTGATGGGGCAAGTCCCAGGCCCCGAGACCAGGGAGCCGTGCCAGGGTGAAGGCCTAGTCACCCCCAAGTTGGGATCAGAGAGTTGGTTGAAAAGGGATCGGCTTTTACTGTTGCTGCATGTCAGGCCTCTGTCCCTCCTGGTGTCATCTGGACATGGACCTCTGCTCCCGAGCCACACTTGGGAGAGCGGCGGTCCACAAAAATCCACCCTACTCAGGATGTGGCGCAAAGGTGGGCCCCAGTTCTGGCCCTTTGGTTGGAATCCTGGCCATTGGGCTCAGGGCAGAGGTGGGATGGGTAGGAGGAAAAGAGGGTGCCTCCCTTTGTCTCCCCCACTCCTCAATGGGGTCATGCTTTGGGAACCCCCCAGAAACAAGTGTCTCCAAAGTGAGCAGCCCCCTCCGTCAGCCGTAAACCTTGCAAACCTGTGATGCCACGGTGCAGAGACCACTGCTCCACCCCACCCCCACCCTCACTGGGGCAGCCAAGGCCATCTGTGATTAATTAAAAGGGAGCCTTGACTTGGTTTTTTATCGATGTCACTTGTTTGACTCTTGGCATAAATGTACAGAGGCCCTCAGGATACACCCTGGCCCTCCTGCGTGCGCAGGACACTGAAACCCAGAGGGGCATGACTTCCTTCTGGCCACACAGCTGATGACAGGACCAAGACCAACCCAGGGGCCTCCACAGCCATCGGGCCCACGTCTGTGGCACTAAGGAGCATGGCCTCTGGTCACCGAGGGTCAGGCTTAACCCACAGAGGTGGGATATCGGGGATCCTGATGTTCCCAAGGTTTGGGGGCCGGTGGTGACAGCAGGGCTCACCTGCTCCAGCTGCCCCTCGGTGTCCTCAATGCCCAGGGCAGGTGGCTGCCTCTGATGCTGGCACACCAGCTGGAACAGGTTGAGCACTGACATCCTAGCGCGCCCCAGGAGCAGGGTCTTCTCAGCGGCCGTGTTCTGGATCCCAGCCCACGCGGATTCCTGGGGAACGGCCCGCCCCTTCCGATTCAGGCGGGAGGCGGGAGGCGGGCGGGGCCTCGTGTCCCCCCACCAGCTGGGCACCCGAGGGCGCTCCCGGGGACCCGAGGGCAGGCGGGGACTCAGGTACTGAGGGCACTGGCCTTCCGTGCCCTTAAGCGCTTGCTGATGCCGGAACCTGCGCGTTCGTGCCGCGGTCCCTCTGGAGCGAGCATCGCCCCGTCTGCGCTACCGACCCCGGCGGTGGAAGGCTGGGGTCCCGGGCCCACCGGGCCGTACCCAGCGCAGCGCGCGCTCCCGCGCCGCCTCCAGGCGCTCCAGCAGCTGCGCTCGCTGCTGGCCCCGCGCGAGCAGCTCGTCCCGCCAGGTGTCCCGCAGCCGCTGCAGCCGCGCGCGCGCCTCCTCCAGCTCCGCCCGCCGCCCGCGCTCCGCGAGCCTCTGCGCCGCCAGCGTGTCGGCCAGGGCGTGGGCGCGCGCCACCAGCTCGGGGACCTCCTGGAACTGGGATGGGGTCCGGAGGGGGGCTCACCGGGCCTGCAGCTCCCGCCCTCCCCATGCCGCCTGTGAAACGGGGGCATCACACAGCCCCTCCTGCCCCAGGAGTGGAGATCACGCCACCCTTCCCGTTAAGCCGAGCTAAACTCACTGCCTGTGTTAATAGTTCATTGTTTCATTCAACTAATATTTAATGAGTGCCTGGGTCTACCCCCCCCCCCCCCGCCTGTGTGTCCTTGAGTAAGAGTTACCTTTCTGAATCTCAGTTTCCCTACCTGTAAAATGGTGTTGACAATAACTGGACCCACTTTACTGGGCCTTGGGGAGAATCCAAGAACAAAGGGTGTCCTGGCATACAGTTAGTGCTCAGCAAGTGGTGGCTCCTGGCATACAGTCAGCGCCCCGGTAGTGCACCCTTCCAAAGCCGTCCTTGAGGCCACCCAGCGCTGTTCGGGGGCGCTGAGCCCCCACACTTCTTGCGGGGCACTCACCTCGGGCAGCTGCTCCAGCACTCGCTCCAGCAGGCGCGCGCAGGGCTCCAGGCGCTGCACCTGGCGCCGCAGGCGCGCGCGCTTCCGCTGCAGCTTCTCCAGCTGCGCCCGAAGCTGCAGCGCCTCCGCCTCCAGGCGGCCCGCCCGGCGTCGCTCCTCTGCCGCCCTCCGCATCGCGCCACTGCGTCGGACCTCCGTGTCCTGAGGAGGAGGGATGAAACGGAGCCGAGGACCCTCAGGACTCCGGAGCCTGCGGAGCTCGCGCCTTTCAGCCCGCCCCAGCATTCGCTTGTGGGGCCAAGGGATTGCAAACTCTGATTTTGGTCCCTCACAACTGCCCCACGGTTTTTAAAAACTTGGATGCTTCAGGCAGCGCACGCGTGTGTGTTTCCCACCACTCCCCTTTGTACTAGTACAGCCAGTTTTTACAATTTTAGGTGACATGTCTGGCCTCTATTGGGCTGTGACTTTGTGACCCTGTGACCTGCCTCCCCCCAGCAGGCTCCACCTACCTGCAAGAACTTGTCAAAACGGACAAAGGACTCCTTTAGCTCCTGCTGCTTCTGTTCCACCTGTTCCCGGCGCAGTTTCAGGACCGCCATCGTGGTCTCGAACACCTGGGGTGTGGGAGTGGGTGTCTGTGTGTGCGTTTGGAGGTCTGAGTCATCCGGGGCCTTTAGGTTCACCCCGAACTTCTCTCGCCTGCTATCCCTGATCTTGCCACTACGCCCTGCTCAGATCCACCCATGGCTCCCACCACCCACAATGAAGCCCAAGCGCGCTCCTGCGGCCCCTGCCTGTCAGTGTCCCTGCCCTTTCTTCAGGCCTCAGCTTGCCCTCTCCCCTCTGACACTCTGTCTCCGGGCCACTTGACCGCCTGTGTTTGTCCTTCGCTTCCAGCCTTGGTAGATGCTGTTCCCTTGTCACTTTCTTCCTTCTCACGCTGTCCCCCTTTGCTGGATAAGCCGACTTGCCCTTCAGTGATCCCTAAGACATCACTTCCTCCAGGAAGCCCTCCTTGATTCACCCTCCCCCCCGTGGAAATAGAGGCTTCCTTTGGGCTCCTACAGTCCCCTCCTTCAGAGCAGCCACCAGCTGGACACTGGTCTGTGCCCTTCTCTACACCGTGAGCCCCCTGAGGTCAGGGACTGTGGTGAGACCACTAGGTCCCAGTGAGCACCCTGCACATAGGTGCTCAGTGCACATTAATCTACACCAACTGATATTCCATCCCCATTTGACAGGTGAGCAAACCAAGGCTCAGAGTGGTGAAGTGACTGTGTCAGACCTTGGAGCTAATAACTTGGCTCCATTATTTCCCATTCCCCTGCTCGTCACTATTTTGGGGGCCTGGAGTCCCCAAAAGGCTCAAGACTGCAGTGGGGGCTCACCTCCTTCTGAGCCTGCAGGCCCCGATCTGCATCCACCAGCTCCCGCCTCTTCTCCAGGAGACCCAGCACCGGTGGCAAGTGGTCAGGATGCAGCGCCGGGATCTTCCTGGAGGGCCTCGCGGGGGAGGTGGGGGTGAAGGAGGCAAGAGTCACGGCCCCCAAACCCCTCCCCAGTGCCTGAAATGCCCCCATTTGCCAGCTACTGGCTGTGGAATCTTTGTTCATTCAGCAAATTGTACTGAGCACCTAGTAAGTGCCCGGCACCATCGCAGGCACTGGGGCTGCCGCTGGGGACAAGACAGACAAAACCCAGCCCTGCAGGAGCTGGCAGCCTGGGGGGAGCACAGGAAATAAAGCTAACAAATAATAATAAATAATGCCCGGACATGGTAGGTGCTACGGTGGAAAATCCCTCAATGGAGTGATGAAGGAGGTGAGAAAGGAGGCCAAGGTGAACCTAGGACCAGGAGCTGGGAGGATGCTGCTGATGGAAGGAGCCTGGGGGGGGGGGGTCAGGGGAGATCAGCTCCTTGCCATGGCCAAGTTGAGGTTGAAGACACCTGTTAGCCCTCCGGGGGAGGGTCCAGGAGGCAGCCCCATAGGGTCGGCTCCGGTTGTGGGGAAACCCTGCCATTTTCAGATTCTAAGACTATGGTTGGGACCCTCAGTCACTCTACTGAACACAAAGCTGGCATGGGACAAGCTTCCTCCACCCTTCCTTTAAAATGCAGTTTCCAGGCATAGGGGACAGATCATAGAATAACCCCTTCCCACCCGATTCAAACGATTTCATCTCAGCTGGGTGTCAGCTGGGGGTGGGAATCAAGAGCAGGTTAGAGACCTGGGCTATTGACCCAGCTCTGCTGCAACTAGCCCTGAGCCCTCGGGGAAGTCGCTGGTTCTTTCTGAGCCTTGGATGTTTTTGTCTGTGAAATGGGGGCAATAATCTCCCACCATGAACAGTCCGAGGGGAGCCAGGATCCAGGGGTGGGGGAAAGGATGGGCCACCCCACCCCCCCCTTCTGCCCTCCTTCTGGCCGGCCCCTCCCTGCCACCCAGCGCCACTCACGTGGGCAGCTTCTCTTGCGAGGCCAGTCGGAAATATTCCTCCCAGGACACTGCCATTCTCCTGGCGATTGCTTGGGCTGTCTCTCCACCTGGCTGGAGTTCTGCTGACGGTGGGCAGTGCCACCCTACAGTCGCTGCTCCCAGAAGGCAGCCACCAAGCAGGCCCTGGTTGCCCGGGCAACCACAGACACAACATTCCACTGCCTGGAGGGGGAGGGGGCTGTTGGGAAGGGTGAAGCCTCTGCCCCTTCCGGAGAAGGCTGAACTCCCAGTCTAAACTGGGGTGCCAGACGAGAGGACGTGGGTCCCTCGGCCAGGAATTTACCCCTCTTGGTGACCCGTGTCTGGTGGAGCCTCTCCTGGCTGGGTGGGATGGAGCCTCACTAGCGGGTTCTGTGCTCAGATGTCTGCTATTATTGGGCGCCCACTGTTTGCCAGGCTTGGGTGGGGTCCTGTACTCCTGGCAAGGTGCCGAGGGCCTACCTCGTTCCAGTCCTTTGACAGTCCGCCTCCTTTGCCGGGAATGGCTTTCTCTCTCATCCTTGATGTTTCTCTCTCTCTCTCTCCCCCTTTCCCTTCCTCCCTCTGAAATCAATAAAAAACAGAACAACAACTACAAAAAACCTTTTTTAAAAAACAAAACTGTTTCGCAAGGTGGGTTACCATTTTGATATTCACACTAGCAATGGAAAAGAGCTCTGATGGCTCCATGGCCTCGCCAGGAGTTGGTCTTGCCGGTTTTTCAGGCATCCTGATGGATGTGTAGCTATGTGAATTACTTTTTGATTCTGAGATCATTGTAGATTCACCTGCAGTTTAAGAAATAACACAGAGAGATGCCATGCCCTTTCCCTCAATGGCGACACCTTGCACAACCAAACACTATCACAACCAGGAAACTGGCATGGATACAATCCATTGACTTTATTCAGATTTCACAGTTTCACACACACTCATTTGTACGACTGTGTATTTAGTTCTGGGCAATTTTATCACGTGTAGATGCTGGTAATCACCACAGTCAAGATACGAAACATTCATCTCAAAGATCCCTCCTGCCACCCGTGTGTAGCTGCAACCAGCTCCCCCCTCCCGCCTCCCTGACCCCTGGCAACCATTCATCTGTTGTCGCCTGTGTGGTTTTAGCACATCAAGGATGTTATATAATTGGAACCTTTCGGAGACTGGCTGTTTTCGCTCAGTTTCATTTCCCCCAGAGCCATCCTCGTTGCTACGTGTACCTGTTTGTTCCTTTTGATTGCTAAGTAGCATTCCAGAGCATGGATGAACAACACTTGTTAAACGTTCCCAAGTCCTGTTGGTGCTCCCGGCCACACTGCTGAGGCTGAGGTCCCAGCCTCCACCTGTCCCTGTCCCCAGGTCCTGGGGGATGGGTGGGGAAGGGCTGCTGAATGACAAGAGGACACAGCTTCTCAGGGAGCCTTGCCCTTGGCCCCAAATCCACAAGCTCTGGAAATATCCACTCTCCCCACCCCCGCCCCTAAGTCTCAGGCTTGGGTGGCTTCCCCCTTCCTGCTTCTCCATTCCAAGGCACCCGTGTGTGCAGGGGGGGGGGGGGAACTGTGGGGGAGAGGGCTGAGGAAGGCGGAAGCGGGGTACGGACTGACAGGCACCCTGTCTTCAGGCCGTGGGAGGAGGGGATTTACCGCCCCGCTTCCTGGGCAGCCAGCCTGCCGGAGGGGGTTTCACCGCTGCCTCCTGCCCCACGTGGCTCCCTGCCTCCATTCGTGCCCGGCGATCACAAACGGGGCTTTGTGTCCCCAAGACAAAGAACACACTTCTTGCCCCAACCTGGACCAGGGCTTGCCTGCCTTGCTCCGACCTTGACCTGGCGTTACTTCCCAGGAGGGGAAACTGATGAGGTCCAGAGAGGGACAAGTCTGTGGAGCCAGAGGGGTGTCTGCCTTCTGGTCTGGGGGGGAAGATGGAGAGGGAGGTGGCAGGTTGGTAATGGTCACGCTGCCATCTTAGGCACCGTGGGGAGAAAGGAAGGGGGAAAACGCCGTGACTCCTATCATCTATCCCAGATTCCAGCCTTTGAGGGGAACTGAGTCGCAGCTAGCTCCGCAGAGGGTGTGCTGAAGCTCTCCCATGTGCCAAGCAGTGTGGGAGGCGCGGCATGAATCAGACACTGGCCCTGACATTTAGGAGATAAGACAAGCGTGTAAATCACCACGAAAACAAGGGGACAAGAGACCAAGGTCACAGAGCGGTACCAGTGGGCGGGGGTTTCGGGGCGAACCTCGCTGCCTCCCCAGCCGCCACCCGGGGCCTCCCAGAGGCTGGGGGCCAGGCCACAAAACATCTGCGGTGCCTTCAGAAACCAGATGGAGCCAAATTATTTTTTTATTATAAAAGAAGTACAAACCATGATGCCAGAGAAAGCCCTCCCGCTCTCCCCCCCACGCCTGCTGTCTTCGCATCGCCCCCCCCCCCCCCCCCCCCCGCTGAGTGGATTCTTCTCGGGACATTACTCGCCTGTTTCCTCACGTGGCTGGGAGCGCCTAAGAGCAGGGCTGTCCTATGCCGCACTGGGTCCCCACTGTCTAGAACACAGTGGGTGCTCAGAACATAATGTTGAATAAAAAAGGATACCTTATATATAAATATACTTATGGCATCAGGATCAGGGTGTATATATGGTTGTACAGACTGTGTTTTCCCCACTACTTAAATGGGATTTTTACATTTTTTGGTATTTTCCCTGTCAATAGTCTTTGAGAACATCATTTTAAACAGCTATTACATTGTCTTTACTTTATTTCACCCCACCCCTCCTGGTCTTTATTCAGTTGTATCCATATGACATAAACAAGGAAATAGGTGGGAAAAGGCAGTGTGGGAGAAGTTGTGGGGATCTGAGTAAAATCTTAAGGGTGTTGCATTCAGGAGTGGTGTCTGAAGGGCCATGTGGCCAGGAAACTTTGTGACCAGTGGTGTGCCGTTAAACTAAGTCTCCAGAAAATAAAATAAAATAAAAAAATAAAAAAATATATATGGCATTTGCCAATTTCCATGGTGTAAATTCTCCTACCATGGTTGATTTTTAGTTCCCAACATAGCATTGCTGAACCTGGAGTTGGGAGGTAGGGGCACAGTCAGCTCTCATGGGCCAACAGGAGCGACTTCAGCTCGACCCTGCCTGATCCTTGCTCTGGGATCAGAATCCTTTCTACTCCATGCCTGTGAGCTCTCCCAGGGCCCCAGGCCCAGCATCTCACGAAGGGGAGGGCTCAGCCCTGGGCAGTGGGGCCCATCGGGGCAGCAGGAACACTATCTTGGGATCTCTCTATCAGATTTCTCAGCCGGATGCAAACTCCCAGATTCCCCCAGCTCAGCAATCTGGAGCTGCACTGGCCACTGAAGTGTGGCTGCCCCATCCATCCCTGGAATTCAGGGCTGGGCCTGGTGCTCTGCCCCAGCCGCAGCGCTCCATCACCAAGTGGGGCTCAGTGTCAGGCACAGAGGTGGGTTCGGGACATCACACAATGGCCATAACACTTACTGAGCACTTGCTGTATGCCAGGCTGTGTTAAACATATGACACTCCATCACACCCTCACACCCACCCTATGAGGTGGGCGCTACTAGTATTAGCCCCAGGTTACAGATGAGGAAACTGAGACACCACGAGGATAACTCACTTGTTTAAGAACATCCAGCTCTTAAGTGTAGGTGCCAGGATTCAGTCCTAGGCTGGCTGGATGCTAAAACCTCTGCTCTTAAATCCCAAGCTCAGCACTGCCTCCTGCTTAAGGCTTTATGAAGTGCCTGCTGTATGCATGGCATGGTGCTAGACTATGTAGGGAGTTGGCAGTGATCCTGAGTTTGTCTTTAAGGATCTGAGCAGAAGAGAAATGGGAAGAGGTTAACCGTTTCTTGAGCACCTACTGTGAGCCAGGGATGATGCCTTCCACTGGCACCTTAATTAATTCTCACAACAGTCCCACGAGAAAGGTGAGATCCTTCCCACATGACGGCCCAGGCCTGGGTGCTCATGAGCCCGCCCTCTGCTCTCCTAGCTGGGTGGCCTCTAGCAAGTCACATGCCTTCTCTGGCCACCTTTCCCCCTTTGGTCCCTTGACAGAGGCTGTTCTAGGAGACCTCAAACCCTCTGCCGGTTTTGGGTCAAAGCTTGTCACAATAACAGGAAGTGGCCAGGCCATTTGGAAAGGTTGGGGACTCTGGCCACAGCCCCAGGGGAATTGTAGGGACAGGCACCAAATATTGGACAGGTGACAGAGCTGGCTCCCTAGAGGCTTGGCTGCCGCAGTCCGTAACCTTTGTAACCACCCCGCCCCGGGATCTGGGGAGGGGGGCCTGGGAATGTCACTTCCTGCTCAGCTCTGGAAGGCACGCTGATATGGCCCGTGGTAGTTTGGCTGGCATCCCAGGTGGCCCCAGAGCTAGTTCCCTCAGGTTCCATCAGCACTCCCCAGGGGCTGGAGAGCCTATCTGAGGTCTCTGGCAGATCTCGAAAGAAAAAGGTCCGGCCAAAAGTTTCCACTTAGGTTGCAGGAGGAGGGCCAGGGCACCTGTCTTGAAGTAGTGCTCACAGAGCAAGTGCCATCTCCCACTGGTGAGGATCTGGGGTGACTACTAATGATTATGGGGGTGCTTTAACTACTCCCTTGGGGCTACCACTGTTCTGAATTCAACCCTGAATCACCCCTCATTTCCACCTGAAGGATGTTGCAATACTTCTAAGGCTTGGGGCCAGCTCTGCTAGACCCATTTCCCTGATGGGGTAACTGAGGTCCAGACTTTGGAAATCGGAGGACTCACCAGACAGTGGCCAACTGGGGAGAGAATTCCAGGGTTCTGAACCCTTCATGTGATTGGCTGGGTGCTGGGCGGGAGGTCAAGGGGGGAGATTGGGAGGCAGATCACTGGGCTACTTCTGTGGCTGTGCAGCCCTCCCAGTCCGGTCTGGGCGTTGGCTCCCACACTCATTCAGCAGGGGACTTCCCATTGGTGCTCAGCCCTGGGCTGACCGAGTGACTCAGGCCGGGCACCAGCCCTTCTAAGAGCTCTTAGGCAGGTAAACAACGAACTCACGGGAAGAAATAGTGTGTGTAAGTACCTGCCCGGGGACAGGCCCTTCCGGTCATATTATCTCCCTGAAAAGTTGTAAAATGCACAAACCCCGAGCTGCAGGAGCAGAGAAAAGGGGAAGAAAACCTCTATCTGGGTGGGAGGGTATCCTGGAAGACTTCCCAGGAGAGGTGACATCTGAGCTATGCCTTGAAGGACAATAAATAATATCGGACACCTTTTGAAGCTTCCCACGTGCCAGTCACTGTTCTGAGACCAGGATCTGCTTCTCCCCCAATTCTCTCCAAACCCCATGAGTGGACACTAGGATCCCTCAGAACACAGGAGAAAACCAAACCAAGGCACAGAGACGTTGACTCGCCCAAGACCACACAGCGACCAAGTGGCGGGGCTCAGGATTCAAATCCAGAAAGACAAACCACTTACTGACCGAGACCTGCCCGAAGTTATCCAATCCCTCTGCCCCTCGGTTTCTTTAGCCAGGAAATGGGAGGAATGGGACAGCACTGCCGCGCACAGGGTTGCTGTGAAGGCAGGAGACGAGATAAACTCGGAAATCGCTTAGAACAGTGCCTGGCACACAGGTAAGTGTTCAAACATCGTAAACGACTTTTATCATCGCTGTAGCGGCTGCTCCCCTCCCCCTTCGGCGGCGGCTTCCTCCCCCGCAGTGCCAGCCTGTGACGTGGGTGCCGCCGCTCGCACAGTCTGGGTGTTTTTGGAAACTAAGAGATGGAAAGGGGGGTTCGCGGCCCCTCCCTCCGCTCGGCCCGGACCCCCAGGGAATGCGCGGCGCTCTCTCTAGCGACACCTCCCGGCGGCCGGGGATACTGCTCCCGGCCAGGGCCAGGGGGTGGGACGGAGGGAGCGGCGCCGGGACGGCAGGCGCGGGAGGGCCACGGAGATGCGAGCGCGCTGGAGGGAGGGCAGGCGGGGGACACACCGCGTTTTCTGAGCCCAATGCCAACTCACCAGGAACCACCGGCCACGCCCATCGCGGCCGCGGGCCGCTCCCTACCTGGCAGCCGCGGCCTCGGCGCGCCCAGGTTTCCGCGGCCGGTGCGCGCTGCTGCGCTTTGCCGCGGTGCCAGCAGAGAGCGCGCGAGGGGGCCCGGGGACCGGCGGGGGCCCCGGCGGGAGGCGGGATTGGGGGGAGGGCTCTGGGCCGCCCCCTTCCGCCCTCCGCCCGCCCCGCCCGCCCACCGGGAGCTCCAGACGGGGAGGCAAAAGCCGGCGGTGCTCCCTGCACGCTTTGCCCGTTCCGCGCGCGGCTCCTACCTGTAGAGTCCGGGGGAGGGTGGGTGTCGCCCCCTCCGCGGACGCCGATCCTTCGAAAACCTCCCGCCCAGCTAGCTACCTGCAATCCGGACAGGTGGCGCTGGGACCCCGGGACAGGGCTCCAGGCTTGCAGCTGGTGACATGTAGACCCCTTTCTCTGCCCACCTCCCCTCGCGGTCCAGCCTCGGCACCTGGGCGCCCTCCTGTCCGGAAAGTTTGGGGTTGGGCGCCATGGCCAAGATCAGCTCCCTGAATGTCCGCGTGGTGGAGGGCCGGGCGCTGCCCGCCAAGGACGTGTGAGTACTCCCGGGGCGAGTCTGGAGTGAGGGGCGAACCAGGCGTGGGATGGGGGGGTCGCCCGTTCCGCCCGCCAGAGAGGGTCGGTGAAATGGGCGGGGGTTTCCTGGCTAAGGCCCGGTACTGGGGCAGATGCACCTTCGCGGGGCAAGAGGCCCCATGCCCAGCGCTGTCCGGGGGGGGGGGGGGGAGGCCCTGCCACCCCCTCGGAAGGGGGGATGACTTTGTTCCTGGGATGTATTAAAGGGGGTCTTCCAGAGCTTCAGCCCTCGAGATTGGAGGTTCGGATTCTGTCGGGGCTGGGGGGGGGCATGGGGAGGTGACTCCATGAATCCAGGCAGGTGTGGGAGGTAGGGTTTCTCCTGGTTTGGGTGGGCTTCTGTCAACAAAGGCTGGGGATCCAGGTGGCCCCCGCATTCCTCTGTGTGCATCTGGGATTTAGGTTTGCAGAGAGTCACCAGATGGCCAGCCATCCAGCCTTGGGGGAAACTGGGGTGCTCTTGACCCGGAGCCCTGTGCTCCCCAGCCAGTAGCTCTCAGACCAGTGTGGGCCTTCCCTGGATGCTGAGTGGCTTGGAGAGCTAACTCCCCTCTGCAGCCCCTCCCCAGCCAGGTGTGATGGGGCTGGAGAACCCTCAGGCCCCCTTAGTACCAGTCCTTGGCTGTGCCCCCCCCCCTCCCGCTGAGTCAGCAGTTGCCAAATCAGCAGAATGGTGTGGGGGGGTCCCCCTCCTGCTTGGCCTGGAGCCCAGAAGGGGCTCTGAGGGTGTCAGCACCTGGGATAGGCAGGGCTCCTTGGCAGGACATGGGCTGTTTGACCTTGAACCTGGTTCTTTCTGGGTCTCAGTCTCCCATCTGCGCAATGGGAGCTCTGACAGGGTCTCCGAGCCCCGAGCAGCTGTGAGGGCGTGGAGCCTGTTAGGATTTACCCCGTGGCCAAGGTGAGCAGGAACTGCATTCTGAGCCATTGCGAAAGTCCAGGCTTGGGCCCAGCTCTGCCCTAAGTCCCCCAGCTGTGGGTCCCCAGCAAGGAGCATCCTGCCTTTGATTTCATGACCTGCCCCCTCCCCAACACTGCAGCTGTGTCAAGGGGGAGCCGCTTAGAGCATCCCCCATCTTCATCGGCTACCCCAGATAAACACACCCCTGCAATCGATGGAGGCAGAGAGCTTGCTGTGCAAATTTGGCATCTGGGCAAGCCCCCTGCCTCCCTCCTTCTGAGATGTTCTCCCCCAGCCTTCCTTCTGCCTTCCCTGGGGAGGGAGTTGAGGGGAGCTGAGTCGTGCCTGGTTCCCATGCCATCCCTCCTCCCCATGTTCCTGGGCGAAGGTGAGCTCTGGGGTGGGCCATGCCCCAGAGCAAGGGTAGGTAGTCACCAAACCCTAGCTGGGAATCCAGCCACCCTGCCTCAGTTTCTCTAGCTGTTGGCTCCCTTCTTCAGAGGGGCTCTCCTCAGAGCACGCTGGGATCTCCCCGCCTGTGGGGAGTCTTAGCTAGGGTGTGTCTCTCCCCCCTCTCCTAAGGAGAAGGGTCTGGATTCTTCCCAAAGCCTCACCAGATTTTAGGGGGTTGGACCTGGCATAAGAGGAAGACAGTGAATAACTTTAGAGTTACTATTATCGTTAATAACAGAGGCATGTCACCGAGGGCTGACTACAGGCCAGGTCCTGTGCTTGACACTTCCTATGGTCCTATCAGCATTTCCATTTTACAAATGGGGAAACTGAGGCCCAGAGAGGCAAAGTCACTTGCCTGAGGTCGCACAGGGATTGGAAGTCTGACTACTCCCATGCACACACCAGGTCAGACAGGCAACGGCCACAGGGCCTGCTTTCCCACGCTTGCGGTGGGGCAGGGGCCGTGGGAGAGGCCAGGCTCTGGAGAGATCAGAGGTCTGGAGGGCAGCCTCCTCCCGCCACCGGTGCCCCTACCTGATGGGAGCCTGATAAGGCCCTCGTGCGTCAGAGCCCTGCAGCTGACGTGGGAGGGTGGCTCCCAGGAGGGGCTGGGGTCAGGCGGGGTCCACAGGAGGGGGCTCGTCTCCCAGCCCTTTGCTGGTGGGATCCCAGCCCACGGCTGCAGTTGGGGAAACTGAGGAATGGGAGCCTGCCTTCAAGAAGCTCAGGGATAGAGAACCCACAGAAAGAAATGAGATGTAGGGGGTCACCCAGCCACAGGTATCTGGGGGTAGGTGGAGCCAGGTGGGGAAACTGAAGCTCCTGGGGTTACTCAGCCCAGTGGGCCAGAATGGGAAACTGAGGCCCAGGGCACTACACGGAAGGGGGATCAGAGGTGAGAACCCAGAGAGGAACTCAGACACAGGCCACTGCCCAGTGTGAGGTGTTCAGGGATGGGGACCAGATGGGGAAATGAAGGACTAGAGGACCCAGCAAGGGGAGCTAAGGGAAGGACTCCAGGGAGGAAACTGAGGCACAGGGAGGGTTCAGCCAGCAGACAAGCCTCAGGTTGGAGCCAGCTCCCGGTGTCAGTGTCCCTGTTCCTTGGAATCCCTGAGGCATTTGTGGATCAGTGACAAGCTGAACTGACGGGTGGCAGAGAGAGGGAGGGTGGGGCTGTTTGGGGAAGGGGTCATGAACTGGGCTGGAGGTGGCCTTGGTTAAGAGCATGTGCACTGAGCCCTATAGACCTGGGTTTGGATCCTGACTCTGTCGAGTTGGGGTGGGGAAGGGGAGCTCCCCCAGGGAGCTCACAGCTCAGACTTTACGGGGATCCGGGAGACAGACTCTTAACGCAGAGAGAAACAAGGGAACAGGATGCTATCCAGTGCTCAGAGGCACCGGAGACCATTTTTACCCTGGTCACTGGGAGTCACTGAGGCGAGGGTGAAGTTTGAATGACAGGATGGAGCCAGCCATGACAAGATCAGGCACAGAGTGTCTTCAGCAGATGGAACAGCAGGTGCAAAGGCCCTGAGGCTGCACTGAGCTTGGTGGGAGACAGGAGGCCTGTATGATGGGCTGAGGAGAGGAGATGGGATGGGCCGTGCAGCCAGGTAACTCTTATCATGAGGCGGGGATGCAGCTGGCTTTGGTTTGCTGATGGCTCATGGCTACTGAAGGGGATGGGGCACATCTGTCCTGTTGGTTGGGTTTTGAGGTCTGGGTGCCTGGTCTGTGCCTGCAGGGAGAGTCTGCTGAGGTCCTTCCCCACCAAAGGCTGAGCAATGTGCGCCCCCTGCCCAGGAAAATCCCACTGAAATGAAAAACTGGAGGGGCAAGGTTATCCCAGAGGGTGGCGTGAGGCGCCCGAGGGGAGAGTTCTGGGGGGAGCCTGTGGTGTCTCCCACCACGTATTGTCTCTTTAAGCTTCTCCATCTGCCCTAGGAGGTGTGTGTTGATGTTATGCCTGGTTTATGGAGCAGAGGAACTGAGGGCCACAGAGGGGAGGGGACTTGCCCAGGTCCACAGCCAGCAGGTGGGGAAGCCAGGTGTGACGCCGGCCCAGCACCCACTCGTCACCTCTGCTTTGGGCTCCCTGGGGCTGGGACTCTGAGCTCTCTCGCTTTGAGCCTCAATGTCCTATTTTTGTGGGTGGACACCCAGGGAGCCCATGTGTGGTGGGCTGAGGTCGCAGTGGGTGAGCCGTGCAGCCAGGCCTTGTTCTGCCTTGAAGCTGGGCTTTCTGTGTGACCCTGAGCAAGTGCCCTGCCCTCTCTGGGCCTCGGATGTGCCTCTCTGTATAATGAAGGTGGATTGGGGTCCCCACCTATGACTGCTCTCTCACCCCCCTCCCCGAACCTCCCCCTTGCGCAGGTCTGGGAGCAGCGACCCCTACTGCATCATCAAGGTGGATGACGAAGTAGTAGCCAGGTGAGGAGCTGGAGGGGTGGCCTGGGCGAGGAGGGCAGGGCCGGGGACGGGGGAAGGGCACCTTCTAGGCCTGCGGAGTCCAGATACCAGTTCACGGGGAAAAGAGGAGCTGGGGGAGGGTGGTACTTACCCCAAGGGTGGATTTGCAGGCCTGATGGTGGGTACTTTGCGCCCCGGCCTCAGGACTGGACAGCTGGGGCCACCAGCTCCTGTCTCTATCTGGCCCCACTGGCCTGCACCTTCCCCCTGGACTTGACGATGTCCCCGCTGGCTCCCTGGGGCTGACTCGGCAGCTGCCAGGCTGTGTCTCTCATGGTGGCCTCCCCAGGGGCGGGCATCTCACGCTTGGCTGGGCTGGCTGGTTCCCGGCCTGTTTGCTGGGTGCTGCGGGCACCAGGGTGCGTGTGCGCGTGCGCCCAGCTGGGCCTGCTCGTGAGTGTTCGTGGGGGTGTTGGAGGGCTGGTGTCCAGATATGCGTGTCCCTGTGGGTGTGCAGGCTCACAGGGTCACTGTGCATCGGTGTGTGGTCTGTGTGCATGTGTGTGCGCACACATGGGCTGCCCCGTACACACGTGTGCACTGTTGCCAGCTTATTTGGGTATCCAGGCGCCAATGTCAACGCATGTGAGGATGTGAGGGTGTTTAGTGTGTGAGTGAGTCTGGGCAGGGGGACATCGCGCTGGGTCGTGCTTGGTTCCCACCCCGCAGGCGGATCAAGGGACAGCTCTCAGCCCCGAAGGCCTGAGGGGTGTGGGTGGGCGGATGGCTGAGGCCTCGGTTCCTATGGAGACAGCAGGATTCAGGATGCTGCCGGCGCGGGTTCCGGTCCAGATGGGCTGGGAGCTGGGGGCAGGGAGCCCACATGGGGGAAGGTCAGCCGACAGCACCCCGGCTGACCCCCCATCGTCCTCTCTGTGCTCATGACGCCCCCTTCCCTGCAAACCCGCAGACTGATTTTCTGTGTTACCTCAGGCTGCTGTCTCCCCCTCTCTGGGCTCTGAGGAGAGTCCCACCTCAGGGGCTGGGGAGCCTGAGGGACTTCCAGCTGGGAAAAGGCCAGGGGAGGAGGGGGGGGGGCTTGGGAAAAAGGGACCATCTGATGGTGGGGCCCTGGGCTGGAGGGCAGAGCGTGCGCGTGTGTGCAATGTGTGCACGCCCACACGCTTTGTTGGGGAAGTGTGATAGGAAGGAAGATGGGAGTGGCTCGTGTGCGAAGCAAATTTTGCAGCCGTACATTTGGGTGCGTCTGCCCTGAGCATGCAGGTTCTTCGTTTCCTGGTGGGTAAAGGGAAGTGCGTCTGCAGGGGTGTCGGGTGAAGGTGCGCTACGTCCGTGTCTGTCTCTGAGCTTGTCTCGGGCCCTAACCCTCCTGTGGTTCCCCCCTGCTCTGGCTGCTGCTCACTTAATGCTCTTCTGGCCCCTCACACGCTCCCTTTCCCAGCCAGCACCTTTCTGTTCCTCAAAATCACCAAGCTCGCTCCTGCCTCAGGACCTTGGCACATGCTCCTCCAGCCATGTGGATGCTTGTCCTCACCCTCTCTCCCCACTTTGCCTGACTAGCTCTGCAGGAAGCCCTTCCTGACCCCTCCTGTCCCCACTCCCAGACCCAACCAGATACCACTGAGCCAACCACGGTCACAGGACTTCTTTCACTGTGTCATAGGAACTCAGGAGAGAGCACCCGCCTTCTGCGGGTGGGGGTGCTCTGTGGGATCATGGGCTTGGCATCTCTTCCTCTGATCCCCCATCACCTGCATGGCTTGGTACCCAGTTGGGGTGCTTATGAAGCGAATGAATGAATGAATGGACGGATGGAACCGTGCATGTTAGTTACTGGGTGTTTGTGTGATCCTGTGTATCTGATGTGTATAGCTGTATGTACGTGAGTGTGTCTGTGGGTCTCTGTGTGTGTCTACATGTGTCGGTGTGTAGAAACACATAGATGTGTATTTCTAGAAATTTCTGAGGCTGCTTATGTGTATCTGTGTAGGTGTCTCTGGCTTCCTTATTGTATCTGTGAGTGTCGCTGTTTCCGTATCTGTGTGTGTGTATGTGTGTGTGTCTGGGTGCAGCTTGTGCAGCCCAACTACCCCCAGCCCCCTGTACCCCCCTTTGCAGGACAGCAACTGTGTGGCGGAGCCTGCGCCCTTTCTGGGGGGAGGAGTACACGGTGCACCTGCCCCTGGACTTCCACCGCCTGGCCTTCTATGTGCTCGACGAGGATGCTGTTGGGTCCGTATGCTGGGGGCCCCGGCCCCTCATCGGGGGGGCGGGCACCCCACAGGCCCCGCCCGTGATGTCTGCCCCGTACTCCACGGTTGGGGCCGGGGACCTTGACCTGGCCCTTCCCCTGCCCCTTCCCACAGGCATGACGACATCATCGGCAAGATCTCACTGAGCAGGGAGGCGATTGCAGCGGATCCCCGAGGTGGGCGAGGGGTGTGGGTCCTCAACCAGGCAGAGGGAGGAGGGGTGGCCATGCCCAGGGTGGGCATTGGCAAGGGCATAGCAAGTGCTATGGGAAACACAGAGCCCTCAGTGGAAAATTATTTCCGTTTTTGTTTTCAAATGGGACAGAAACGGGGGTGGAGGTGTGGGGAATACCACTGGAAGGACAGTGGGTGAGGAGAAGCAGGCAGTGTAGTCAAAGAGGGCGTCCTGGAGGAGGGGGAATGAGTTGGTTCTTAAAGAGCGACTTCGCTTTGGCAAAGAGGCTAAGGATTCTCATGCAGGGTGAAGTGTGGGCCAGGCCAGAAGGAGTCTTTTGTGGGGGTTGGCTGGAGAAGGCCCTAGGTGCCAGACCAGGGTCTGGGCTTTTTTCTGGAGGTACTGGGGATCCATTGATAGTTCTTGAGCAAGACAGTGAATGGACTGGAGCCACGTGATAGGGGGATGGACTGACACGCGAGATTAGACACGTTTTCAGATCTCTGTGCTGCTCTGTGGACACTGGACCACAGTGGGACAGCAGTAGATCTGGGAAATCAATTTGGCGCCTGCGCAATAACCCAGGGAGAGCAAGCTGACGGCATCCTGGGCTTGGGGGCGGGAGCGCAAATAGAGAGAGCGAAGCGGAACTTCCGCTTCTAGCAGCAAGGGGGCACCGCGTCTTCAGAAGGGCCCTCCTGCTACATCACAGTGAGACCCTGAATGAGATGGGATTCCTAATACATTGTTGGACTTGCTGTAGAGAAGAGACACTCCCCAGTATTCTCCTCCCATCCCCCCGTCGTCAGCAAAACCTAACAGGGAGTGGTGAGCAACAGCAAGGGAATGAGGAAGGAGTTCCCCGAAAATAAATGTCAGCATCAAATCCGCAGTCAACAGGCTAAATCTTGAGCTCGGGCCAAGGCAGATGGCACTGACCCTGAGACTTCCCCATTGGACCGAGACCGAGACCCTTAAAGGGGCTCAGAACCAGCAAGCACCGCTCCTCTCCAGGGGTGAGCATCCTCATGCTGGCTTTCCCACAGAATGAGGTCAAACAAACATGAATTCACAATCAAAAATCACCACACACACCATGCCTAGTACATGGTAGGTGCTTGACACATGTTAGCGCCTGTGCCCTCCAGGAATTGACAGCTGGATTAACCTGAGCCGTGTGGACCCGGATGCGGAGGTGCAAGGTGAGATCTACCTGGCCGTGCAGATGCTGGAGGATGCGCGGGGCCGCTGTCTTCGCTGCCACGTGCTCAAGGCCAGGTATGGTCATGGTGTGGCGTGTAGGCAGTCATCTGAGAATGAGCAGGAATCCCCTCGTTGCCGCCAGCTGCCTTGGCCTGTGGGATCTCCTCACTTCTGAAGCACTTCTGTGCTCATAACCAGGATCCCATGTAGGCAAACAGTTCAAGCTCACTGGATTGCAACTTCCTGGGGTCAAAATACAAACAAAAACCTTGTTGGGTCCCCAGCGGCCAGCAACCAAAGGCCAGACACTCTGGATGGCCAGACAGATGAGTGTGGAAGCATATTAATCAAATTGTAAGCAGTAGATACCCAATTCATATAGATTTAAGCAGATTGTCTCATATGAATGATGTAGCTTCAGGCATGGCTGGATCCAGGTGCTCAAATGGTGACATTAGGAATCCATAGATACAGATTCCTCAGCTGTCTTTTGTGTTAGTTTTATTGCAAGTCTCTCCCCTGGTTGGGGCAAAGATGGCCCAGCAACCTCAGCTGCCATCCTAATGACTTGGCAGTTCCAAAAGAACTTCTATCTCTTACCACTTCCAACCGATGTTTTGGGAATAGTTCTTACTGACTCTGTCTGGGGCACATGCCTGTCTCTGAGTCGATTACACTGATTCTGATTTGTCAGGTCTGAGTCACAAGCCAGTTCCTGGAGTGGAGGGAGGGACCAGCCCACCGAAGGCAGGTGGGTTGGGAGTGAGGGAGGGGAGGTCTTGTCCCTAAGAAACATCAGGAGAATGTAAGACCAGCAAAACCCACAGTGACCCTCCAGGGGCACCAGCTCACGGGATATCCATCTTTCCTCCTGCCTGTTTATCACTGTGTAACCCCCTTTCTCTCTCTCTCTGAGCTCCCCTATCATTCTGCTTCCTTAAATACTTTCCCCCTTCCCCCCCTCATCTCCCATCTTGTCTTTCTGCCTTTTTTTCACACCTTACTCCCCCAACCTTCACTTGTAGGCCAATTCTTGCTGAGGTTGGGGAGGATCTCAATTTCTAGCTTGCTGTGTGACTTTAAAGTCCTTTCTTGCCCTCTCTGTGCCTCTCCCACCACCTCCAGATTCCTGCCCCCAGCTGGGCATCCCTGCCTGGAGTCTGGATGAAGGAGTACCAGGGGGGCAGGGGACAGGAGAAAGGACTCAGCATGGGACAGGGCCTCCTCCCCAGCCACAAGGCAGTGCAGGATCCTTGCAACAGGAAAGGGACCGATTGCTGTCGCTTAGCAACTGGGCTGGCTCCTAGGAAACCAAAGAAGGCTTTGGATGCTGATCTGTGCTGGGAGAGGAGCAGCAGGAGGAAGGAAGCAGCCCCTGGGGGGGGTCCCTAGATTTGGGGGACCTCAGGAAGGAGGAGTGAGGGAGACTGACTGGGGCGAGACTTTAGGGTTGTCATGACAACCAGAGGCAGGGGTCTCTGCCTCATGCCTTTTCTTGGGTCCTAGGCAGGGTGTGGGTATGAGTGTTTGTTGAGTGAATGACAGAGCTGAGCCCTTGCCACCTGCCAGCTGCTATGCCAAGCCCCTCACGAACATCATCTCACTTACCCTTGGCCCGTGAGGTTGGTCTGGTATTACTCCCTGTTCCAGATGAGGAAACCGAAGCTCAGGGAGGTGAAGTGAGCATTCCCAGGGTCACCCAGTCAACAAACAGCAGAGTCAGGCTTTGAATCCCGGCTTCTGGTCTCCCATCCAGGGGCTCCAAACACACTGAGGCTCCCTTCCCCCTCCCCACTACACCATCACCTGCTGGGCTTTGAGATTCAGAGCTTGATCTTTCTGTGCCTCAGTTTCCTCACCTGGAAAATAGGGGCATTACTAGTGCCTCCCCATAGGGCGGTGTCAGTCAGTAGGACGACACGGGGTTTGGACGGGCATGGTGACCGGTGCTCCCCCTGGGTCCCTACAATGGAGCAGTTCATTACCTTGGAAATCAGTGGCATTTGAATGGTCTACCCTGAACCCCTTTTCCAAGGTCCAGCTTGGGTCTTGGTCCTTGAGGGTCCTGTGTTCCCCATTCCCATCCTCATCTGTCCCCAGGGACCTGGCCCCCCGAGACATCTCCGGCACATCTGACCCATTCGCACGTGTGTTTTGGGGCAGCCAGAGCTTGGAGACGTCGGTGAGTGGTGGAGGGTAGCTGGAGAGGAGTGGGGTGTCGGGTGGTGGGGTCCCTGTCAGCTCTCTCTTCCCCTCTCCTCCCCCAGACCATCAAGAAGACTCGCTTCCCACACTGGGATGAGGTGCTGGAGCTACGGGAAATGCCAGGCGCCCCATCCCCGCTGCGGGTGGAGCTCTGGGACTGGGATATGGTGGGCAAGAACGACTTCTTGGGCATGGTGAGCACCGCCCCACCACTCTCCACGGCTCCCCACTGCCCACAGGAAGGAAAGGGAGGTGGGCTGGGTATGCGGGGGTTCAGAAGGATAGATGTGAAGGCTGCCTCACCAGGTCCAGGGGGATGGAGTCCTATTGCCCCATTGTACAGTTGGGGAGACCGGGGCTCTCAAAGGTGGTGGGGCAGGGCTTGGGGCCTTCTGGGCTGTCTTTAGCCTTGTGATAGATGCAACTGTGTCCCTGAATAGAGCTGAAAATATGCCCAGTCTGACATGCTCTCTAGCAGCTGTGTGACCTTGGGCAAGTCACTCCACCTCTCTGAGCCTCAGCTTTCTCAAATAAGTGTCCCTGGAGGCCCTTCGTGCCCTGCAGGACTAATCATTTGGGACTGGGGGAGGGAGTGGCACTGCTGCTGTGTTGATGGGACATGGTGGGGGAGGAAGAGATGGTCCCTGGCAGGCTAGGCCTCCCCTCCTTGGGTGGGCAGTCTGAGCTCTTCTTCCAGTGTTGGATGGGGCTGGGCAGGGCTCGGCTGAGGGCCTGTGCCCCCCACAGGTGGAGTTCCCCCCAAAGGTCCTGCAGCAGAACCCACCCAACGGCTGGTTCCGTCTCCTGCCCTTTCCCAGAGCTGAGGAGGATTCTGGGTAAATGTGGGCCGAGGGAGGAGACTATGTTGGGCACCATCTTCAGCCTGTGGTGGGTCCTCATGGGTGCCCACGTGAGCCTGCAAACTGTCACCATGTCACTCTGTTCACTCATTTAGCAGACGTTTGCGAATGTCTCACGGTTGTGTTGACACATGTCCAAACGAGTCCACCTTGTACCCGTTCCACCTGCGAACCTGCCAGTTCACACTTGATGTGTGATCAGAACCCTCGGTCCTTCCACACCTGCCCACACCCGTTCACACCTGTCCACACCTGTCCACGCTGTCCACTCCTGCGTGCTTGTTCACGCCGGCCACACTGCTCACACTGCCTGCCCTGGCCCATGCCTGTTTGGACCGGTTCACACCTCTTTAGACTTGGCCACGCCTGTTCACACCTGCGCACACCTGCCCCCACTCCCCTCGTTTCGCAAATCGCCATGCTCCTTACCCGCGCTCACACTTGCCCCCCTCGGCTCCCGCGCCCGCCCCTACCCGCTCCCATCCTTACGCCTGTGGTCTGCCCCCGCCAGGGGGCACCTGGGCGCCCTGCGCCTGAAAGTGCGCCTCACCGAGGACCGGGTCCTGCCCTCCCAGTGCTACCGGCCGCTGCTGGAGCTGCTCATGGAGTCCGTGCAGGGGCCGGTGGAGGTGGGTGCGGCGGACAAGCAATGGCGCCAGGGCTGGGGGAAGATCCGGGGGGGATCCGGATCCTGGCCTCCCCCTGCTTCAGGGAAACCCATGCGGGCTCTGCTGCTTTGGAGTCCCAGGGCCCTGGGCCACCTCTCCTGCCTCCTGTCCTTGCCCAGGAAGATGTTTCCAGTCCCCTGGCTCTGCTGGAGGAGTTGACCTCAGGGGACTGCCGCCAGGACCTTGCCACCAAGCTGGTGAAGCTCTTTCTTGGCCAGGGTCTGGCTGGGCCCTTTCTGGACTATCTCACCCGGCGTGAGTTGGCGAGGACCAGTGAGTTGCCCGCATGACCCTGGACCTCACTCCCCAGGGATGAATCTGCAGAGGGTCTCTGGGGAGTGAGGGGGCGCTCGGTGGAAGAGGGGCTCCTGTGTGTGCACGTGTGTGTGGAGGGGTCCAGCCAGCTGATTTTGTTACTCTCGAGCTGTGTGACCTTAGACAGATCGCTTAACCACCCTGGGCCTCTGTACTGTGAATAGAGCTGAGGTTGCAGGTCTCCTGATTCCTGAGGCTGGAAGAATCCTGAGCTCCACCTTGGGTGGGTGGGGTGAGGTGGATCGGACCCCCAAACCCCAGAAAACCCTTCCTTCTGCCCTCCCAGCCGACCCCAACACCCTCTTCCGTTCCAACTCTCTGGCATCCAAGTCAGTGGAACAGTTCATGAAGGTGAGTAGGCAGAGGCCTGGCGGGGCCCAGGGACAGCTTCAAGGGGATCCCTTTCCAGTGCTTTCCTGGACCCCAGAGCTTGGCTGGCTTCAGGTGGCTGTGGGTAGCTGAGCCGGGGTGCTGGTTGTGGGTGCCTGGCCTCTCACCCTGAGTGGCACCCTGGGTAGTGCCCCCGCCCCAGCCCTCGGGCATGCCTTGGCCTCTCTCTGAACCTCTCCCTGCATGGTGCCCCCTGCCCCGAGCTCACGGGCACGCCCCGGCCTCACCCTCAGCCCCGCCCCGTGTGGTGCCCCCCGCCCCCAGCTCGTGGGCATGCCCTACCTGCACGAGGTCCTGAAGCCAGTGATTAACCGGGTCTTCGAAGAGAAGAAGTACATGGAACTGGACCCATGCAAGATGGACCTGGGCCGCAAGTGAGCAGGCTGAGGGGGGACCCTGGCCCAGGCAGCCCCTGTGCCCCTGGAGCTGTCAGGCTGGGCCTGTGCCTTCTTCCGCCTCAAAGTCTCCCTGTGGGCACCTCATCCTCGGGCTGCCATGTGTAGTGGTTCCAGGCAGGACTCGGAAATCTGAGCTCCCTGGGTTCAAACCCCGGCTCTGCCACCGCTGGTGTGCAAGTTCCTTCCCCCTGCAGGGCTGTGAGAATGAACTGAGTTATACACGCACAGCCCAGACTGCAGGCAGAAAAGTGCCACTCCACCGTCCACTCGGCAAAACAATTCTTGAGCACCTACTGTGTGCCAGGCAGGGCTGAACACTGAGTTCACAGCCCAGGACCCATGGACAAACTTCTCTGGGGGGAGACAGATGATAAACTAAAGAAGAAGTTTCTTGCGGACGGTCAATAGAATGGAGGAAAATAAAGCTGGGGAAGGTTGCAGGAAGTGCCAGGAGCAGGGGAGGGGCTTGCCTGTACCATAGGGTGGTGACAGGGACAGCTTCAGAGGAGGGGACATTTAAGCAAACACTTGAAGGAGGCCAGGGAGAAAGTCATGTGCAGGAGTGTTCCAGGCAGGGGGACGAGCAAGTGCAAAGGCCCTGGGGTCGAAGTGTGTGTCTGGCATGTCCATGCTGAAAATGCCTTTTGCTCCAAGGTCTGTGATGGTGTGTGTGTGTGTGGGGGGGGGGCTTTTTGAGGAGGTGACATTTAAGCTGATGTGGGAGCAAGAGTGTCCCAGGCAGAGGGAACAGCACGTACAAAGGCTCCCAGACAAGAACGATCTGCCGGTGTTTAAGCAGCGGCAAGGAGCGGGTGGGAACGGCAGGAGGGGCAGTGGTGGTGGGTGGGAGGCGGGTGCTGTCTGGCCCAGTGGGGGCCGTTGGAGGGTTATAGTGGGCAGGGGCTGGGCTCCGAGCCAGAGCCGCTCCGCTTGCTCCCCCAGGAGGATCTCCTTCAAGGGCACCCCCTCCGAGGAGCACGTGCGGGAGGCCAGCCTGGGGCTGCTGACGGGCTACCTGGGGCCCATCGTGGATGCCATCGTGGACTCCGTGGAGCGCTGCCCGCCTGCCATGCGCCTCGCCTTCAAGCAGCTGCATCGGCGCGTGGAGGAGCGCTTCCCCCAGGCAGAGCACAAGGTGGGCTGGGCACTCCCACTGGGCAGATGGGGAGACTGAGGCCGGGAGGGCAGGAGCTTGTCCAGGGGCCCGTGGAGAGGCCCGGAAACTGGGCTGCATGCCAAAGTACTCTGTGGCCCATCCCTGGAGCCTGGGTTGACAGCTCCTGATTTATGCCACATTGCTCCCCGCTTCCTGTTCACGGATGGGAAAACTGAGGCTCAGAGGGGTAAAGACCTTGGCCAAGGCCTCCAGACTCCCAGCGGGGGTGTCTCCTTTCTCTCCCGTAGTTGGCCTCCCCCCACCCAGGAGTGGCCTCCAAACTGGGACGCCCCACTTTGCTGGGCTCTCACCTGGGCTGCCGGCAGAGGCACTAAGTGGGACACAGCTGTGGCAGGGAGGAGGGGAGGGGAGGCCAGCTCCCCAGACAGGCTGGCCCTTGTGGGTGGAGCCAATATCAGTGACACCCGAGTGTCCCCAGTTCTCAGCCCCCACAGTGGGAAAGGCTTGGGCAGGGAACAGGGACTTTTTCAGGCCCAGTCTGGATGGGGTCAGGGGAACCCAGGGGAGCCCCTCTCTCTGCCTCTCGGACACCCGTTCCTCCTCAGGGAAGGGGAAAGCTAAAATTACCCTTGAACATGGAGGGTGGGGGTGGTGACCTTGGGGGCAGTTCAGGGTTCCAGATGAGCCAAGTGGGGGCAGAGACCCTCCCTCTGGGCAGCTCCAGGTACCCAGCCCCCAGTAGGTCTCACTGTCAACACAGAGGTGGCCCAGGGAGTTGGCACCCACCAGGGAGGGTATTGTCTCGTGTGTGAATCCAGCCTCTAAATAAACACCTGAGCCCACTCTCAGGTTAAATACAGCCGGTGAGCATGAGGGGTGAGAGGGGCATGGCTTGGGCAGAGCCAGGTCACCCAGGATGGAGACACACCCCTTTCCTGAGTCCCCTATGCCTTACCTGCAGGTGGCCAGGCCCGGGACTCACATAGACAGGCACCCCGCTTTACAGTTTATACCAGGCAGAGGCTGGGGCTGGGGGTGCGCACGGGACAGGCTCTGGAGCCAGCCCAGCTGGTTCACTATGAGCATCAGTTTCCTCATCTAGCAAAAGGAGATAAAGCCCCCAGGCCGACCAGGATGGCCTGACCCATCTCCCATTTCGCTTCCTCTTGCACCACCAGTCTCTAGTCCTTGCTGCCTCAGTTTTCCCAGCAGGGAAATGGGTTTTCGGGGGGAGGGGCTCTCACTCGCTGCTCTCCTCGGCAGGATGTGAAGTACCTGGCCATAAGCGGCTTTCTCTTCCTGCGATTCTTTGCCCCTGCCATCCTCACCCCGAAGTTGTTTGACCTCCGGGACCAGCACGCAGATCCCCAGACCGGCCGCTCACTGCTGCTGCTCGCCAAGGTGCCAGTGGTGGGGCCCCATCCTGGGTGCTCTGAGCCGGGGGAAAGCATGGTAGGGACAGGGTGGGGAGGCCAGACTTGCGTAAGACCCAGATGAGACCCAGAGAGACCTGTCTGAAACACCACCAGCAGCCTCTATCCTGAGTGCGAAGGCATTCATTATGCTCTCTCGTTTTCTATTTTGAAACAAAATCCTGACCCTTCCCAGAGGAAAGTGGGAAGTGGGCTAGTAGTCATATACACCTTAGTATAAATTAGACCAGCCTTTGCAAAGTGGCCACATTTTGAGATTCTGATGGGCTCGAGTCCTGGGTAGGAGGCCCTGGGCTCAGGAGGGAATGGAATAATAAGGGCACTGGGGGTGTACGTCTGTCCACAGAGGGGGACAGATATTGCCCAAAGCAGGTGCTGCTAAGAGTTTCCTTTCTTTGAATACTGATTTGGGAGCCAGGATTCTGGGACTCTGTTCTGGGTACACAGAGGGCCTCCCCTCCCCTGCAGTGACCTTGGCCCTGGCATCCCCTCCTTCTTTGCCCCAGGCTGTGCAGAGCATCGGAAACCTGGGCCAGCAGCTGGGCCAGGGCAAGGAGCTGTGGATGGCCCCCCTGCACCCCTTCCTGCTGCAGAGTATCTCCCGTGTGAGAGACTTCCTGGACCAGCTGGTGAATGTGGATGGGGAGGAGGGTGAGTTCCGGTGGCCCTGCCATGTCTGGCTTGTCCCTGCCCTAGGCCATTGGGACCTGCCCTTCCTCCACCTCTCCCCCACCCCTAGCACTGAGACTGTGGACCTGTGTGTCAGCTAGTCAGTCAACTAACACTTCCCGGTGCCTACTCTGCCATTCCAGCCAGTGTAGAGATGTAGGTGGGGATTGTGGCATGGTGTTCATGGAATTGACAAATATCTATGAGGTGCCTACTATGTGATAGGCACTGTTCCACGTGCCTGGGAAACAGCAGTGAACAAGACAGAAGAAACTCCTGCTCTCCTGAAAGTTTCATCCTAGTGGAGACAACAGGCTGTAAATGAGATGAGTTAGCAAATCCTGGCCTTGTAGGCAGTGATAAGTGCAAAGGGGGAAGGGTAAAGGAGGGGAGGGAACGTTGGGGTGGGGGTGGCAGGTCAAACTGTCAGATGGGGTGGCCAGAAGTAGTCTCACTAGAGTGAAATTAAAGCCCCGAAAGAGGACAGGGAGCAAGCCATGAGGATCCTGGGGAAGAGAGTTCCAGGCCGGGAACAGCATGTGCAAAGGCCCTGAGGTGGGGACAGAGAGCAGCAGCGAGGAGGCCTGTAAAGAAGAGTGAATGAGGGGGAGCGAAGGAGAGGTGAGGGGGCCGGATTGTGCCCGGCTCTGTAGGCAGTGGGGAGGATTTGGGCCTTGACTTGGAGTGACATGGAGCCACAGGACAGTTTTAAGCAGAGTTGGGGTTGGGTCCATATCACAGTGTGGGGCCGAGGTCATCAGATAGTTGGGTCCAAGCCCTGGTTGTGACTGGAGGGGTCCCTGTGGTGCTGGGGAGGAGCCTGTGTCTGGCTCCCTGAGAGGGGCTGGATCTGGACTGACCCCAGAGGCATGGCTCCCCCTGCTGGCTGCCTGCGCCACTGCCTGCAGATCCCTCAGGCAGGAGGGGCCATCAGGCCGAGTGGACTCATCCTCCTGGCTCTACGGGAGCAGAGAATCAGCTCATCCATGAGACCCTGGACGTGCTGCCAGGGCAGGTGGAGCCTGAGCAGGAAGGGTTCACTGTCCCCTCTCCCCATTTCCCAGAGGCTGGGGGCCCGGCCAGGGCCCTGGTCCCGCCCTCGGTGACAGTCCGGGAAGGCTACCTGCTGAAGCGCAAGGAGGAGCCCACCAGTCTGGCCACGCGCTTTGCCTTCAAGAAGCGGTACTTCTGGCTCAGTGGGGAGATGCTCTCCTACTCCAAGAGTCCTGAGTGGCAGGTGGGGCTTCAGTCCACAGGGGAGGGGTTCCCAGTGGGGGCCCACTCAGAGAGCGACCTTTTGCACCCAAGGGGACACTGAGGCCCACGATGGGGCAAGGGCTTGCCCAAGGCCCCGTAGTAACTTGGCAAGTTCAAACTCAGGCCAGGCTCTGCTCACAGCCTTGGGTCAATGTGGGCCCAGGCCAGGGACAGGCGTACAACCTACACACACTCATCAGCAAATGTACTTGAGAATATGCACTGGGAGTGGCCCAGACGTACCCACCCAGATGTGGACACACACAAGACAAGGACAATACTTAAGCACCCTGAGCTGTTCCCAGCCAGGTCTCCGCCCACATACCATAGAGACTCCCATCAAACGGGATCTGCTCACCGGAGGTACCTGCCGGGCTGTTAGGCACACACGTCTGGACGTTCGTTCACTCACTCATTCACTCATCAAACACCTATTGAGTGCCTACTACGTACCACACAGCGTTCTGGGCATGGAGATACGGCAGCAAACAAGACGGAAACGCTGTTCTCATGGGGCTGCCATTCGAGTCCAGCACAGACAGAGACACATACTGGTTCTACCCACTCTGTGTACACACCACAAATAATAATAGCAAACAGTGGAGAGGGCGCCAGCGTATTGGCTCTGCTTTGTCAGCAGAGATTCTAGCTCCCTGGGTTCTAATTCTGGCTCCACCAGATGAGTGACCTGGGGGGGGGGGAAGGGGTGTCATTTATCCTCTTGTGCATCAGTTTCCTCATCTGCAAATTGGAGAGAACATTAGGCCCGGCTTCAGAAATGGGAAGCGCTTAGAATCACATTCCAAGTGCCATGGTGACAACGATGGTGGTGGTGGTGGAGGAAACTGATGCCCAGCGAAGTTGTCACTTAGAGAGTGATGAGGCAGGACTCGGGGACTCAGATACACAGGGTGAATGCCCCCATCCCCGGGGATGCCGCGTGACGCGCCCCCCCAGAGGAAAGCTGCCCCTGGGGCCCCGCGCGCCCCGCGCAGCGCCTGTGCTTTCCCGCAGATGCGCTCCTCCATCCCCGTGGCGCACATCCGCGCCGTGGAGCGCGTGGACGAGGGCGCCTTCCAGCTGCCGCACGTGATGCAGGTGGTGACGCAGGACGGCTCCGGGACGCTGCACACCACCTACCTCCAGTGCAAAGTGAGGCACTGCCAGGGTGTGTGTTGGGGGGGGAGGGCGTCCCTTGAGCCCCCCTCAGCCCTCACCGCTCCCTCCCCCTCTCCCCGCAGAACGTGAACGAGCTGAACCAATGGCTGTCGGCCCTGCGCAAGGCCAGCGCCCCCAACCCCGGCAAGCTGGCCACCTGCCACCCGGGCGCCTTCCGGGGCGCGCGCTGGACCTGCTGCCTCCAGGCCGAGCGCTCAGGTGAGGGGGCGGGGCGGACTCAGGCTCCGCCCTCCCCACCTGTCAATCAGCTGGCTGGGCGGGCTGGGCAACGTTGGGCAAGTTACTTAACCTCTCTATGCCTCAGTCTCCCTGAGTGTGAAATGGGGTTGATAACAGTGCCTACCTCCTGGAGTCTTGTGAGAATTAAATGTGAGCACCCACTATGCGCCAGGCAGCTAGTGGTACACAGGCAGGCATGAGACAAGCAGATAACCAGACACTTGTAACACAGCTTCCTAAGTGCCAAGATGAGGCTTTTGAGGCTCCAGAGAATGCTGCTGACCCAGCCCCAGGGGAGGAGATCAAGGAGGGCTTTCTGGAGGAGGTGCTGCTCAGATGTGACCTGAGGAGAGTAGGAGTGGAGCAGCGAGGCTGGACTCAGGGAGGGGTAAAGAAGACTGTCGCAGGCAGAGCCAATGCCAGGAGCAAGGGCCTGGACTGGAGACTGAGGACAGGGGGATTAAAAAGGCTCAGTGTGGCCGGTGCCTAGACTGTGGGAGGAGGCTGGAGGGAAGTGAGGCCGCTGCTCTGCTGGCGAGGGTGGAGGCAGTGGGGTTTGAAGTAGAGGCAGAGGGAGCAGGGCCTGGCGACAGCCTGCTTTGGGGGCTTCTGGAAGGGGAATGGGAGGGGCCATGGATGATGCTATGTCCCCTCAGCTGCTGGTTGTAGCCACACACACTCGGCTGTCACCCTGGGAGACTGGAGTGACCCACTGGATCCTGATGCTGAGGCCCAGATGGTGTATCGGCAGCTGCTCCTGGGGCGGGACCAGCTCAGGTGGGTGCCCCACTCATCCCACTCCATCCCCTATGACCAGCTGCCACTTAGTCATTCCTTCCATGTGCCTCAGCTGAGGTTGGGGCAGGGGAGGGGGCAAGCTCAAGGGAGGGTGGGGAAGCACCCTCGGGCGGGCCCTAGTGCAGAACTGGATCTTAGCATCTTTACTACTTGGGGCTCCAGGGACACGGGCACAGACTGTGGATGTGTCCCTTCCCCTTCCTGGCCTCAGGACCATTGTTATTCAGCGACAGGGATTTGTTCCAACTCATTACAGTGGGTTCTGAAGCTGGCTTGCATGGGTTCAAATCCTGGCCTGGCTACTTACTGGCTGTGTGATCTTGGGCAAGCTGCTCACCTTCTCTGTACCATAGTTTCCTCATTGGGAAACTAGTGTTAGTAATAGTACCTGCCTCATGAGGTGTCCTGAGGATCAAATGAGCTAATACAGGTCAAATGCTGTGTAGGCGCCTGGCCACATAGGTAGCTTTCAATAAATGGTAACTAGTAGGATGCTGTGCAATCTTAGGTAAGTTACTATACCTCTCTGTGTCTCAATGATCATCAGTACAATGGAGCTGATAGTAAGCACCTACCTCAGATAAGTTTTTGCATGATGATTGAATGAGTTAATCCATGTGAAGGGCTGAGAATAGCGTCTGGGACTATACATGTTGGCTGCAATGAGGATGTTGGTGATGCTGATGGGTCAGCACCTGTAATGTCTCCTGCAACCAGCAGAGAATCTCTGGGGCAGAGAGTAAATTGGGAATCAGGGATCAGCCTTGTGTTTCTCCCTCTCAATTTCTAGGATGAAATTCCTGGAGGATTTCAACATGGATACAAGTCCAGAGTCAGACACAGGGGACTCCAGTGCCATGGAAGGTAAGGGTTAAGGAGGTCCCTTTCCTTTGCCCTCTCTGACACTTCCCACAACCTGCCAAGCATACCCCTGTGTCCTTTAAGTCACTCTCCTGTTTCCAGTCCACCAGCAGGCCGGGGCTGTGTGTGTGGGTTCTAGTACCTTTTAGGATTCTCAGGCACAAGGCAAATCTGGAGCCCAAGAGAGCCACCGGGTGTGGGTCGTGGCAGCCTGCTCTGATCTGGCTAAGGCCCTGTGGCCCCCTGTCTCCCTCCCAGGGGCCTGTCCTGATGCCCTGGCCCGGCAGCGAGAAGCAGCGACCCGCCTGCTGGAGGTGCTCGAAGACCTAGATCGAGCCCACGAGGAGTTCCAGTGGCAGGAGGCTGGGAAGGTGGTCTCGGGTCCCCTTGGGCCCTGAGGAAATGCCACAGCCAGCCTGGGAGGAAGACTTAGGAGCTACTGGGCCTGTGTCAGTGTACCCTGTTCCAGGAGTCTCCCTGTGGCTGTCCTATACCGCGTTGATGCTGTGGCTTGGAGCTGCTGGGGATCTCCTAGTCCCATGGGCTTTAAGCCCAAAACCTGGAACATGGAAGAAGGGGACCAGCCTTGCACTGAATCAGTCACCCTCTGGGTTGAGGCAGACTGGAGTGGCTGGGATAAGGAACCTGACTCATTTGGCTCAGCCTGAGGCCTCCGCTTCAATGGAATGGTCTCTACCCACACCAATGAGGCCAGCCTGACCCTGAGCTGCTGGATCCAGCTGTACCTGAATCCCTGATGCCCATGTGGCCTTGTTGCCCCAGACAAGCACTAAACCAGCTCAGCCCTTCCTTGTTTTCATGTCTGCCAATCACTGTAATCTCACTGATTCTCCCGAACCCTGCCCTTGGCTGATGGTCCTAACCTCAAGCTCCCAGAATCAGGTGCCCTCAGAAAGAACAGGCTGGGAGCCCAATGTACAAGACTCAGACAGACCCTTGGAGTCGGGGAGACCTTGGGCCAGGCTCCTTTCCTCTCTTTGATCCTCAGTTTACCCTGGGTAAAACGAGGAGGGAGTGACTTAGATGTGTCGTTTTCCAATTAGGTCCCAGAGAGGTAGCTCAGGAGCCAGGGAGGAGTTTCTGGGACTGTGGCCCACAGCCCAACCCCCAGCCCCCTGGGGTGTCTGCTAGAAACACAGCTCCCTGGGCTCCACCCACATCTGCATCACAATCTGAAGGCGTGTGGGTGGGAGGAGTCAGGATGCTTAACAAGCTCCTCAGGTGATGTGGATGAACCTGAGATTTGAGGATCACGGGGCCGGCGATTTTATCGAAAATGTTTGCAAACACCCGACCGGTGAAACTGGAAGGGCCTCCAAGGACTCGTTTCCGGTTTTGCGTGACTATAGGACTATAGGGTGGGACAGAAACTGAACCTACCTGGCTGGGGAGAGGGTGGACCAGGATCCAGCGCTATCCCACGGGTGGCCAGCAGGGGTCGCAGCGTCAACAGCAGCCACCTGGGCTCGCGGGGACACTGCAAACGCTGATCAGAAAGCTTGTTGCACGTCCTGGGATCTGTCCCTGTCTCTCCGGAGACAGAACCTGGCCCTCCTTCCCCAGGGCAGGGGCTGGGGCTCTGAGGTACCAAGGAGCTGATATGGTGTCTCCCAGCTCTCTCCCCGACTGTGCCAGGGGCTCAGAGCTCCCGGCCTGAGTTCCTCATTGCTCGGGATTGTGCCAGGGAGCACCGTGTGCACGGCCTGGTGCCCATGCCCGAGAGGCACCAGGGAGCTTTAACCTCCGCCCTCTTGGGTAGGGTCAGCCTTTGCCGCCCTCAAACCCTCTGCCCCAGGACAGGAGAATTATGGGAACCCTGCATCTCCCGCTGCCCGAGGCTGAGAGGGGCAAAGGTCCTGGGGCCGTCCTTTGTTGCAAGCTGCTTTATGGGGTGAACCAAAGGTCCCCAGGAACAGAGCCACCCCCCTCCCCTCCTTCCTTGGCAGGAAAAGACAAGGCGAGAAGGAGAAAGACCGTTTATTTCTCCACCCACAGTGGGACTGGTAGGTTTTCAAAAGAGCAATCGCTGGCGTCCCTTTAATCCGTGGCTGACTTCCGCCGCGGCAGCCAATCAACAGAGGCGGAGCTGGTGAGTTGCCGGGGCAACAGGCCCCTGGTTGGCGGAGCCCGTCAGCCGCCCTGCCGCCCGCTTCCAAGGACGGGGAACGGGACCCTTTGCGCTCCGGGCTGCTTTTCAGACCCGCAGGCTGCAGCCTGGCCGCCTCGCCTCGCTCCTGAAGCCAGAAGCTCTAGCCTTTGGATCTCGACGTGGGGAGCGATTTGATGGAGAGGATGGGGGTGGGGAGGGAAGGCGATCGGCGCCTTTATCTGGGACAGACAGGAGGCCTGGGGATGGGAAGGGGGGAGGTGGTCAGGGTCCAGAGGATGAGACACGAGCACAGAGTAAGACACCTCTAGTCCCCCGCCCCCTGTGGCCTGCCCTTTTGCAAAACTGCTCAGTAATCTGGGGGCAGAGATGGGGGTTGGCTGAGCTTCCCAAGTGCCCCTTTGTCCCCTAGGAGCCCCCGCAGGTCCCTAAGCGCTTGACCTGAATCCCCCTGCTGGCAGACAGATGTGATAGAGACGCAGATGGGATCCGCATGGGGTGTCACAGGGGTCTTCTGTCTCTTCCCCCCCAGACTGGGGGTAAGTAGAGGCACGTGGGTGTGCGTGCATGTGTTCAACAGGACACGTGTGTTTGTGTGGGGGGGTGGCGCTCTGTCTTTTTGGTAGGGAGGTCGCTGCGGTTTCTGGTACTCTCCCTGCGAGACCCTCTCCGGGTCGGAGCTGGCTGGCTGGCCGGCCGTCTTCCCATCGTTCCCCATCGGCCACCAGCCAAATTTCCAGCAGGCTTTCGGCGTCTTCCGCAGGCTCCTCCCCAGCCCTGAACCTGGGCCAGGAGGGCACACCTGGTGGAGGGAGGCCTGAGCCGGACCAGGGGCAAAGCAGGAGGGAGGTGGGCAGCCCTGGGCCTCAGGCCTTGGCCGTGGCCTCGGACACGCCCTGGGCTGTGAGCTCGGCCAGCACGTTGTCTAGATAGCTAGCGTCTGGGTAGCCGTGGCCCGTGAGGTTGGATCCGAACTCGGTCTTGTGGTGGATCTCGTTCCAAACCACGGTGTCCGACTCGCCGGTGGTGTTGGAGGTGCCGATGGTGAAGATGAGCCTCCGCTCCCAGGCCGTGATGAGCAGTCTCAACACCTGGAGAGCGCGGGGAGGGGGGTCACAGGCAGCCCCCGATGGCTTGAGCCCCTCCAGCCCGGCGTGGCCACTTCCTTCCCTAGAATGACTCCCCCAGTAAAAAGTTCTTTCCAAGTTACCTGCCTGTTTCTTCTGGGGTGAAGGAAGGGTCTTAAACTCATGGCCCCCTGCTGTGTTTGGTTTGGACCCCACACTGTATTAAATATCCACTCTGCAACGTCCTCAGCAATATTAAAAAACCCTAGCCCGGCCAGCATGGCTCAGTGGTTGAGCCTCCACCTATAAGCCAGGAGGTCACCATCCAATTTCCAGTTTCGGGCTCCATTCCCCATAGGGGGCGTGGAGGAGGCAGCTGATCAGTGACTCTCTCCCATCACTGATGTTTCTATCTCTCTCCCTCTCCCTTCCTCTCTTTGAAATCAATAAAAACCTATTGAAAAATAAATAAATAAAATTAAAACCTGGAGATTTCACATGAAAATCAGAATTTCTGGCTTCTCTCGAAAAACAGTAAAAGCAGACAAAATCTATACAGTAGTGTGGTGGTGAAAAGCCTGGACTACTTGGCTAGTAAATACAGGCTCCGTCACTTAGCTGTGTGACCTTGAGAAAGTTACTTGCCCTCTCTGAGCCTCTATTTCTTTATCTGTAAAATGGAGGCAAGACCTTGACCTCAGCAGTGCCTGGCAGGGCCAGACGCACACTAGATGGTTATGGTCAATGCTGGTGTGGGGAGGAGTGTGGGAACAGGGACTGGGGGTAACAGGCACCACAGGCCCGGCTGACAGTGGCTGGGGCCCTGGCCCACAGCCTTGCAACTCCTACCTTCCGGCCCTTCTCGTTGTTGGGCAGATAGCAGTGCCGAGGGAAGCCTCTTGCAGTGAACTTCTTCCCTGGGTTGGGGTGCTCCGGGCCCTGTGGGGAGGAGCAGCAGGGGCTTGAACCCCAGACAGGTGTGGGGGGCCTGTGGAGGGGTCAAAGGAGTTGGGGTCATGGGTCCGAGGGGGGCTCACCTGGATGCCTGTGGGGATGTCATAGACAATGCGGATGGTCTGGGTGTCAGCGAAGCCAGGCAGCGAGTGGGGAATAAGGTGGAACTCCATCTTCCCAGGAGGCTGAGTGCCCGTCTTCTCTCCGTAGATGGCCTTACAGGTGGGGCACTGCAAGCTGCCATCCTGGGGCAGGGGAGGCTGGAGGTGAGGTCCCCAGGCGTCCCTGCTCCGCTGGGCTCCCTTGCCTGCTCCCCACTCACTGTCCCCCCCAGCCCACCTTGTTGCCATTGGAGTACATGGCCACGAGGCACAGCAGGTGGTACATGTGGCCACAGCGGCCCAGGCGGCCCACGAGCTCGGGCCTAACACCCTTGTGCCGGAGCACGCCCTCGTAGCCGGAGGCCGTGACCAGCCGCTCCATGCAGATGGTGCAGTCCTGCGGGGGACACACAAGGGGAGATTGAGGACATCCATGTATCACAGGGAGAGAACATCCCGTCTACCGAATTCATATATATGGCTCCCTCACACTCCTGTCTGGAGGGATTAAAGGGCTATCAAAAGCAAAACTTAAAAAATATGGGTGAAAATAAGATACAAAAACTGTTGATCACCAAAAGATGGACACCTGTGATTCTATTAAACTCCAGCGTTTCTGTTTATCAAAAGACATTGTAGAGATAGTGAAAAGGTAAACCCACAAACTGGGAGAAGGGGCTGTAACACACAGAACCACTAGTAATTCACACTGTAGAGAGGGGAAAGGGGAGAGAGGAGAGGGGAGAGGGGAGAGGGGAGAGGGGAGAGGGGAGAGGAGAGAGGGGAGAGGGGAGAGGGGAGAGGGGAGAGGGGAGAGGGAGGACTCTCTTCTCTGCAGGCAAGGCCAAAGGCCCTCCACCCAGGTCCCTCCCCTCCCCCAGGACTCACCTCATCAGGCGGGTTCTTCACCTTCTGCATGTACCTCCGAACCACATCCTCAGGGTTCTTACCTGCAAGGACACAAGGGGATGGGCTTGAGGTTACCCAGAGCCTACCCCTGAGGCCTCGGCTCAGGATGGAGTCAGGGGTTAGAGGTGGGATTAAACTTCAGGGGTTGCTGCAGGTTAGATGCAATTGGAGTTGGTGGCAGAAGGGTTCAGGGAAACGGGAATTGAGATCAGGAGATGGAGGCGAGGTCATAAGTCCCAAGAACAAACTGGAGCTGAGGGGTGAGAGGGATTGTGGACAAGGGGTCGTGGGGTTAAGTTCAGGGGTGAGGATGGGGCGCGGAAGGCCTACTCTTCTTGAGGTGCTTCTTCTTGGTCTTGCGGCACACCCCAGGCACGCCGGGCACGGGCTTGACGTCGCTCTTGCTCACGGGCGGGGGGTGCAGGATAGGTTTGGGTGCTCTGGTCAAGCACACGGGCAGCCCGGCGGCGCACAGCAGGATCCCGGTCATCCCTGGGGGCGTGGCCTGAGTCAGGGGCGGGGCTCCCTCCAGGCCCTGCCCACCGCGCACTGCCACCCTCCTGTCATTGGGTGTAGCTTGGGGCCTCTCCCTCAGGCTCCGCCCACCTGCTTGCGTCCAGGGATCCCGGGGGTTCTCAGGTGGACGCGTGGAGTGTGCCCTGGGGACCCCCTCCAGGCTCTTGGAGAGCCTTCTGCAGGCCCCGCCCACCCCGGTGTCATGGCCCAATGGGAGAGGGCGTCCTCTGGGCCCCGCCCACCAGCTCGTTAAGGGGCGGAGTCACGGGGTCTGCAGGTGAGGTTGCCCCCTCGCGGGCCCCATCCCTCTCTGGAGTCCTGACCAGGACCTCACCTGCCAGGGCCGGGTGGACTGGCCCGGTACCGTTCAAGTTCTTCACCGGGAGCGCGGGGACCCTGACGGGAGAAGAGAAGCTGCAATCCCCACACTAAAGCATCGAGGGACCCTGGTTTGCCTTCTGGCTCTTGCTCCCGGGCACAGTCTGACCACTTTGTCACAGTCATCTAGGATGACCCCCAGGGAACTCAATTTCTACTTTCTGTGATAAGGTGGGGAGTGGCCAGGATCTCACTCCGGTTATGATGAACCCCTAGACTTGGTACAGGCTTTTCTCCAATCCACAGCCGGTCTCCTCCCCAGTGAGAGCACTTGGGTTCCAACGGCCCCCTTTCACTGGCCACTGTGCCTGAAACTCAACTCTTAGTGATTTAGTCAGTCCAGCCTCTCTCGAAGTTTGCTCTAGGAATCACTAATCCCCATAAAAGGTTCTGGGAAAGAAGGATTCTGGGATCCAATAAGTTAGGAAACACTTCAAAGTCTTCCTCTTGGAAAATTCACAACATACATGAGCATATTAAAGAATCTGATAAGTCCTGCACAAGGAAATATGGTTAGCGATGGTAAACCCAGGTTTTCCAAAAACGTTTGACAACGGATATTTTTTGCATCTCTGCAATATCTACTGATGCCAGTTACTGAGACTAAGGCATTGTTTTAGATCTCAGCTGCCCTACACTTTCTGTGGCTCCTTCAAAACCACAGAGCCCTGGGTTAAAAAGTCAATCTTGCTCCTGGGAAGAGGGTGGTGAGTGGGGTGTGGCAGTTTTTTATTTACCTATCAGCGAGCTGGGGGACAGCCCCAAGGCGGCCCCAGACCCTCTCAATCTGCAGGCTCCCTGCGAGAACCCAGGGTAGCATGGTTCCCATGACACCTGAGTGTGGGAACCACCTGGGCCCCCTTTTGATGTGGGATGTGCCGTTTCCTCCGAGTCAGTGAGAACATCCTCCTGCCCTGGACAAGAGACTGCTGCCCGCAGGCCTCCGGGAAGGGGGGCCAGCCTTCACTCTCTGCTCCGCCCTTTTGGGGCCCAGCCTGGCAAAGGGTCAGAGCAATCCTTAAGCGTCCCTAACATGCACGGTACTACCCCCACGACAGGCATCACCAATCAATCCCAACACCCCTATCCACTGAGCTGAATGCAACTTCAGAATCCTCCTCAACACAGCTGCAGGTAGTGACCACCATGTAAGCAGAGACGGCACATGATGAAAACTATTCACGTTTATTCTGCAGGTGATGGGACTGAGGCCCAGAGCGGGAAAGTGACTTCGCTAGGGTCACCCAGCTGTCTCTGGGTCCTGGAGTTTTTGAGGTAGTGGCCAGGGTGAGCCTACCAGGTTGATCTGTGGGGCCATCTGGAAAGGAGATCTCTTTGCCCTAGAGGTGGGCTAAAGCCTGTGACCTGGACCCTGGAGCTGGCTCAGCCCAGAGCAGGCTGCACAGCGGGTCCATGTGTTTGCTTGGGTCACTCCTCTCTCTCCCAGGCGGCAAAGCAGTTCAGGGCCCCAGGAGAGCAGGAAGCCACACTGACACTCCCTTCAGGGCAGCTGAGTTTCCATTCCTCTACCTAAATTTGGCCTCCCCCATCCCCACGCGTCCTGCAGGCCCCAGGCATGCCAGATCCTCTGATGATAGTTTCCAAGTCCCCCGATTGGTTTCAGGAGCCCTCAGAACACCTGGCACTTACCCAGGGGCCCCTGGGGAGGCCTAGGGGGCTCAGGCCTCAGTCATTTGGGTCCAAGTTGGTGAGGAGGGGGCAGAAGTGAGAATGCCATGTCATGGGGAAAAGGAAATTGAACAGTGCTTGGTGGGCATTCCCATGTTCCCTGGGCCTGCTCCTATCCCCTGTCCCCTTTTGGTGCCAACTCCGCCTGCACCTGAACCCCTGCTCTCTACAGTCCTAGGGCTAACTAAGTCCCCACCTCCACCTCTCTGCAGAACCCAGAAGCCTGAGGACATTACCACCACAGCTCTGGGGAGACTGGGTGCCCCACGGATCCAGTGAAATGCACAAGTGTCTGGCTGCTGTCTGGAGGCCTCGATCACTTCCCCTTTCCACGCTCCAGCACCCGTCTGCCTGGCCAAGCCTCAGTTCCCCCTCTGTCAAACAGGACCTCTCACCCTGCCTCCATCCACTCCTAGGGATGAAAGAGTGCAAAAGTCCCCCAGGGATACATTTGGAGGGATGGTTGTCACTTGGGGGTCAGATTTTCTAGAGGCCTGGGGCTCAGTGGCACTCTCCCCTGCCCTCTTGGTTTCCCAGCCTGCCCAGTGCAGCGCTCTGTGGGGGGAGCCCAGTGTTGAGGAGAGGAGAGGGGAGGGGAGGACCGGGCTGGCGGTTCCCACGGCCTGGGGTGGCCTCCTGCAGACAGGGGTGTGTGGTTTGGCCTCCCAGGGAGCGGGGCAGGAAGTGCTTCAGGTTTGCGGGTGGGGTGGGGTGTTTGGTTTGACCTCGTGATGAGGTGGTGGGGAAACAGCAGGCAGATGAGCTACAGACACTGCACACCCTGGAGCCGGGAAAGGGGGAGGGCGGGCAGGCCAGAGGGACACGGTGAGGGTGAGACTTTTCATGTTGCGCTTTTCAGCCGTCTTTTTTATTTTTATTTTTGAAGCATTTAGATGTAACACCTATTAAAGAACTGCAGAAACAGAATGTGGATTCTTTGAAGTAAAAACGTAAAAATCACTGCTAGAAATTCAAAACAAAAAGGAAAACACTCAAACACACCCACCACATCAAAGCCCACCTGCCCACCGGCTCCTGCCTCCTGCCTCAGCCCTACCTGCAGGCTTTTCTCAATATCCAGTGACCCTGTTACAACAAAGTGACACCAGTCTCTCTCCGGCTCACAACTCTGCCGGCTCCCGTCTCACTCACAAGTAAAAGCCAAAGGCCTCAACGCAGCCCTCAGGGCTCTGGAGGACTGGCCCCATTTCATCTCTGACCTCCTCTCCCACTGCTCGCCCCCTGCAGCCTCGTCAGCCACACTGGCCTCCTCCAACATACCAGCTGCGCTTCTGCCCCAGGGCCTTTGCACAAGCTGTTCCCTCTGCCTGGAAATCTCACCCCAGTTCTGTGAGTGGAGTGCTTCTCAACCCCCTTCAGTCTTTGCTCAAATGTTACCTTCTCAGGGAGGCCTTTTCTGACCTCTTTCTTGAAAACTACATCCCTCCCACCACTCCCTACACCCCTTCTTTTCGTTATTTTTACTCTGTAGCAGTCACAACTTTACCATATTCTAGAATTTATTTCGTTTATTGTTAGTCTCTCACTAGAACGTGAGCTCCAGGGTGGCAGGGGTGGTCCATTTTGTTCATTGTATTTGCAGGGCCCCAAACAGGAGAAGGGCAAGCAAAGGAAATAAACAAGTAATTGACAAAAGGAGGCCGCACTCTGCGCAGGAAACAGGAAGAGGTTCTCAGGCTCAGGAAGAACCGGGGCTATGGAAACTCAAACTGCATCTCGATGGCACCAATGAGGCTGGCGACAGGGAGGGAGAGAGGAGCACCCTTCTCCCGCTGCTCCAGAGTGGATGTCAATGGCGCAGACTTGAAAGCGCCACTTGGACATCTGGCCTCAAGCTGGACAGTGGCCTGTGTTGTCAGCCTCACTTCACAGGTGCAAAAGCTGAGCACCAGAGAGGGCAGTGAGCTCAGCTGGGGTCACACAGGGAGAGGTGTTGAAGCAGGGCCCAAACTCAGCCTCTGCTCCAGGGCCCGACACCCTGTGGAATCAGGGCCACGGGGGGCAGGGAGGAAGGGTCTCTGGGACCATGGCTAGAAACTTGGACACCCCAATACCCTGGCTGATGGGGGGATTTTGAACTAGAGTCCTAACTGTGTGACTTGGAGCAAGTGCTAGACTCCGGGAGCCTCCGTTTCCTCACATGAAAAATGGGGACAACAGGACCTGCCCCCTTGGGTTTCTGTGGGAGTTAAAAGAAGCGATGTATGTAAAAGCCCCAGCACGGAGCTCACATGATGACATGTGAGTGCTCAGTACAGAAAAACAGGCCTGCAGCTGTCCCTTCCCTCTCCCCTTCGCCACGTGGGGTGGAAACTCTGAGTCTGCCCCGCAGCTGTGTTCCAAAGTGCTGGACGCTGCCCTCTCGGGAGACAGGGCGGATCTTCCCCACCCCTGCGTGTCCCCCAGGCCTCGGCTGCCAGCTGGCTCCCCGCCCTGTCACGGGGGCCAGTGGAAAAAACCCCAACCATGGAGACACTCTGCCCCCACTGGCTGTGTGGCCTTGGGCAAGTCAGTGGGTCTCTCTGGGCCTCCACGCTGTTGCGTATCCCGGGCTGAGGCGAGGGTGGGGTGTGAGAACGGACTCGGAGCCCTCTAAAGAGTCCACGTCTCTCTTCCATCTGATCACACGCAATGATTTTGAATGATTTTAAATTCACGTGTGAATGGTGGTGGTTTGAGCTCCGTTTGGCAGATGGGGAAACTGAGGCTAGGGAGGGAAAGCTGTTTGCTCAAGGTCACCCAGCTGGGAAAGGAAGGCGAGAGGCCTGGACTCTGGGCCTGTTTGAGTCCTGCTTGGCAGAGAGGGAGGGTGGAGAGAAGGGAGCAGAAGGGAGAGAGAATTGAGAAGGAAAACGTGGGAGAGAAGGGGTGACAGACAGACAGACAGACAGAGACGGGGAGACAGAGAGACATACACAGAAAGAGACCAAGACTCAGATATGGAAGGGGAGTTACAGAGACTGTTCGCAGTTGAATTGTGTTCCCCAGACCGCGTCTTGTTGAGTTCCTAACGCCCAGTCCCTAGTCAGTTTGGAGACAGGTCTTTGCAGAAGGGATTCCAACGAGGTCACTAGGACAGGCCCTAACCAGCATGACTGGCGGAGACTGTGGGAGGGGCCACGAGGGTTCTGGGGGTGTTGGGGACCACAGCGGGGGTAGGAGCCTGGCTGCCTGGCTCCTCAGAGACCCTAACCCTATCCCCTCATTGGCTGCACCTGGGGCTCGATTGCCTCAGCAACAGGAAGCTTCAGCTGGGAGGAACCAGGGTCTGCCACCCCCATCCTGCCTTCCTCCCACTCCTCTCACTCAGCAGCAGGCTTTGGGGGTCCTGTGCCTGCCCCCTGAGCCAAGAGTATTTTGGGTTGGCATTCCTTGGAGATGAGGTTTGGGGGACCTCGACACAGGCTTGTCTCGCTGGGGAGGGTAGGTTAGAGGGGCAGAGGTGACACTGGGTGGGGTCTGCATGTCTAGGAAGGGATGAGGGAGGCCTTAGGGAGGGATAAGGGAGCCCTTGTCAGTCCCTACTCCCCCTTTCCAGGACAATGTCTGGTCTCAGAGGGTCAAAAACAGCTCCCAAGGGGAGGAGGGACAGAAAGATATAGACCGGGTGGGGGCACATGGCTGGGGAGAAGGGAATTCTGGTATGTCATAGGGGACATGTTTAATGATCAGCACCCCAAGGCCTCTTGAGCTCAAGAACACTTTATAGCTCCCCACTGCTGGCAGCACCAAGCCCAGGCTCCCCTAACGCTCCACAATCTGGCTCAGTAATTCCACTTGGGAAAAACCTCAGCCCCCAGTGTTCTAGCAGGGAACTCTTCCCCTGCGTGGTGTCCAGAGCCTGCTGGATTCAGTCCCACCTCCACCTTTTCCATGTACAGTACCCCTGGCTAGGGTACCCTTCCCCTTCTCACATCCCAGATCCCCTCATACCTCTAGCCCTGAACGTGCCATGTCCTAACCCCACTGAAGTTATGCATGCTGTTTCCTCTGCCTGGAACAGCCTTTCTGCAGATCTGGCTGCCTCCTCAGAGGAGTCTGCCCTGACCACCCCATTCCCGCTCAGCCACACTGCCCCATCCCACAACATCCCTAGCACTTCCCTCTCTGTGCAGTGATTGTGTTCATTTACTCATTTAATTCCTCTACGTCTGTCTCACCATCAGTCTGGACCCTGTTTGTCTTGTTTGCTCTGTGAACCCGCACCCATAGTACATGTCTGGAGAATTAGTACTGAGTAATAAAAGCTGAGTAATTCCCAGCCTGCTCTAAAACAGTGACTTTCACAAATTTCATCAGCAACTGAGAGATTCACTTCACCTGGCAACCCATCAAACACGTAGAAACGATGCAAAAGGTTCACGGAACAGTTCTTACCGTTACCCGCATTTTCTACTCTACGCTATTCCGTTCCATTCCCAGAAAATTCTGGTCACAACCTTCCGATTTCACAATCCACTAGTGGGTTACAACAATACAGCCCCAAAGAGAAGGTTCTCAGCTTCTTGCTGCAGAGGTCCCCAGAACTCTCCTGGTTCTGCCCCTCCCACACCCACTCCAGTTTGTTGTCCACTCTGTCATCCTGGGGCCCTCCAGCCCCCCCTTTTCATCAGGGAGCCGGAGCCAGGTTGCTATCCACAAGGAGCCATAATAAACACTCCAGCCTCCGGATCCCCAGGAGGGTGAGCCCCTCCTGCAACACTTCCCGGAGAGGCCCTCTCGACCTCCTGAGGTCTCCTCTCTGCTGGCACTGGGCCTGCCCCAGGGGAGTGGCCTGGAGGGGAAGGGAAGGGTGAGGCAGGCAGGTGGCAGCTGCTGATCTTCCCGTGGAAAGTTACACACCCCTGCACCCCATACCAACCTTCCTCCCAGATAACAAAACCAGTCCTCACTGTCAGCGCTAAACCGCGGTTATGTGTAGCCGCTACCTTCAGGTACACAGCCTCTCCACATGATGGGGGTTCCTGCACCCATTTCACAGATGATGAAACTGAGGCTCCATGAAGGGAGCCCCAGATATCACAGCTCAGAAGTGGCCGAGAGGAGATCTGAATCTAAGTAGACTCTCAAAAAGGGACAGAAGGCACCCTACTTGGGGGTCCCTTCCCTTCCCAAGGCCTCAGTTTCCCTTGGTGAAAGGGGAGGCCTGGATGAGGTGACCTCAAAGATTATATCCAGATACGACCTTTGCCGGTCTCAGGTCGTCACGGTCAGTGCCCTGGGCCAGGCTGCAGTGATACAAGCAGAGCTGGCTTTTGGCGCCTGCCCCTGCTCGTCAGGATCACGACCCACACTCCACCTGGTCTTTTCCCTTCTGGGCTGTCCCAAGGTCAAGGCTTCGCTCCTCCCTCTCACTCCCACTTCCTCGGGGCCAGGTCTCCGCTGAAACTGAGTCTGGGCGAGCAGCTGACAGGCACACTGGGTCGCTATCCCGGGACTTCGATGCCTTAATCCAAGGATTTCCACTCTTGGTAACCCCCAGTTCCCTTCCTCAAGGAAATCCCACTGGGAAATCCTGTTAATTCATAAGATTCCAAAAAGGGCCGCTCAGGTTAAAACAGGAGCAACAGGCCGGCTCCTGGGTGCCTGACTTCTCTCATCCATCACCCTCTCCTGCCACTATCTCAGCTCGCCCCAGGAGTCCCCAGAGCCCAGTTTGAAAAACACAGTCGTATTAACTCAAAGTAATGGCGATAATTCAGGGGAGGCCTATGGGGGAAATATTTTGGATGAGCGGCTAGTGCTGGCTGAAGCCTCCACGCCAGACGGGCATGGACTGGGGCAGGGGGCGGAAACCCTCCAAAACTTCGAAGACAACACAACACAGACTAGAATCCCACACAGGTCTGTTTCAGTCCCTGCTCTCCACCCGGGCGACCCTCAGAAAGCACCACTCCTCTCCCGCCTCAGCTTCTCCATCTGTCACCTGGGCACGACAGAATTATGTGGAGTAATAAACGAGAGAGGGAATACACGCCCTTACTGTCGCCGCTACGGCCCCACCACTTGTGAACGGCGTGATCCTGGGAAGCTGCGGACCCTCCCCCATCGGGGTCTTCCTCTGCCCATTGGGGATGACAATGGCACCTACCTCATGGGTCCTGGTGTGTGCAGGCAAATGAGCGGGGACACATTAAGGTGCTTAGTTAACGCCTGGCACAAAGGGACTACTTAACAGATCAGGATTATTGCTATCTCTGCAGTTCTCTGCCCCTGGCCCTGCTGGGCAGCCACCCCCGTGCCAGGGGCCCCTCTTACCCTGGCGGGATGGAGGCGCGCGCGCTCACGCTGGTAGCGCGCTGGGGTCCAGGCCGGTTGAGGTTGTTCTGGCCCGGGGTGGGCGCACCGCTGGGGGCGCTCGGGCTCCGCGGGGGCTGCGCGGGCTCGGTGGGGCCGACGGCGGGCGCAGCCCAGAGCGAGGCTCCAGCGAAGGTAGCGCTGGGGCGCACGGCGAGCGCTCCGGGGGGCGCTCCGGGGGCCGGCGGCGGCGGGGGCGGCGGCGGGGCGGCGGGGGGCGCCTTGCGGCGCTGCGAGGCCAGGATGGCGTTGGAGGCGGCGCGCGTGCTGTTGACCAGCAGGCACTGCTGGCAGGAGCAGGGCTGGCCCGAGCTGGCGCCCACGGGCCACGACTGCGACTTGGGGATGGAGCCGACGGTGAGCGGGTAGGCGAGGTCCAGGCGGCGGCGCAGCCGGCGGCGCCTGCGCGTCTGGCGGTTCATCTGCGACATGCTGTTGAAGTAGATGAGGTAGCAGAAGCCGAGCGACGAGAGGTCGAGCCACGGGTGCTGCTTCTCGTAGGCGTTCTGGATGGTGATGCAGATGTCCATGTCGTAGGCCGTCCAGGCGCCGCCGTCGCTCTCCCACTCCCACACGATGCCCTTGCCCGGCGCCGACGACGGGTCGTAGAAGTTGCGCCGCACGGGGCGCATGGTGCCTGCGCTCACAAAGGGCAGGGGTCAGGGCCCGGGGCGCGCGCGCGGGGAGGGGGCGAGAGGGTCCCCGCGCGGGGGGGCGGGGGGGGGCGCCTCTGCGAGGCGAGCCAGGCGCGGGAGGGGCCGGCTCCCTGCCCCTCTCAGGGTCAGGGCAGGCGCTGAACGAGTGGTCATCACGGGCCTGGGGGGCAGGTGGGGGACGGGGCGGGGGGCTCCTCTGGCAACGTCAAGCGGAGTCAGCACCCGCGGTGGGGACAGAGATCCACGCGGACACGCGGGGAGGGGGGGCATGCAAACCTTCATGAATTCACTCATTCATGCCGTGATTCTTGCATTAGCCCACTCATTTGTTCCCGCGCTGGCTCCCACACCCATTCACTCTGCAGGCCTCTCCAGAGGCCCCTGGCCCCGCAGGCAGCCAGGGTGCTTGGGTTCATGCCCGCACCCACCCGCTCCTTTCCCAGGCATTCAGTCACTCCTTGATGTACGGCCTCCCTGCTCTCAGACCTGCACCCCCGGCCTGTGCACCATGTTCCTCCCCTGGCTCCTTCCTCCCGTGTCTCCGCCTGGTCTACTTTCTGTGTTACCTAGTTATCCTGTTTTCCGTCTCCTCTGGCTAGAACATCACGGCCCCAAAGCAGGGACACTGTTAGCCCCCCAGCGCCTGCACCGTCGGTGCTCCCTAGGTATTTGTTGGACGCTTGAGTGAATCAGCGAGTTCAGACATTGGTCCGTTTTACTCAATTATTCTTTTGTCCCTGGTGCCTTTTGCTTAGCCCTGCGCCCGTCCATTCCTCTGTCCAGGCGTTCGTTTTTGTATTCGCCTGGCGGTTCATTTGCTCCTTCCTTTAACAAACATTCGCTGACCGGCTGCTCTTTGGAGGACTCCCTGCTGAGTGCTCATTTGAAAAGAACATAAAAAACTGCTTGATAACCCAGCCAGGTGGGTATGCACGCCCCCATCTCAAAAGCGAGGGCGCAGAGGCTTCGCTCCCAACCACTGCTCTGTGACTCCCAAAGCTCTAAGTGCTCCCCGAGAGCAAGGCCCCATAGGATGCTAGGTTAAGCAGAGATACCCAACATCCAGGCTGCAGGACTTCTCAGAGCCTTTAGCCTGCTCTGGCCTGGGGCCAGTGCAGAAGATTCTTTGGCTGGGTTTGCTTGCACACCTGCAGGAAAACTGCAAACTTGGCTGCTCCTCAACTGTGGGCAAGTCCCTTAAGCCCCCCCCCAGGTATCACTGGCCCCATCTCGAAAATGCAGGTGATGCTAGTTTATGACTCACCCTGTCCCTCACACAGGGCTGCTGGGAGCAGCGGGTGAGAAGAGCCACAGAGCACAGGGTGTGGGCAGGGCCCCAGGGCTGGGAGGCAGGCAGGCCTCATTTCAGGTCCTGACTGCCTGCCTTTCCAGCTCCATGACTCTGGTCAGGTGACTCAACGGCTCTGAGCCTCACTGTTCTCATCTCCAAAATGGGCACAAGCAGACCTTCCTGGTAGGGTTGATAAAAGAATCAATCAAGATAAATACTGTCTTATTGCTGATGATTCCAAAATTGGTCATAGAGGGTAGAGAGGTCCGGCCTCTTTGCTGAGAGCCAAACGTCTGCATCCGGCTGCCTCCTCGGCACCTTCCCAGCACCTTTTCATTTTTTTTAAATTAAAAAAAATATATATATATATGTTTATTGACTTCAGAGAGAGGAAAGGATAGGGGGAGAGAGAGAAACATCAATGATGAGAGAGTCATTGATTGGCTGCCTCCTGCACACCCCCAACTGGGGATCGAGCCCACAACCAGAGCATGTGTCCTGCCCGGGAATCGAACCCTGATCGCCTGGATCCTAGGCCGATGCTCAACCGCTGAGCCACGCCCGGCCGGGCTCCCAGCATCTTTTCAATCTTAGCTTTGCTGAGGCAGAGCTCTGGTCTTTGCTCATGGCCGAATCCCAAGCGCCTAGCATGGTGCCTGGCACACAGCAGGCCCTTATGACCATGTTTCCATTGGTAATTGGCACCTTCTAGGTGCCTGGCCCGGGAAGCTGCAGCCAGATGGATGGGGACCCGTCATGGTCCATCGTTCTCGGCCCCCCTCCACCCCTCGCTCCACCTTGCTCAGGCTTCTTTCTCCTGAGCACACACTCTGACTGTCCTCACTTGGGTCCCTACCCGGGGCTGAAGCAGCTTGTCCTCTGCTGTCTCTGTTAGAATTTCTTTGCCCTCTGTCAACTGCCCAGGCCCTAAGAGCTGGGGAAATGGAGGCACAGAGCTGTAGCTGCTGATGTGAGAGGAGGGAGGGCGTGGGTCCCTGGGCTCTGGTAATGTTCCAGCCAATCACATGAACGGTTCCCCGGGGCCTCTGGGGCAACCTCATTCTGATGCCTGATTTATCATTTTAATTGAGTGTGTGCATATTGATTTTTTCCCTTGACAACAGAGTTCTCCCAGGGCAGGCCTGAGAAGGGATGAGTTAGAGGGGAAATCCCGGGTCCTGTTCCTGCCTCTGCTTCTGAGTCCTGGCTTTCTCCTCCCAGGGCCTCAGTTTCCCTGTCTGCAAAATGGGGGTTCATATAGATCATCTTCATGTCTTATGTGCCTGAAGTACCACCACTAACCTACTGCTGAGGGTTGAGGTGCTGTGTTACCTGGAAGGTGTGACCCCTGGGTGGGAAGGGAAGGAAAAAGAAGGGATGGGAGCTCGTTGTATTTAACCACCTCGTTGTGCCAAGTCTTGAACTGGGCAGAGCAGGGTTAGGAGTGGGAGGGGCAGAGTGAAGTGGTTGAAACAACTCAAGTTTCATAGGCCATGTGCAAATTCTGGCTCCACATATAGCCTCAGTATTCTCATCTGTAAAATGGGGGTAGTAACACCTACTGTGGGACAAAGTAAGAGAATGTATGTCATAGGTGCTTAGCAGTGAGTGGGCCTATAGTAAGTGCTCGATGAATGTTAGCTAAGATGGCTATTGTTATTACCCACATTCACCCTCTCCCAGCCCTTGTTCACTTTGCGAACTCCTATTCACCCAACAAAACCCTCCACGTGTTCTCCTCCTCCAGGAAGTGCTTTTCTGTTCTGCTGCAACATAGCTTTTTGTTGCATGTCTATCCTTGTACTGTCATTCAATGATTCATTTTTGTTCTTAATCTTCCTCACTGGTTGATGGCTTTCAGGAGGACAAGAACCAGATCAGCATTACCAGCTCCAGGCACAAAGCCTGCCACAAAGGAGGCATCTGCAACTGAAACAGGCAACCTACTTGGCACAGGTCAGGGCTCAGCTGGAGTGGGAAAGAGGAAGATTCAGTCTTCATGGAGAGGGAGTGGAGACCGGAGCAGAAGCCAAAGCACACAAGGGCCCCCCAGGGGTAGGGGTGGGGACATGGCTCCTAAGGGCAGTGCAGGCCAGCTCTGCAACAAAGGACTCTGGGAGCTCCTCCGGGCCAGGTCAGGGCCCGCCAGCCCGGCCGCCCTCTCTCCAGGGCTCTCTTTACCAGGTATCGATTTTCCTGCCTGTTTACTGGTAGTTATTAAAGGCTGCGTCCCTGGAGTCCTTTTCAGACGAGATTGGAACCTGGAGAGCTGCAGTAATTAGGGCAGCTGCCGTCGGCCCCGCCGGGCCCGCACCCGCAACGCCGCTGCTGCCCGCCTGCCCGCCCGGCCACCTCTCCGCTCCCGCTCCCCTGGCCCTGGACCAGGCTGAGGGGGGCCAGCTGCTTCCCTGGTGACCTGCCTGGGCTGCGATCTCGACATTTCCAAGGGAGCCGAGGCGGAAATATCCCTTCTCCTCCACAGTGGCCTTGGCCTAGATTTTCAGCCAGAACAATGGGTCTAAGATGCGGCTGGAGGTTCTTCAGCCCAGGGGAGGGGGAGGACCTCAGACTGGTAGCTCGGAGACGCGGCTGGGCTTTCTCATTGGCCCACTCTGCGGGTGCCCTTGAGCAGCCCCCCCCCCTTGGGCCTCGAGGGCACCCAGCTGCGCTGGCCACCAGGGCCTGCGTCCCCATGGCAGTCAGGAACCTGTGTCAAGCACGGACCACTTCTGGGACTGTTTTTGTGCGCCTGCTTTTGTCTGTCCCCCACCCACCCCCGCCGTCGTGTTTTCGGAATGTTTGGTTGAAAAATTCCAATCTTGTTCCAGCTGAACTGAGGGGAAAGGGGCTCTGGCCAAATGTCAGCAGGAGGATTGCAGGAGCTGGGCCCCTGAGACCGGGTGTGGGGGCGGCCACAGCCACGGCAGCCAGTGACCAGCGAGATGAGACCCTGGGGGAGCCAGAGACAGGGAGAGATAGACACAGAGACGGAGAGAGACTGCATGTAAGAGAGACTGCCGGAGGCCAAGATCAAAGTGGGAAACGCTGAGGCAGATATAGGACAGCTGGGGCAGAGACAAACAAAATCCTGAAACCTAGAGGCTGAGCTGGTCACGGAGACTCAGAACAAGAGAGCGAGGCCAGGAGACGGGGAGAGCGGAGAGGAGAGGCAATGAGGGCGGACAGTGGCTACTGGAATGTCGATGTCAACAGGGCCAACGTTGACGAGCACCCACTATGTGCCAGATGCTGTGCTCAGTACTTTCCTTGCACTAACTCATTTTATGCTCGCATGGTTCCTTCCAGGGGGAGACCAGACTTATTTCTGTTTTACAGATGAGGCAACCAAGGCCCAGAGAAGTGTAATTTTGGGAGGGCTGGGAAGGATGCTCCATTCATGTAGTAAAGGAAAGGCCAGGAAGGACTGGTTCTAAAGGGTTCAACTCAGCCAAGTGGCAGCCCAGACTAGGATACCTCTGGCAATGGGGAACTCACTACCTCAGCTTTGCGCTTAGTTGTTTTGCTGTGAGAGGTTTCAGCCCTGAGAATGTGGTCCCAATCTGATCCCCTGCCTAGAGGTGGGTGTGTGGGTGTCTCGGGCCCCAGTTTTTTGCCTTAAGATGCTGTCTCTGGAGGGAGAGGGGAGGCCCTGAGCCCTCCTGCCTGCCCCTCAGCCTCCAGAGGGTTCCTCCCCAGGCTGGGCCAGCCCCAGGGCCTAAAAGGGAACTCCTCCCTCTGGGGTGGCTTCCCAGAGAGAAGCGACCTCAGCTTGGGGTCACCCAGACCCTAACGGGAAGGGGGGGCCTATGGGAGGCAGTCATGGGACATCCTGTCAGGTGGGGGGAGTCCTGCTGCAGGCTGAGGCCTGTGACTAGGTGTTGGGCACAGTGTTAGGCATGAATTGAGCACCCACTGGATGCTGGGCCCCAGGAAGGGACTTTACCGAGTCCTCCAACAACCCAGAAGTAACCATAACAACAACTGCTTGCATTCAGAGAACACACTTTTGTGGCCCAGGCCCTTTCTCCGCCCCACCCCACCTGATCACCTGCATAGCTGGCCCAATCCCAAGACTCCTTGGGAAGGCACAGAAGCCTGGCTGGAGCAGCGGCCATGCTGGGATTTGAACTGCAGTCTGTGGCCAGGGTGGAGCCCTGCGATCAATAATCCCGCAGGGTTTTGTTTCCCACCAAACTCTCCCGGGGGACTTGTCAAGCTGAACAGCAGCCCATTAGCGGTTTCTGCACGGTTTCCGCATGTTTCAGGCTGGCCCGGGCTCCTCAGGGTCTGCTGGCCGCCAGGCCAGGGTGGTGGAGACAGGGGAGGGGGGTCTCCAGCTGTGCCCAGGGAAGGCTGAGGGGCTGCGGGGCACTCAGAGAGGTTACCACCTTCAAATCGGTTTTGAAAGGCCCTCACCCTGGAGGCTGCTGGCGGCTGGAAGCTGGCTCTGGCCACTTTATGGGCTGTGTGGGGTCTTCCCAGTCACCTGGCTTTCAATGCACTTGGGTTCAGACCCCCTGGCACAGTGGCAACATCCAAGGGCAGGAAGTGAGGGGGTGGGGAACAGAAGAAGCAGAGAGTATTCTGTCTCTTGGAGCCCTGTGTGGCCTTGGCAATGGACCAGACCCTTCCAAGCCTCTCCTTCCTCATCTGTGAAATGGACATAATAGTAATAGTAGTAGTAGGAGTAAGCACAAAGCACCTACTGTGTGCCAGACACCTTTCTATACTCTACAGAGCAGGTACCATTATTATCATTGCTTTGTGCAAATGCTGAAGCACAGAGAGGTGAAGTGACTTGCCCAAAGTCACACAGCTACTAAGCTATCAAGCCAGGATTTAACTCAGCCAGATTTGAACTTCTCCCCACTTTTACTGCCACCACCCTGGTCTAAGCCACCTTTACTGCTTGTCCAGACTATTGCAGAAGCCTCTGTCCTGGGTCCCACCTTCCGCCCTTTGTACCCTGTAATACATTCTCCCATGGCAGCCAGAGGGATCTTTCACAAACTCACATCTGACCACATCACTCCTCCGCTTAACACCCATCAATAGCTCCCTAGTGCCCTTGGAATCTGTCCAGGCTCTTGCGCTCATCTTTGAGACCCACCACAAGCAGTCTGCACAGCCTCACACGCTGATGTCTAGTTATTCTCTGGACGCATCAGGCATGGCTGTGCCTTTGTGGGTTTGCACGTTCTGTTCCCTCTGTCTAGAATGCCCTTCCACTCACCCACCCCATTTTCCTTCCTGCTGAGTTTCTGCGCAATCCTCGTCGTTCAGCTCAAGCGCTATCCCCTTGGAATCTCCTCCACCCTTAGGGAGAATCGTTCCCTCCCTGGGGCCCCACAGCAACTGGTACCTGTAGTACTCCTGCTAAGGCACAGAGCTCACTAATCGTGGAGGCGTCTGTGCTCCCTCCAGCCTGGGAGCCTCTCAAGGGCTGGGCCAGCTTTCTGCCACCTTCGCAGCCCTCTACAGCCAGGGGCACAGGGAGGTCGGCACCGGGAAAATGCTAGCTGAATGAGTGAATGAATGAATGGCCAAGTACACATGAATGAACCTGAATGTGACAAATGATTGGGCTGGAGATCACAAGTTGGTGCTGGATGTGCTTTTGTTTTGGTCCGCATACTATTTACATTTTCAAAATATAATGACCAGGCACTTAAAAATGGGGGTGGACTCACTCACGTCTGGATTTCAACAATCCCAAACAAAATATCCAAAGATGTGGCCACAAGCATTGGCCTTCTGGGCAACAGTTAGCAGAAGGTGAGTCACAGTCGCCCTGTTCGTGTCTTCAAGTATTTATTGAGCACCTACTGCGTACCGGTGCTACAGAACAACAGTTGGAAACCTTCGCCTTCCCAGCCACGGCACACACTTCTGCCAGCTGCCTGGGCCCTGGGCCCATCTGCATTTTCCGTCTCTAAATGGGGAAACTTGGTCCGAGAGCGAGAGAAAGGGCCATGGCCCAAACCACCTACAAACCAGAGCTTCATCTTGACCCCGGGCCCCCCGATTCCCATTTCCGCAGTACCAGGTGACAAACACCTCAGAATGAATGAAGCTTTGTTCCCTGGGAGAGAGGAACTGGGGAAGGCTCCAGCTTGGTGCGACTTCAGGTAAATTCTATGCTTCCCCTGGCGCGCTTGGCCTGCAGTCGGAGGGAGCGGGGACGAGGGCTCGTGGCGGCAGGGGCCCAGCCTGTCATCGGGAGGAGAGGTGGCTATGCGGCGGCTGCTGGCAGGACCGTCTTAGCCGCCAGTGCTGCCTCCTCTGATTGCCTCGTTCTTTGTTCTGCATTTCGGGGCCTGGTGTTCAGCTCCAGGGCCTGGAGCCAGACTCCCCCCAGCACCCCATCACCTGCCTGCTTACTGCCTAGAGCAGCCTAGAGCAGCTCCAGGGGGACAGTGGCAGGAACCAAGAGAGGGAGAGGCGTTTGGCCCCAATGGACACAGCCACACAGGACCCCAGGGAGACGGCCCCCAGCCTGGCAGATCCTGGGGCACCAAGGTCAGGAACAGCCCCCAGCCTGGCACCTCCTCAGTGTCTGGCCCCCTGTACCACACCTGGCACTCCTCCCACCAGGACGGAAGGGCCTCGAGAGCAGCGATTTCTGTCTGTCCTATTCACTGCTGCAACCCTGGTACCAAGGACAGTGACTGGCACGCAGTAGGTGCTCATTAAATTCCTGCTGGAAAAAATGAATGAGTGCTGACCACAATCCCACGAGGTGGGTGCTGTTGTTGGGCCCATATTGCAGAGGAGGAAACTGAGGCTGAGGGAGGGAGTGTGCTTTACCCAAAGTCACATGCCCCTGCCCCACCCCCCATGACTAGCGAGTGGTGAGGAAGCCTGGAGTCTCGGCCTCACCCACAAGGTCCCTGGGGCAGACGGGTCCGGGCTGGGGCACCATGTTCTCAGCCGGTATCAGTGAGGGGCAGCTGGGGGCTGTGGGTGTCTGTCAACCGGGAGGCTGATGGGCTGGTAGGGGGGTGGCTATCTTAGGGCCCAGAGGCTGTCCTAGGGAGTGGACCCCACTGAGTGTGACACAGGCGTGAGAGGAAAGGGGGACAGACGTGGGGGGAGGGAGGGCTGGGAGGGCTCTGGGCACCCTCCACACCCTGACAACTCCACACTGGGGAGGCGGCTAAGGACCCCATTGCCCACGGCCTGTGGGCGCCTCCACTGTGACCAGTCCTGCCCCTTCACCTTCCCACGCTGGCCCTCCTCACAACCCGTCCCTCACATCTTCTGTCGCCCCCCCTTAGGACCCCGCCCCCTCCCTCACAGCCCCGCAGCATCCCTCTCACCTCCACTCCCATCCCCCACCTCCTCATGTCTCGGTCAGGCCACAGCTCCCTTGGACCCATGAGGCTGGAGGGTTGGGAGGGGGCAGGAGGGGGTAGAGGGGGAGGGGGCAGGGAAGGTGAGAGAGAGACTGGGAGGGCCTGACCCAGGGGTGGGCAGGGCGCCCTCGGTGCTGTCCAAGGTGCTGCGGCAGCGGGGCCCGGTGGGGGGCCGGCGCTGGAGGCCTGGCTCTGGAGCTCCCACCCATCTCTCCCCAGCTTGGGCAGGTGGCTCCCTGAGCCTCAGCTTTGCTATGTGTAAAATGGGGCGATGCCCGCTGGCTGGGTGGAGGGAGCCAGGCGGGCCGTAGGAAGAGCCTGCATCAGCCCCTGCGCCCAGCCTGCTCCAGCTCTGGCCTCTGAGGACCCATCATTAGCGCGGCTGTTCTGCAGTGTGACTCTAGGTCCCTCGGGGCCTGACCACTAAAAAGCAGCAGCTGGCAGCCCAGACAGGCCCTGAGGGACCGAAGAGGCCTCCCTTCCCCCCTTCCCCCCTTCCCCCCCCCCCCCGCCCTCCTCCTCTCTTCTGTCACAGCCTCCCTCTTCCACCCAGGCCCGAGGTCTTCTCCAGGACCTTGCCGATGCTGTTCCCTCTACCTCCAGTGTTCCTCAAACCACACAGACCCTCGGAGGATGACTCCTCCAGGAAGCCCTCCCTCTCAGGGGCCTCAGGCACACACCACCCACATCGGCGGGCCAAAGGCTCCCTGTACCTCTCCTACGAGGCATTTAAATGTTTCCCCTGCTTGAGTGTGCTAGTTATGTGCAAAGTAATATTCTTTGTGCTTTACTTACATCATCTCATTTAATCCTCACGACAACCCTCTCAGGGAGGGACTATTCTTATTTCCATTTTACAGAGGAGGGAGCTGAGGCTCCGAGAGGGCAAGGGGCTTGCCCATGGTCACAGAGCCAGCCAAGGGCCAGCTGGAATGCAGGTCTCTATCTGGGGCCTCATTAATCAGGAGATTCACTGCTATTCCCATCATGTCTCTGCCGTTCCCTCCACGGGGCTCCTACATCAATGAGGCAGGGGTCCTGTCCTGCTCGCCAAGCCGCAGGACCCAGGCCAGGCCTGGCACTAAGCAGGCATCTCTGAGTGTCACATAAAAGTGAGGATGGATTTATGGTATCAGAAGAGGCTCTGGAACCAGGTGAGCTGCCAGAATCCAAAAGGGGGTGTGTCTGTCTGTAATGATGGAAATGGAGGGAGTGTGACAGGTGGGAATGAAAGTCACCATGTGTGGATTAGTTGAACCTGAGTCACCATGGGACAGACACCTCCCCACCCAAACATGCATAATCCTCTCGCCCCGATGGCAGGCCCAGCCCCAGGGGGCTCCGAGCTTGGCTGGGAGAGGGTCCCAAGGGGTCCTGTGACTAGGGAGCTGGCCCTAGAGGCCTCTGGGTTGCACACGCTTTTCCTGCCTTGGGAGAGACCCTGACAAGTCCCAACTCAGCTCTCAAGGGAGAAGGGAGAGGGGACTTTCTCAGCCCAGCAGTGAATGTCACCTTGTCCTATATCCCTGAGAACTATTGGAGAGGCCTGGGTTCCAGCTTGGGATGGCTCGGCTGTGTTACCTTGGGCAAGTTACCCTCTCTGGGCCTCAGTTTTCTGTCTGTACAATGACCTGCATAGGAGCCTACATTCTGACAGTGTTTTCCCTGGTGATGACTGCTGCTCCATCTGGGTGGCTCCACCTAGCCTCCCATAGCCCGAGCATGTCTTCAGACAGGATGTGCCCATAAAGGCAGGGACCAGGCCTGAGTGGAGCCCCGGCCACCCACAGAAGGGATGATGTAGGCTTGGGAGATGCCGAAGCCAGCTGGCACCTGTTACTCCAACCTGACAGCTTGGGAGCGCAGGCACACTTGTGTTTTGAGCCTTGGGGACAGCAGTTGTGGATGGTCCCCAGCCTGGCCTCCCCCAGCCTCAGCTGTCCCATCTACAGAATGGACAGAAAGCTGCCACAAGTTCCCCCAGCAGCAGAGAGAGAGGAGAATGGGAGACGCCCGTCAGTAGGAAAGGTGGCCCCCTCTCCCCTTCCCCCAGCCACGGGCGTCCAGGGAGGAATCTGGAAATTGCCTGGAAAGTGGCTAAGTCCCATCTCTGTCCAGCTGTGGGGACTGGGTGGAAAATCCAGGCACTGGGTGAGGTCCTCGGCGGGGGTGGGGCTGGCAAATGACCCTCGGGGAAGTTGTGGTCTCACAGGGGGCACCACTATGAGTGACGGAAGGTCATGTGGCCCAGGGTCACAGCATCCCCCTGCTTCAGAGGGAAATTCACATGCTATGGGGAGCAATGACGACAGCCCAGCAGGGGAGGGGGGAGGGGGCACTGGCTGAATGAACAGCAGCCCCCATGGGACTGGGCCTGGCCTCTCCCCTGCGGTCCCAGCCTGTCACCTGGCTTTCATTCACCGGCTGCAGGACAGGCACACAGACAGGGCACTGTGTGTCAGTGGTGCACAGCGGGTTGGTGCTGCGTGCATGCCTGAACACGCGTGGCCACCCACCCTGGCACACATCACAGGGCATGGGTCTTAGCGTATGCCACACTGGGCACTGTGGCACCAGCACTGTCTTACCCCACGGGGGCAGGTTAGGAACACGAAGGGCGAGGACTGGCAAACTGCGGCCCCGGGCCAACCGCCTCCCGCATGCTTTTGTGCGGCTCACGAGCTGAGAGCGAGATCACGGCCACGTTCATTCATTTACAGACCGGCCGCGGCTGCTCTCACGCGACAACGGCAGGGTCGAGCTGTTTCAACAGACAGTAGGGCCAACAAGGCTAAAATATGTCCTATCTGCCCCTATCCCATGTCAGGGCACTAGCAGAGCTGGGCATGCGCTACACCCCCAAGTTCAAGTTCAGCTTCAATGAACTTACCAAGAATTTTACAATGACATCTAGAGAGAAGCTGTGCTCATTTCAATACATATACGCAAGCTTTGGGTTTTACAACTTTATATTGTTTTGTGTGTGCGTATGAGGGAGGGGACAGAGATGCGTAATCTTTTTAAATTTAGGATCTCCCACTCGTTTTGAGTATCAGAGTGTCCAGCACATGCTAAGCACATGGTAGGTGGTTAGTCAAGGTTTGTGGGGTAAAATAACAGGCTTGGTTCTCTCCACCAACCCATCAACCTTGCTAGCAAAGCGACGCCATTGCCCATTTCACAGATGTGGAAACTGAGGCCTGGAGAGGTGAGGACACCTGCCTGAGGGTCTTCCCTGGACCTTAAACAGTGAAGACGAGACGTCCTGGGAGAAGGGTGCACACACACTATGACACGTCTGGGGGTCAGTGTGCCTTCCCTCCGGCAGCTTTCCTGGCGTTCTAGGTCCCCTGCCAGCCCCGCAGGTTCCCAGGCCTGCCTTCCTCGCTGGGGGTCTGGGCAGGCTCCCAGGAGCCCGTGGAGGGATGAGGGCTTTTTTTCCCTTTTCCGGCAAACAGGGGCAGGTGTGGAGTGAGCAGTTCCGGGAGGGGGTGGCGGGAAGTGACCAAAGCTGAACTTCTGGGGGACTCAGAGAGGCTGGACCGTGACAGGTGCCAGTGAGAGTAAGGGGCCTGCTGAAAGGGGGGGTGAAGGGAGTTTGAGGAACTAGAAACCCAAGTGGGGGTGCTGCAAAGAGAAAAAGGACCCTAAAAGGGGGGATCAGAGACAAATTGGCCAGCTAGGCAGCCTTGGGTGGGGCTATCCCTGTTCTAAGGACCACCCCCCATCCCAAGCCAGGCCTGGAAGATGTCCATCCAGCACCAGCTCTGAGCCTGCAGACACCGAGCCCATGAGAAAACCCACTTCCTTCTGCGGTCAGACCCCTGCCTTCCAGGAAAAACCAGAGAGAATGAGACGGGGATGCCTGGCACTTCTCATTTCTCTCAGGGGCACAGTGCCTCTCATTTCTCTCAGGGGCACAGTGCCTCTCTGGAAGAACAGGCACAAAGACTCCATGATGACTCGCTCAAAATATTTAGAGCCCTCTTTGTGGCTGTCCAGGCCATGCTCCAACCTCATGGTGTGTAAGCTTCCTCACATTTACTGCACTCCAAATGGATTTGAATGTACGCTACTCCTTCCTGCCACAGGGCCTTTGCACTGGCTGTGCCTTCTGCCTGCCTGGAACACTGCCCCTCGCAATCTTCAAACTTCCGCTCTAACATCCCTTCCGCAAATGAGCCTCCCATGACCACTCCTAGGCCAGGTTTATGTCATATTCTCAGACCTGCAACTGATTATCTGTGAGATTACGTCTCCAAGCTGTTGCACGGGATTCTGCCATCCAGGGATTCCCAGGACGGCCCCCAAACCTCCATCAGCTGGCCCTTGGCATCAAACATGACAAGGATTCTTTGGCAGCCTCCAAGAGGCAGGGGCTCACCATCCCCCACTGCCCACCAGGCTTGTCACAGAGACCACCAGGCAACAACGACTCAGGGAGATCTCCACGGCGATGGCACGTCTCCAGAACAAAAATGCGGGGACTGGACCTCCCCGTTTTTCTCACCATCATCACTTATCACACAAGCACCACGACTGCCATCAAACTCATTCTCTCCACCCCATCATCATCACCACCCCATCTCACCAACCCCAAGACAGCCACCAACACAACCATCAGCACCAATCAGTACTCCCACTGACACCACCACCACCATCTCCTCCATCATGACCCCCCCACCTCCCCCCTCAACACCACCAGCATCATGCCACCCAGCACCACCAACGCTCAGAGCCGGTGCTGGATACCAGTTAAGAGCATTGGCTCTGGAAGTCAATGGCCTGGGCTTGAATCCCAGCTGAGTTTAAATCACTTAGCTTCTGTGAGACTCAGTTGCTTCATCTGTAAAATGGGATGACTACTACTAATAATACAATAATAAGACTTACTGTCTGTGATTGTTGGGGAAAAAGTCAAGCGAGGAAGTGCATGGAAAGTCCTTTTACTATGATAACTGAGTGCTAGTGTTTTTCTATGTTCTGTGCTCAGTAAGCACAATTTTATTTCATCCTTACAGGGCCCTGAGAGCTATTAATCCACCCATTTTACAGATGAGGAAACTGAATCGGAAAGGTGATGATGTAACTTGCCTGAGACCCTACAACTAAGAGGCTGGATTGGAACCGAAGTCTTAAACCGGACTAGGCAAGGCTGTCCCTCTTTGGGGGAGGAGTGGGGGGGCTGGATGGCAGACTGGCCTGCCTGAAGTCCCGGCTCCCTCCCCAGGGACACGGGGGATGTCAGCAGCCCCCCAGGCGAGGCGGTGCTGAGGGAGCGATGCTGGTGGTGTTTGTCCCCACCTGGCTCTGCAGGCAGCGGGGCCACTCACCTGTGTCCTGGCGAAACTGGTGCATGGACTGCAGGTCGATGATGTAGGGCACCAGCTGGGCATCCACCTGCCCCAGGACCACGGAGCCCCGCGCGTCTTCCTTGAGCACGTTCTCGATGTGGTGGCACACGGTGGCCGTGTAAGGCCGCCAGCGGTTGTGCTCATTCAGCCACTCCCACACCACCACGCGGGCCACGTTCTGCGGTGGGAAGCCCAGCCCGTTCACCTGCATCATGACACCCTGGCCTGGCCGGGACATGGCCACTGCCGCCTCAGGGGCCAGGACCCCTCCGTTGCTGGCCCAGCTCCTCCTGGGCCCGGAGAGGCAGGGCGCTTCCTCTGTCCCCAGGGCAGCAGCAGGGGCTGTGTGGTCTCCTTTCTAACTCCCTGTTCCCTGTGAGGCGCGGAGGCCTCAGCTGAAGGAGCCCGGGGGGTGCTCCAGGCTCCAAGGACCCCTTGCGCGCTGAGCTGTCTCAGATAAAGGGTGCTGCTCCCCAAAGCAAGTGTCTTTCTTAGGACGGGGGAAACCTTGCTCTAAATTCCTCGGATCCCTCGGCTCGGGTAAGGGAGTGAGGCAGCCGCCCCTGCTCTAGGTCCAGTCTCTTCCTGCCGGGCTCCTGCCCTCTTCGCAGTCAGCGCAGGGCCTGTCACCCAGGAGGCCTGGCCCAGCCCGCGGCTCCCTGCGGCGCCAGCCGCTCGGTGCGCTCGCAGCGGCGTCCCAGGCCCTGCACCTGGCTCCAGCGGGGCTGCTGGTCTGGCCTGCGACCGCCCCCCCGACGGCTCCCGCCGAAGGGTGCGTCTCTGTCCCCCTGGTCCCCGCTGCAGGGCGTCCTGGAAGGCCCGGCGGCCGGAGAATGCACGGGGGAGGGGTCGGCGCGTGTCCCCGGCCCGCCTGCCTGGGCTGCGGCTGCCGAGCTGCGCCGGGGGGCCGAGGGGGGCGGGGGCCCGTGGGCACGCCCCACCCCACTCGTGCTCGCGACCTGCCGGGGAAACAGGGAGAGAGGGCCCTTTAAGACTGGAGCGCGGCACCCCCCTCCCCCTTCCCAGGAGACCGATCGCCCGAGAACAATGGGGAACCGGTGGGGGTGGGCGGCGAGGGGCGAGAGGGGGTCGCCGCCCGCATTCCCTAGGGGCAGGCCTGCAGGCTGGGCTGGGGCGGAGGGACGATTTTCCCAGGCTCTCGCCTGCGACGCCCCCTCCTCAGCTTCCCCAGCGCTCTGCTCCCCGCGGCCGGGATGCGGGGTGCGCGGGGATGCGCGGGGATGCGCGGGGATGCGCGGGGATCCGCGGCGCTGCAGGCGCGGCCCAGGCCCCTCGGGGGTCGCGTCACGGAGGAGCGAGGCCGGGGCTGGCACGGCGCTGGCTCCGCGCTGGCTCCCGCCTTGGGGGTAAGAGCCCCCTTCCCGAGCCCAGACCCCCCCAAAGCGCGCGCGCGGGCCCCCGCAGGAGCCGGGGGTGGGGTCCCTCCGCACGCCGCGCGCTCACCGCCTCTCCTCTCCGCTGCTTGTCCGCGGGTCGCGCTTCGGCACCGCCGCCTCTCGGGCTCCCCCCCGGAGTGGGAGGGAGCCGCGGTCCCGCCTCCGCGCCCTTTCCTCCCGCGGCCGCCGCGCGCCCGGGCGCTGGGCTGTCCACGCGCGGACAGACTACGCCGCCGACCGACGGACGCGTGAGCCGGCTGCCGGCCGCCGGGATCCCGCGGGTGGGAGGCGGCCGCGGCGGCGCCCGGGGGAGGGAGGGGGAGGGTCGGAGGAGGAAGGGGAGGAGACAGACCGCAGCCGTAAGCGCCGCCCGCACCGCCACGCGAGTCGCCGGGCGCCCCAGGTCCTCCGCTAGGCCCACCTGGGGTCCCAGGAGGCCTCCTTACCCCAAGCAGGGCGCAGAGCGTGGGGCGAGGTGTCAGTGGGTCGCCTGCTGGAATCTTGGGCGCCTTTACATTTCCGTTGCCCAGTCCGGGGCCTGGCACACACGAGGTGCTCAATAAATGCTTGAGTGACTGAATAAGATCCAGAGGTTGTCTAAAGAAAGATCTTAAACCACTCTAGGGGAGCCGTCTTTCCTCCTTCAACTATTCTGGGGAGGGGGGTGCTGACAAGGCCCATTTCAGAGCCCAGTGGAATCCTGGAATCTGAAGGGTACATATAAGGAGACTGAGGCCCAGAGAGGGTAAGAAACAGGCCCCGGATCACACAGCAGCTGAGAGCGGTGCCCAGACCAGACACTAACCCAGAGCAGAGTCTCCTCCCAGAGCCGGATTCCCCCAAACCCCCACCTGCCCCAGGTGAGTGGCATAGCAACAGCATCCTGTCTGGGGGTGGGGGACCTAGGCCGGGAGGCAGAGACCTTTGGGGAAGGTAAGTGCAAGCCCTCCCTCACCTCATTCACAGATGCTTGCAAACAGTAGGTGCTCAATAAATGCTGGGTGCAGGTTGGCTGGATGGAAGGGGCTCAAGTGTTAATGGGACGGCCAGCGCTCCCTCTGGCAAGCTGGATGCAGCTGAGGACACACGTCAGCTGGGAGGGGCGGCCCCCCGGGGCCTGCGGGAGTTTAGATTAGGGAAGATGAAGGATGCATCCGGGAACTCCAGTCTGGGCAGCAGATGGGGGTCAGCGGCCTGTTTGGGAGCCTGCCCGGGGCGGCCCACGCTCCCCTTCCTCCCCAGGGCAGATGATGATAAACTAGTGGAGGTCATGGGCAGGCTGCTGAGGGGCGCTTTCCCAGAACTGAACTCTGGGTCCCCAGCCAGCTGGAGTGACCTCCCCTCCCCAGGCCCCTGCTCTGTCCTGCAGCCCGGTGCCTGATGGGCTTTTCCAGATTGGGTCACCGATTCTGCTTGCTTGCGCCTGCCCAGCGGTTCTGTCTGAGGGCAGGGTCAGCTCTGCGGTGACAACGCTCCCACAGGATCACTGAGCTCCGGGATCTTAGCCTAGGGACCAACGATGGCTTTCCAGGGGTCCATGAAGGGCCCCTCCCCCATTACACACAAATGTGTCTGCATTTTTCCAGGAAGAAGGGCTCTGGCTTTCAGAGATTCTTCTTAAAAGAGGTTGAGACCCAAAATATTCAGAGCCAATGCTCAACCTTATGTTACAGAAGGGACCTGGGGATCCCAGGGTGGGGAAAAGCCTAGCTCGAGGTCACGGGGAACTTGAGCAATGAGTTGCAAAGAAGAACCCAAGACACCAGACTGTATAATGCCATTTAAGGGCTAAATGTCACCTCCTCCAGGAAGCCTTCCCTGAACTCATTCCATCTTCCTCTGTGCTCCTTGCCCCACACCTTCATGTGACACCCTGTACCACGAGCCGCTTCAGCGCTGTCCCTGCTGGAGCGAGACACCCATGCGATCAGGGGCTGTGCCTCATTTATCCTGTGTGGTGTGGCTGGTGCTCACTGCATGGTGTTCATCGGGTGTTGAGTACCTGCTACGTGCCAGGCACTTACCTAAGACTCACTACTCTTCACGGTTGCTCCACGAGGTAGGTAATATTGTCCTCGTTTTAGAGATGGAACAAATCCCGAAGCCGAAAGAGGTTAAGTGGCTTGTCCGTGTTCCCACAGGGAGTAAGGGCAGAGCTGGGATTTGGACCCCAAGCCCTTTCGCAGCATTTCCAGCAGGACGCGGCCTCTGTTTGTTCAGCGGCTGACGAGCGGCATCGGGCCGAGGACCTGGTGCAGCGGCAAAGGGATTCGAGGAGAGGAAAGGACCTGGGCCTCCCCGAGCCCCACGCTGCTGGCGAGGCGGCTCACACACCAGTAGGGAACCCAGTAGAACAAACACTCTCAATCATGAACTATTTTGTGTTGTTGTTGGTTTTAATTTGTATGTGTATTACGTTCCTAGATAAATAACCCAAGGATTTTCCTCTTCTGTGTGTTTTCGTCTTGCATCCTCGCAGCCATGATACTAGCAACTGGCTGTGCAGTTTTCCCTTGGGGTCTGGTTTCCTCCAGACGGTTTAACGGGGTTTCCACTTCTTGCAAGTCAGGGAGTCCTACCTGGTTAAATCGCTGACCCTGTGGCCAGATCATGGTGTGGGTTTCTTCAGGAGATGTTTCTTTTTTCTTTTCTTTTCTTTTTTTTTAAATATACCTTTATTGATTTCAGAGAGAGGAAAGGAGAGGGAGAGAGAGAGACAGAAACATCAATGATGAGAGAGTCATTGATTGAGCCCGCAACCCGGGCATGTGCCCTGACCGGGAATCGAACCCCGATCGCCTGGATCCCAGGTCGACGCTCAACCGCTGAGCCACGCCCGGCCGGGCCAGGAGATGTTTCTTGGGAGAAAGTGCAAAGTGGAGAGCAGATGCTGTGCTGGAGAAAACCACCGGGGCACGGGAGGAGACCCAGGCCAGCCTCCCACATGGGCGTGGAATGGTAACCAGCCCATTCACTGAGCGCTTTCTAGGCCTCAGGGGCTTCATTAAGCTCTTTCAATCCTCCAAGGTATTATTACAGATTTTACAGATGAGGAAACCGAGGCCCAGGGAGGCTATGACATGCATAGTGAGCGGCCGAGCTGGAAAATCCCAGGTCTGCTTGACCTTAAAACTCTTGCCCCTGAGGTAAGAGGTCTGTGGCCCATTTCTGTTGCCCTCATCTTTGGGTAACCTTGGGGCCCAAAGTGAGTCCTTGTCACCTCTCCCTTTTCTCCAGTACCTGGGCAATCCGGAGGCTCAGGGCAGCTGGGAGAGGTGGGCACACAACATCCATAACCGCTGTGCCTCCAACACAGATGGAAGGGACACAGAGGAAGAACAGGGCTCAGAGTGGGGTGGGACAGGGATGTCCCAGGAATGCTGGGCAGAGCTGGTCCATCTGGGAAAGAGGGTAGGAGGAGAGAGGAGCTCTAACTTTCTCCTGGGCTCCAGTGTTTTTTCCCCTCTAGAAACCACTATTGAAATGATATAGGCGTGGGAGCACAGCGCCTCCTGGTGGTCATTTGGGGCCATTTTGCTCTAATGCTGGAGGGATTTCCAGGTAATTCATTTTTACTTATTATTATTATTTTTTAAATCCTCTTCTGGGGACATTTTTTTCATTGCTTTTCAGACAGAGTGGAAGAGGGGGGAAGAAACATAACGATGGGTTGCCTCCTGCACGTGCCCCGACAGGAGCTGGGGATCAAGCCTGCAACTGAGGTACTTGCCCTTGGCCGAAATCGAACCCGGGGCCCTTCAGTCCTAGCACTGATGCTCTAACCACTGAGCAAAAGCGGCTCGGGCTTCTGTGAAGCTTTTTTAAGATGATATTAACATTTAGATCGGTGGACTTTGAGTACGGCCGATTACTCTCTAGCACATGGGTGGGCCTCACCTAATGAGTTGAGGGCCTTTATGTAAAATAGACTGAGTTCCCTGGAAGAACAGGGAATTCCACCAGCAGATGGCCTTCAGGCTGGAGCTGCATCGGCTCTTCCCTGGGTCTTCCTCCTGCCAGCCGGCCCTGCAGAATTGGGACTTGCCAACTTCCACAACAGCATGAGCCAATTTCTTAAAATAAATCGCTAGACCTAGATCTATAGATCCTATTGGTTCCGGTTTTTGGTAGAATTTTGACTACACCACCTGCCCATTAAGGGTCCTTTCACTGTAACACCTAGTGGTCAGCTACGCAGGGGACATAAGTCTCCTTATTTAGGTGAAAACGTGGAGGCTCAGAGAGGTGGAAACATTTGCCCAAAGGCACACAGCTAGTGAATTGTCTGGCTAAGTTCTAACTCCACAATACCTGACTCCAAAGTCCGTGCTTTATTTATTATTTTTGAAAGATTTGATTCTGAAATCATTTGAAATACTGAGGAAATTTGCAAGATGACTACAAAGAGCTCCCTTACATCACTCAGAATATTTCACATCTGCCCCTCACTCTCTATGCATATCTTATCAGTACTCTTATTACTGAGCCATTTGAGAGCACGTTGCAGATATTATGCCCCTTTGATCTTTTCTATTTTAAAAAATACTTTATTTTTTAGAGTATTTTAGGTTCACAGCAAAATTGAACAGAAGGCCCAGAGATTTCCTATGTACTCCCTGCCCCACCTCCCCCCCCCACACACACACAGCCTCCCCCACCAAGGTGGGACATTTGTTACAATCGATGAACCTACATGGACACATCATAATCACCCAGACTCCTTTATGCGTAAGTCCTTCCACATGTATCCCCTAAGAACAAGGCTGTCTCCTCTCTGGGTCCTGGTCCTCCGCTCTGGTACGGACCACACCCTCACCCACCCCACAGATGTTCATGGGAATGCTGTCTCAGACACTGCCCGTGGTGGCCAAATGTTGAAACTAAGTCCAGTGGTGGCCCCAGCCTCCTTCCACCTTTCACTGGTCCAGGGTTTAGATGGAATCCCTTTCTACGTCCAATTCCGGAGCGCTTTCTGTTTTCCGTGCTGGTCCTTGACTAAGAGGGACACTGTTACTGGACGGGAGGTCAGGAGTGCCTCCTGCATGTAGCTGGTGGGTTTGCTCTGAGGGGCAGAGAGAAGCAGGCTTGGAACCGTTGCTGGGGCACTGGCTCACGTTTAGGTCCTGGGGATGTAGGATCCCACTGGGGGCATTGCAGCAGGGCAGGAGAAACGACAGGAATTCGGTAAAAATCCAGGAAGGCAAGTAAGGCATGGCATTAAGATGTGCAAACCGGGGGGAAGAGTGAAACGGGAAAGGTGGACAAGAGGAGGCCTCCGATGAAAAGGCATCCGATGAAGTGTCCAGGGAGAGGGACTAAATGGCATGCATGGCCCCTCTTCCTCTGTGTCTGTGGCAGACAAAAGTAGCCAATCCGGGCATGCTGTCCTTCTAGCAGCTGAGCTCAGAGAGTTTCTCAATAGCCTAGACATGTATGTGCTGCAGGTCTCTGAGCACGTCTTCCTGTGTGCAGGCCAGACGTTGCCAATCAATCACGGCACTCATGCTGCTACTCTCCTCTACGGCATCCACGGCAGACATCACTAATTGATTAGGTCCCTCTTCCCAGCTAGGTATCTACTCCTCAGAATCCTTCAAAACACAGGGGTCCAGGCAGCCAGGACCAACTGAGTATGGTCGACAAATGAGATGGAAACTCTACCATCCCCGGGAAAAGTTCTTAGATTAAGGAACAAGGAGAAGCCACTGGATGTCAGCAAGAGGAAGGGTGTGAGCTGGTGTGGATGCGCAGGAGGAAGTCGGGGAGAGGAGGACACTCTCGGCAGGGGCGGGATGCAACAGAGACTAGAGAGTCATGAGGGGGAAGGAGAAGCTGGAAGCCCAGGCTGGTGCCCACCCATGGAGGCTGGACTCCGGGAGGCAGGGGGTGTTTGAGATGTGTAGTGCCTGTCAGATACAAGGGGGTTTCAATGGGGCTGGGTAAGCAGAGTGGGCTGCTGGGAGGAGCACTCCGAGTGGGAGGCAGGGACATCAGTGGGGGAGGCTGGACTGAGGAGGAGAGTGGATTCACTGAATCTCTCTCTCTCTCTCATACACACACACACACACACACACACACACATCTGGCAGGTGACCTGAGTCTCCCCAGGTGGAGGGCTGGCATCCATCTGTCAATCTGGTTTGACCACTGCTTCTCTGGGTTTCACACAGCAGCCTGGGGAAGGTTAGAGAATGTTGGTTACCCCTAAGCTTCCTGCAGAAGCTGAGACATCATGAACAGACAGACAGGACATGGAGGTGCTGGGGCACATCTGGGCCATGACTGAGTCCTGCCCCTTTGGGAGGAGTTCATGCCCCTTGCCCAACCACAATGCCCCCCAACAAAGGGTGCCCCCTTGCTGTGCCACAGGTCTCTCACCCTCACTGGCCATGGCTGGATGGGGGTGCCATCTCTGTCCGTGCAGCACAGGGCGGAGATGCAGGCTGCAGCTTCCTTGGCCAGCAGGTCCCAGCGGGCATTGTGGCCCAGGTTGCCTGTCGGGTCAGCCGGGTCCAGGATGATGGGCCTGCAATTCCCATCCAAGGTCAGTCTTATTCCTGGCAACATCCAGGTATCCATCTGCGGGACTGCTGGAGCTATTCTCCCCCCTTATCCAACACTTGCAGGGGGCAGAGGCAGGGCCCAGGGACTCCTGCCGGCTCCAGGCACACACTTTAGGGCAGGATGGGAAATAAGTGACACATGGGCCCCTTCGGCCTTATGAATCCAGGGCAGACATTACTAATCAGTCACAGAGCCCAGGCCCTGCTTGCCCCGAGTGTAAAGCAGGCATTGTTAATCAACCGCAGCACCAGTTCCACCCCCTCCCTGCATCCGTGGTCACTAACTGATGAGGCTGCTCTTTTCAGCTGAGCCCATTCACAACCTCAGAGTCTTTTTCAACACACCATTCTAACTACCCACTGACTGGAAATACATCACAAACTTGTGGAAGCATCTCAGTTACCTCTGTAGCATTTCAGAGGTGGGCAAAATCCCAAAGAATGGGACATATGTTACCTAGTGGGTGCACAGGCAGGGTAGCCAGACTTAGCAAATACATATAGAAGATGCCCAGTTAACTCTGAGTTTCAGATAAACAATGAATAAGGTGGGATTTTTTGTGTGTGTGTGGTTTTTAAGCATAAGTATATCCCAATGCTTACATGGGACATTCTTTTTAAAAAATTTTTTAAAAATAGGTTTTTATTGATTTCAGAGAGAGGAAGGGAAAGAGAGAGAGAGATAGAAACATCAATGATGAGAGAGTCATTGATTGGCTGCCTCCTGCACGCCCCCCACTGGGGATCGAGCCCGAAACCCCGCATGTGTCCTGACTGGGAATCAAACCGTGACCTCTTGGTTCATGGGCCGGTGCTCAGCTGCTGAGCCACACCATTGGTCTGCATGGGTCATTCTCATACTAAAAAGCTACTCATTGTTTATCTGAAATTCAAATTTAACCTGGAGCCTTGCATTTTATCTGCAACCTTAGTCACAGGTGACCAGAAAGCTGATGTCCCTCCACTATCAGGACATCACTTCTAGGAAGGAGCTCTAGAAAGCAGATTTCCATGTCTCTGCTCTGTGCCCCCAGGAGGTGGGGAGAGAGAGTGAGCGACCCTGGATCTGAGACTCTGGGACACTGGGGGTAGGCTGAACCTGGGCTTCTGGAGCTGCATCTTCAGGAAGTCTCTGATGGTCTTGTCCTCACAGCTGTAGTTGACAGTCCAGTAGATGCAGAGCTGGCGGTACTGGGTGACCAGCTCCAGGACAGTGCGAAAGCCCTCGGCCATGCTGAACTGGGGGTCCTGCCCCGCCTGCTCCCAGGCGTACACCGTCAGCAGCTCCAGCCCGTGCTGCGGGGGCAGAGAGCCCTTCCCCTTGGGCATCTTGTTGCACTAAGAAATGAGGAGGAAGGTGATGGGTTGGTCCATGCCGGCAATGAAGAGGTTGGGAGGGCCCCTCCCAGAGCCGGTAAACCCGCCCCCAAACTTTTACTGAGCACCTACTATGCCTGATGCCTTGCCTTGCATTATCCCGTCAGCCCTGTTTTACAGGTAAGAAAACTACGGTCCAGCCACTAGGGGAAAATCTCTTTCTGCTCCACAGACCCAGGGTCCCGGCCAGGGCTGGGCCCGCCTCCTCCCAGGGGAGAGCCGGAGGCGGAGGCCAGGGCTGCTGGCGGGTGGCCGAACCTGCTGGTACCAGTGCTTCACCAGGCGGATCAGGCTCTTGAGCTTGGTGGGGCGAGAGACGATGAAGTCCCGCTGCAGCTCCGTGAAGCAGGGGCAATACTCGCCCGCGTTGTTGTAGCTGTGGATGAGGTCCGCGTAGACCTGGGAGCGGGGCCTGGAGCCGGACACCAGCTGGCCTGCACACGGGGAGACAGTCACCCTCGCCTCATTTCCAGGAAAGGACTTCTGAGGCCTCCTAGTGGCCCGGGACCCACTGGGAGGCCACGGCCGTGGCAGGACCCAGGGCTGAGTTCCTGGTGACGATCTGACTCTCTTTTCAGCCCCCTTTCAACCCACCTGCTTCCCCAGCAGAAAGTCCCAGCTCAGAACTAACATGTCTTTAACGACTCTCTCTGACTCTAACAGAGGGGGAGCCCCGGCAGGTGACAGGATTGTATGTGGGGAGGCTTGATGCCACCCTGGTCCCAGGGCACTTGAAAACATTCTGTGACATCCAAGCTCTCGCTCTCTGAAGCGAGGAACTGAACAGATTCAGAGAAATGTCTGGATCAATCTCTCCCGAGCTACTTGTTCTGCAAAATGAGGGGACCAAATGCACTGAGATACGGGGGGAGGGGAGCTCCTCACTGTGCAAACCCTGCGGTCCAGACTCGGAACTGAACGGATACAAAGGGGTTTGCGTCTGTTTTGTGCAGGGATTTCTCCTCTGTGCCTGGAAGTGTGCTGGGCACATAGTAGGTGCACTTAGGGATTGGACTGATCGAATGGGTCTGTGGCAGGTGGGGGAGGTGCACCGAGACCCTTCGATGTACCCGTCCTCATCAGATCAAGACACTGGGGCTCAAGGTAGGGGAGTCCCCTGGTCAAGGCCATCCAGCATGTTGGGGGGATTGACGGAACTAGAACCCAGCTCAGGGCCACTGTTAGCTCCTGTAGCACCTTTGCATGACTTAGAAAAAGGTGTCCTTTTCTTCTCTGCAGGGAAGTTGTGATAAACACACAACTACACAATGCCTGCGATGTGAAGAGGCGCACGGCCTCCACGACCGCCCCCGGCAGCCCTGGCTCTGCCTCTCCCCGTCTCAGGACCATGCCCGGGCTCTCACCTAGGGCATCGAAGGCCGGCAGCACGTCGAAGTCCACGCCCTGGTCCAGCACCGTGTGGGACAGCAGCGAGAAGCTCAGCACGCGGGGGTTCTCCCACTTGGAGATCTCGAACTTCACTTCGAACTGCCGCTCCCGCTTGCATGCCTCCAGCTGGGCTTGGATCTCCGAGATGATCTCGGCCCGCCTGTTCCCTTGATCGGTGAAGCGGTCGAAGCAGCTGAGGAACACCACCAGGTCGGCGTCCGAGCGGCCGCGCAGAGCCGTTCCTTTCGCCAAGGAGCCACCCTGGGAAGGACACGGCAGGTGGCTCGAGCCCCGAAGTACTGCTGGATGTCCTACTGCCAGAGCCTCTGGGCTCTGAGTTAGGAACTTGCTGTGTGACCATGGGCAAGTCACCTAACCTCTCTCAGATCTTTCATGTGGGGTTAACACGTGGCATAGTTGCAAGAAAAAGAAAAGTGCAAGATGTAAATGTTAACCCTTCAACAAAGGCAAAATTTCTCATTGCATCACGTTTGGGGGCTGGGAGGGATTTGAGAGTTTTCTTTTTTCTTTCTTTTCTTTGTTTTAGGCCTGCGGTTGGTTCTCAGGCCTGTCTGCATCAGGAGTGCTTTTAAAAATGATTGATGCCCACCCTGGCTGGTGTGGCTCAGCGGTTAGAGTGTCAGCCCACGTACTGAAGGGTGCCAGGCTCAATTCTGGCCAAGGGCACTTATCTCGGTTGCAGGCTCGATCCCCAGCCCCGGCTGAGGCACATGCGGGAGGCAGCCGATCGATGGGTCTCTCTCACATTGATGTTTCTCTCTCTCTCCCTTCCACTTTCTCTGAAAAGCAATGGAAAAAATATCTTCAGGTGAGGGTTAAAAAAAAAAAAAAGACTTCTCATGGATCCTAAGTGAAGCCACAGTTGAGAATCGGTGAGTCAGGCTGCTGTCCTCAGGTGTTATGGAGGAGATGGAGGAGGAAGGCAAGGATCACAGAGGGGAAGGTATTTGCTGGGGGTCACACAGCAAGTCACCGGGCCTAAGCCTTGTCACTGGCTGACTCTATGCTGACACTCTTTCCAGGGTTGAACTGTGTTGTGTCTCCCTGTGACTCCAATCGTGAACCCAGGTCATATCTGGTGCAGCAGATAATGTGACTTCGTGTCCACCCCCAGCATCCTTTCCACCTTCTGGGATCAGCATTTGGACATCCTTTGGGGGAATCATCCCTCCTCCACCCTCCACCCAGGAGGTCCTCACAGGGCTGACTCTGCCATATAACCCAGGCTTGGCTAGTCAGCACACGATGTCTCCCTGGCCCTAGTGAATGGTTAAAGGATATATCCCCAGGCCAATGAAACTCAATCCCAAGACTTCTTTGAATTTTGAGAAAAAATTCCTTTTTAAAAACTTAGAGACGCCAAGGACCATCAGATGGACAGGGCCCATTCGAGACAGAAGACAGAGCCAAGAGCTAGGAAGGAAAGCTGAGTCCTGATCCTCCTGGAGCCAACTGTGGCTGAAGGCAGGCTATCCCAGGGCCTTCCGTTTCCATCAGCCAACACACTCCTTTCGTTGCTTCTTTTGAGTTGGCTGTCAGGAGCAGCCGACAGAAACTTCTTGGGCGTATGTGGGCCCTCCCTTGGCTACCCACCCTTGACCAAGTTCTGCTTTCTCTCTATGTCTGGCCTTGTGCTGGTTGCTGCAGGGGCCACAGCAGTGGGTCGGGCCTGGTCTGGGCCCGCAGGAGATCACCAGCCTGCAGGAGCCTCTCGGCCCACAGCTCTCTGGGGACTCACCTTGACCACCTTGAGCACTTTGATGGGAGAATTCTGGAAGCAGTTTTCCCTCAGGAACGAGCAGATGGTATCCACAGCCTTGTTCACCTGAGCCAGGAACTGGCGGTTGGGCTGGAGAAATTCACTGATGAACTTGTCCAGGTCCCTGGCTGGGGTCTGGTAGAGGAGTGTGGGCTGTGGAGAGAACACAGGCAGGGCCAGCTCGCGACGGGATTTCCTGTGAACCCGCAGGCCCTGCCCCTTGGTCTCCTGTGATAACAAGACTCCCATTCTCTCCTATGGCTTTTTCTTCTCAACTGGTGGTCAGGTCGCAGCATCAGAGGGACCAGAGTTCAAGTTCTGTTTCTACCAACGCCACACAGCCTCAGTTTCCCCATCTTTAAATGGGGGCAAGAAAGAGGCCCACGCCTCACTGGAGTGTCTTGAGTGTTAAGCACTGGTTATGAGTTTCTGGTGCAAAATAGCAAATGCGATACACTCATATCCTTTGGGGAACTGCAAATGGCTATCGTCGTAAGCGGGGTTCCCTGGAAGCAGAGCTGTGATGGGGATTCTTGTGCATGTGCTTAGCTGGGACAGTGCTTGCAGAAGAAGGGGTCTGAGGGAAGCAGGAGTGGGTGGGGAGGCCCAGCTGGAGGAAGCTTTCTCCCAATCCCAGAGTGGGCCCTGGAGCATGAATTGCATTATAGAGTTGGTCCTGCCTTGCAACAGGGGGGCCCTTTTGTGTGCATGTCACTCAAGCCCTGGCTGGGATGGAACAACCTGTGCCTTGGCTGTAAGCCATCAGCGTCCAACACTCCTAGCAGCTGGGGATGGGGCACCAGCAGCGCCTGCCCCCTCCAGGGCCCAACCCTTACCATCACATCCCAGGGTTGCACAGGCTTCCCTTCTCTACTCATACAGCAGGCCTGTGTCTCCAAGGCTGCCGCTTCCTGGGCCAACAGCTCCCAGCTGCCCTGGCCCACATTCCAGGTGGGGTCGGCAGGGTCCAGGATCAGGGGTCTGGGGGCAGAGTGGGTGGGCAGGTTGGTGGGGAAGGTGAGAATTGGTGAAGGAGCGAGGGGTAGGAGAGATGGGAAAGGGGTGTGGGGCTGGAAAGAGGGGAAAAGAGTGTCAGCACCTCAGGGCTGGTGCAATCTCGCCTAAGCACAGTAGGGTCCCCGCTTGGCCACCTTGGTCTGAAAGCTACTGGGTGGCCCTTTAATTTGAGATGCGGTATTGTATTGTGTTAATAAAATTGGCCCTGGCTTCCTCCGGGGCTCATTGCGTCCTCAGCGAAGAGTCCAGAAGGAAGCAGAGCGAGGATGGGGTTGGGGCACCCAAACCCCACCCTGGACCCCTCCTGGATACAATGACTCCACGGTAAGTGAGGGGAAGATGCAGGAAATGAGGCAGCGGGTCTGCACCTGGGTTTCCGAAGCTGATCAAGAAGGTGCCTTCGGAGAGCTGGGTCCTCAAAGCTGTAGTTGACTGTCCAGAAGACACAGAGATGCTGATGCTGCTGGACAAGCCCCAGGACGGTCCTCAGGCCCTCGGCTGTGTGGAAACCGTCCTTCCCGCAGCCCCGCTCCCAGGCGAAGATGGTCAGGAGCTCCAGGGCATAGGCTGGGGGCAGGGAGGCACAGGCTGGCCAGTCTCCTTTCTTCTGAGAGGCAACCTATGGCACCCAAATCAAAGAATCAGTGGTGTGAGCACCTACTGTGTGCTAAGCATTGACCCTACACATGTGGGGGAGGTGAATGTAAAAAACAAAACCACAGAGAGAACAGAACTCGGGGGTGGCCTGGCTCACCCTTCTCATTTTACAGCTGAATAAACTGAAGTCCAGAGCGGGGTGGGGGGGTGGGGGGGTTAGTGACTTGCCCAAGGTCACACAGTGAGACCAAGAAGCTCAGACTTGGTCTTTGCCTAGAGTCTTTCCTCAAAAGATGTATGGGGCGGTCCTACAGGACAGGTGTCTGCAACATATTCATCTTGGTATTTCAACACCCACCACAACAGTGAGCAATAGTGGGTGCTCAGTAGATGCGGGTTGACTGAGCGCATGCACGCGGGTTGGGAAGCAGAGAAGTGTTTGCTGGGGGAACAGGAGGGTGCTCAGGAGTTAGCATGTCTTGCAAAAAAGACGGTTTGGGAGGAACAACATAAGCAAAGGTTTGGAGGTGAGAAAGGACAGGGAAAGCATCAGCGGTGTGAGCGGAGATGGTTAGTGAGGAGCCGTGAACCCCGGCCACAAGAAATGAGGATTTGGGAACTTGGTGGAGAAAAGAGTCTCTCTTAGCCAGGGGCTTCTGGTCTGGGCAAGAAATGAAGGGTGGAGGAGGCGGTCCTTTTGCTTGGGATGGCCAATAAAAAGCAAAGGAGGGGCACTGTCTGGGTAGGGGATGAGCTGATTGGCTGAGGCAGCTCCCGCCCGGTGACTGTTCCCTGGGAGGAGCACAGGGGTAGGAGGCCTCACCTGGAGGTACCAGTGCTTCACCAGCAGGATCAGGTTCTTCAGCTTGACCGGGCGAGAGTTCACGAAGTTCCTCCGCAGCTCTGAGAAGCAGGCCCTGTGCTCACCCTCCTGGCAGCCGCTGTTCAGAAGGGCGGAGTAGATCTGGGGGTCAGGTTTGGTGCCAGCGCTGAGCTGCCCTGTGGATGTTGGAAAGCTGCTGAGTAGGCGATTCTAATTGAAGACGGCAGCCACTCCCCAGCCTTTACTATTTTAACATGAATTATATAACATTACAATCAATAATACACGATCTAGAGCATAGACTAACAATCAGAACTTCTAGAAATGAAAAATAAAGTCACTGGGATTTTTAAACAATTAAGGTCAGGCAGCCGATTAGACACATTTGAAGAAAGTAAGCAAAAAATAAGTAATATGGATCTCAACACAGACCATTAGCTAGATCAAAAGGAGCTGTACAGAAGCCTGCATTCACCAATGGGAGGCATGCATTCTTTTCCAACCGTAGGAAACTTAGGAAGTGCCAACGAATTCCAAAGAACTGATATTTTGGGGGGTATGTTTTCTGACTACAATTAAAAATAGAAAAAGATAACAGGAAATACAGTCAATAATATTGTAATAACTATGCATGCTGTCAGATGGGTACTAGACGTATCAGGGTGATCACTTCATAAGGTATATAAATGTCTACATTGTACACCTGAAACTAATATAATATTGTATACTATTATATGTCAACTACAAGTGAAAAGTAAATTGGAAAAAAAAGTAGAGAAAAAACTAAATGCCCAAAGCTCACAAATGAACAAAACCCCAAAACATTAATTTGGAAACCCACTTCCAAATATTCATGGATGAAAGAAGAAATTATAAGGTCATAATTGAAAGTACAAAATTCATAATAAAAATTATACACATAAAACATTTGTTAGGCAGCTAACATAGTACTTAGAAGAAAGTGGATAGCCTTAATTGCATTTATTAAGATTGACAATTCCTAAGCTAAGATTTAGCTCAAAAAGTTAGAAAAAATTAACCATAAAGTAAACCCTACAAAATAAGAAGGGAAATTACAACATGTAATTTCTTTAAAAAAAGAAAAAAAAAGAAAATCCCAAGTAGATATAGAGAATTGCTAACACTCGTTAAATCATAATCCGAGTCCATGGGTGTGTGGTGTCTGTAGTTTTCTGTGTGTTTGAAACATTTGATAATGAAAATTTTGTAGAGTTAAAGCACTAGATAGTCGTGAACTGATATGAGGAGGAGTCTGGGTGCCTCCTAGCAGCTGCCAATGGCGCAGCGGGGAGTGAGGGCCACAGAGAGGACGGCAGGCACCCGTGAGATGTTCCCTAGCCCCTCCCAGGCACCGGCCGCGCGTCCCTCACCCACGGCGTCAAAGACAGGCAGCAGGCTGACGTCCATGCAGCTTGTCAGGTCCTGGGACACTAGCTGGAACCGCAAAGCCTCGGGCACGGTCTGCTGCGGAAGCTTCAGGCTCAGGCCGGGGACCTGATCCTGCCACCAAGACTCCAGCTGGGCCCGCATATCACGGAGGATCTCTGCACGCCGGGGCCGCTGGTCCCCGTAGTTCTCGAAGCAGTTGAGGAAGACAGCGAGTTGGGCATCAGAGCCACCCCTGAGGTCTGTGCCCCTGCCCAAGGAGCCCCCCTGCAGAGAAAGAACACCTCAGACTGGTGACTCTGTCTGAGCCCGGGAGTCAGGCTGTGACCCCATCCGCAGCCCTGACGCCACTTGCTCACTGATGCTGGGTCCTGGGGCACCGTGACAGGTGCAGGCTGTGACCCTCGGAAGCCTGGCAGAGTCAGATTATATGTGCCCACATCTGCCTTCCAACCCACGAAGCCTGCGCCACGTCAGACAATATGCAGCAGGTAACGGGGTGGCTGGGGGGAGGGGCGGTCGAAGAGCTTAGCCAAATATCTGCAGCACCTACTGACTGCACATCTGGATCACAGGTTGCAAACTGGGGTCCTGGGGCCAACAGGGGTCTGCAGATGTACTTGGCCTGTTTCAATCAATCGATCAATCCATTCATTTATGCATTCAACAGATATTTATTGAGCAATGGCATATATGGATATGCGAGTGGATAAAATTACTCGATCTCCTGACACTCATATTATACGGGGGGGGGGGGAGGCAGGGACAGTCAGCAAACAATAGCCGCTCTATATGGAGGCCAATAATAAGGGGACTGGGACATGGAACAGTGAAGCCTCCATGAGAAGGGGAATTGGGTCACAGACTTGAAGGAGGGGAGGGAGAGAGCCAAGTGGATGGGGAAGAACATTCTAGAAAGAGAGTGGGGATGTGTGCCTGGTGAGCTCAAGAAGCAGCCAGGGGGCCAGCATGGAGTAAGTGAAGGTCGGAGAGAGACCAGGGCCAGGTCCCACAGGCCTTGAGGCCATTGTCCTCTGAAACCCTGGAGGCTTTTGTGCAGAGAAGGGAAGTGGTCTGATTATGGTGATAGTGATTAGAAAAGCTATCATTAAAAAAAAAGCAGGGGCCTCAAATATATACCTCCAGCCAGCAAACGACCCTCCACCATGTCCACTTCCTCTGCCGACCCTCAGCTGTGTCTCTGTGACTTCTTCCCATGCCCTCTGTGGTCCCCCCAGTAGGGTCCCATTGGTGTCACCGCCTGCCCGACTCACCTTGCTGACTCTCGAGGCCTTGTGAGCACAGTTCTCGCGGAGGCGGCCCAGGATGACATCGATGGCCTTGCTCACCTGCCTCTGGAACTGGGGGCTCGGCTTCAGGTGGTCTTGGATAAAGCGGTCCAGCTCCTTGGAGGGGACCTGAGACAGATCCGAGGCCCTCTCCAGTGTGTAGGGGGCGATGTGGTCCACCACTGAGGGGTGGGGAGCTGGACATGAGGGCTGCTTGTTCCCTGCCAGTGGGTGCCCAGCATCGGGAGTGCTGCTGTCCTTGGGGGTCTTCTGGGCAGGGTCTTGCAGGATGGGGTGGTCCAAACCTGAGGGCCCAGTGCATGGAAGGTCCTGGAAGTTTGTTGAAGGAGCTGTGTTACATATGCAAAGGTTCCTACGTTCCTTCTCTCGCCAGCCCCCTCCCATTGTACAGTCCGGAAGACTGAGGCTCAGAGAGGGCAAGGAAGAGGGAGCCCATGTGACACCTTTGTGTGGATTAGAAAAGGTGCCCTTATGAAGGGGATAAATTATAAAAAGGTGGTCCCCCTGTGGTGGGTGAACACAGCTTGGTAGGCAGACAACTGCACAAAGACGGGTGATTAGATTGTTTTACATGCTTGATGTCCCCACAGTTTCAACTCTGCTCCACACCCCATGGCCCTCAGAGCACAGTAGATGCTCAGAAAACACTGAACACATAAATTAGGTGTAAAACCCAAGGATCCTGGGAGCCCCTCACTCACTGGCACCTCCCAGGGCTGCACAGCGCCCCCTGCCGCCTGCAGAAAACATGGGCTGTCATAGCTGGACTCTGCTGCTTCGGCCAGCAGGTCCCAGCGCCAGACTGCCCCGTTCCCCAGGTCCCACGTGGGGTCAGCTGGGTCCAGGATCACGGGCCTGCAAATGCAGAGGGACAAGAAGATTCTGGTTAGCAAGATGGTCTGGTTAGCCGGGGCTCTAGAGTCGGGCCGACCTGGTTCCAATCTCAACTCTGCTACTTTCCAGCTGTGTGACCGGAGGCAGATGACTAACTTCTCTGAGCCTCGGTTTCCTCATTTTCAAAATGGAGATAACAGCAAGGCCTGATCTGATGGACTGTGTGGAGATTAACTGAGAGCAACAAGCCTGACCTGCACGTTAGAATCACAAGATACCGGGATCCAGCCCCGGTGTCCCTGAGTTACACCCCATGACTTAGCAATTTCATTCCGGGATAGAAGTCTGACACATATGTGTACACCGTGAAATGCAAGCCCGTGTATCTCAGCCCTCTTTGTAATAGCCCCCGAGTGGAAACGACCCAAACAGGATCAGGAGCAGCATGGAAAGCATACTGTGATAAACTCACACAGTGAGAGACTACTCAGCAGTGGAGGCAAAGGAGCCACAGCTATATGCAACAGTGTGGGTGAATCTCAAAGACTTAACTCTGAGAGAGAGAGGCAGGCACAAAAGGCCATGCTGTATTCCATTCATTTATTATTATTATTATTTTCAATCCTCTCCTGAGGACATTTTTTCCATTGTTTTTCAGAGAGAGAGAGAGAGAGAAACATTGTGAGAGAGACTCATTGATTGGCTGCCTCCAGAATGAGCCCCGACTGGGCTGGTGATCAATCCTGCACCCGAGGAATGTGCCCTTGGCTGGAATTGAACCTGGGACCCTTCAGTCCGTGGGCTGACACTCCAACCACCGAGCCAACTGGCCAGGGCAGACGGGGCTTGCTCCATCATTGCTAATGATCTCCCCGTGCCCCAGGCACAGGAGAGCGGGTGACGGGCACTGGGAGGTACCTGGGTCTCTGGCACTGGCGCTGCAAGAACTTCTTTACGGCGGGGTCCTCGAAGCTGTAGTTGATGGTCCAGAAAACACACAGGTGCTGATACTGCTGGATCAGGCCCAGGACGGTCCGGAGGCCTTGGGCCAGGCTGAAGGCATTTTTCCCACAGCCCCGCTCCCAGGCGAAGATGGTCAGCAGCTCCAGGGCGTAGGCTGGGGGCATCTCCTTACTCCCCGCCTGTGGGCACGCCTGTGAGGACGGGGCAGGGGCTCAGAGGGACGAAGCGGAGGGGGAAGCTAGTTCTCTGGAGACTTTTGCTGGATCGCTCAGTCTCCCAGGTGGGCACCTGCAGGCTGGGCCTGGGAACAGATGCTATGGTCCAAGCCTGTTCCCAAAGCAGCCTGGTGCTTCCCATCCGCCCGCACCGCTGGGGCTTCAGCAGGGCAGTTGGCTCATGTTGCGGGGGGGGGGGGGGGGGGGGAGGGAGAGGTATGAGATTCAAGCCTTTAGGAGGGGGCAGCAGAGAGAGGCCAGCGGGGAGGCGGATACTGTTCTTCCCCAAAGTAAAAGCACAGCGAGTCCATAGCTGAGCAAGAATTGGCATCCAGGATCTCCTCACTCCACACCTGCTTTAGGATGAGTGGTCCAACAGAAGGACCAAGCCATGTGCCTTAAACTTTGGGGCAGCCTGTTCCCTCTTGTCCAAATCACAGGCTGGGCACCTCCTCCCTAACACACAAAGGTCTGTCAACACAAAATATTCCAGATAGTTTCAAAGCCCTCAATATGAAAAGAAAGTCTCAAAACCTTTTGGGAGAATAATTTTAGAAAGTTAGAATAGGCAAAGGTTTCTTAAATAAGACACAGAAAGCACACATCACAGAAGAAAAAGATGAACACAACTGATTACATTAAAATACAAACATTTTCTGAGACAAAAGACCTATAAACAAAGTGAAAGTATAAGTCACAGGTGGGGAGAGTGGACTCGCATTGTGTTAACTAAATAAAAAAAATCAGCACCCACAATATATAAAGAGCTCCAAGCAATAAACAACAATAAGGCCGCTAACCCAGTAGAAAATAATGGGAAAGTTATATGAATAGACAGTTCCCAGAAAGAGAAACATGAATGGCTGCTAAACATAAGGAAACAGCCTCACTATCATGGAGGCACGAATTCCAACAGTCCCATGCGCGGAGCGAGGGCCCTCGCTAGTGGCCTCACCTCACGGTACCACTGCTTCACCAGCAGGATCAGGCTCTTCAGCTTGGCCGGCTGGGTGTTCACGAAGCTCCTCCGCAGCTCCGTGAAGCAGGCCGCGTGCTCGCCCCCCTGGCAGCCGCTGCTGAGGAGGGTGGCGTAGACCTGGGGCTCAGGTTTGGCATTGGAACTGAGCTGCCCTGTGGACAGGAAGGCCTGTGAGTGAGGAAGGGGGCTGGAGGCCGGGGATGGAGGGCAGTGTTGGGGCTGAGCTCAGCTTGGGGCGCTGGGAGAGAGTGAGGGGGATTTGGGGAGGGGTACGCCTACATGGGCCCTGGAGAATGAAGAAGAGAGCCCAGAGCTTCTCAGGAGGCAGGGAGGGAATCTGGGGACCAGAAGGGAGGGTCCTTTGTCCCAAATGGCCAGGCAGCCCCCAGCGGTTGGCAGGAGAAGCGCAGCCTCGTTCCCAGCTTAAACAGGACTGACGCTTCCTGCTGAGTCAGACCTATAACCTGGCAATTCTTCCCTCCCCGAGGCTCCCCTCAGGCCATACTAAAATTCCACCTCGCACACCTTTAATTAATCGGTGCCCTGAGAAGAGGCAATGATGCCAGAGAAATATTAGGCAAGAGGTTCTGATTCCTTAGCAGTAATTGCTGATATTTTTTGAGCACTTACGACACGCCAGGAGCTGCGCTGAAAGTTTTACATGAATCTCCTCATTGTAACCCCACTAAAACCCTACACTTCTCCACCTCCTTTTATAGCTGTGGAAACTGAGGCACAAAGGCATTCAGCGCTCTGCCTCAGGCGATGCAGCTGGGGACAGGATCAGAATGCAGAGCCGGCTGACTTGACAGTGTGTGCCCCTGTCTCCTGGGCTTAGCTAAGGAAAGGTAAACACTTCCCATAGCTTCCCAGGTTCCTGACATCACTCACTTGCTGTGTGACTTTGGGCGAGTTACTGTATGTCTCTGTGCCTCAGCATCCCTATTGGCAAAGTAGGAGATAAGACTGTGCAGACCTCACAGATTTGCTTTGAGGAGTTCATGAAATAAAACATGTCGAGTGCTTGGAATAGTTAAGCATTTAATAAGAAGTAGCTAATATGATTAATAACAGGGTGGGTATATAGGTGTGGGAGAGCATGGCTGTCCGCCAGGACTTCATAACCCTGGATAAACTCAAGATAGCTATCTCCCAGAGCATTGTATGAAAATGATAGTAATAATAATAATAGAAAAATAATAATACTAGAAATAAGAATAGCAAGCTCTCATATAGCCCTATCACGTGCCAGGCACTGTTCTAAGTTCATTACACATATTAACGCATACAGTTTTTCCAGAACAAACTACTATTGTCCTATAATTATTGCCTGCATTTTACAGATGCAGACACAGAAGCATATTACTGTATGAAATCAAGCATGGGTATATTACAAAGGAGAGTGCAAAAACCACATTGCTGCTTTTAAGATAAAATAGGAGATTTTGCAGAATTCTGGCCTTGTCCCCAGACCCCCGCTGCTGGGCACATGGCCATCTGCCTTCTCCTCTGGGGCAGCTATGGGAGGGCTGAGCTGCACCGCACTAGGCAGTGGCTGAAGGCAATTCTCCCCAGGTGTCTGAGCAAGGGCCAAGCATCTTAACTCCAGGACCAGAGATCCGGGAGGAACTGGGCCCTCTCGGCCCTTGTCTGGTCCAAACCCATATTGTTTAGTCAAGAAACTGAAGCCCAGAGAGGGTGGCCCAGGTCACACAGCAAGTCGGTGGCAGGACTTGAACTGTTAGCCCTGATTTACTCCTTATGATCTTGCCCCAACCCTGGAATGGGCCAAGCCCCCCTCACCCAGAGCGTCAAAGGTGGGCACCAAGCTAACATCCATCCAGTTTTCAGAGTCGGTGGGTGCCAGTTGGAACTGGAGGACCCCGGGCATGTCCTGTTTAAGAAACTTGAGGCTCAGACCAGGGATAGGGTTCTGCCACCAGGATTCCAGCAGTGCCCTCATCTCCTTGAGGATCTCAGGACGCTTAGCCCGCTGGTCCTCATAGCCCTTGAAGCAGTCGAGGAAGACGGCAAGTTCAGAATCACAGTCATCCCTCAGAGCTGTGCCCCGGCCGAAGGAGCCTCCCTATGAAGGAAGAAAACAAACTTAGAACCCTGCACTCTCCAATTCTCGTGCCCACATGAGCTGCAGGCAACGCGAGTGAGGCAAGTGGGCAGGGTGGGGACTGCCGCCACATAGCTCCTGGCATTCAAAGCCACGCAGGAATGCGGGCCAAGGGCAGCCAGGCCTGAGTTTTCAATGAAAGCAATTTTTATATGTAAATCCATGATTTCTAAATGTTGGCAATTAACTATTTAAAAAAAAAAAAAAGGAAACATTAGGTGAAACGAATTCTAGTTTTCTGAACACATGTTGGCAACCTTTGCCTGGGATCAGTACAGAGCAGTTGCATAATTGGCTGAATTTCTGAGACCTTTCTGACCAGTGTTTCTTTCTGCAAAGCTGCCAGCCCGAGGATTTGGGAAGAAAATGCATTTTATTCGTCTCTGCTCTGTGCCTGGTACTGTCACATGTCTGACACCACAAGAGCCCTGATGTGGTTACATATGGTGACAGATAGAGGGTGAGGCTCCGAGCAGGGAAGTGAGTAACACTACGAGCAGTGACATAAGGTAAGAGGCAAGAAGCGGGATTAGCCGTCTGCGGGCCTCTCCCCGCCCAGCTGGGATCGCTGCCTGCCCCAGCGGGAGCCATTTCATCTCCTGGCACAGGGGCGCAGCGCACAGGAACATCAGGCTGAGCCTTTCTGTCAGGTTTTGCACACAATCATCTCATTTAACCTTCCTAACAAGCCCGGAGGGAGGGACTATGAACGCTCTCGCTTCACAGAAGAGGAACCGAAAGTGCAGGGAGGCTGCCGCTTTCTCCCCATCCCCGAGCCAGGAGAGTCAGCGCCACGACTTGAACCCAGAGAGTCAGGCTCCAAACCCACATTCTCCCCCCACCCCAGTCAATTAATTCGCTTAAAAATAGTTTTATTGCCTGGCCGGTGTGGCTCAGTGCATCGTCCCAGGCACCCAGAGCTCACTTACAGGTTCGAACCCTGATCAGGGCACATGCCCGGGCTGCAGGCTCAATCCCCAGTAGGGGGCGTGCAGGAGGCAGCCAACTGATGTTTCTCTCTCCTCGATGTTTTTCTCTCTCTCCCTCTCCCTCCCTCTCTCTCTAAAATCAATTAAAATCATAGTTTAAAAAATTTAAAAAACTATATTTTTATTATGAGAGTATCCAAACCTGCACAAAAGAGGAGAGGATTTTAAAGAAGTCCTTTGCCATACTTGCTCATGTGTTGGAGCCCTTTTCCCCCTCTTTACGTGATTTTTTTGAAAGAAATTCCAGCCAATGTGTCATTTCACCCACGTACATTTTCATGGGCATCTCTGCAGGGGTGATCCCCGACGGCGAGAGACTGTGCCTCAAGTGACCCGAAGACGGGAAGCTCAATTCAACGGGCCAAGGATGCCAGAGCTTTAGAGCCCTTAAACTCCTGTCCTGCAGAAACCCTCCCGCCCATCTCGAAGGCACAACTCTGCCCCCAGGATCCTAGGCCCCACGTCTCCCCTCCTTTCCTGTCTCTCCAACTAAGATTCAGCCCCGTCTCCCAGTCTGTTTTCATCTCTCCCCCTGATAAACTCCAGGTCCCCCTCTATCCCACCCAGGTTTCCTGGGTCCACTCCAGCACCCCCCCCCCCGGGGGGTAGTTTACCTTCAAGAGATAGTAGCTGACACTTGTCTCCTCCCTGAGTCTGCGGGCGTCAGGTGTCAGGATGACAAAAAGCCACCAGCCCTGAGCGGCACAGACCCAGGAATCAGACTACCTGGCTTTGAACCCTGACTGGACTTCTTACGGGCTTGGGTAGTTACTGCGGCTCCCTGTGCCTCAGTTTCCCCATCTGTCAAGGAGGGTGTAAACGAGTCCCCCCCTAGCAGAGGTGTTGTGAGCAGTAGTCTCTTCTCAGGGCGCTTTGACAGGCCCCGGAGCCTAGTAGGTGAGCCACACAAATGTTAAAGATAATGAATGGAAGGCCTGCGAAAGCCCCTGCCCGGCTCCATCTCCCTGCGCCCAGCGTCCTCTGGGGACCGCACCCCCCCCCCATTTACAAGCGGAGCGCCCTGAGGTGGCCCCTGCCCTCCCAGAGCCCACCTTGGCGATTTTCAGCACCCGCCACGACGGCGGGGCGGCGGCTCCGGGTCCGAGGCTGCTCCCGCGCTCTCTCAGCACGGCTGCCACGGCGCCCAGGGCGCGCCGCGCGGTCCCCACGAACGGGGCGGGCGGCTGCAGGCTGCTGAGCACCAGCCCGTCCAGCGCGCCGGCGGGGGTGCCGCGCACGCCCATGGCCCGCGCGCGCGGCCGGGGGTCTCCGCGCGGTGGCGGCTGCGACGCGCTCGCCCGCCGCTGCGGGGTCCGTCCCGAGGTCCGCGCCACCCGGGTGCCCGCGGCGCCCCGTCCCGGTCGTGCGCCCGGCGTGGGGAGAGGGAAGGATGCCGCTGAGCCGGCCTCCGCCGCGCCTCCCCCGCGCCTCCCCACTTTCCCCCCAGCCTCTCCGGATGCCCCTCCTCTCCGGCTTTCGGTTTCGTTTCTGATCCCGCCGCTCCGCGCCCCCGTTCCCATTTCCGGTTCCCTTCCCGGTCGCGGCTCGCTCTCCCGGGGCCTCCCCTGTCCCAGCAACCCCCCCCCCCAGCTCTGTGATGCACCAAACGCCACGGGACAAGTCGCCGCTCTGTGCACCGAGAGCACAGCGTTGGCACCGAGTCGGGTAACCAGAGCGTGGCAGCGACGCGCGGGATTTCTGGGGTGGGGAGAAAAAAAAAGAAATGGTCAGGAGATTCCCACAGAGAGAGCTTTCCAGCTTGCTCTCCGCTAGAGCCTGCGCCCTGAACACCACCAATAAATAAGGAACAGTTCCAGAGTGTCCTGCACCGCTTTGCAAACGTCATGGCATTTACTACTTCCAATAAGCATGTGCCCCGCTCTTGCCATCGCACCGCTTTGAAGGGGCATCTGGGCATCTCCAGGGTCGCACAGCCGGGAAAGCTGTCAGGCTGGATGCAAACTGGCTCAGCCCCCGAACTCTCCCCGCTCACTCTGTTCTTACAGGGACCAGCTCTTCCGAAATAGCTTATACATTTCATGCAATTCCAATAAAAATTCGATGTTTTAAAATTTCAAACACATCATTCTGAAGTGTCTAAGAATTAAGATTTTTTTTTTTTTTTTTAAAAGAGGAGAAATGAGAAAGGAAAGTGAGTTTAGAGTGGCACCTTTCACACAGCCTCACGCCTGAAAGCATTACAAAGCCACGGGACTCGAATGCCGGTGGACTGGTGCGGAACTGGGCAGCTGTGTGCCGCAGAGTGGACGCCCGGGGTAGCCCATGGCCGTTTCTGTGTTCACGCCCTGGACTCGCCTTTCAGCTGCTTCCCTGTTGTTCCTCCACCCAGCTGAGCAATCTGCACCCTTGAGCTCTTTCTCTGGACTGGCGGGTGCCAGAGTCCACCCCTCCTCCCTGTCTCACTCAGAAACTCATTAGGCCTCTGCCCCACCACTCAAGGATCCAGCATTTATTCTGCTTCTGAGTAAACCTCAAGTAACAACCTGGACAAGAGCTTCCTGAAGTGTGCGGTGCCTGAAAGGAGATGATAGGTGGGGGTCAGAGGGTGAGAATTTCAGAGGCCAGAGGGAGTGATGGTAGGCTACCAGTGTGTACAGTTTATATTTTGAGTGGTGAGTGCCACGTCACTGGGGGTGTTCAAGTATAGGAGGAAGGCCGGAATACAGGCTAGAGGTTGGGAAGGGAATTCAAGCCAGGTGCCTTCACCCATAAAGCCATGATTACCATGCTTCCCCGTTAATCACAGTCATCTTCCTGATCCACAGGTCACTTTAGAAATCTTCTGTTTGAGATGGTGGACTGAGTGACAGCAAAGATATGTTTAAATTTCTTTTTAATCCTTACTTGAGGACATGCTTGGAGGGAGGAAGGGAAGGAGGGAGGGAGAGAGAGAAACATTGATGTGAGCGAGAACACTGATTGGTTGCCATCTGTATGTGCCCCAACCAGAGATCGGACACACAACCCAGCTATGTGCCCTGACCGGGGACTGAACCGGCAACCTTTCGGTGCACAGGGCAACGCTCAACCAACCGGGCCGCTCTGGCCGGGCCACGAAGGTAGGGTTCAAGGATCACGCAGGTCCACAGGCTGGAAGTTGAGAGAGCAAGCCATCGAGGGGCCAGGACATCTGAGGACTTTTTGGAAAGTAGAGAGCAGAGGGCCAAGATTGGATGCCGATGGTGGGCTGCTCCTATGCGCACGCCTTCCACTCTACCCAGGCCTCTAGAAACAACAGCAAGGAGATGGGAATAATTAGTCATGTTGCTGGACCCTACGAGACCCCCTGAAAGAAACATGGGATGGGGGGAAGGAGGAAATTAGAACCCCAAACACAGGTGGAAGGACATAGCCAAGCAGGGTGGGAAGGGCTCCGAGGGGCTCCCTGGCATCTCACAGACAAAGGCGAGGGGCGTGCAGGAGGAGGGTATCTGGAAGGCTCACGCCGGGCTTTAAAGGTCAGGACATCAAAATCCAGTCAAGCTGGGAGGACCTCGGCATGACGCTAAACACCTTGGAGCTCCCCCATCAACCGAGGACCGGAAACCTCCCGGACACAGGTCTCTCTGACAGCGTTCAGCTGTGTTCTAATCTCCAAGACTCCACCCCTGGCTCTGCTGACTAATTGTTAGCTCTTCTCAGTTTCGTTTCCCCAGCAGGAAGTTACCCAGAAAGTGGCCTTATCTCTGGGGCCTCAGATCAAGTGTTTCTTTCCCTTCCTCCCTCCCTCCCTCCCTCCCTCCCTCCCTCCCTCCCTCCCTCCTCCCTTCCTTCCTTCCCTCCTTCCTTCCTTGAGAAAGAGAAACATTGATGTGAGGGAGAAACATGGATCGGTTGCCTCCCGCATTCCCTGACCGGGGATCGAACCCGCCACCTGGATATGTGCCCTGACCGGGAATAGAACTTGCCGCCTTTTGGTGTCCAGGATGATGCTCCGACCAACTGAGCCACACCGGCCAGGGCTGCCTCAGGTGTGTCAATTTCCACCATCCCTTACACACTTGCTCCTCTGTTGCCAAATCTCACGAATTTGCCCTTGAACCAGCAGCTCCAAATATCAGCACCCAGGGCTTTCTCTAACCTGGGCTTGCTGGCATTGCACAATCAGAGCTTAACTGAGAGAAATACTGAATAAAAAGTTTTTTTCCAAGAAAATTTGCTTTATTGTGTTCTGGTTTTTTTTGGCATGGTTATACAAGCAATACAAGTTTAAACTTATATAAAGTCAGAAAAGCATTAAGATAACTCATAATATACACACTAAAAACCTTGAGGACTTCCAGGAATCCGCCATTACAAATGAAATGAAAGAAAACATACTAAGTCAAAAACACAGAATACAGACGCCTAATAATAATATGACAAAAACCATGAAAGACCCATTCAGGGAAAAATCCTATAACTTAGTCATACAGTCATTAAAGACGGCGTAAATGAATGGAAAGAAACTCCCACTTCATGGATTGTGAGTCTCAATATTATATAGATGTCATTCCCCCTAGACTAGTTTATGTAACTCCAATTAAACGCCTCCCCATATTTTGGGTGAAACTGTACAAATTGAGTATAAAATTAACACGGAAATAGAAAGGGCCAAGGGAAGCCATGGATTTTGGTGAAAAGAGAACAGCGTTTTCTATGAGATCTGAATAGTTATTAAGGTTATGGTAATTAAGAGAAGGTAGTATTTCCGCCCACTTAATCTTTGAGTCTTCGACCCATTTCGAGTTGATCTGTGTGTGGTGCAAACATCTAAATTCATCTTCCTGCGCGTGGAGATCCGGTTTTCCCAACAGCATTTGCTGGGGAGACATCCTTTCCCCATTATGTGTCCCCGGCAGCCTTGCTGAACATCAGTTGACTGTATGGGCAAAGTACCGGCAGCAAAAGCAAAAACAGGCAAAGAGAGAGTACATCCAACTAAAGAGCTTCCGCACGGTAAGCAAGACAATAGAGTGAAGGCAAGCTATGCGGAGGGAGAAAATATTTGCAAACCACAAATCTGTCAAGGGGGTAATTTCCAAAATAATAAGGAACTCCTACAAGTCGATAGCAAACCAATTTAAAAAAACAAAACAAAAACCAAACCTAATAATCCTATCACAAAATGGGCCAAGAACTGGAATAGCCATTTCTTAAAATAAAAATAAAAAGACACACAGATGGCCAACAGGGATCTATATGACAAGACGCTCAGCATCACTAATGATCAGGGAAATGCAAATCAGAACCGTCAGCTATCACCTCTCGCCTGTTAGAATGGCTATGATATTAAAAACAACAACAACAAAAGACAAGCGCTGGGCAGGATGTGGAGGACCTGGAACCCTCAGGCACTGTGCTGGTGGGAAGGAAAATGGTGCAGCCGCTCTGGAAAATGGTATGGGAATCCCTCGAAAAATTAAAACGAGCACTCCCGTCTGATCCATCTGGCTTTTCAATCAAGCAACTGATTACTAATCCAATTAAGGTACCCACGGCTGTAATATCGTTGATCATCCTGAAACTCAGAAGACAACACGGGTGGATCAGCCACATGATAAAGGCAGTGGTGCCGTGACCTGTGATGCCCAAATTTTCCTCTCAGCAGGGAGTGAGAACTACGGTAAACCCGGCAAAGCAGGTACCGAAACTAGGTGGGGAGTGGAACCCCATAAAAAGCCCTACATACCCAGGGAGACAGGCAGAGTCCGCAAAAAGGCTGGGGAGACAGGCCCCACATTTTAACGGGCTGGAGGGAGGGGTTGTGGGAGTGTTGTTTTTGTTCCAGGAATAAATTGTTTTAAATGATTTATTTTGCCAATGTTAAAGGCAGTAACTAAATATTGTCACGAAGGAAGAAATTAATACAGATCCTTGGGAACAGGAGGGCCACATGGGGCAGACCAGAGGGAGTGAGGGGCAAGCGTGGGCAGGGACCTCTGTCGTGGTTCCCACGAGAAAGCGAGGCAGGGCAAGCGGGCTTAGGACGGGCGGTGTGAATGATGACAGGGGCTCCGCAGTGCGGGCCGTGCGGGGGTGCCTGGGACCTGGCCCTGGGTGAGTGGGGCCCGGAGCTCCCCGGGCGCCAGCAGAGGGGTCTGGGCTCGGAGCGGCTGGTTTGCACCCAGAGGGCGACCGGTGCGTGTGTTCATTTCTCTTCCACCCGGGGAGGGGAGGCTCTGCCTGGTGCAGGTGGCGGCTGTGACAGGATCCAGGGCGCTGTCCCTAATCAGAGGGCTGACAGGTCTTGAGAGCACGTTATCCGGTCACCTTCGCGGCCTCCTTAGATCTGAAAGGGTAAAGTACAGGATTGCATTGGAGAGCTGGTCGCCCCACCTTGGCATTTACAGTGGACTCTGTGACATGCCACTTGGCTTCTCAAGGAAAGAGGAGTGAGTCCCAGGTGCCAGGGAGGCTGGCAGCGAACAGACTTCAGCGATGAGCCCCTCCAGGGTGGCCTGGGCTGCAGAGAGCCCCTGGCTAAGGCCACGCCCCGTCCCGAGTTGCCCATATTCTGGGGCTGGTCCAGGGTGTGTATAAGGGCCTGACCCCTTCAGACCGCTGGTGGCCAACTCTGAAGGCCCTTGGAGCTCCAGGGCTCCCCAGGGAGGGGTGGGGTGGGTGGGGCGAGGGGTGGATTTGTCCCTGTGCCCACACCTGCTTCCTTCCCCTCCCTCCCACAGGTGTAGGAGTCTGCTTCCTGGGGGACCCCGTATGACATCACCAATCCCCCAGCATGAGAAAGAACCGACCCTGGGAGTAGAAAGATCCCAGTTCAGGAGTCCCTGCCCCTACAGGCCGTGTGACATGCCCATGTCCCTCAGCTGCTCTGAGTCTCCTGTTCGGCAGGTGCTAAGTGTGAGTGTGGGGGGGTGGATACAGGCAGGCTGTTCACAAGTGGAATGAGCACTAGCCTTGGAGTTCACCGGGTTGAGTCCCAGCTCTACCACTTCCTTGCTGAATGCCCTTGAGTAGTGGCTCCACCTCTCTGAGCCTACTTTTCTCACCTGTGAGATGAGAGTAGAAAACCTACCTCATTGGACATCCTGAGGATTGAATAAGAGAATGTGTGTTAAAGGGCTTAGGACAGAAGCTGAGCCCAAAGCAAATATTTGATAGGCAGTGGTTACTCTGTTTATTATTATTATTAGAAACAGGTGGCCTCCCCTTCCCCTTCCTCTCTGAAATCAATAAAGATATTTTTTTAAAAAAGTGATATTCTGCAGCATTAAGTAAGAATGAACTTTGAACAGAGGCTGTGAAAATTCCAGGAACCCTCTGAGTGGGGTCAGGGTGAATGTGAAGTTGCCGTAAAATAGGGAGCTCAGCCTGAACTTTATGACTGCGGGGGCAATTTCGTTGGAAACTGGTCTCCAGCTATAGGCCCCAAGTTGTGTGGAGGGGAGCAGAAAGGGCGACAGGGAGGAAGCCGAAGGTCTCACCTCTATGTCCCAGGAGCCCACTGGAGAGCAATGCTTATCCTTAAAGCACGGGTAAGTCATCCAGAGTCTAGCCTCTCTCGCCAGCCTATCCCAGCGCCCAGGCTCTCCGCCGACGTTTCCTGTAGGGTCCGCTGGGTCCAGAATCACAGGCCTGAGGAACAATTAGAGAGGGACAGCTGAGAAGCTGGGCTGTGTCTCAGGGGTCTAGATGCTCCTGCAATTGTGAAACACCAGTCTGGGGCAGGGTGGGACTCGGGGTAGGAGGAAGGGCCCAGCAGGGTGCTGCTTGCTGGGGAGTGTCCTGGGTGCCTTGCTCCGTGGTGGGCAGTGAACCCCAAGAGAAGGAGCCTCACACTTGGGCCTTACTGACCTGAGTTTGAATGTCACCTCTGCCCTTTATTTGTGGGTAGGTCACTTGTGCTTTCTAAGCCTCAGTTTTCTCATCTGTGAAATGGGGCAAGGCGAACATGCCCACCTTGAAGGAGGTATTATGTGGAGTGATTTTTTAAAAAATATATCTTTATTGATTCCAGAGAGAGGAAGGGAGAGGGAGAGAGAGAGATAGAAACATCAGTGATGAGAGAGTCATTGATCAGCTGCCTCCTGCACGCCCCCCACTGGGGGTCGAGCCTGCAACCCGGGCCTGTGCCCTGACTGGGAATCGAACCTTGATCTCCTGGATCCTAGGTCGATGCTCAACTGCTGAGCCACACTGGCCGGGTGATAAGTCCTTGTGCCCAGCACAAGGACTGGCAGCAGCAGATGCCCAAGAGACGCGGCGCCTCCCACTCCCTCATTTCCAAGGCACCACAGGGGCCATCTATCGGGGGGGCGGGTAAGCCCTGCGGGGACAGAGTACCTGGGTTTCTGGAGCTGCGTCTTCACGTACGGACCAATCACAGGATGTGCAATGTCGTAATACTTTGTCCAGTAGATGCAAAGCTTCTGGTAGTTGGTGACCAATGTCAAGACGCTGCGGAACCCCTGAGCTGTGACGAAGTCCGTCTTCCTTCCTGCGCGCTCCCACGCGTGGACGGTCAGGAGCTCCAGGGCGTACTGAGGAGGCAGGGGCTGCCCAAGCTTCTCCTTACACTGAGGGGGGAAAAGCAACCAGAGAAGGGGGTCTGGCCGGCCCTGTGGCCAAAGGCAGCCTCCCGCTCGCTGCTGTAGATGGTTCCCAGGCCCCAAGTCGGGCCCACTCGCTTATGTGTCGTCTGTGGCTGCTTTCGCGCTCCAAGGACTGAGCGGAGTAGACGGGACAGAGACCGTGTGACTGACCCACAACGTCTCTAATATTCACCACCTCGCCGTGTATGGAAAAAGCTCGCTGACCCTGGTTAGGGCCGGGGCTCTGGGTTCTGACCGATGTGGGTTCGAATCCTGGCTCCACCTTTGTCTGACTCTGGGCAGACAACTCATCGGAGCCTCATGTCTCTCACCTGCCAAGTGAGTGGTGATAACAGCATCTACCTCCTAAGCATATTATGAACACGAGCTCAGAGGAAGCACTCCAAATGTCCCTAAGCGCCTTACAGAAGCAGACAAAAGTCCCTCTGCAGAAGACATGTGTCATCTCAGAAATCATTTCAAGCACAGTGACCAGCACATACGTAACCAGGCACACAGCGACACAGGACACCAACAGCAATGACCAGCAGGGGAAAAAGAAACTAGCAATCAATTCACAAAACTCTAAATACGGAAGGGTCCAATATAGACTTTAAAAGAACCGGGGACACTATATGCAAAGAAAGAAAAGAAGAGCAAGAAATTGCAGGGACTTAGAAGTCCCCCCCACCCCCCCGCTGGACAGGATGACCAGACCTTCCGGTACCAGTGCTTGACCAGGCGGACCAGGCTCTTGAGCTTGGCCGGACGCTCTTTCAGGAAGGCTCGCTGCAGCTCTGTGAAGCACGAAGAGAACTCGCCCTCCACCCCCAGGCTCTTGCACGCTTCGATGAGCCTCACGTAGACGCTGGGGTCAGGTCTGTAGTGTTCCGTCACTGTCACCTGACCTGTTAGGGACAAATCCATAACTTTAAGATGTCAGCTCCTCCCTGAGGTTCTTTCAGTCGCTAGCTGGCCGTGGGTGCAGTGCGATGGGCCATCTCCAGTCCGTCCCCCCCCCCCCATCCACTGCCATCGCCCTGTCCACGCCTTGAAGGTGACAGGCTTCTGCAGGATCCGCTGTCCTGGCTGCTGTCTCGGTCACTGCCTCTTCTCTCCATTCATCCTCAGCGTCTTGCGTTTCCCCCGCTACTCAGATCTTTTCTAACCTCCAGGTCTTCGCCTGTGCTGTTCCCTCTGCCTGGCATGCCCTTCCTCCCCTTCTCTCTCTTCCCTTCTTATTTTTTGGAACCATCGCACCCCAGCAGCCAACACAGGACATGACAACCAGGAGATACTGCTAAACTTTTTCCATTTCCTGGCGTTTTTCTCGTGGGTCTCCGCCTAGGCCCAAAGAAATCCCTAACAGGTTCTGTTTATTAAGTAGCTCAGTCCCTACAACTTAATAGTAGCGGTTTGCACGGTGTCCGATAGGTGTCGCTGTGTTTCCCTTAAAAATTTAAAATCTGAACTTTTCGAGCTAGTTCACTGGGGTGTCCTGGGGTGCCTTGGTGCACAGTGGGGGAACTCTCATTTTTGCACACCGACTATGTGCCAGGCCCTGTGTAAGAGCTTAATGTAGATGACCGTTTAACACTTAAAAAAAAGAGCATGGCATAGCTAGTGTGGTTTTACTAGTTTTCCACCTGTGGGCATTGAGCCTCCGAGAGGTTACGTTGCCCCGTCCACGTGCACATTACCCATAGATCCCAACCCTCAGAGTAAGTCTGATGAGGTTTCCTCATGTTTTTGGGTAAAAGATGAAATTAGCATGCCAGATCTATGCTGCTGTTTTTTTAGAAAGATAAAATACTTTGCTGTTTCATGTCACTCCTGGGGCCGACCAGACTGTCTTCATTCTTGCCCCAGGAGAGAATCTAAGATCCCTTCCCCGTTTTAAAGGGATGCCCTCTTTTGGGAAGACTGTCAAACTGTGAAAGATTGCCCATCAGAAATATATAAAAAGAGAGAGAAAGAAGCCCTGACATAGGACAGAGGCTGGAAACAGCTTGTGTCAGGGGCGCTCACCCAGGATATCAAAGGCCGGCAGGACATCAAACTCTACCAGCTCCGGGCGGCGGTTCCCGAGCTTGAAGCCGAGTGCGCGTGGGTTCTCCCACACATGATCCTGGACCTCAAACTTCACGGTAAGCTTTCCCTCCCTTCGACAGGCCTCTAGCTGTGTTTTTATTTCCTGGATGAACTCTCCTCGGCGAGTGTACTGCTCCTGAAAACTTTTGAGGGAGCTTATGAAGACGACGAGATCAGCGTCAGACCGGCTTCTGAGCGTAGTGCCTTTGCCGGAGGAGCCACCCTAAAGCAGAGACGGGAATTAGAACTAACGTTCCTTGAGCAGAGCCTCCCTAAGTAAAGTGATGCGCACAATCACTAACAGTCTTGGGCACTAGCCACTGTTCCAAGGGCATTACCGGTCTTCCCTCCTACGAGGCTCCTCCCAAAGACTTTGCTATCTAGGCATTATTATTATTAGTGCCCTTTTTTTTACAGGTGGGAAAACAGATGCTCAGAGAGATTATCTATCAGCCCAAGGCATGGCTGGTAGTTGGCAGAGATGCAATTCAAACCCCAGCTGCCTTGTTCTAGAGTCTGGAGTCTTCACTCCCTGGCCTTGACTGCCTTATATCGTTCTATACTGTAGTCTGGCCCATGCCGGGTGGTTTAATGAATCTGCACAGCCCTATAAGGTATTGGGAATTATGGACAGGAAACCGAGGCACAGAAAGGTGACTTTCTCAAGGTTTAACAGCCAGCGGGTGCTATATGCCTTTTGAAATTATTATTATTAAATTTACTGGGGGTAATGTTGGTTAATATAACATCATATACATTTCTGGTGTACATCTTCGTAATACGGAATCTGTATACTCTATTGTGTGCTCACCACCCAAGTCCAGTCTCCTCTTGTCGCCTTGTGTTTATTTGACCCCCAACCCCTGCTCACCTCCGGTAATCAGCATTATGTCAAAACTTAGACTCAGCCTGGCCGTCAATTAGCAGATTGTTGATCAGAGCTGGGCCTCAGTTTCCCTGTCTCTGAAACGGACGTGGCCCAGGACAGCGGCTCATGAACCTCACCAGGGATAACCGTTAAACAATGACAGATGTAGGACCTCAGCCCAGAGTCTATTTCCACAAGCTGCGGTTGTATTTTTGGCGTGGATCAATTTGAAACCACCAGCCCCAAAGACCTCAACCCTCTGCTCTCTTTCTCTGTGGAAACTCCTGCCTGTTCAACCCCCCCCCCCCAACCCGCAGTCTGGCAGGTGGGCTCACTCACCTTTACAACCTTTGACACCCGGACAGCCCGGCTGTCACCTCGGCTGAAACACCTCTCCTTCAGAAAACTGCAGATGATGTTAATGGCTTTTCTGACCTCCGTCCGGAACTGTGTGTCCGGCAGGAGTCGGTCTTCGATGAACTTGTCCAGATCCCCAGCCGAGAGCTTTTGGAGCTCCATCGTGACGCTCGTGTGGGGACAGGAACGTTTCTCTCTCCTGCTGCCCAAGGCTGAGTTTCCTTTGGTTTTGTTTCCTGGGAAGGGAGGAGCTTCTTATCAAACCGAAGAGTCCGGGCAGCCGGAAGGGCCTTGCCTTTCTTCAGATTGTAACTGTGAAAACATGTTTGTGTTTTTTTTTAACTCCCATTAGTGCCTCCCCCAAGAGAAATCGGGATGCAAAACCAATTTTTGGTTTCCTTCTTCCTAGTTTTGTGGTGTTGGGGGTTTTTTTAAATCCTCCCCTGAGGATACTTTTTCTGTTGCTTTTCAGAGAGAGTGGAAGGAAGAGAGAGAAAGACAGAGGACGATCGAGGGGAGAGAGACGCATCGACTGGTCGCCTCCCGCACGGGCCTGACCAGGCCAGGGATCCGGCCTGCGACTGAGGCGCGTGCCCTCGGCCGGAACCGAGCCGGGGCCCTTCCTAGTCTTTGTTTTGTTATTGTCGTTGCTGACAAAATTGGTTTATAGCCTCCTATGATCTTTACAATAGTATGTGCATATCGCCAAAAAAGAAAGGAAGGCAGGGAACTCAGGAAGCATAAAACTCCATTCATAACCCCAAACCTCAAAGACGACCCCTATGAACATGTGGGTGTAGATCTTTTCAGATGCTGTCCGAGGTTCACGCACGCACGAAAATTCACAGTTCTCTTTCGTTTTTCTTTTTTAAATGACATCATGCTATACTTTTTCCCTTCGGTTCATAGACTTTATTTCTTACAGCAGCTTTAGGCTGACAGAAAAATGGAACAGGACGTACAGAGTTCCCCTATGTCACCTCTCCTTCCGCCCGTAATTTCTACTATTTTTAACATTGGTGCAGGTGTCACTAGGGATGGATTGAGACTGATGCATTATCGTGAACTAAATAACGTTCACAGTTCCCAGGAGGGTTCACTCGGCGCTGGATGCTCCGGGGGTCTGAAAAATGCAGAATGTCATGCACCCACCATTTATGAAATCTTGTAGAATAGTTGCCCCTTGGTCCACTCATTTGTTCCTCTTGGTTTAGACCTTTCTACTTTCCTGATCCATGCATTTAATGCCAAAATATTCCCGCCCCGGCAGGGTGGCTCAGTTGGTTGGAGCATCAGAAGGTTGCCAGTTTGATTCCGGTCAGTGGACACACCCAGGTTGCCGTTCGATCCCCGGTTGAGATGCGTGGGGTAGGAACCGATCAATGTTTCTCTCTCACATCCATGTTTCTCTCTCTCTCAAATCAATAAACATCACCTCAGGTGAGGATTTAAAAAAATCCCTCCAAGCACTACTTCCATTGCATCCCTCAACTTCAATTGGTTGTTTTTTCACTGTCAGCTCGTGCAAAACATTTTAAAATCTCTCTTGAAAATTCTTTGACCCATGTGTTAGTTAAAAGCATGCTATTTGGTCTCCAAATATTTTGGAATTTTCCAGATAGCTTCTTTTTATTGACACATTAATTCCGTCGTGGTGGAGGGCATACTTTGACGATGTGCATCCTTTTGAATGTGCGAAGGTGTATTTTCTGGCCCGAACGCGGTCTGTCTTGGGGAATGTTCCAGGAGAGCTGAGAAGATGTGAATGCCGTTGCTGTGGGGTGGAGTAGGGTCTAGATGCCCGTTAGCTATCTTGCTAATCAGCTTTCTCATAACCAGCTCATCAACTGTCACCTCCCATTTCTGTATACAATGCTGACCTCTGCTTAAAGCAAAATGTAACCGTGAAGGGGGCAGGTGTCCATCTCTGGAACGCTCGCTTTGCCCACCAGTTGGATTTTATGTATGTCAAGGCGTCCGTTTGCTCCCAAATGCCTTTATGGCAATTGTACTTGTTAACGAAATGCATGCTTTTGACAAAATACACATATCAGCAGATTCCCTCCTCTGGGCTTTGGGCTATTCCTCTGTCAGGCGAGTGAGCTGATGGAACCAGGCCCTGGATCAACTCCGTCATCTCTTTCGGCCTTGATGTCATCTGATTGCACAGCCGCTCGGGACTCTTCCCCCGAGGCTGGGGTAGTGGGGAGAAGCTGAGGATGCCGCCCGCCTGGGGGGTGCCCTTCTAAGAGGGTGTGGGGTCAGACACGTCGCCTTGAGCCTGCCCGCCCAAGATGAAACCCACCGGGAAGCAAACTCCACGTTCCTTGTTCACCCGCCGTATCCCCAGTGCCTGCGACATAGTAGATGCTCAATGAACACTGACTCTCACGTATCCTGGCGGGGAGGAGAACCCCCAGAAACCAGAAAGGAAGAGCGCAGGCCGCTGGTTTTCCTGGACATTCCTACTTTATTTTTGGCTACATCATCACAAAGAAAGGCGGCGGACGGTTCTGGGGTTCTGCATGCACCAGAGGGCAGGGGTTGTGTGTGTATTCTAGGCGGGCCGGGGGGGGTTACGTTTGTGGGGAGAGCGGAGAGAGCGAGCTTGCCACATGCTGATTCCAGCGCCAGCTCCGGCATCGGGCGTGGGTGACGCAGCCAGCATGCTTTCTCCTAAGGGCAAACCGTGGGACAGAGGCGGGCGTCGAGGGTGGGGAGGGCCTGGGGGCGGGGGGGGGGGCAGATGGCAGCCAGGAAGCTGTTGGCCATCTTGGGGAAGGCGGAGAACTTGATGTTTAGAACGGAATGATTTAGAAATCAGTGGCTTTCGGGGAATTGTGCAGAGAGCTGGGGGGGAGGACACTGCAGGGGGAGGTTGAAAGGCGTGTGTTTGAAGAAAGTGAGCTCGTTTGAGTGTCCATCTGATGTCTACTGATGCCGGGGAGCTGTTGGACCTCTAGAGGGGGTGATTTCCACAGGGGCGGACATCATGGGGATTGGGGGAAAACAAGCCTTTTTCCCAGGGCACTGCATGTGCCCAGACCCAGCCTCAAGTGTATAATGTTTGTCCCGGATGCCTCCTCCGCCTCGTTAAAACATTTTTTAAAGGAACAAGACTGGATGATTCATGATGGAATAAAAGCCTTTGGTATCGGCAGCTATCGCTAAAGTTTTAGATCCATGATTGTGCCGTATTCTCCTGATACACGTGGTGAAGGGGGAGGGGGGACAGAGAGACAGACAGACACAGAGACAGAGAGACTCGAGGCGATTCTGAGTGAGACACAGGGCGCGTGAGGGTCAGAGGAGCCGAGGCAGAGCGTCGGGGGCAGGGGTCGTAGGTCCGCTGAACCAAGAGCAGAGGAAGGAGAAACGAACGCTGGGGGCTTCGGCGAGGCCCCCCTCGGACCCAGAGCTCTGGCTTCTAGATCCCCTCCAAGCCCGCTCGGGGAGGCCAGGGGCCGAGAAAGCCCCTCTGTGAGGCCACCCGGCTGTGCCAACAGGAGAGGGTGGTCTGAACAGGTGAGGATCTAAGTGGAGGGTCAGCTTTTACCGGTTTCTCAGCGTTTGCTGGCCGGGCTGGTGAGAGGAGGCGGGGGGTGGGGGAGTGGGGGGGTGGGGGGGTGAGGCTGTGTTATGATGTTTTTTGCTCTTGCTATTTATTTAACCCCTTAGAGAGGGAGAGTTTCGTGGGGTGGGACAGAGAGAGAGGCAGGGGGCAGAGAATGGGTGTCCCGTTGTGTGTTGGTGGTTTTTTTTTTGCTAGGAAGCAAATAGGTGACATCCTGAAAGAGGGGGTTACCAAGTCCCTCCGTGTATTGTCCATTTCTCCAAGCATTTGGGAGCTGGGAGGGTGTGTCCCTAGTCACCAGGCTGGTCTGTTCTCCTGGAGATTGGGGTGTGTATGTGCGGAGGCTGTGGGAGCCCGGATGCTCTATGTCTGCCCCAATACAGGGTCCCCACAGCCTTGTCCGGGTCCACTGACAGCTGAGGGGACACGCAGACGCGACACAGGAGACGGGAGTTGGGTATGTGAGCGCCTGTTCAAGACCAGGAGGGTCTAAAACAGGCCTAAACGGCAAAGACCGTTTGTAATCACCCAAACTGGAAGGTTGTAAAATGAACAACCCCCACGTGAAAGTCTCCCCACCCCGTCCTGACTGCTCCATGCTAGAGGGACCAGAGAGGGGCTGCGTTCAGGGCCACATGGCAGCTGCCGCAGTGCCCAAGGTGAGGGGAGACCCCAAAAGCAGGCTCAGGGAGGGTGGCAGGTGATGGGGGGCGTAGAGGAGAGAGACCAGGGTGCAGTGCTGCTGGGGCAGGCTGGGGGTGACTGGGCAGGGGGCGGGGCACGGAGCTGGGGAGCTGGGGAGCCGGGCACCATCCTAATCGCTGGACACGTGGTTCTCGTTCTGTAGCTGGTGCCAGCGCTCAATCTTCTTGTCTTTGTTCTTCAGACACTCGTACCAGTGTTTCAAGCGCTCTCCCTTGGCCGAGATCCCCAGCTGGCAGCCTCCTGGGTGACAAGGGCAGATAGGGACAGGGGGTCAGAGCGGAGGGACACATGGGACTCTCGTTCTGGACCCAAATGTCTAGTTGTGGGAAAACTGCCACTGAGCAGTGACTCCGCCTCCAGCGTCCTGGGACCCGTTCTCTAGAGGGGGTGGTTGTTATGGTGTTTTTATTACCATTGGCCTTCTCTGCCTCCAGGCTACCTACTCAAGAACCTGCTGTGGCTCCCTATTGTGTTTTTTAAGGCCTTCTACAAATCACCACCCACCCATGGAAACTTACCTCCCACTACTTTTAGAAACTCATCATCTATTTCCGAAGACTTACTTCCATCACCCCACTCAATCCTGTCTCCACACTTGCACTCGGGTTGTGTCCCTGGCCTGGAGTTCCTTCCCCTCTCCATCTTTAATGACTGTTGTTCCTCAGTGTTTGGAAGGGAACTGGGAAAATTAGAACCTTCACCCTGGACTTGCAGATAGATGAAGGAGACATCCTTTGCACCCTATTTTCTACAAAGCCACAGACCCCACGCTCCTGTGATTTAACTCTTCCACTGGAGGTGATCTGCTCAGCAGAGAGCCAATCAAAGCTCAGTGGTTAGAGCATCGGCCCGCACACCGAAGGGCTGCAGGTTCGATTTGCGGTCAAGGGCACGTACCTGGGTTGCAGGCTCGATCCCTGGCCCTGGTCAGGGTGTGTGCAGGAGGCAACCAATCAATGTCTCTCACATCGATGTTTCCCTCTTTCTCTCTTTCTCTCTCCCTTCCACTCTCTCTGATAATCAATGGAAACAATATCCTCAATTAACAAAAAACAACAAAAAAGAGAACCCATCATGATCTGATCTTCCTGACTTTGTAAGCCCTCTCCTCTAAAGGCGTTCTCAAATTGGACCCAAATCGGGACCATGGTTCTGATTCTGTTTCGGTGATGTGGTTGCCAAAAGAAAAGAAAGACCCTCACCCCCCGCAGCCCTGGGGGAGGCTCTCCTCTCCTGGGCGGACAGAGGGCCGGTTTTCTCTGGGAGCCAGGAGCACTCACCGATGTAATCGTTGGACTTGCCGATGTCATAGTCCCAGACCGAGATGTCCAGTGACTTCTTCGCCAGGTCGCTATGTTTGATGTCATAGAAGAACTCCTGGATGCAAGAGAGGAGGGCATGTGAGTGAGAGGGTCCCCCGAGCCCTTGGCATTTAGAACTAAGAGGCCAAGTCCTTGGGGTTCATGGACCAAGGGGAGGCCCTTGAAATAGGCATTCTGGGAGCAAGGGATTCCTTCTAGATCGTGAGTTTGAAAGGGCTTGATTGTGGTGCTAAGGCATTAGGGAGCCATTGTTGGTTTAAGCGAGGAGGTGACAAATTTACATTCGTGTTTTAGAAAGCTCATGCTTATGTGGAGGATGGGCCAAGCGCAGGGAGGTGAGTCAGGAGTCTACTGCAATAGTCCATGCGTGAAATGCCAGCGTCTAAGCCAAGGCAGCAACAGTGAGAAGACAGAGGAAGGGACACACTCAGTGGGTATCTAGACAGTGGCTTTCACAAGACTTCATGCGCTGGGTGGATGTGGGGGCAGAGGGAGAGGGCAACACCAACTGGGTGGATGATAAAGGACATAACTGTCCCTATTTATTTCCTCAAATTTCAGTATTATAGGCTGCTAGAATTGGTGAAGATATTGGAGATGATTTAATTCAGTCTCTCTTCAAACTCAGCTTCCTGCCTAGGACATTCCTAATTGATAGGTTATTGTTTTAGGCTTGATTCCCTCCAGTGACAAGAAACTCATTACCTCTCCTTGAGATCATTCAAGCTGATCTCTGAGGGAAAGCATTTTTTTATGTGCCTGACGACATTCTGGGAGGGGGCTGTCCTTCTCTCACACAGTGAATATTCCACAGTGTGACAGACACAGGGCAGTCTTACCTCATTAAACTCAGGATTCAAGGTTTTCTTCTTAATTTGAGTCTTGTGTTTGGCCTTCTTCCCCATGTCCGGTTTCAGCCAGCTGACAGGAGACACGAGAAGCCGTTACGGGCGAAGTTCAATGAATAAGAACAGCCCCGCAGTAACCCAAAGGCCCCTTCTGGCGTCAGGAGGAGAAGTGATGAGCACACCAGAAAGTGAGTCAACATTAACGATGACCAGCGTGCATTAGGGTACCTACTTCTTTTAAAATCCTCACCCGAGGATATTTTTTCCATTGCTTTTCAGAGAGAGTGGGAGAGACAGAGAGAGAAACATCGATGTGAAAGAGACACATCGATTGGCTGCCTCCCGCACACAGGACCTGGGATCAAGCCTGCAACCGAGGTTCGTGTCCTTGACCAGAAGTGAACCCAAGACTTTTCTGTCCACAGGCCGAGGCTCTAACCACTGAGCCAAACCAGCCAGGGCGGTAGGACTTGGGGCTAACAGCTCTCCACCTCCCCCAGCTCTCCCTACCTTCCCTCACACAGCATTTCCCTTAATAAAATCCTTGTCTGTTTAATCCCACGGTGGCATTTTCTCACGTTTGTCTTAACGCCGATGACAAAGTCTCTCTTATTTCCGTGAGCAAAGTGACTGGAATAACCCCAAAGTCTAAGGTCCCTCTTTTGGAGCATTCCCAGACTGAATCTGGAAAAGGCCAGATCGCTTTGCTGGTGGTGGGGCTCTGGGCGGCTGGAGGTGTGTGTTGCTAATTCTGGGGGGCTACACATGGGGTTACTGCGACCTTGCCGACTGCAACTCTCTCCCACGAGGGGACAGAGCCACACACTTCTCATATGGGCGGGTGACACACCAGTCTGACTGCCCGAGACTCCAGCCTCACATTCTAGCCGGTTCAGGTCACCTGTCTCACTGTGTGACCTTGGGCAGGTTCATTTCCCTTTCTGGGCCTCAATGGACAATGATCTTGGGGAAGCTCTCTGGTTGCCCCTGTGCAAGGATCTAGAACCCTCTCTGGGGCCCGCTCACAGTCCCGCGGCATTGACTCACAGCTTGACGAATGGATCCGAGTAGCCGTTGGCATCCATGGCGGCCAGGTGCACGCAGCGTATGATGCCCACGATGAGCCCCCCTTGCTGCGTGCTGTACATGAGGGACACCAGGATCTTGCCGCGTTCCTCTATGTCCCCAATGCGCTCCACCTGCTGCGATAGGAGAAGTCGCGTGTGAGCCGGGAGGGGAGCCGTCAGCACCATGGACAGCAGGCGCCCAGCTGTGGCCAAAGCCCAGGGGGCCCGGCTGAGGCACAGGAGGCGGGTGGTCTTCCTTCAACCTGGACACGGGCTACGCCCTGAGTCTGGTCATGGGTTGAGTTTGATCCTGGTCAGTGACTGGCCCCACTGTGACCCAGGACTGATCCTTGACCCTGGCCCTAGCCTGATCCCCGACTGAGTTCAGACTCCCCCGATACAAGCAGACTTCTCGCAGGGAGTGCTAGGCTGAGGGCCTGGGCATGTGGCTCAACCCCAGCCGTGGGCACACCCAGGGCTGGAAGGGCCTCCGGTCCGTCCCTGATGGAGGGAGGATGGCAGTGATCCAGTCCTTCAGCATCCCCAGCAGGGCCTCTACCAACAAGGCCGAGGAACTCAAGGGTGTCCCTGCGGGAGAGGATGGGGCTTCCCCCACCTCGGGCTCCAGGCGTGAAGAGCACTCACCTGGCTCACGTCCTAAGGCCTTGGGCAAGGGCGGCTCTCATGGGAACCCACAGGCGGGAGGGTTTGGGAGAAAGAGTAGGGATGGGGCCAGGGAGGGAAAGAAAAGGGAGATGCCAGCCTCGGACTGCGGCTTCAATACCCACTCAGCGCTCACCTCCTCCTCATACAGGGCCATGCCTCGGGCGGAGCCAGTGGTCCCGGCACGCTTCATCTGGGAAGGAAGCAGAAAGGAAAGACAGCGTTGTCTATGAGGCTCACCTCCCTACACGACAAGGACCAGACGCCTCTCCCCGCTCCATTAGCATCCAGAGCTGTGAGGACAGGTCTTCCAAGCTTCTGTGGACCTCCAGCTAAATTTTTAGCTAAAATTTATATAACACTAACCATTTGACAGACCAGGTTAATGCACAATGGCCTATGACGTAGGCTGTGTTAATATCCCCATTTTACAGATGGGGACACCGAGGGTCAGAGTGGTTAAGCCACTTGCCCAAGTCAATAAGTGGCAGAGCACCCCCTGCCTAAAACAGACAGGATTGGATTTGATCTGCTCTGTGTCTTGGGGTCTGGCCACCAGATGCGTCTGCCCCGTGGCTCCTAAGGTCCTTCTGGGGGACTCTAAGGCTCTAGGGAACATCATATGAAAACCACTGGTTAAAGACGAGCTCCCCATTTTAGAGATGAGGAAACCTGAGGTCCAGAGGGAAGGAGGGGACAGCACTTATGTGGGGACAGCATATGGGGGGAGGTGGTAGTGGGAGAACCAAGGACAAAGAGCTAAAGATGATTAGCTAGCAGAGGTCTGTGGCCGCTGCAGGCCTGTCGGTCCTGCCACCGCTGTGCATCTGGGGCTGGCTGTGTCCATCACAGCAAGATGGGCAGACCCAGGAGCCGGAGACTCGGGTGGGAGCCTGGCCACTGTCCTGGCCAACTGGTCGCACTGAGTGCAGGAAGGAAGAGGAACCCTGAAGGACCCGCTGTCACCAGGCAGAGACCTACAGGAAACGCTGCGCTCCGGGGTTGTCTTCGGGGATTTATTTGGAGCCTGGCATTTGGTGTAAATCCTTCCCAGCAACTTCCCTTGCTGCGTCCTGTTCCTTCTCAGGTTGCACACAAACACTGCGCGGTACACGGCTCTTCGGTCCTCGGGCCAGCCATCTGGTGGGAGGCTGCTACAGGATCCCCCTCCCGCCTGCCCGGCTTCCCCGCGGGGAGCTGGCCCTCTGCCCGGGGAGCGGGCGTGCTGGCGGCTGCAGGAGGCCTGGGCTCTGGCCGGCGGGGAGCACAGCCACTGACAAGCCACCTCTCTGGGCCCCAAGTGGCCCATGCATCGGAAAGGGCAGGTTGGATTATCTCTAAAAATACAGATCGCTGGTCCCACCCAACCTCACAAAGTCAGACTCTCAGTTTGTGAAGCTCTGGTTTTAAAATCTTGCCCAGCTGGCATGGCTCAGAGGTTAAGCACTGACCCATGAACCAGGTCAGGGTGCGATTCCCGGTCAGGGCATGATTCCCAGTCAGGGCACAGGCCCGGGTTGCGGGCTCGATCCCCAGTAGGGAGCGTGCAGGAGGCAGCCGATCAATGACTCTCCCTCATCATTGGTGTTTCTATCTCTCTCTCCCCCCTCCTTTCCTCTCAAAATCAATTTTTAAAAAAAATCTCCAGTTGTTTCTGAGCTATAGTCCATTTGGAGGACCTCAAGTTGGTTCTCTTTCTTTCTCAAAAGGCAAGTATCATGTCTAACAAGAACAGTTCTCGTGCTTTGTAAGGACTCTAAAAGACCCTAGGAGACTGGTGCTCTAACATCCCATTTTACAGATGAGAAAACAAGGCCCAGAGAGGTTCAGTAATCTGGCCCAGCTTATATGACAAGTGGCAGAGCCAAGAGTCAAGTCCAGGGACTCTGGCGCCAGAGTCTGTGTTCTCGGGCACTGTGCTATCCAGCCTCCTGCATATCTGCGCTGCGCTTTGTGACTTCATGAGTGACAAGTGGGTAAGGAAGTGTTATTCCTATAACAACAACAGTTAACGATTTATGAGTGCTTACTACGTTCTAGGTTCTGTTCTGATTATGTCTTTCACACAAACCTCCCACGAGGCAGGTACTGTTATAACGCCCATTTCCAGACAAGGAAAACTGAGGCTCAGAATAGCTCAGACCCTTGGCCAAGGCCAGGGAGCAGGGGAGAGCAGCAGACCTGGGATTTGAACCCAGGCCGGCCACTCTCTGCCCTCCCATTTCACCGAAGAGGACTCTGACGTTCAGAGAAGTGATGCTAACACAGACTGATAACAGGCAGAGCGGGGACACAACCCTGATGCTCTGACCGGAAGGCTTCACCCTCCCCCCAACAGCGGCCACATCTGTGCTGTCTGGCCCCCTGCAGGCCCAGAGGAGGGCAGCACCCCCAAAACTCTCCTCCCCCATGGAACCCCTGGGAAGAGGCACTCACCGGGATTACCCGCTCGAGACAGATATTGAAGTTTTTCCTTTGGTTGGGCTTTAGCTTCTTGAGCGAGAATCTGGTCTCACCGATGAACTCGTTATGGCCGAATTTGTCTTCATCACAGACCGAGATCCTGCGATCCCCAAAGAGGGTGGGGAGAGAAAAAAGAGCACATATTGAGCTCTTACTGTGTACCGAGAGCTGCGATGGATGCCGGCAAGGGGCGTGTAATGTGCACAGTCAGACTTCCGTTTCCTATCTACTGAGCACGAGGCCAGGTACTTGTTTTAAAAGACTGAGCACTGGGCCCTGGCGGGCGGCTCAGCTGGCTGGCGCATCCTCTCGTTCTCCAAACGGCTGCGGGTTCGATCTCCGGTCAGGGCATGTACGGGAGGCGACCAACCCGTGTTTCTCTCTCACATCGACGTTTCTCTCTCTCTCCCTCCCTCTCTCTCTAAAATCAATAAAAACACATCCTCGGGCGAGGGTTAAAATAAACAAAAAGACCCAGTACTGGGTTCCTGGGTGTTTGTTGTATTATAATCTGCAGTTTTCTGTATATTTGTAATATTTAATAATGAAATATTTTTAAAAATCTGTAATCAATCCATTCTGTGGAAAATTGTGAAGCAGTTAAAGTTAGGTAGATCTAAATGTCTTCTTGTGGCTATGACTCCAAGACATGGTGTTAAGAAAGAAGGAAGGTTCCAGAAACACAGCGTGATACTCTCCATGTTGCAGGCCAGGGTCCGACTCTGCAGACTCGCGGACGGAGGAAGCAGACCCTGGCTGCGGGAGGGGCTAACATGTCGAAGGCGTTCTGCCTCCTCCACCGTGTTTTACAAGAAGAACGTATTTGTGAATTACAAATATAATTTAAAACGCAGTTTAAAACAACATTGTAGAAGACAAGATGCATCAGCATATTGTTAAGTAAGACAGGCCGATTAATTAATAGGATGGTCCATTTTTTAAAACACTCAATTTTATAAGAAACTTTTGCACATGCGCATGTGAATACACACACACACACACACACACACACACAATCCAGATGTCCAGACACCAAGATATTAAGAGTTTCACTTACCTGCATTTTCAGAAGTTTCTACCAGACATACATATTGTTTTATAGACGTAAAAAAGGAAACTATGCAGAGATGTTTTAAAGAGTGACCCCCGGGGAGCGCACGTGTCTCAGGCCACCAGCCTCAGCCCCCCTCTGCCCGCCGCCTGGCAGGTACCTGAGGGTCTTCCGCTGCATGTCTTCATCTGTGAGGCCGTGATAGACGAGAGTCTCGTTCCAGACGGGGTTCCGGGTGTTCCGCAGGGTTTTTGTCCGAAGCTTGTTGGACTAGAGCCCAGAGAGACAGACAGACAGACACGTGCCTTGATGGGGAGCCAGCCTTGCAGCCATACCCTTTGGGCTCATGTGGGGGGGGGGTTGGAGGAGTGATTTAGGAGACACTCCCCTTAGGAGTGTCCAGGGGCTCAGCTGCTCTCAAATGCACATCTCAGGGAGCCGGGGGCATCTTCTAGGGTGGTGACTAAAGCCATCAAGAGGGCTGGACACTGAGCCACCCTTCCCTCCATGCACTGGGCTCTCTGTTTCCCCAAATAGCATCCTTCATGTCTGAAATTTGTTGGGGTGGGACAAAGTTTTTCATTTTACTCTGAGAAGACTAGAAATGCACTATACTCATTAGAGGTGGCCTAGTGACAAATCTAATTCACACTAACATGTAAATGACTCACTGGATTCTTTGGCAAAGCAAGTTTGGATTTAGGAGTGAGCAAAGGAGAGAGCCATAAGGAGAAGCAAATGCCACTGGGGAGTTAGAAGAAGTGGCCAAACACTTCGGTTCGGCTGGGGCCAGGTGAGGGACTGTTGTTCCTTGATCCAAAGAAAAAGATAAAGTGTGTGTGTGTGTGTGTGTGTGTGTGTGTGCATATGCACATGTGTGTGTCCTGTTGTCTTAAGGGACATTTGACACTTGCAGAGATTTTTAACATGCACTTTCCCAAGATCATACAACCACAATGACTCCTGGCCCACCCCTCACCCCTTGCAAGGACTTGGCCACTCGGGGGAGGGGGCAGATAGGGCTATTTTAGGCTCTGAGCTGGGAACTGCGGGTGCCTGCCAGGGCCCCTGTGCCCGGCTTGCAAAGAGGCCCCGGCCATATGGTACCTTGCTGGCTCCCGGCAGGAGGTGCAGCTTAACATAGGGATCAGCCAAGCCGTTGGAGTCCATGGGCTTCAGTCCCTGCAAGAGGAAAGGCAGTGGAGTGAGGGCCTTGGGAGGGCCGGCGGCCACTCGGCGGTCACAGGCACTGGGCGCAGCCTCCCTGGTGTCTGTCCCGCGCATCAGTCCGCCCTGTGGGCTTCCTCTTCCAAAGAGAGAGGAGGGAAAGGCGGGATCGTGAAAGAGCTCTGGAATCGGGCGGGCAGGCGGGGTCTAAAGCCTGGTCAGGCCACTTCCTGGCTGTGTGCCCTTAGGCAAGTTTCTTGCCGTATCTGAGTCTCATTTTCCTCACACATCCAATGGGATGAGAACAGTGCCTGCTACACGATTTAACCTGTTAAGGGCTTGCTTGGCACAGTGCCTGGCACATAGTAAGTGCCCCATCAGGGCTAGACCATTACTTGTCCCCTCCAGAGATCTCGGCTTTACCCTTGAAGCCGACTATCTCGCTCCCGGGAGGTGGCTGCAGCCAAATGAAACCCCTCTGCGACCAGCCCTGGAGGAAGTGTCGTCCCGCCCCCCGCCCAGAATATTGGCTGTGGCTAATTGCTGCCTTTTTCTCATCACTGTCACCGCCACAGATAGACAAGGCAACAGGCAGGAGCCTGCTAACCCCGTGTCATCCCCAAGTCCCCTGGAGATGCCAGAGCAGCCCTCAAGGTCCCCAGCCTGGCGCCTCACCCACCTTGGCCTTTATGATGGTGCAGTGCAGGGAGCTGTTCTCCAGGTCGTAGAGGAGGCTGAACTCCAGGGCTCCCAGGGTGGCTGTGGGGGCAGAGGCAGGAACCAAGAGAACATTCACTCAGTCATTCAACAAACCTTCCCTGAGCGCTGACTATGTGCCCTGTCTGGGCTACGCGTTGAGCCGACGGAAGAGAGGAAGACTCTGTCCTTGCTCTGGACACCACACCCGGGCAGGCCCTCAGCCCAGGTGTATTATGTATTTTACCACAATTAAATGCTATGTGTATTTTACCACAATTCAAAAAATATATAGCACCTATTTTTTTAGAAAGTTGATGTCATTTTGTGAATTTAGTAACACAAACTTGCGTCTTTATAATGCACTTACTATATACACTTACTATATTGGCTTATTGCGGGGCTGGGAGGGCTGTAAGGGCCATCCCAGGAGCCACCCTGTTTTCCTGGGGGTGATCCTGAGGGCCTTTTCCCAGACGCCCCTCCCTTAAGTGCCACCTACTGGCTTCATCCGAGTCGTAGCTGTTGGCCTCTTCTCCGTCCTCCTCGGGGGCTGGGGGCTGGCGGGCGGGGGTCGCGGCAGGCTGGGGGGCAGCAGTGGACACTTGGGGATAGGGAACCGGTGGGTGGGCCGCCCGCTCCTCCCTGGCTCTCTCCTCCCAGGGCGGGATGGTGGCGTAGCCGGGGTCGCTGGGAGCCGCGTCTGCAGGGGAGGCGGGAGAGGGCGGGAAAGAGGCAGCTGAGTCCCCGTGTCATCAACCGTAGCTGCGACAACTGCTACGGCATCACTGCGAGTGATGAGCACCTACTGTATACCAGGTGCGCCAGACTCCCCCCCAGCCCTGCAACACAGAATCACCACCTCGGGTTGACAGGGGGCCACACTGTGCCGCTCACTGGCTCCCAGAACGCTGCTTCTGTCAAAGCCACCGAGGGGAGCTTGCAAAAATGCAGGTTCCCGGGCCCCGCCCAGAATCAGTAGGCCCTGCAGTGGGGCCGTGGAGTCCGTGTTTTAGAACACGTCCCACGAGCTGATTCAGAGGCAGGCAGAACAGTCCCCACCGGGGTCCTGATCAGTGGTGTGGGCTCTGGAGTCACACAGCCTGGGTTTGCATCTCTGCTGTGCAGCACAGGGCCAGTTACTTAATGTCTCTGAGCCTCTGTTTCCTCATCTCTAAAATGGGAATTATAATACCTGAAGGCACTCAAATTATTGCAAAAATGATCTAATATATATATATACAGCACTTAAAATAGTGCCTGGTGCATCAGAAAACAACTACGCTGTAGCCACAGTGATTGATGTGACGGCAATGAGGCAAGTATATCATATGTAGCAGTCACTGTCACTCAGCGTGGTCTTGATACATTCCAGGCTATGTGCTATAAGGTTTCATATGTATTAGTTTGTCTCATCCTCACATCGAGTCTCTGAGGCAGGTCCCAGTATCATTCCCATTTTAGAGATAAGGAAACTGAGGCTCCGGGAAGTTAAGTGACTGGCCCAGGGTCACACAGCTGGGATGTGAAGGAGCAGGGATTTGAATCCAGGCAGGGTGGGCTCTTAACCACTCTATGTGTGGTCATTTTCTAGAGTTTTGGAATCAGGGCCGGGGGACTTAGAGTTCATCAGGTAGGTGTCAGGGTGCAGGCTGGGCCAAGATCTGGCCGCCCCCCGGCTCTCGCGGGGAAGGGGGGAGAGGTGGCCACTTGGGCAGACACGGGGAGAAGGGAGCACTTGCCTGGTCTCTGGTCAGGAAAGCGTCCTGCGGGCCCAGGGCCTGGTCTGCTGCCAGCTGGGGGCCCTGAGTGCAGAACACAGAGGAGAGATAGAGCAGAGAAAGGGGCAGCATTTGGGTGTCCGCCCCACGTCCCCCTCACCTCCTGGGCATGGACACAGGCCCGGGGTAGCAGGTGATGTGCAGAGGCACCGGGGCTCACAGAGGATTCTGGGGGCGGGAAGGCCTGGGCTCACGCCCCAGTGTCTCCTTCCTGGGCCTCAGCTTTCCCCTCTGTGAAACGGGGTGATGACGCCTGGCTGTTACGAGGCTGATAAACGAATGGAGTGAGAACTGTGTGCGAGGCGATGGGCAAGTTTACGCTTTGAATCCATCGATGCTGCGGAGTCATTACTGGACCAGTGGGTTCTTTACAATTTCATTTCCCAAAGTGTGGATGCAGGGGACAGCCACAGGGATGGGCACGAACTGACACTCAGCAACAGGTGAGAGTCGCCAGGGTTTCCCTTGCCTCTCAATACCGATTCCGTCGTGGAGAAAGTCTTGTTCGGGTGCGACTCTGTCCTTACCACCTCCCTAAACTTTGTGAGTTTCCCCTTTTGAACAAAAGCGAACAGACCTCAGGCTCAGAACCTCCTTAAGCCAGAGGACCGAGAATTTCATTGCCTTGCTTAATTGCCATTAGGTTCATCTTGATAATTACCCTCTGCCATGGGTTGAATTCTGTTTCCCCAAAAGATTTCAATTCCTCATCTCCAACACCTGGGAGTGTGGCCTTAGGTGGAAAGAGGGTCTCTGGCGATGGTCAAGTTCAGGTGAGGTTACTGGGGCAGGCCCTAATCTGTATGCCTGGGCTCTTATAAAAAGGAGAAATTTGGACACACAGAAAGACCTGTGCAGAGGAAAGATGATGGGAGACACGGGGAGAATGTCATCTAGGAGCCGAGGAATGCCTGAGGCCACCAGGAGCCAGGAGAGGAATGAAACAGGTTCACCCTCGCAGCCTCGGAAGGAGCCAGCCCTGCCGGCACCTGCGAGTTCAGGCTTCTGGCCTCCAGAATGGGAGATAGGAAATTTCTCTTATTTTAAGCCACCCAGTTTGTGGTCCTTTTACGCTGTCTCCTTATAGCATGGGATACCGGCTTCCCTGTGATGCTATTATTATAGGTTTCTTATAAAATAACAAAACGAACTGCACCATTTGTTCAGATTTCCCCACAACTGCTCACCATTTCTACCTGACTCTCACACCCCCTTCTGGGGACATGTGCCATTTTATGAAATAAAGTTCGACGTCCTTAAATTCTCCTTGAAAGAGTCTGTGGTAGCAAGTCCTCAGCGATGCTCGTGAGGGGAGTGAATTTGAAGAGAGATCAAGGAACTAAGAGGGTGGGAGGTAGGTGCGTGTAGGGGAAATTGGGACGGTGGAGTGACAACCGAGGATGGGAACGGCTGTGGAGTGACTGTCGCTCCTCGTGTTTGGCTGGGCAAACGCCCCGCGCGGCTCCCCAGCCCCGAGGTTCCTCATTGTAAGGGTCTTAGAAGAGCTTAGGGTTCGGCGGGGGCTGCGGCTCTGCCCACAAGGATGGGAGGACTTGGGGCACCACTGAGGGACAGCCCGGGAGGCTGGCGGGCGTCGGTACCTGGCTGCGCGGGCTGAGGCGGCGCCGGGCCCTGCATCGAGGCTGGGGCGGGGCGGGAGGCCTGGACCGAGTTGGCCCGTCTCAGACCTGCGGGGAGAGGAAACAGCCGCCTGGGCCTGCTGCACGCACACGCACACGCACACGCACAGCGGGGCAGGAGGAAGCTGGGCCTGGGCAGCCGGCACCAGGCGAGGTCCTCTGGGCTTGCATGCAGCCCCCCAATGCTCTCAGCTCCTTCAGAGCCCCTCCGTCTCAGCGCATTCTCTCTTTCCAGTTCTCAGAACCTCTGGGCAAGTCACAGGTTCTGTGATATCTCTTCCCCCTGTGTGACCTTGCTAAATGACCTCTCCTCGCTGGGTATCAGTCTCCTCGTCTGTCAAGTGGGGATACGAGGACCTACTGCATAGCATGTGGTGGAGATGCAACGATACAATGCGTGCAAAGTGCTCAGAACAGTGCCTGGCATGTAGTAAACACGCAACATCTGGCAGATGTGGATATTATCTCACTATTCTTGAAAGAATCTGGTCTATATCTTCACAAGGACCTCGTTTTACATCCAAGCGTTCTCTTTTATAAGCTGTGTGACTCTGGGCTGCTCACTCGCCCTCTCTGAACTTCAGATGCCCCGCGGAGGCAACAACTCTACCTACTGATAAGAATGAGTGAAGATTCATTTAACGTTTACCATGTCCCAGGGACTTGACATGTAAGACTTATCTAATCTCTACACCCCATGAGGTGGGCACTGGATTATCTCCGTTTTATAAATGGGGAAACTGAGGCCCAGGGGGGTTAAGGAGTGCATCCAATGCTAAGCCACGAACCCACCAGAAAGAGAAGGCCAGAGGTCCACCTGGGAACTAATACTCAGCCCATCTAACTCAGGCCCAGCCTCATGACCTTGCTACAAAAGAAATGAAAGTGCTACGTTCTCACACAGAGGACTTTGAAACTCAGACGTCCCCAGTCCGAGAGCCAAGGGCTGCCACCAGTAGGCATTCCTGCTGAACAAACCCGCCCTGAGTGAGGCCAGAGGTGCTGGGAGCCCAGCGAGATGTGAGCACCTGTGAGTGACATCCCGGCCACGCTGACCCGCCCCACTGTCGCCTCCAGCACAGGCCATTTGCTAAGGAAAAAAAGGTCTTGGTCAGATCTGTGAGAGGGAAGCACCCTTATTTTGCTCAGAGCCAATGGGCATTCCACCCAGAGTTTTTTGGAGGAAGGGCCAAAAAAAAAAATTCACACTTTTTCTTACTTATGGCATTAGAGCAAGAAAACAATATAAGCAAAATCTGGGAAGTCTGGAGACAGAATAGTTTCTGAATCCTGTCTTTCCTCTCCCATAGGCTAGAACCAGCATCTGGAACTGAACATGGCACACAGTAGGTGCTCAATAAACACCGAATGGATATGTGAATAAAAACACTGCCCTTCCCCTTTTTTCCGGTTCTCCTCGCCGAGGAAGCCTGCCTGGATCTGCCCCCCTCGCTCACCTGCCGGGCTCCGGCTGGAGTCGCCGGCCGCCCCGCCGTGGCCGTGGCCCCAGCTCTCTGGGTCCCGGCCGGCTGAGCCCATCCGCGCCTCAGAGGCCCTGCGCACGGGAGGCCCGTAGCTTCCTCGCCCAGGGGCAGAAGCAGAGGCCGGCTCAGGGCCTGGCTTCTGACCTGGGCCCCTCCTGTCTTCAGCGTCACCTGGAGAGGGAGAAAAATGATGGCGAGGGCTTGTTTTTATGGTGTCCCGAGGGCCATTACTTAAGGAGCTCACAAAGGGGCCCATCCACCACTCCCAAGGACTTTTTGAAATGAAAACTCTCCCCTCCCAAGCTCCCTTTGGATGCAGCTTTCGTTTACAGTCTCACGTATTCCTTAAGAAGTTATCGGAGACACAGTTGGGAACTTCGGATTTTGAGAACTTCCTTCCAGAAGCACTGTTTGCACTCAACTCTAGAAATGCCATCCAGACCATAAATGATTGCTTAGTGTTAACTGAAAGTGCTGCAAGGGCTTTATCTGGTCAGTGCCAGCGGCCTCATCTAAATAATGTGTTTTTATTGTGGTTGCCTTTTTTCCTTTGTACTGTTTTGCCTCTCCTTTCTCACCATCATTTTAATAATTAAAAATAATACTCAGATGATAGTGATCATGTCCATAGTAGTGGTAATTTTCTTTTACTAATTTCCTTTCTATTCATCTTTCACTTTTAATTAGTCCAATTTCAGATTTGCTGATGGTTGACAGAAGAAATATCAGGGGGGGAGGAAGGCATTCTCAGCAAGCCCCGAATGCTCCCAATACTCCCAGGCTCCAGCGTGTATTTTGGTCGTGAGGGTCTCTCTTTGTTCTTAATTTTAATTTCCACCTCTGTTGTGCCTCTCAATGCTCCATCAAAAATGACAACAAAGCCCTTGGAAGCCTGACATCAGGGAAGAGCGCTCTGTGCTGCCTTCTTAGGGCTCACGGTGAGCTGTGAAGGGGGCACAGGATTCCCAAACCCAAACGCAGAGGCCGCCTGCGCATCAGCTGGGCAGAGACACAAACATCAGGAGAGCCGCCAGGTAGCCCAGTTAGCCGGGGGCTGTCCCTGGTCCTGAATGGAGGGGTCCTGTCATCTTACCTTGAGCCGGGGCCTGGGGCATGTGCTTGGGCTCGGGGGTGGGTTGCTCGGGGGCGGCGGGCTCGCTGCCAGGCTGCTGGGCCTTGGTCTTCCTAATGGGCATAGGCTGTGGGAGGACCTGTTTGGGGAAGCCCTTGAAGAACCAGGCTCCAGAACGCTTCCACACCTGGGGGAGGTGGAGAACGGCAGAGTGGCAGCCACCACCGCTGCTCCTGCCCTCCCCGGGGCCGGCTGTTAACTCTGCTCCCTTCCCTAGCGCATGGACGCAGTAACCAGCACGCTTTTCTTACCAGCGTGCAGCCTTTCACGATGTCTCTTTGATTCACGCAATACCCCTGACCACTCAACAGAGAGGGCCCGAGAAGACCCACTTCCTTTTTTTAAAAAAATATATCTTTATTGATTTCAGAGAGAGGAAAGGAGAGAGAGAGAGAGAGATAGAAACATCAATGATGAGAGAGTCATTGATCAAGCCCGCAACCCGGGCATGTGCCCTGACCGGGAATCGAACCCCGATCGCCTGGATCCTAGGTCGACGCTCCACCGCTGAGCCACGCCCGGCCGGGCAAGACCCACTTTCTTGATGGAGAAAGTTGGACATCGCAAAGGTATGAGCTAGTATTAGGTGTCACAGCCAGAGAGGGCAAGGGCAAAGGCTGGACACCAAGTCTTCCAACTCTTAAATGTGGAGTGCTGCTCCCCAGCACCAGAAAGGGAAAAGTCAGAGCTAGGGGAGGGGAAACGAAATTCACTCACATGCTCAGGGGCTGTTCCACCGGTATCCACAGCCACGCTGGTTCCTTCTATACCAATCCCTTAAGACACATCCCCGCCCAGGTTCTCCAGCCCCCACCTGCCACCCTGTCTCCCTGGTTCTAGAGAAGAGGGGAGGGGACTGGATAAAAAGGAAGGGTGCTCTAATCAGATAGGACACGTCTACTCACCTCCCTCTGCTCGAGGCAGATTTTGCAGAGCCACACAGGATGTGGCCGGTTGTTGGAGGTCTCCACCCCACATTTGGTGCAGACATTCTGGGGACAAAAATAGAGGCCAGGGTACACTCAGATATGCCAGGCTTGGAGCTGCTAGTGATTGGGGGAGGTGGCTGGGAAGAATGGCAATGGAACCCCACTGGAAAGAGCTAGGACTTTCCTTCTCTCGCCTCCTGCTCACGGCCAAGGCCAACTAGAATCAAGTTCCAACTTGAGTCTCGGTATTTCCGATACCGAGAACAGGAGTCATTCCCAAGCACTGGCTAAGGAAAATTTCCAAGACTCCCCGTGGGGTCTGAGCTTTCAGCATCCACACAGGGGAGATCGTTGACAGGATTTTTAAAGAGGAAAAGCCATATATCCAAATTGTCTCCTCATTTATTTCTTCTTCCTTCCCAGGTAAATCTGAGGCAACCTAGGCAACGACTACAGTTTCTTGTAACTTGCTAAACCACGACCAGGATACTTGCAGACTCAACCATAGCTCATGCCTTCCCTGGAGATCCCAAGTTCATCCTGGATGGAGCTGAGCTCCGAGGGGACAGAAGAGTGACAGTGACCTCCCTGGGAGGAACCAGGATCAGGGGTACATCAGGAGACAGTTGGGCAGGAAAGCATCCCAGAAGGAATCATACTCTGGCAACTAGCCTTCAGGATCCAAGTGCCATTCCCAAGGCCCAGGGTCCCCCAAGGCTTGAGCCCGGGCCCAGCCCTCTGCACGTGAAGAGCGGGGTGCAGGGAAGAGGGGGCGATGGTACCTTCTTACAGTCCTCACACACCACGCAGGCAGAGCCCAGCATCCCCAGCTGTTCACCGCACAGTATGCAGCGGTTTACCCCGTCCCCGGCCACGTTCTTTCTCATGGTCTCCAGACGGTCCACCAGGCGCCTGGAAGCAGAGACAGGGCACTAAGGACCTTACAGGACCAGGGACCACCTGCACCTCCCGCAGGATCAGGCGGATGGTCTTAACCTTCTCTGAGTCACGGACTCGTAAGTATCTGATGATGACTGTTGGACCCTACCCAAGACACAGGCCCATGGAGTCTGGTGCATTTTCAGAGAGTCGCAGAACCCCTCCCCTATCCCCCAAAGCCCACGTCGTCTGCTGGCTTCAGATTAAGACTCTTATCCAGTCCTTTCTACCTCATGTCTCCTCCGCTAGGAAACTGCCTTCTGAGCTCCGGGTCTGTTTATCTACTTGTCTCCATGGCATCTTCACTTGGATGTCTTCACAGGCCCCTCAGACTCGGGCATCCATCTGACTTCTTTTGCAATTCCTTTCTCAGAAAATATCACCGCCGTTCCACCAGCTGGCTCAAGCCAGGATCTGGGGATGTCCCTTGACCCCCTCCTCCCCTGGTGTTCAATGACCCAACCAACACCTGCTGTGACTACCCCCCCCTAACATTTCTGGAATCCACCCATTTCTCTCCACCTTCACCCCAACCAAGCCACTGTCATCTCCGCCGGAAAAGGCAGGCACCTTCTCATTGTCTGCCTGCTTTCATTTCTGGCCACTACAACCTGCCCTCCTCTCCACAGCCACGGTGACAGTCCTAAACCATGAGTCTGACCATGTCCCTCCCGCTCCACTATAAAAGCTTTAGACGTGGGCTGGCCCCGGGCGAAACCTTAAACTTCTTCTCCCTCTTGGTCTGGCTTTTCAGTGCTGTGGCTCAGGAATTCTCTGAGTGTGACTACCAGACCCTCAGTGTCAGTGTCACGGGGAACTTCTTTAGAAATGCAAACTCTTGGGTCCCAACCCAGACCAACGGAATCAGAGACTCTGAGGGTGGGGCCCAGCAAGCTGTTTTAATGAGCCCTCCAGAGGATTTGGCCATCACAGGTTCCAGAAGGTCCCTGGCAGCCACCTGATGCTGACTGTCCCCACGGGCCCTCCTCGCTCCTGCCAGCCCTTCAGAGTGCTCGGACTCGCAGTTTATAAATAGCAGCCTTTCCTTTGTGTTCTTTTCAACGGAGCCGCTCCACCCAAGAGCCAAAAGCAGCCCGCAGGCTCCGGAGCCTTGGCTGTGACCCAGATCCCATGGGACAGAGCTGCCTAAGGCAGCACTCTCTTCCCTTTCTCCTCGGCGTCACCCCCTCCCGCCTTTTCCCTAGAAATGGTTTTTTAAGATGACCGGCAGCGGCAGGAACCGGGAGCAAGGCCCACCACCCCGTCACGGACACGGTCTCAGAACACCTAGAACAGCAGTCGCCGAGGTTTACTGAGCGCTGACTACGTGCCAGGCCCAGAGAAGCACAGCCCCCTGCTCTCTGGACACCTAGTTCTCTGTGCCAGCCACTCATCTTTCTTTCCATGAAGCCTCCGCCATCCCCTCCCCTCTAAGCATCCAATGAACTCCACCCCACTGTGCCTCCCGAACTTCCTACAATGACCATGTGTTACTTTTATATGAGGAGAGAAAGTGCGTTTTTGAAAATAGAGAACATGTAAGCCAAGGGTAAAAAGACGTGGTTTGAATCCTACCTTTGAGCCAGTCAGTGACCTTGAAAAGCCTTTGTTCTCTGGGCCCCTCATCCCGACTATAATAGGGGAGGTCAGGTGAGATGACCTTCAAGTCTCCTCCCATGGGCCACGCTCGGGGGTTCTCGGCTCCTGGGGCCGAAACCTCAGGGCTGATTTCTCCTTGGGTTTGGAAACGGAAGGACCCTCGGTGACGGAGCCCAGGCCTGTGTGCCCGGGCAGGCTGGCTTTGTTTGCCTGCTTAATGTCTCCATATTAAGTGCCCAATTAGCTGGACACTCTAAGTGGCTGTCACGCCGCAGTTAAGTCTTTACATGGCTGATTAACTTCACGATTACTGCTCAGGCCTCGCATCCAGGAAACACATCCATCACCCGGCTGCGTGCTGGAGGGGGGCTGCTGGTTACCTGGTAAAGCTGGTGGGTACCTCCCATTTCCCGGATGCTCCCAGAGGCACAGGAAAGGGCATGTCCCCTCCTCTGGGCACCAACAGGCAACCTCTGGAGGTGGTGGGAAGTGGATTCTCAACTTGGCCCGACCTCGCCATCCCAACGGATCTAGATGAGCTACTCAGCCATTGGACAAATATTCATGGCACCTACCACATGCCAAGTAGACAGCGGGGACCCAAAAGGGAGCAAAACGGATGAGGTCCCCGCCCTCACGGAGCTGGAATTCTAGTGAGGGACTCAGCTGTCATTTAAATAATCGCATAGACCATCCTAATGACACTCGTAGTAGGTTCTCTGAAAGGCAAGGATGAGCAGCTGTGAGAACTCATAAGAGAGGGGCCTGAGAAGTCAGGATGGGGCCTCAGAGGACGTGATCATTGAGTTGGGACCCGAGGATAAGGAGGAGCTGACCCAGTAAAGAGGGCGAGGAAGAGCACTGGAGGAAGAGGGAACAGCATGTGCAAAGGACCTGAGGGATGCTCAGCATGGCTGGTGGGCTGGATGGCGGGAGATGAGGCTGCAGAGTTGGGCAGGGGCCACTCTGTGCAGTGTCCTGAGTCTCAGGGTGAGGGGACAGCATTCGAGGGCTTTAAATAGAGAAGATTCAACTTCCCAAGTTTTGGACATAGGAATGGAGCCCTTGGGAGGCTCAAAGAAGGGTTTCAGACACTACAGTGGTTCCAGGTGGGAGGAGGCAGGCAGGTCCCTGGACTTTGTCCACACATGGGCTGGACCAGGTCTCTTGAAACTCCAAGGCTGTCCCAAATGGGTCTAACTCAGAGGTGGCAAAAGAGTACACTAGCCGGAGGGTCATGAAAGGCCACTGCACACTCACGGGCTTCAAGGAGGCGCTCTGTGTACTAGTTCCCTATGGCTGCTATAACAAGTTATCACAACTAGGTGGCTTAGATAGATAGATAGATGATAGATAGAACCTTCACCGTCTTGAAGGTCAGACGCCTGGGCCAAAGTCAAGGCCTTGGCAGGGCTGCATTCCTCCCAGGGGCTCTAAGGAAGAATCCTCTCCTTGCCTTTTCCAGTTTCTAGAAGCTGCCCGCAGTCCTTGCCTAGTGACCCCTTCCTCCACCTTCAAAGCCAAATAAAACATTTTCCGATCTTGCCTCCCTCTTATAAGGAACCATGTGACTACATGGGGCTCACTGGATAATCCAAGATAATCTCCCCATCTCAAGATCCTTAACTTAATCACATCTGCAAAGTCCCTTCTGCCACGTAAGGTCACACATTCACAGGTTGCAGGGATTAGGATGTGGGCATCTTTGGAGGGGGGCCCAGTGTTCTGCCTTCCACATATACTCACTTCCCGGCCCCATCTGCCTCCCAGGCTCTCTTTCCACCTGATTATCGGAATGAAACTTCAGCCCTTCTTTCCAGAGTGACGTCTGGGCCACTCCTCCCTGCCCGGCTGTGAGTGTCAGAGGAGCCAGGCTTTGGACGCTGCCAGGTGCCAGTCACCCTCTCCAGGTGCTCAATCCCGAGGCGCAGATCCTCTACACACATGCACGTGTGCACACACACATTCACACCCGCACACACACACACTTTCAGAACCGAGAGAAAGGAGCGGTTGTGAAGCAAGTATCAGGGTGCTGATTCTGCAGTGAACGTGTTTGGCCCCACCTTTGAACTTTACTACTTCCTAGCTCTGTGACCTCAAGAAAGTTACTTAACCTTGCTGAGCCTTCATTTTTCATCTGTAAATTAGGGAAAACAAGGTCCTTACCTCCCAGGATTGTTGCAAAGATAAAATGAGAGCTTTCATAAAATGCCTGCAACAGTAACTACTCAGTAACATCGCTGCTAATTATTTCTTCTGGAAATCTGTGGCTTTATAACTCCCTGTACTCACATTTTTTTCTATGTGGCCAGGGTGCTATAATCTAGCCATGAAATTTGTCTTTCTAAAGCTTTTAAAGGGGCTGCAGTAACTAGAAGTTGGCAGGACTCACGTGCCTGTCTCTTGATACACATACATGGATGGTGCATGTATCCACATGCGAGTACATATGCCCACGTGCACCTGTGATCACACACACACACACACACACACACACACACACACACACCATCAATTCCAAAATCATGCAGCTTCCGCTCTCACCCTAATTGCCAATTTGGGGGATAGTGCCATTACCTTTATTAATTTTGGCATTTTCTGAAGTTAAGATCGGGCCATCTGCCGTGGACAGGGACGGAATTCAGAAACAGGAGGCAGCCGTGGCGGCTCTGACAGGCGTCGCCTGAGACCCCGGAGCAGGCCTCTCGGGAACCTGTCCTGAAATGCCCGGGCCTCTCGGCTGCAGGCGCGCTGTGCGAGCAGCCCAGACTCATTCATTCTCACGGCTGTTCATGACTGTCGCCACCTGGGGAGCCATAGATCCCCATCTCTCCCCTTGATGGATTGGTGAATGGGGTTCCCGCCGGCGCCTCGGCGCTTTGGGGAGGGGGGGTCACCCCGGCTCAGAGTTGGAGGCAAGGGAGCTAATGTGGTCACTGCCAGGCAACGTGCTGAGTCATAAACCCGGGAAGGGTCGGGTTACCAGGCGCTGTGCTGAGCACTGTATGTGCGGCGTCGCCCTTAAGTCATCCACAGCCCGTGAGATCAGCTCTAGCTTTCATTCCCACTTCACGGGTAGGGAAACCAAGGCACACAAAGGGGAAGTCACGTCCCCAAGGGCACTCAGCCACCAGTGGCAGAGGTGGGACTGCAGGCAAGGTCTAGCTGCCCAGACACTGTTACTCTCTTTACAAGAATGAAGTCTGTTTTACGTCAGCTCTTACGGCTGGGCCTCTTGCTGACCCTCCGCCTGCCCCGAGTGAATATCTGAGACACCCTGTAAGTGACTGACCTCCCTAAATCCCTCAAGTCATTTGTCAATGGCCTTCCCCGCCTGCACCCCAAAAGGCAATGGGGTGAAGTGGAAAGACACATTCAAGTTCAACGTCCGGTTTGGCCATGTAACGGCTGTGTGCCCCTGGGCAAGTGTCTTAACCTCTCTGAGCTTCTGTTTTCCCAGCTGTAAAGCAGAGACAATAGTCTGTCTTTCAGCGAGGACTTCACGAGGATTAAAGGAAACGGAACACATTTGAAAGTCCCGAACACAGTGCTGGGCAGCGAATGTTTGCCTTTCAGCAGGATAAGATTCAACTCTGGGGCCTGGGCCAGCCTGGGTTTGCAATTGCTTATTAACTGTGTGACCCTGGGCAGGTTGCTGAACTTCTCTGTGCCTCAGTTTCCCATCTATAAAATGGGGATAACAACACAGCCTACTGCAGAGGGCTGCTGTGAAGATGACAGAAGTGAAACTACACGAAGCTCTGTACAAGTGTCAGCCCGTGGTTTCATAAGAGTGGCTGGTATCACCTCCCTAGAAGCTGAGGATGGTGGCAGGAAAATCCTCAGGTTGGCTCCATTGTCCTTTTGTGGCCCACTCAACAAAAAGGCCAGAGCGGTGGGCCCCAAAGGGGGTGATGTTGCCCCGCAGAGGGCATGTGGCCAGGTCTGGAGACATGTTTGGTTGTCACATCTGGGTAGGGGGTTACTATAGGTGTCTAGTGGATGAAGCCCAGGGATGCTGCTAAAAATCCTACAATGCATAGGACAGACCCACCGAAAAGAATTACCTGTCCCCAAATGTCAACAGTGCTGAGGATGGAGGAACTTGGAGACCACATGGTCCAGCCTCACACCGTGAGATTCAAATGGTTCCACGAGAGGCTTGGTCAGTTGGGTTTGGCCAAACATTGACTAATTAAGGAACTAAGAAGATTTCCACTTTCATCTTCCACAGACAGATTCCATAAGGTACTAAGGCTGTAGCACATGAGAGAGCATTGGCCCAAACCCTGGGAAAACTGAGGCATTACTCAGTAGTTTCAACATCGGGGTTCAGAGTTCCCCCCAAACCTGGTGAAATCTACGACTATTTCTTCTTAAAAATGCACACAGACACACGCATAACTGTGTCTATAATACCAGGATGCCCCACAAGCCCTGACACCTATCCGCAGAAGACCGAAGACTTGAGGTCAAAAAAATGGGAGGTTCCTCCTTTATTGTCGGCGTGTCAAACCACAGGAAAGACGTCCATCTAATGAGATGCCGCAAGTTCCAAGCACTACTATTCACTTCTCCCTCTGTCCACATTTTGGAAAGATTCGGTGCCAAAAATATAGGGAATGATGGAACAGAGATGGAGAGGTGATAGGAACCCCGCAGAATCCGTCAACAACAGGTTGTGTCTCTCTGACTCCCTCTTCCATCATGGCATCTGGACACCAAGGTTAATGACAAATCCTAATTACTTTTCTGGGCCCATCTGTTTAGAAACACTGACCTCGAATGGCAGCCACCCAGCTGCCTGTCCCTTCGCAGGCAGGATATGTGAGCAAATGCCTTTGAGAAGCTCTGCACCGAAAGAAATATAAAGATGCACAGGGTCCTACCACTGGGGGAAAAACTTTTAAACCCAAAACTGCAAACACACAATTTCCCAAGCAGATGTTTGATTCCAGCCTTACTATGTCTAAAGGTCCTGTGGACGCTTCATGGGTGTGTGTTCAACTCACAAAGGCCCCCTCTGCCCACTCGGGAGAAGCACTCAGCGTCCACGCAGCCTGGCACTTCTGGCAACAGCTGATTGGATGAGGGGTGGGCACTCAGGATGAGCTGAGCCAATCAGAGTTCCTTCCCTGGGAATTTGGACTAAGAAGAGCTATAACGACTGGGGAGGTGTAGCATGGCTATATTTTCTACCATGTGGGATGTGAAGAACTTTCAGGAGGCTAGGCTTTGTTCCTGCCCTTGGATCCCTTGAGGTAGCTCTGAATCCTTATATTAAATTCCCTTTTAATGCATAATGTGGTAGAGTCGCCCAAGATGGGCACCATTAATGCAGATAGGGCCCATTCAAGCAGATAGGGCCCGTTTCCCTTCTCCAATAAAGTATGGTGGAGTAATGCCCTACCAGTCTCAGACCCAGCTATTAAGAATCCTGGCAACGTCCATCTTTGCTCTGTTGGGATTCAGCTGCGATGTAAAGGAGCTTAGGCCAGACTACTTAAAAAGTAAAGAGACGGACCACATTGAGCACACTGAGGCACAGACACGAACATGAAGCTACTTGGACCTTCCAATCCAGCCCAGCCACCAGCCAAACGAAGCTGAGTGGGCAACCCCAGCCCATGCCACGTGGAGCAGAAAACCTGCCCAGCAGAGCCCTGCCTAAATTCTTAACCTATGGAATCGTAAAAAATAATATACTGTTGTTGCTTTAAGTCACTAAATTTGGGATGCTTTGTAATGCAGCCATAGATAACTGATTTCATCAGGTCTCTTAAATAATGCGTTTCAGTTGTGCCGTCCCTTTTTCACATTGTCTCGGCGTCTATTGTTGCACTCTCTCCCCTCTTGTCTCGCCCTCAGTTGAATGTTCTGGCATCTACTTGACCACTGTCTCCAGAACACATTTCTACGCAGCTGAAATTGGCTCTCACACACGCCTCCGGTGACAATCTCCTTCCTCCCCATCGGAAGATCCCCCAGTCCCCTTCTCTAACACACACACACACCCAGACGAGAAGCCCCCTCCCCAGCCAGACCCCCGCCCCACCCTCTCCTCTGTTCTCCTCTCTCCTCCTCCAGCTCTCCAACCTCACTGGACAGGGATTCTGGTTCTGCTTCGGCGGGTGGCCTGGTGGGTCATAGACGGCAAAGCCCAAAGGCAGCCCCGCCCGGCCCCAGCCTCCCGCCGGAGCAGCAGTGTCCTGGCCCTCACGCCTCCCCCGCTCCCCCAATAGATGGGAAGCGCCAGGCCTCACCCGATCCGCTCCTGCTCCATTTCTTCCATTTTCTCCGCCCGGGCGATCACCCTGTTGATAATTTCCTTCTCTTCATCTGTCAGCTCTTCCTGCTTCCTCTGTCTGTCGGGCTGACCACCGGGGTGGACCGACCAGCCCGCTTGGAGCCTGCAAGGTAATTTGGGAAGGCATGAGGCTAGGCAGGGAACCCAGTAGGCCGTGTAGAGCGGTGGTTAGGCCCCAGGCCCTGGACTCACTACCTGCATGCACCTGCTCAGGTGCATCGAGAGAGGGTCAGAGGGAACCGGCCCATTAAAACCAGCACCGGGGGCCCCTAATACAAAAGGCATTAGTCCCGACTCCGGGTGAAAGCACAGATGTTTCCCCCTAAATTGCCGCCAAGGACAGGCTCCCGCCTCCTTCCTGCCTCCCACCTTCATTCTTCATGTCATGCACGCACGTCACCTAACAAATACCCACCAGATGTCTCTCTTAATAAATCCTAACTCCCCAAAGGAGCGCGGTGAGGGAAGTGCTGTGGGGCCCTGGGGCTCTGAAGCGCTACCCAGCGGTGCTGTGCAGAAACTTCACACTTTTCCTTCCCTTTCCTCTCCCCACCCCCCGCCCTTCCCCCAGGAAGTCGCTTTACAGCTCAGTGAATGAGACTTTAATAAGTCCTGAAGGAAAGGGGGGGAGCAGCCACACCACAAAATGCTCTGCACGGGGCCTTCCCCTTAGAAAGGCCCTGTCGGATGAAATTTACCCAAACCAGCCTAAAGGGGGTGCAGAGGGATGCTGCGGCTCCCCACCCCCTTCAGATGCTAAGGGGATCCCAGTTTGTTAAGCCAGACTGAGTTCCACTCGGTTCTTCTGAAATCCCATGCTCTCTCTCCCATTTGGACTTTGCACGTGCTGTTCCCCTACCTGGAACTTCTCTGTCTCTTCTTCCTCTTGCTCTGCCTTTGCTCGGTCTCATCTTACATTTCACTTCCCCCATCGTGACCCCCAAGTCTGGGCTAGGTGCCCCTCCTGCGCTTCCTCGGCCCTCCGTGACTGCTATCAGAGCTCCTTGCACACGGGAGTATATTTGTTGGTGCCTGGATGTTTATTTGATTGTAGACCCCACCAGACACGCACTCATACTTTGGCCATCCCTGGGTTCCTGGTGCTTTAGGCAGTGCTTGGTGCATAGTAGGAGGTCGGTGAATATTTGTTAATGAAGGGAGGGAGGGAGGAAGGGGGGAGGGAGGGGGGAAGGGGGGAGGGAGGGTGGATATACACTCTACCTGTCCACTCTCAGTACCCAGGAAGCCTCTAAGAGCCTTCAACCCCCTGGAGTCAGGAGCTTCTCTCTTACGACAAGGTCTCAGCACCTCTCCCTGGCATGTCTGAGTAATACACTCACGAAAAGCAGATCTAGTTGGGCCAGGGCCTCACCACCAGCAACAGAAACTGTAGGACATTCAAATGGCCTTTTAGCCATCAGCTTGTGCAAAGCTCCCATTTGACAGATGGAGAAACCAAGACACAGCAAGGGGAAAACCATTTCCCGGGGTCACCTTACCGACATTAAGAAGACGTTTAGAGGGATTCTGGGCCCCATGACGTGGTCATTTGGGTCCAAAGAAGCTGAACAAATGATGCAAGTGACATACATACACATACATACATTGTGTGTGTGTATATATATATAGTGTATATATTGTGTGTGTGTGTGTATATATATACACACACACACACAAAGAGACACACAATGTATATATACAGGGCACACATATTATGTATGTACATATGTATGTACAACCTACATACACGTACAGAGTAAGGCGACGCTGAGCTTCACAGTTCACGAAGCGCTCCTGTGGCCCCACCGCCACCTGGTGGGGGGGGTATCATGCCTGTTTAATAAGGGACAGCCAGGGCTCCGCCACGCGACACTGAGTCCCAGCGCAGGACTCAGCCGGGGCTCCCGAGCCAGACCCGCGCCCCGCCTGCGGCTCTGTGCTAACACCCCCTTCGTGGGGGGTAAGGCGACTCCCCGTGGCTTCCAAGCGCGCACCCGACCACCAGAGCCCGGCTGCTAAGCCGCCTCACCGGTCACTTACTGGGCCCAGCGTCCTGTCGGTCACGCCTATTTGGGAAATGAATCCAATTTAAAAGGCAAAAGTTGTGAGCAGAGCTAGGGCCTCAGAGCCAAGGAAGATCAGTCTGACCTCCCGTGAGGGGACAGGGACAATATGTGTAGCACGTAACTTCCCCCAAGCCCTGTTCTGTTTGTCGTCTTTTTTTAATGGAAGCAGTTATTTGAGTTAACATTTTATTCATTTCAGAACAGCACTCCAAGGCAAAAGGCTGCGCGAACGGGCACCGAGTGGTCCCGAAACCGGCTGAAATCCCACAAGAATGAAACTGGGGGCTCGCCTAGGGAATGCCTCCCATCCTGTCATCAAGAATTTCTTCTCTCAAAAGGGTGTGTTTTTATTGATTTCGGAGAGAAGAAGGGAGAGGGAGAGAGAGAAACATCAATGACGGGAGAGCCATTGATCAGCTGCCTCCTGCATGTTGATCGAGCCTGAAACCCGGGCATGTGCCCTGACCGGGAATCGAACCGTGACCTCTTGGTTCATGGGTTGAAGCTCAACCATTTAGCCACACTGGCCAGGCTAAGGGGTGTGTTTTTTTAGTCACTTAGAAATTTTTTTATATACAAACTAGTAGCATAAAATACTCACTGTTCTTTATCACTGGAGGAAGGCAGAGAAAGGAGAGAAAGAAAAAATAAAGTCAGATGCAAAACCACACGGTTTAAATGACAATGACCTACTTCCATTTTCCCCCTGGCCACTACAATCTTATTTGGGCACATCTAAAACAAGGCTCCTGCAATGCAGGCTTATAAAACCCACAGCTGTGATTAAAATGACCAATCGGTTCAGCTTATTAATGAGCTGAGCTGATCATTTATATTATTTAAATAATGGGCTTGGGGCCCTAAAGAGAAGTCACTTAATGATAACATGGCCAACATCACTCTTGGAGTTTGTTGTGTCAAACACTTGGAGGAGGGCCGTGCGCCCTGAACAGTAACTGGGTCTCCCAAAAGTAGAACTTTCAGTGGCCCAGTTTGGGGGAGCCAAGCTCCATTCTAGGAAGGAGACCAGCGTCCCCGTGTATTACGTGTGCAAGCCTAGACACGCGCCTACCGCTGTCTCCGTTTCCACCTCCTGTCTCTGGCGCTCTCTTGCTGGCAGACTTCAAAGCTATAGAGCAGCGTCAACTTCCCAGCATCTTCCCCCACGTTTTCCCAACATGAAGAGCTAAACCCCCCTGGCCGGTGTGGCTCAGTGGTGAGCACATCGGCCTGCACACCAAAGGGTCATGGGTTTGATTCCCGGTCAAGGGCATGTACCTGGGTTGCAGGTTCGATCCCTGGCCCTGGTCAGGGCACGTGCGGGAGGCAACCAATCCATGTGTCTCTCTCACGTCCATGTTTCTCTCTCTCTCTCTCTCTTCCATTCTCTCTAAAAATCAATGGAAAAAATATCCTCAGGGGGGATTAACAACGACGCCAAAAGGAGCTAAACCACTGCCCGACCCTCGCAAGACACTTGCGCATTTGCCTCTTTCCAACAGCGCTGTCAGGCTCAAGGGCTCGGGAATCGCACAGGGCGAGGGGCCTGGCGGGCCAGCGGCTAGTGACCAGACGCCTCCACTTGCCGGGCGACGTGACGGCACCTGCGCTCGCAGGGCACCGCTGCCCCGAGCGGCCAGCACGCGTGATGCCCGCAGCTCGGCCGTCGGCGCCTCGGGACACCAATCCCAGCATCTGCAGAACCCGCGGAGCGAGCGGGCAGGCCAGATGCACCAAGAGTTGCCCAGTTTCCCCGCAGCCCGGGAGCACGGTCAACACCGCACGCAGGCTGCTGGGATGCTGCTGATTTAATAGTAAAGCAAATTGTTTGGCTTTGTATCGAGACCGAAGGAAACTCTCCGATGGATGGGATTTTAATTAACTGATGTTTCAAAAATAACAGAAATATTTTACCCCATTCACCCTTCGGGCAACTGTTTATCTTCCAGAGACACACTTTGTGGTGGATGGAATATTTTCTGCAAAATAAGTTTGGCCCCAAGGGGATATCATGGGAAGGGCTTGGGAGAGGAGGTGCTTCCTCTGCAAAAAGAAACCAGTAGAGTTCCCTCCTTTCCCTTCCTCTTTCTCTCTAAAAAAAAAAATCAATAAAATAAAAAACTAAAACAATTCTAGCTCTTTCCATAATATTCCTTTCCTCCTTCAAGGGTAAACTTCCCAGGACCTCACTGAGCCCAAACAAGCCACTCCCAGGAAGACGCAGCGACTGACCTGGATTGAAGGGGTCGGTCGCTGGGACACACCCAGCGGCTAGAGCTGCTGCTGAACACGGTGTCGGTCATGGCCGAAGTGTGGCGCTCCTGGAACACAGAGATCACAGAGGACATCACCCAGCTGTTCAGCCACTTCCTTCTCGAGGCCCTACTCTACGCCAAGCGCTCTGGGGGACACAGAGAAGACGGGACTTCACGCAGCTTGTCTCTTTTCCAGATGGGGAACCTCGGGCCTCCAGAGGGAAGGCTCCCGCTGGAGGTCTCGGCTCCCTATTGGCAGGGAGGGATCGGAGCTGAAGATCCCTCCCTTAAACCCATGTCCTTTTTGTCCCCGAGTCAAGGCCGCATGCCCCGCAGGGGCAGGGATAGAGTCCCAGGAGTCCCGGGTTCCCTGGAGGTCTGGTTACAGCACAGCCTTCCTCGTTCCCCTGGGAAACCGAACAGGGGAGAAGTTGGGAGGGGAACGTGTAAGGACCCTGTGCTTCGAGGGGCCTGCGCTTGGCTTAATGCTCTGCTGTTGTCATCTTGAAATTCTTGATAATTTTTGGGCAAGGGGCCTTGCATTTTCACTTCGCAGCCAGTCCTAAATATGATGTATAGTAGATGCTCAATAAACCCTCAGCAAGTCGTAGAGCTCAGTGAGTGCAGGGGGCGCTCAATCGATCCTCACGTGAGTGGCAGAGCCAGTCCTTGCTCCGGCTCTGCCCACCTCCACTGCTTGGCGCTAACCTCGACACCCCCCCCCAACATCTTAAACTGCCTGGAGACCCTGTCCCACACCCAGGAAAGCCAGATACGGAGCCCCTCCTTCCTCCCCCTTTGCATTTTGTTCTGCCTACTTCTCCTTTGGCTCCTTGAGTGCTGTTTGCTAAGGAATGGAGCCTCCCTCATCCCCTAGAATCTCAGCAGGCTTTAGCTGAAATGAAAAACAACTCTTAAAACACACTTAGCCTCAGAGTCACAGCAGGTAGCTAAGCTAGACTCGGCGGGGCGGGGCGGGGCTGGGCTGGGCTGGGCTTGGCTGGCCAGGGCTTCAGGGCACTGCAGGGAACTGGCAAGAGCTCAGCTGTGTTCGTGGAGTTCAATGCCACAGTCAGCCCCCCAGCCCCACAGTCTTGGAATTAAACCAGATGCTACACAGCAGAACACTCAGCCACCAGCTTGGACGGTGCCCAGGCGGTTCCATCTCTCTGTCTCTTCCCCTGCCCCGCCCCCCAAGTCCAGCCTATCCCCGCTCAGTGAGGAATCTGGAAAACCTCACTTGGACTATCTGCTGGGGTGGCGGGTGCAACTTACACAAAGGGCCTCAAATGAGGGTGGAGTGCGGATCCACAGACAGGATCAGGCTTTTGTTTGGCCCATGCAGTGTTTTTTTGAAAGTAAAATTAAGCCAATACTTTAAAAGCACAGGATTCAGTTAAAAATACAGATTGCCAGCTTCTCTTGAGAAATGGCAAGAATCGAAAAATATTTACACAACATCTATTACTAGGCGCCAAACACTGTTCTAGGAGCAGGGGACACAGCATTAAAACAAATGTGAAAGAGGAAAACCACTGTTACTGCATTACTTACCTTCCAGCAGGGCAGATGGACAACAGCCAAACCAGTCTAATATAAAACATACCTGCTCATGATGAGCGCTTTAAAGATAAATAAACCAGGAAAGGGGCTGACGATGGAGAGGGACGGTGGACTTTAAATAGGTGGTCAGAGGGGATATCTGAGGCTGAGCACTCCAGGCAGAGGGAAGAGCAAGTGCAAGGGTCCTGGGGTGGGGATGTGCTCTGTAAGCTGGAACTATATGGAAGCGCCCTCTTTCCACTGGAGTTGCTAAGCTCAAAGGACAGAAGCCTGGAACTGATATTGGTGACTTTTGCCACCACATGGGAAAGGCCTGCCAAAGGATGAAAGCAGAGCTGAGAGAGGGAGAGAGACTGGCTCTTGATGATGTTGTTGGAATGCTGGATCCAGCCTTACCTGAATCTATTATGGCCTTTTTTGAATACCATGAGCCAATGTGTTCCTTTCTTTTTTTTCCTCCTCAAGTCAAATTTAAATTGAATTTCTGCATTGCAACCCTCCTTACTCTGTGGCTTCATAGACCAGTTACCTTGGAGCAAACAGGCATCTAATAGGCAACCAGAATTAGCTCAGAGTGGAAAAAAAAAATACACCAGCCTTCGGCCACTCCCTGTAACTCCCTCCCCCCACTTCAGAGGCACTGCCACCCAAGCTCGGGCCTTGCAGGAGGACAGGAGACATTTGTGAAGCCTCTACACCTAGGCCCGCTGAAATCCTGCACTGACAATTAAAATTCAGTGACAATAAACAGCACTAATTAAAAGCAAAAGTAAGTACTTAATAAGACATGAGGTGGCAGTGTTTATAGTCAGGATGAGAGAGCTGGCAGTAATTAAAAATAAAGACTAATTTCTTTGCCTCTTCTAAAAAAATGCTCTGTGTGTGTGTGTGTGTGTGTGTGTGTGTGTGTGTGTGTCTGGAAAAGGTCTGACTTATGATTCTTCTACTTTCTGATGGTTCCAAAGCGATACGCATACTAAATTCCATGAGATCGATATTTATTATAAAACAGGCTTTGGGTTAGATGATTTTGCCCAGAAAAAAAACCCAAAGGTGTCTCTTAGTTCCCATGAATAATAGATCTTAGAGACCTGCCTCCATCTATTTCCCTCTCCTGCCCAGGCCTTCCTGGCACCAGGTTGGGGAAAGTCAGAGAAACACGAACCTCAGCGTTGGCTGGAGAACATGAAGGAACCAGAGTTCCTGCCTCGCTCCCCGTGTCCCCCTGGAAACAGCCACCGGAACATCAAGTATGCGACTCACAAAGCCTCTGGTCGTCACCATCACGAAGGACAGGCGGGTATTGGGACCCTCATCACTGGCAGCTCAGAGGGGTAGAGGTCGAGAGGGTTCAAATCCCAGCTCTGCCTCTTTCTAGCTGTATGATGTTAGGACAGTTACTAAACCTCTCTGTGCCTCAGTTTCTTCATATGAAAAACAGGGATTATAATAATAGTGATAATAGCAGGACTGGCGGGTGTTAGGACCCTCATCACTGGCTGTATGATGAACTATTCCTCTTTATTTGGAACTAAGCATGGGCCAGCAGTATTAACTCATTTAATAATATAGATATTATGCTATATATGTAGTATATATACATATATAATGATATATCAGATATTATATACATACTATGTAATATGTTACATATCATATACGTGTATATACAACACTAGGCTAATCAGCAAGTGCTCCTCACCTCCCCCTTCCCCTCTCACAATGAAGACTAGTAAGTGGCACAAATGCGTAGTCGTTGGGTCTGGTTTCTAGATTATTTTGCAGAGAGTGACAGAGGCAAGGGGGAAACAGTGAGGTAACTGATACAGAGACGATCTGGGAGGAAAAGGGCCAGGGGCCTGCAAAGTCCTGTCCCTGTGGCTTGGTGCCCGGCAGGCTCCTCCCACGAGCACCCCAAGGTGCACGCTGATCCCCGACCCTCCGCCATCGCCTTTCTGGGGCAGAGCCAGCGAAGCGGGAAACGGGAAACCTGTCCGGAGGAGACACGCCGGCGAGAACCCGCCAGGGACGGGAGACTTACGGGAACCATCCGGCCCCCGGGCTCTCTGGAGTCTGGCGAGATAGCGAGCCAGGGCCGGGAGCAAACGGGTCTATGAGAGTATTTTCCATCTCCAGCGCCCAGGGCGCGCTCGGAGGCGAAAGGCTTGCGGGAACCGGGGCTGGCTGCAGGCGCTCGTTCTCCAGCCAGGCCGCCAGCTCGGTTTCTGCCATTAACGGGGCGGCGGAGAGGGCGGGTGTGGGGAGCAGGAGGGTCTCATTGTTCCAGGCTGAGGGTGAGTGAGGATTGAGTTCCCCTGGCCCTGGTTTCCAGCCCTTTCTTCAGAAAAGAAAGGAAAGCTCCAGGGTAATTTCTCTTTAAAAGAGGAATCGAGGCTTTGCAGCTATTTCTGAGGTTTTGGTCAGGTTTTGCACGTCCACGCTGCCATATGAAAATCAAGAAAGGAAACTAAAGTGTCCCCAGTGAGCCTCCACGCAACCTGGGGACGGTAGGAGCCTTGAGTGGGAAACCAAGCTCTTGTGACATGAAGCCAGCCGGAGGCGCTCTGTGAAGGGTCTGAATTCAGAGGCCAGAGGAGCCGGAGGTAACACTCGACTCCTCCCACAGTCACTTCACCTGGGGCTTCTGGGGACATCTGCAGGACCTCTCCTCAATAATCACCCCTCCTAGGAAGCCGACCTGTGCTCAGCTTAGGGACCCACTTGATAGGAAGTAACTAAAGCGGGACACTTCCCTTGGGCTGGTCTTGGCTCTGCCTCTTGCTAGCTTGGGACCTTGGCCCCTCTGTGCCTCACTCTCCTTGCCTGGAAAATGGGGTTATAATTGTACCTTCTTCTCAGGGGTAGCCTGAGGGCCGGGAGGCTTTTTCTTCTCTTGTTTCTCTCCTTTTAAAATATAATCCACCACATAAGAGACTGTCCCCGAGAATTTGCAGCGGCTGCTTCCCCGCGCGGCCTAAACCCTTCGCCTGCAATGCAGGTCTTCTTAAATATTGCAGAACTCTGCTGCTCCACCAGCTGCCGGCCGGGGCCGGGGTAATGATGATAGTGACAGAGGCTTAATGTAATTAAGCAGGTTAAAAAAGATCAGGCTGCGGAGCTGGTTTTATAAAAGACCTTCACTTTTTCCCCATTACCCAAATCTCTGGAGCCTCCACACCTCTCTTGTCCATCCCTCTGGCCCCTTCTAGAGGTTTGCTGATGGCTCAAGCAGGGGGCTGGGGACAGAAGCTGGGAGGGGTCCCAACTTCCAAGAAAGCATGAGAACTAGCCCCCCAAACACTGTTTGTCTCCCCGGGAGCTCCCCAGCTCTCCTGTGGGGCCTCAGCTACCTGCTGGTGGCCAGGTGTTTTGTGGCCTGGAGCAGGTGTGGCATCCACTTGCACCCACCTGGAAGTACTCACAGCCCTCAGGAAGGATCCTGAGGCCACCAAGTTAACCATCTGCTTTTTCCAGCCTGTCTGTGATTGCCATTTTTGTCACTTTTTATTGCATTTACACTTTGTCATTGGCCTGGAGGCTCTACTTTGCTTCAGAGCTTTGTGGCTTGGCCACAGTCATTCCTGAAGTCTAAACCTTTTTCTGGTCCCTAACTCACCGTGTGACCTTGGGAAACTGGTTCACCTCCTTGGGGCTTAGTTCCTTCACCTGTAAATAGCAGTAATTCCAATTCTCCCCTTCAGAAGGTTTTTGTGAAACAACATTGACTCTAGACGTAATTTCCTTAAACATTTAAGTTCTATGTGATCATAAACAGCTAATATTTATATGATACACCATGTACTGGGCACTCCGAGTGCTTTATATCTGTATTAACTCATGGAATCCTCACAGCAGCTCTATGAAGGAGGGGCTATTATTTTTCCCATTTATAGGTGAATAAATTCAGGCCGGGGAGGCAAGTAGCATGCCCAAGTTCACAGGCTGGCAAGGAGCGGGCCAGAATCCCAAGGTCTGGAGGCAGGGGCTGTGCTTCTACCCACTGAGCATACTGCCTCCTGCTGGTCAGTGCGCGCCAGTCCTTCATCAGAATGACGCTCATGCTTTGGATTCAGCCAGGAGGAGCTGAAGACTACAAACCCATTTCTGCAAAGCTCTATATTGTTAAGAAGCATTTCTCGACTGCTTGGCTTTCACGACCCTGAACGATAAGTGAAGTGATTGATTGTTACCCCATTTTACAGAGCAGAGGAATGAGGCCCTGGGAGGTTCATTTCTCTGCTGTGAAAATTCAGTATTTGACTTTAGTGTCCAAAAGATCTGAGTCCCTGAATCTACCCTTATTGACGATGTGAATTTGGGGAACTGAGACCTCTCTGCCGTCTGCAGTCTCAGAGTCCTGGTCTGCAAAATGGGCATAATATAAGGCCTCTTTCCCCAGGTTTTGTGAAGATTCAAGGAGATCACTCAGGTAAATTCAAAGCTCAGGGTCCAGCTCACGTGACAGCTCTGTGACTTGGTGGACAAGCCCCTGATCCATTCACTTCCTGTACAAAACCACAGCTCTAGGATACAATTGCCATGTGTCACAGTTGGAACTTGACCCCAAATAGAGAGACTCTCAGCCCAGTGGTCTTTCTAGCAAGAGGATCGTGGGATACAGAAAGTAGATGGGGAGACCCCCCACCAAGATATCGGAGACCACCCTACAGTAGAGACCGGAGGCCACCCTTACAGTCTGTGTCAACCAGAAATGACAGCCCTGCGGTGCCCCAGTGGGATAAAGGCCCCCATCCCAGACCTGCTGCCATGACAACCAGAGGGAGAATTTTCCAGGGCTGGAGTCTGCTCAATCCCAGGGCCTTGGGGTGCCTCTGGGGCCTCTCTGGCCACCTGAGGACTCCCACTAGCAGGCTCTGTGGCGTTTCACCCTCTGAGCACGTTCAGGGCCAAGACAAGCCTTTTAGCAGCCACCAGTCTATTTCCAGAGGCCATGTCAGTGTTGGAGGAAGAAACCCAGGTGGCCCACGTGGCTGACTATGGCACGGGACCAGGGTCTCTCCACATAAACAGGAGGAAAAAAAAAATCTAAAGCAGCAGCAGTGTGTCCCTCTCTGAAAGGCAGAGAAGGTGTGTCACTGGTCTGCACTCCAGGGGCCAGCCCTGCCCTGAACGGGTGTCGGCCTGCGCTGGTCCTTTGGCGCACGCTCAGGACGGATGTCTCCCTCTGGCCTGGGCTGGCACTGGCGGCTCTGGTGAACAACAGGTAGGTCTCTAATGATCCGAGAAAAAAGCCACAAATGTCAGAAGCTTCTATCTCCCATCCTATCCAACGGCCTTTCCCGCAAGCCCCCAAGCCGCGGACCTCGGGAGAAAGGCTTGGCCAGACACCCCAGCCTGACACGGTGGCAGCCACTTCCAGTGACCTCATGGCCTTCGCCAAGTTCCAATATCCTGCTTAGAGCTGACCGATTAATCCAGCCGTACAGGGCCCGAGGGAAAAGCCGGCAGGTGGAGGGGAGCAGGGCCAGGGGCCAGGCTCCGGGACAGAAGGGACCACACAGGTGCTTCCTTGCGGGCACCTCGCGGGGAGGGCCTCCCGGCGGACTGGGAGACACCGTCCGTCCGTCCTTCCAGCCGCCCCTCTGTCCCCGCTGGCGCCGGAGCCCGCTTACATAATCTCTTCTCCGCTGAAAGCAGCTCCCATTCACAAGCCGCTGCTCCGCACTGTGTAGGTGCGTTACAAGGAGGAAAGAAAGAAGACAGACAGACAGCAGCAGGCTCGGTCCCCGGGGAGGGGCGGCCCGCGCCCCGCTTCCTGCGGCCTGTCATCCTGCTCGGGAGCCGGGCTGCTCAGTCACAGCCTGACGCGGCTCCATGACAATGAGATTTAAGCGAGCATCACGTCATTATAACTAATGACGGCAAGACAATTACTTCGAGGAAAAGGCGGTGACACTGCACACGGTAGCCTGGGGCCCAGGCACAGCACTGTCATCTCCCACACTTCCCCGGCCCAAACGGGGAGCTGAGCTGGCCTCAGGGGAGCCCCGAAGGCCAGGCCAGGCTCCCCATCACTGCTGCCTTGTCCCTGAGCTATCTGAGAGCCTGCGCCCCTGGGTCCTGCCTGAGAAGGAAGCCCCCCCGCGCCCCCAGAGTGCTGTGAGGTTAGCAGGGGACGGTCAGCCCTGCTAGGTCCAGCTCACGCGCCTGTGACCCTGAGGGATCCCGTTGCAGAAGGTACATGGTGTCCGGGAGGCAGCTGGCCTGATTCTTCTGCTCAGCCCCTAAGAGATGCTGGGGAGGGGGAGAGCCTTGGCAGAAAGTCTGAGGCTCCCAACACACCTAGGGCTGTTCTAGCTGACGCCTGTAACAATGTTTTGCATTTCATAAACCAAAAACTCTGTCTATGGCAGTGGAGGCTTGTGAAAACACAGGCCCCAGGGTCCTGCACTCGGAGTTCCTGATGGCACGGGGACAGGGTGCAACCTGAGAATTGGCCTTGGGTTCTCGTGCATGTCTAGAGCTTTTTTAGTCTGGTTTTTTTTTTGAGACAGTGGAAGGGAGGGAGGGAGAGAGGGGGACAGAGAGAAGGAGAGGGAGGAGGGAGAGAGAAACATCAATGTGTGATGTGAGAGAGACACATCGATTGGTTGCCTCCTGCACACGCCCCAACCAGGGCCAGGGGTCAAACCTGCAACCCTTGGGTGTGCAGGCCAATGTTCTAACCACTGAACCACAGACCAGGACTCACATCTAGAGCTTTCATCCCCCAGCAGAACGTACATCCAGCAGTGTTCGCCTTTCTCTGCCCCTGCCCTCTCTTTCACCTGCAAGATCAGAATGTGCAAACTCCCCTCCCCACTCCAAAAAAGCTCTCTCCTCGCTCTTGGGCAAGTATTTTACAATCCGCATTCAGGAGCAAATGACTAATGAGGAGGCTGCATGCGTCACCCCACCCCAAAGCACCTGCTCTGAATCCAAGAACAGCCTGGAGACAAAGAACGAAACTTTAACGAGGGACTTTCGGAAGTCAGCGAGCTGTGTATTAAGGTGACTAAGTACCACCCCCCAAAAGATCACCTGTTATAAGTGGCCTTCTACTTTATCTAAGTCCCAAAGGGATTGGGTCTTTGTCACCGTTTTATCCCCAGTGCCCACCAGGGTGCCATGCATGCTGTAAGTACTCAATACACATGCGTGATGCACAAGTAAGTGTCAATGAATATCCCAGCAGGAGGAGAGAGAGGTCTGTGGGCTGAAAGCCAAGTCCTTCCAAAGCTCACCAATGACTCATCATAATCAACAAACACTAAGCGCCTACTGCATACAGGCCTCTGGCCGGACCATAGGCCAAGGCAGCTCCCCAAATTGACCTGTCCATTAGTCAATCAATTGAGGTTTCTTTCATTCATTCATTCATTCATTCATTCATTCATTCATTTATTCATGCATTGATTCATGTATTCATTCATTTATGCATGCATGCAAGTTATTGCTGAGCTGTGTGCTAACCCCGACTCCAAAAATGGAGACTGCATAGCCTTGGCCTTGGAGGATCCCGCCTTGTAGCCCCTGCAGGAGCCCTGTGCAGGAGCACCGTGGCCTGGAGGGAGGGAAAGCTCAGGCATCCCAGGAACAATGCACAGGCTCTGAGCTGGTGAATGGGGATGATTCAGCAAAAGCCTCCCAGGACTTGGAGAAACAAAAGACTCAGAAGAGCCCAGAGTGTTTCTCCTTCTGGACCTTCTCCTGCAGGGCCTGCTCACCACACTCACAGCTGCCCTGACCCTTGGGGCCTCCCAGGTTTAAGGAAAGGAGGTCGTTATGCCCATTTAGTGGATGGAGAAACTGAGGTCCAGGGACCTCCAGCAGCTGCACAAAAACCACATAGGGAGTAAGTGGGGTGGGAAGTCTCCTGTCTCCAAGCCACGTCCTCTCTCTCCTGGGTCCCAAAGCTACAAGACTGGCAGAAAGGAGTCACCTTCCTTTCCCTCACCCTGATCCCATTTGGGTTTGGGTCAGGAGTAATTTCACTGTTAGCGTCACCAACACCACCCCCATTACTAACATGCATTGGACACTTATACTCCTTGCCAGGTCCAGACAAAGCACTTTGCAAGCTTTAACTCTTAAAGTTCTCATAATTCCTTTATGATTCCCACTTTACAGGTGGAACAACTGATACATAGAGAGCTCAAGTGAGACAATTAGAAAGTGCTAAAACCAGGATCTGTACCCAAAGAGCCCATGCTCTTAGCCACCACACTGAACTACCTTCATATGACTGAGGACACTAAGTCTCAGAGAGGTTGAGGGTCCTGCCTGAAGTCACACAGCAAGGAAACATTGCAATCAGGATTCAAACTCAGGTCTGGCTGCTCCCGGAGTCCCAGGCCGCAGCCCCTGGAGGCTCAGGCGGCCGGCAGCCGGGGACAGGATCAGGAAGAAGAGGAGGCCGGGGTGCCTCCTTCACTCCCCGGCACATCCAGGACCTCCATCCTGGGGGCAGGTGAATAATTTAAGCTAATCGGCTCCATCCAGCCCACCACGACTGGGTCCCGGAGCTATTTTTATCCCAGGTTCCAGCCACAGCGCTTAACAGAAATAAACTGCGCTGTTGGCTTCTCGGTTTCCCATCGGCTGTCGATTTGTCTGCATTTACGACCAGCTCCCCACTCGAAGGGGATAGAGAGCAGGAGACAGGTCCATATGTCACAGTGGTTTTTATTAGAAAGTCACAAACTCTCTAGGACCCATATATATAGAGATGGGGGAGGGTAAATAGAGAGCAAGAACCACATGCTACAAAGACACCCCCCCAGCAGCCCCCTGAGCAGCCAGGATGTGTGGGAGCGGGAAGGAAGGGGCGAGCAGAGCAAGCTGGGGACTGACTTTCCAGGCCACCCTGCGGACTGCGGGACCCTGGCCGCTGCTTGTCCTGTGCGAGTGAGAAAGGAAATGCCCATACTCGTCGCCGGGCTGTTTCTATATAACCATCACTGGCTGGCCAGGTGCCACTCTCCTTCCCCCATGTCGCAGGCTGGGTGGGGGAAGTGGGGGCCACCGGAGCCGGGGGTGAGGGCCGATGCCTTCTCTTCATGGTGGTGGGTGGTTCGTATATAGCTGAGCCCTGACTTACTGTGTGGTCCTGGGAAAGTTGTTTTCCCTTTCTAGGCAACCCCCCCAAAGGGGTTAGATTAGATCAGAGGTTCTGAACTTGAGGTGCTCAGATGGGCCCTAGGGAGGGCCCACAAACCCCCTGATGTTGTGTGTTTGAGTGAATATGCATCTTTTCAGCATGGTGGTTCTTAAAGGGGTCCTTGCTGTCACCCCGGGATAAGTCTCTAAAGAGCCTTCATGTGCCACAAAATCTGTCTGTGCATCTGTCTCCACCACACATAAAGCAGAGCCCTCTCCACCTGAGCACAGGATTCCAGGAACCTACCAGAGTTCTCACAAGAGACCCCCATCCCACCCCAATTTACCCCAAACAGGGACTCCTCAACACATGTGATAGAGTCCCAAAGACGGTGCTAACCCTTCCTAGAAGTGCGTACACACACACACACACACACTTAGCACACAGCCACAAACCTCAGAGCTGGAAGGGGCCTGGGGGTCCCCTAGACCAACTACCATATTGCACAAGTGGGAAACTGAGACCTGGAAAGGGGAGGCAGAGCCAGGGCCAGAACTCAGGTCTCCCTCTCCAAGTGCAAGGCTCATCCCAGAAGCTCCCGTCTCCCTCTCCCTGGCGCACCACAATGCACCATTTCAAATGTGATGGGGGAGGATGGAAGGCTGCCTCTTGGATCTCAGCCACCCCCAAAGAAGTGAGGCTGTTAGACGGCAAGGAGATGCTTGTAAAGCACCCACATGTGGGCACCCGGGTCCTGGCTGCCAAGGCTGGGCTGACACGCACCGCATGGCTGAACCAGTCATTAAAATATTAAAATACTCCGGTGCCAGACGGTGATGTTGCATGGAGGCCCCTGCTGCTCTCTTGATCCCCCCACCCCACCCCCCATCCATTCCAAACCCTCAAAGGTTAACACTCAGCACTGCAGGGGACCCCTAAGATCCCCTACTCCGGGGCCCCAGCCATGGCCCAGTATGACCAGTCAATGGCCAGTTCAATATGTTAAATACCACCCATGGCCAGATCTGTGGCTCCTTATTTGAACCAAATTTCCTCACATTCATCATTTATACCTGAGCCTTCCTGAAGAGGAAACTAAGGCAACTTTATCCTCAAGGTCACCCAGAGAAGGAAGCCTGGGATCTGAGGCCCAAATCTTGGGCACTAACCACTGAGAACCCTCCCTCTCTGCCTCACATGTCCCGCCCAAGCAGGCGCATACCCTGGGATTTCCACGTCGCCCCCTGGCTCTGGGGCTGAAGAAAATGACTGAGTGGGCTGGGCCCTGCTTGCGTTCCAGGCTTGCCAGTTTCTGGGGCTGAGGTTTAATTCCTCCCACCTCCAAGAGCAAGGACTTAAAGAGGAAAGCCTTGGGATTCAGAAGACTGAAGCCACCCCTGAGATGCTAAAAATAGGGGCATTCATTCCCAGAAAGGTAGATGTGATCAAAGCTGGAAGCGAAGAGAAATCCCCTTTTGATGAGTCGCAGATGAGCAACAGAGGCATTTTAAAATTAAATGTGAGTCTTTGGATTCACTTGCAAAGAACCTGCACTTGCCACTCACTAACAGGTTGGTGATCCCATCAGGATTTCAGATAAAGCAATTACAGCAGGGGATGGATGCTCTGCCTTGGAACAGATGAGAAGCTGGAGCTCAGAGCCCGTCCCCAGCATTGGAACAAACTGTGTTCCCTTCCTTGCTCTGAGACAGACTCAAGGATGGAGTCTCCGGGCTGGTGGCCAGGAGGCACCCCCCGCCCCCATACCATCACTTACAGGTGACACCACCTGTGAAAATAAAACATTGTCTGCTCAGCGGGCAGCTGGCCTGTCCGACCACTTATTCCAAGCAAAATGTGGTCCTTTCATGGTTCCCAGGTCTCTCATCTCAGGAAGCTCAGAACAGCCAAGCTTGCAAAAAACCACCACGACAAAATTACTCGGCTATCCCTGGAAGATGGTACAATCTGAGCCCTGTCCGATGCTAGCTTTACCTGGTGTGCCGAGGTGACCTGAGGCAAGGGTGAACCTTCCGGCCTCAGGTGACCCTCTCCCATCCGCGGCCGAGGTGCCCACCCCCTAGATCGGAACACCCGGAGAGACCCTCCATGCCGGGCTAGCCAGCCCCACCAAGGGTTAATTCACTCCGAGAACTGCCTGTTACTTTCGGCAGCTCCTGCTGCAAAGGAGAAGGCGAATTGGGCTGAAGCCACAGTTTTTATCGCAATAGCTAAAACAAATAAATAGCAAATAAATGTGGTCATTCCCCAACACCCTTCCCCTCCCACCCACCCTCCATCCCACCAGCTCGAGCACACACCTCATCGCAGCCGCAAACCGGCACCCCAACACCCCCCAGCCCATTTGCGCGATCGAGAAGAACACCACTCACCACCGCACCAGGGGACTGCAGGGGGAATGAGCCGGGGGAGCCAAATTCTCGCCAGCACCTCCCTTCCCTGCCGGGTGGGAAGATGTTAACTCCCGATGACTTGGTTTGAAAGCTCAGCCGAGGTGCCTGAAAGAAAATTGTTCCTTTGACTCTCTTACTCTTCCAAAAATAAAATCGAAGTGCCAACACAGACACACACACACACACACATGCACGCACGCACCAACTATCCCTAAATCAGGCAGGACCAAGACGAAAAGCGATCCCACTGCCAGAAGGAGAAAAGTCAGGCCAGCTGGTGGGCAAGGCAGGCTGTGGCTCCCTCCGGCTGCCCTGCACATGGATGAAGGTTCTGCTCTGTAAGTCTCCCTCTCTCCCCCTCTCTCCCTCTCTCTCCCCCCTCTCTCCCCCCCCCTCTCTCCCCCCCTCCGCGTAGGCTACTCCGGCTGCTGGCAGCGGACGAATCAATTGCTTCCCGGGTGCCCGAAACCAGCGGCTCTGCCCCCACTGCTGCAAAGCCCGGTGCTGAGCGAGGGAGGGGCGGCGGCTGCCCGGCGCAGGGGAGCCGAGCCTGCCTCCCACCCGTGATTTATGTGAGGTGCCCGGAGAAAGAGAGGTGGGAGGCGGGGAGGCGAGGCTGGGCGCCCCGAGATCCCAGCGGGGCGAGGGCGGTGGGGATGGGCGATGGGCACGAGGACGCGGAGGGGGGCGCGGCGGGAAGGGGGCCCTCGGGCAGCCAAGTTAAGTTATTGGATGGTCAGCGCCAATAAGGGGGAGCCCAGGGGAAGGAGGGGGACGGGACTTCTCGCCATCACACAGCGAAGCCAGCGGCAGCCTACCTGCCACACACTTGTTCTGATATTGTCACTCTCGGCGCAAAGGAGCCGTAACTCCAGAGCCCCTTTTCCCACGCAGGCCCCCAGACCTTCACTGCTCCACGCCGCTCCGAGAAGAGTCTGACCCCAGCGTGGGAGCCTTCAAGTGGTTTTTCCCTAAAGAAATCAGCCCAGCTGACCTGTCCTCGCCCACACTGTTGCAGATTTCTGACCCGGACCTCGGGAGCCCCCGAGGGAATTCAGAGTAGGAAAGAGAAGCCTTAGGAAACGGAAAATTTTAAGGGACAGGATGGCTTAGTCGAGTAAGCACTTGACAGGTTTCTGGGACCTGGGTCCGGCCTCCGTACAACCTTGTAAAAGTCATTTAACGCCTCCAAGTTGCATCTATAAAATGAGGTTATGATCCGCCTAAAGATAGGAAGCAAGAGGCGACAAACCAAGAACACACGACATGTCAGCTGCTACGATCCCACGACCCACCGCCTGTCCCACGACTCAGATGTTTTGACAGAGGGACAGAGGAACTGACAGCCGGCCCAGGATGGTCTGCGCCCGGCCCTCCTTCCCCGTGTGGTCTGAGCAGGATGAAGCTGGGAGATCACAGGAGGTCTAAATCGGACGACTGAGCCCTAGCCAAAGACCCACCCCCAAAAGATGAAGACGGACCTTCTGAAGTGCAATCACTACATGGACAAGAAAACACAGTTGTTAGAGAAATCGATTCCCACGGCGCCCAGCGCTCCTGGTCTCGAGGGTCCTGGTCCCACCTACTATGGGCAACGGGCAGGAAATCGCAGGCAGGACAAGGTGTCTTCAGACCTTCTCTGCAAAGCGAAGGCGAAGCCTCTTTACTGGGGACCCTCCTCTAGAGTGTGCCACTTGGACGGCTCGGGCTGAGCTACCACATTTGCCACTTAATTGTCCCCTTGAAAAGCAGAACTCGAAATGTCAGAATCTGAGAGACCATTTAGAGCTTCACTTTATAGATCACGAACATGACGCTCATGACGGCGGTGATGGCGGGGGGGGGGGTCTTTATGGCGCTGAGGACACTGATTTTGGTGGCGGTGGTGCTGAAGGCAGCTATCATTTATTGAGAACCAACTACGCACCAGCCGTTCTGCTAGGGACATTACCTGTAGCCCACAGCCAAAGAGCTAGGAAGTGACACAGTTGAATCTGGAACCCAGACTTTCGGTGGCCAGGGTCTGTTGTCCTGGTGCCTAGAACAGTGCCAGGCACATAGTAGGCCCTCCGTAAACATCTGAAAAGTGATTTAAGAAGCCCAGAGAGAGACTAAATCACACAGGCTGCTGGTGGCGGGATCAGGACCCAAGTAGCTCCCTAACCTTTTGGCTCCCGGTCCCAAGGAATGTCTACTCTACCTCACAGTTTCCCTGGGCATGAGACATGTGTTCTGGGAGGGTCCGTCAAGAATTCAGATCTCTCTTAGGGAATCAAAACAGCTACCACCTGCTAAATGCCAAGACACCTATCATGTGCCTGGCACCGTTCTAAGCACTTTAGAGCGACTGACACCAGTCGCCACGACCCTACGAGGCAGGTGCTATTATTGCCCCATTTTCACCCGAGAAGACTGAGGCTCAGCCAGAGGAAGTGAAGCCACACAGCTCACACAGCCAGGCGGTGGTGAGGCAGGAAGGCAGGGAGGCAAGTCCCGGCCTGACTCCAAACCATATGTTTTTGCCACCCTGCTAGCTTTTTTCTCAAATGGGGCCCCCGAGAGGTCCCCATGGGAGGGAAAAGGAGACTCAAGTTGCTGCCCTCCTCCCCCCCCGCCCCGCAAACCCTGGTTTCAACTAGAGCAGTTGTGCTTTTAACTGCTTTGCACACTGGGCACCTGCCCAAGCCTTCACGGAAACAGGGCTTTGCAGCAAAAATTCAAAAAGAAAATATGGTTGAAGCCAGAACCCTGCACCTTCCCTGGTGATCACGCCATCTAGGAACTAGCCCTGGCTTCTTGGGGAATTCTGCCCCCACTCTCCCCACGTCCCTGTCACCATTTCCAAACCTTTCTTCTGTCCCGAGAGCCCTTTGTCCGAAGAAGCAGCCTCTGCTGTAACCTCTGACAGCGCTGCAGCAGGGAGCTGCCGGGAAACCAGAAACCTCAGGCTGAGCCGGCCTCGCTCTGCTCCCCCCAAAGCCGGGCCGCTGCAAAGGGTTTCTCAGGGCCCCCCGGATTCAGCAAGCTGCCCTGTCCTGTCCTGTCCTGTCCTTGTTCTGTGAGTCCAGAGGCAGCCCAGGATGGCTCTCCATCACCCCCAGGGAGGAAGGGCCATGAGGGGGGCGGTGATGAGCTTCACAACCAAAGCCACCCACTGCGCTCCGGGTGGCTCACGTGCACCGTTTCATTCTCACCCTCCCAACAATCCTATGTGTTAAGACGATCGGTGTTTTATTTTCATTTTACAAATGAGAAGACTGAGACTCAGACACTTAAGGCAACCAGCCTGAGGCCATTTTGTTCACCAGCGGTGAGACTGGGATTTGAACCAAGGCCCCCCAAGTTTCTAACTATCATGCTGTAGAGAGCCCCTAACGATCATTGTCTCTCCCGGTTATTTTTGGTGCATATTATCCACCAAGTGACATGCTTTGTCACCCCAGTGCTTTTCATGACATAGCAGCGCAATGAGGTTGTGTTACATTACTTGCTCGTTTTAGAGATGAAGAAATCAGGCACAGAGAGGTTAGGTGACTTGCCCAAGGTAACACAGCTAGGAAGAGCAGGGATGGCAGGATGGGAATCTAAACTGTTCGTTTCAGGGCCCATTGTGCTGTGCTGTCTCCTGGGGAGATGGGGACTGAGATAGCCCAGAAAGAAAGAATGTTAAAAAAAAAAAAGAGAAAAAAAAAGCTTCCGTTTCACTTGGCAAGTGGAGCAGAAAATGGGGCAGAAAAAGTAGCCTCAAGAGATGTCCACGTGCTAATCCCCAGATGTGGTGAATATACTACCTCATGTGGCAAATGAGACGTTACAGATATGATTAAGGATCTTGAGATGGAGAGAGTACCCTGAGTTACCTGGGTGGGCCCCGTATAATCACATGAACCCTTATAAGGGAAAAAGCAGGGCAGGAGGTCAGAGAGGGGAGGTGATGATGAAGTGGGGGGGGGGGGAGATGGAAAGAGAGAGAGAGGGAGAGGTTGCTATGTCGCTGGCCTAGAAGACGGAGGGAAGTGGCCGCAAGCCAAGGAACGCAGGCGGCCTCTAGAAGCTGAAAGAGCAAAGGGAACAGATTTTCCCCTAGAGCCTCCCGAAGGAACGCAGCCCTGCCAACACCTTGATTTTAGGATTTCTGACCTCCAAGACGGTAGATAATAAAGCTGTGTTGTCTTAAGCCATAAGTTTGTTATTTGTCACAGCGGATATAGCAAGTCTGCAGAGGAGCCTACGAGGAGAAGCCTTAGGGATCATCTCCCAGCGACTCGGCCTTAGGGATCATGACTGAGCTCTCTCCTGACCCGAGGACCCCATGCTTCAGGCACATCACAACCCCTACAACACAGTGTGTGTGTGTGTGCGTGCCTGCGTGTATACGTGTGCACCTGCACCTGCATGCGTGTGCACACAGAAGGGAAAGGACCGGGCTGCAAGCTCTCGCCAGGCGCCAGCTCCGCGGCCGGATGGCGCCGCCAGGCTCCCCGCGCTTTATTCCTCCCACCCTTCTCTTTTAAGAGCCTCCAGAGAAATGCCATCATCAGGAACACGAAAGGGAAGGAATGTCACAGGGGCACAGCTCATCCCAGGGGACCTGTCAAAGACTAAACAAGTAAATGCAGCGGAGGCACGGGGGAGCAAGGAAAAGAGAGAAAGAGAGAGAGAGAACCGCTGGGTCCCCGAGACTGGCCCAGGCGTCCCGACAGACCCCTTCCCACTGGGAAAGGAGCAAGTCTTAAGGAAGCTCATTAGCCCCTGCAGGAGAAAATACGGCAACTACAGGCAAAATACCACAGGATTAGGCAAGACAAGCTTATCAGACAAGTCAGCAGGTATTTATTAATAAGTCAACTCGGTGCGATCATGCAAGGCACTGCCAGGGGACAGAGACGGGGACTTGCTTCCCGGAGCTCCGAGGTCGATTCTTGGCTCCTCCATTCACCAGCTGTGTGACCTTGAACATGTCACTTGCATGCTCTGAGCCTCATTTCTCAACTGTAAAATGGGACTATACCATCTTCCCCACCTTCCGACCAGTGTGCTCAGGACGTTTCATTGAGCTAATGGACGTCAACGAGAGTCGTATATCCTGAACAACAAAGAGCAGCTACCATTTATGAAGCACCTACTGTGTGCTGGGTGCTCAACCAGTCTCCTTTCTTCCTCAAGGAGCCTAGTTAAGCGTCCAGCCCAACTACCTTAGGTGCTGGAGGAAGGAGGGTCGGCAGACAGTGTAATAAAATGGTCAAAGGCCAGGTTTAGGGCAAGGCTGCCTGGGCTCTGATCTGGTTCTTCCACGTATGAACTACATGGCCTGGAGGGAGTTACTAAACATCTCTGCACTTCAGTGTGGCCATCTGGGAAAGGGGGGTAACAACATCTCCCCGTGTGGTTGTCATTAGAATCACATTAGCTAATATACAGAAAAGCACTTAGAATGGTCCCTGGGACACAGGGAGCCCCATGTGTCTCATCTTTATTTTTTATTGTTGCTATTAATAATTATTATTTATTATTATTATTAATAATAATTATTATTAAAGAGAACATTTTTCCAAAGAATGGTACGTATTCTGCTGAGATACAGAAAATGATGTTTGGTGGTCTGTGGACAAACATTTTTTAAGGTTTAAATGTTGCGTATTTATTGTAAAGTGCATTAGGAAAACACTGCATTGCATTTCCAGGGGTGACATCAGGTTCTCTTCTCTGCAAATGTACTTAAGTTGATGTAATGCAGGGCCAGGGTAAGTCTGATTTTTTTTTTCCCTTCTATTTCCAGGACCTCAGTAGCATTCTCTTCCCTGACATGAGGCCTCTACGTGCACTGGTTTCACCTCAGCCCCCAATAATAGCTAAACATTATTCTCATTTTATTTAGCTCTATTATCATTATTGTGATTATTATTCTCATTTCATTAGTTTTTTCATCACTAGCCAGATGCTGGGGATATAGAAATGATTACGACTCGGCCCCTCCCTGCTACAGGCACCAAGAGAGCAGAAAAGAGGCCCCCGAATCACAAAACAGTGTGACAAGAGCTCTAAAAATTACTACGGAGAGGACGCTTATTTCTGCTACGTGTGTGGGGTGGGGAGGTCACCCCACACGGAGGTCACCTCCACGGAGACCAGGGAAATGGGGGGCAGGGTTAGGGGCATGCCACGTGACCGACCTCTCAGCCCCCCAAGCTCTTCTCCCTCCCTACCCCAACATCTGGGGAGCATCTCTCCTCCGGGGAGATTTCTCAGCATCACACTTATGTAATCCTAACATGACACGACAGATCTCCAGCAGGCTCGGAAAAGGCAGAGGCTGGCTCTCCCACGAATCGCACCCGGCGAGGCAGGGACCGCGCTGCAGAAACTCCGTCTTTCAGGCAGCAGACCGACGTCAGATTAGCTGATGCAGGTGGCAAGGTAAACTGGCACAGCCTTCCTTTAGCACTCTGTGTCCAAAACTTTAGAAATGACACACACCTACTTGCTACCCGACCCATGAGAGTCTCTCGTGGAATTTAACCTATGGAAATAACAAGGGGCAAAGGTTCTCATCACGGCCTTGCTTTTCACAATGACAAGTTGGAAACTATGTGCATGTCCCATCGTGGAGTCTGCTTCCTGGAGGACCCAGACTAGCACATTATTGCAAAGATCATCTTTTACCTTTGCCTAGTCAGGATGTTCCTTGCTCCTGATTGCCCTTTGGGTCAATCATCCTTCCCCCATAGTTGGTTCCTGAAGTCTGGATGGAGCTGTTGCCTCCCCCTACTCCAGGGGCTGGCATGTGCCCACACCAAACCAATCCATCTATTTCATGCCCCTGGCGACACTGCTTGGTACCAAGAAAGGCATGTGACTGATGCAAGCCCGTAAGATCCCTATCTGAAACTTCTGCTAGTGCTTCTAAGAAGGAGGTATATCTTTCAGACTGGGGTTTCTAAGCTGGTAAAATGTAAGCCTGGAGCTGATGAGGGTCATCTTTGCCAACCTCCAGCCTGAGGCTGAAGTTTCTGAAAAATAGAGAGTGTTGTAAGAAAATGATTTCTGCCATTATTTGAGCACCTGGATCCAGCCATGCCTGAAGCTCCTGCACTTTTCCATAATGTCAGTGAATACATTCCTTTTATTTTATTTTTGCTTTAGCCTATTTGAGTTGAGCGTTTCAACTAAAAATAATAATAAATTCATAATTTTCTTCTGACACCATTTTTCTAAGTGTCGGCCAGAGGATGAGATTGTGGCTTCTGGAGCGGAACTACAAAGTCACGTAAACATCAAGGATGGGCAAAACAGATTCCTTTCATTCTATGTGTGAATGACTTTCAGGGTGTCAGAAGGATTGAAGATAAAAAAGAGAGAACCAAGGAAGCATCCGTGGGAGTCGGTTTGGCTTTAGGCTGCTTTTTACAGAAAGCCTCTCCCAATTAGGATTTCCAAATATAACCCCTGTGCTGTTCGCCAGAGCCCAGTACCTAGACAGCCACCTTCTAAAAATAAGAGAGATAAAATCCATCTGCTTTCTGATGAATCACAAACACATTTCATCGCCGGCTTTGCTTCTGTTTGGAGATGGGATCAAAAGAAGGTATTTCCCCTCTTTTCAAAAATTAAAATTCACGGGGATTTCTATCAATAAATTCACTCTACTCTTTTTCCTACGCGGAGATTCTGTTTTGCAAATGCTGGTGCCTCCTACTTGGAAGAAGAGCTGATGTCAGACAGGTAATAGCGATGGCTGTTGAGGTTAATCCTACAGGGTGAAAAGCATCTTGGCCATTCTTTGCTCCGCAATAAACAAGAGCCGGCCATAAAGAAGAGCCCAACGAAGCCAAGACACCTTGATCTCTTTTCTCTTAGCTCAATATCAAGAGCCCTCAGCCAGCTGAGGCACTGTCAGTGGGACTATAGAATTTAGCAACATTGTAGCCGGTGAGGCACCTCCAATTCCAGGTTCCATTTCTCTCCTTTGGAAATAAAAATACGCCATTAACGTTTAGCTGGAGGCATCCTTAATGAACACAAGATGACCAAACTTCACTAGGCAATGACTTCCCCGGTCCTGAGTCAAGGCAGATGGCAAGCGGGAAGGTCTGTCGTCTATCAGGACCCTCCTGCCCGTTCAGATGTGTCTCTATCCCTCGCCTGGCTTTGACGGCAAAAGGCAAAGGCATCTCCGTGGTCTTTAAATAGATCTCTGCTCTGGCTGCCTTGACAGCTAGTGGTCAGAGGACGCTAACACGCTGTGGCATCTGTGTTCGCGAAATCACGGAGGTTTTTCCACAAACTGACTTGCTCCTTTATTAAGAGGGAAGGCCATCGGGCGTGCAGGAGCAGATGTGACGAGGGGACCTGAACCTAAGGCCTGCACTGAGCAGACTCTGAGGGCTGGGGAGGACTCGGATCAATCATAATGATAAGTTAATGATCACAATGACGGCAGCAGCAACGGCTAAGATTTGCTGAGCACCTCACGAGCCTGGCTCCAGTCGCTGCTTTGTGTGCACGATCTCGCTGAATTCTCACAGGAAGTCCAAGAAGTAAGTGCTAATGCGATCTCCACATAATGAGATGAGCGTGGCTGGCTGCAAAAATGACCCTACCTCTGCCTCTCCCAGTACCCACAGCCCTTGCAATGTGGCTCGACATCGCCATGTGCTCTTGCAGCTCTGTCCCCCACGCGATGGCCAATTTCTCCACGCCTTGCACCGTGTGGGCCTGTGTCCTGCTTTGGCCAGGAGCCTGGGCTGCAAGGGGCCTTGCAATGTCTACTTCCTCTCTTGGTAAACAGCCCCTTCCTGCTGTGCAGATTTCCTGGGTCGAGTGTGTCTCTGTGCCTGCCAGAGCCCTGACTGATATGCCTGTCTGGGACAATTCATCAGAATTTCCTGTCATTTCACAGACAGCAAAGAGCCGCCGTCGCCAAAGGAAGAAGGCTTATTTAGTTCCCTTAGGAAATGGGCACTGGTCCATCCGTACCTCTTCTGATACTAAATGAGAACATATATGAATGACTCCTTCTAGAAATATCTAGGGAGTGCTTCCTAGACAGTAGACATCACACTCAGGGTGCACCTGGGGGTGGGACAGCTGGTGTCTCTGCCCTCACGGAGGAGCATAAACACTAGATGGAGGGTCAGGTCGTTTACACAGTAAGGAGAAACAGGAAGGCACTGTGATCGTGGAGAGAGAGTTTCTAACAGGAGGCCGCCCGAAACGAGTGACACTTGGACCTGAAGGATGAGTAGGGGAAATGGCCAAGCAATGCGCACATGCTTGTGTGTGTGTGTGTGTAGAGGAGATGGGGGCTTAATGTTCCAAACAGGGGACATAGCAAAGTTGAAGACTCTGAGGTTGGAAGGACTTTTTAAAGCAAAAATGATTGAGACAAAAAGTTGTTAAAGTACAACTATAGCCATTGCTTCCATGACCCAGCTCAGCTGCGAGGCTTTCCATTGGGAAGGGACAGCGCCTCCTAGGGGGAGCTTAGAAAAGCGAGCAAGGCCATTTTTTGCATCGTGGTGACTAGGAAGATGCTCCCGGCCAGGAGAGTCTGGGGCCAAGGAGTCTAAGTGGCCTGACATGCACAGGACAGCCCCTCAGCACGAAGACACATCTGCCCTCAATGCGACAGCTCCCGCTGTGTGAAACAAAGCGCTCAGCATTCCTCCCGGAGGCCCTCTGAGAAGCTGTCTGCACCTGGCAGGGGGCGAGGTGGGGTTGGGTGCTGCAGGGTGGGCTGGATTTGCATCAGAACGGTTTCCTCCTCCGAGGACAGGAGCAGAAATGAAAGGGGAGGAGGAACTTTTCAAACTCTTTAGACCCAGACCCCTGGTAAGATCTACGTTTCACATCACAACCCCGTTCATACACACGAGCACGCAAATAGGTGACCGAAGCTAGAGTTTCACAAGCAGCACTTGGCTTTGTCACAATGATGTTCTCTGATAGGTTCTGTTCTGTTCTGTGCTGAATCCCACCCACTAAATTGGCTTCGCAATGTACTAAATACATCTCACATCTGGGTTTGAAAAATATTGCTGAAGCCCTAACTAGAAGAAAGTATTTTCAAGATAAAAAATATAACACATTATGCTGATGAGCATGTGGGGAAATGAGCACTCGCAAGTCCTATTAGCGAGCTCGGGAATGAATGCGGCTCCATTAGTGGCCATTTGCAGGCCTTATCAATATTTTAAACACATGCACCTTTGACTCAGCAATTCCAGGAACTTCTTACAGATTTATTCACACGCGTGCTCAAAGACAGCTGTAAAAGAATATTCATTGCAGCACTGTTTGTAGTAACATAAGATTGGAAGCAATATAAGTGTCCATCCATAGGAGACTGGGGAAATGAATTATGGGACACCCGTCCTTATTATTACAGAATATTAAGCAACCAGGGGACTGAGCAAGGCAAGTTTACCCGAACTGAGATGGAACAAGGTCCCTCTCCCCGGCCACAGCAACTGGATCAAGGATGGACACGTGACTGAACATGGCCCAATGACAGGCAACCCTACACTCTCTCGGGGGACCCTTAAATAGAAAGGAGCTCCTTTCCCCCGGTGTTGTCGCAATGGATGGAGCTCAGTCTAAACTGTTGGTGGCCACCTTGCCACTAGCAGGAATGAATGTTCTGAGGAACTAAGCCAACACAGGGAGAAACCGGTCCGAGGGAAAGAGATTGTCCTGATGAGGTCACTTGAGTCCCTGGATCCAGCCGTACCTGAGGCCAACTTATTAGATCCTTCAGTTATTTGAACAAGTCAACTCTTGTTGTTGTTGTTGTTGTTGCTTTGGCCACTTTCTGTTGGGTTTCTGTCCTTTGCGATGAAAGGCCTTGACTGGTCAGGTGAGGGAAGGCCGAGGAAGTGGGGCTTGCAAGGGGAAGCGGGAAAGAAGGTGGCATGTTCAAGGGACCACGAAGAGCAGGGGGGTGGGAATTAGCTGCTCGTCCACGTGGGTTCCACGCCTCTTAACCACAGCTGAGAACTCTGAACACTGTAAGTCAGTGTCTGCACGTCTCCCCAGAGCCTAAGTCGGTGCCGGGACCAAAGTAGATTCTCAGTAACTCTCCGAATGTAGCATCATTCAGACCTGTTCATTACAACTTCACAAGTTCATGTCTTTTTTAAACAACTTTCATGAAAGCCGGTACAGCTCACTGTGCCTAGTATTCTCCTTCCATGCCTCGCATAGTGCTCAATTAATTTAATTTGATATCAGTTGTTGAATGCTTACTACCTTGCCAGGTACTGTGATCTGGGCTTCCCATATATTGCTGTATTCATCTCCCCTACACCCTGCAAGGTAGCTATGAACCCCATTTTACAAATCAGTGCACTGAGGCTCAGAGAGTCTCTGCAACTTGCCCAAGGTCACACAGCTAGTAAGCGGCAGAGCTGGAATTTAAACCCAGCCTCAGCGACAGCAATTTGACTGACTGATGGCCATTATGATAAAGAGCAGTGGTCAGTGGGGGAGGCGGTGAGAATGCCTGAGGATTAAAATCCGGAGACGCATGGGGCTCTGGGTGTCATGTTTTATCTTATGAAAGGAGGCACTTCAGCTCGGAGCCTCTTTGGGGTGGTTGCCAACGTCCGAGCCAGGCTGCGGTGGCTGCTGCGCCCTGAGCATCCCCGAGGCCCAGACACCGGCCAGCTGGGCCAGCCCGACGTGACTCAGCACTGGAAACACGCTTCCTTAAATAGGCGCTGCTCCCCGCTGCTTTTCAGAGCTGATCAATGACTTACCTGTCCTGGGAGGGAGGTGTCCTGGGGCTTGCGGAGCTGCGGGGCTGGAGAGGAGCAGAGAGACCCAGTGGGCACCGGAGGAGGAGCGTCGGTGGCTGTGGCCCTGGCAGAGGATTAAGAGAACGATCGTATGAGACACCACCCAGGTGCAAGGGGTTCGTCTGCACCCATCCCCCAAACTGGCCTTTTGGGATTTAGTGCCATGCCCCCTCCTGTCCCCGACGTGCCTCTAGCTTTGTGAAGGGACCTTTAACAGGTGGTCCAGGGTCAGGAGACCTACGTCCCAATCCCAGCTTTGCCACCAAAGAGCTGCATGACCTTGGGCAAGTCCTTTGCCTGCCCATCCTCTCTTCATCCATCAGGCGACACTGTCTAATTACAAAGGCACAGCAGGAGGCAGGAGGCAGCCTGACAGTTCTCAGTGAAGGATCTCAGGAAGGACATGGTTCATCCATCCCAGGCAGCAAATGCTGCTCAGATGACAAAGGCCACGGACGTGCGCTGAGACACAACCCTCTCCGAGCAGGACAGCGAGCGTCTTAAGTTGTGTCCTACACAGACATGCACGCCAGGACAGTCACCGAGTAACTGAAAGGAGACACACACACGCACACACACGCACACGCACACACACACACACACGCACACACGCATCCTGGGAATCATGCGAGTACCTGTGTGGAGCTGAGCGGAGTCGCCTTGAAAGCCCAGCTCCATCATTTACTAACCTAAACATCCAAAGTCTCAGCTCCTTCTTTTTCTTGGAGGTGAAAAATGCTGTATTGAAGTTTAAAGCATTACAACCAAATTTTGCTTTTAGGACCTCGGCGTCTCATAGAACAGCTACAGAGCCCACCACGCCTCTGGAGGGAAATGAGTTTACTCTCTGCCTTAGCCAGAGTCCCCGAGCAAACGGCCTGGCCAGAAGCGCGCGCCCGGTCTTCGGGAGCAGGGTCGGAGGAGGAAACTGAAGGAGGTGCATCGTGGAGCTGCTGCAGCTGGGGCGGGCTTCGGAGAGGATGCGCCTTCCAACCATCCACCTCGGGCGCAAATGATGTACCCACCGGCTCTCACCTCCCACGAGTCAAGTTCCCCCGGCAGGGTGTCCGCTCCCCACACTTGCTGATTTCACACAGGTGGCTGAATGCCTGGTGCCTCTGGTCCCTCGAGGGACCAGGACGCCTGCCCCAGCAGGAAGGCCAACAGCAGGGCAGGTAGAAACAGCCAGCGTCTCCAAGAGCGTGAGAACTGATGCTGAGCCCACTCTGGCCGAGCAAGGCAGGCGTGTGGCCCATGGGCAGTGCCTCAGCTGAGTCCGATGCGCCCTCCATCCAGGTGAGCCAAGACTCACCTCCTTAAGAGTAGTGCTCCAGTGCCGACCTGCCACCTGCTCATCTAGTGTCTAAATTACATAAGTCCACGCCCGACCCCCATCTCAGAGAAGGAATGAGGTCTTCTGAGCCCTGGGGAACACACAGTCCCATCCTGCTCCAGCCCCCAAGTACCCCGCTAAGGACCGAGACAGGCCTCCGGATATTCTTAGTCCTTTGCCCTGGGAGGCTGCTCCCCTGGACCTCATCACCTCAGCCTCTTGGCGAGCTGTCCCCCAAGCATGACATTGAATTGAGGCCCTGGGCTTTTTACCAAAGAGCACAATGAACAAACCGCAGCCAGGACAAACCCCTTCTTGCCCCTGCTGGGTTTTCTTTGGGATGTGGAACCAGGGTCTTCAGGGCCCCCTATTTCATTCACTTTATTTCATTCATTCATTTATTCATTCAGCAAATACTTAGTCAGGGAATCAATGAAAAGACAATCTAATGGGAAAGTGGTTAGAGGGTAATGAATAGACGGCTCATCGGAAAGAAAAGGCAAATGACTCTTCGGCATCTGCAAAGATGCTCGATCTCGCTCCAAAAAGGGAGAAATGCAAATGAAAGCTACACTGAGATGCCGTTTTTCCCCCCCCGGCAGATTGGCAAAAATCCAAAAGGTTAATAGCAAGCTTCGCCGGGAGGCCGTGGGGAGCCAGGCATCCCCAAGCCCTGCTGGGGGCAGCGCTCCTGCGTGCGTAATTTGACAACACCTATCAAAATTATAAATGCTGCCGATGTTCTTTGACACGGCAATTCTCCTGGAAATGTATCCTGTGGAGGTGTTTGGACTTGTGCAAAATGATGTATGTGCAGGGTTACTCGCTGCAGAGTTGTAAGAGCAAAATAGTAAGAAAAATCTGGATGCCTTTGAATAGAAAACTAGTTAAATAAATTGGGGTATATCCGAACAATGGTATTCTACATAGATTTTTGAAACAAATGAGTTATCTCTGTATCCCCTCCTATAGGTAGAGCTCCATAATATATTGGCAAATAAAAAGGCACAGAGGAGCCCTGGCCGGGTGGCTCAGTTGGTTAGGGCATTGCCTGTTTGGGGTGCATATGGGAGGCAACCAATCGATGCTTCTCTCCCCCACTCCTCTCAAAATCAATGAAGCTCAAGTGGAGAATGGATTCCTTACATTCGTATTGCTTACATATGCACTCTTTTCCCTGAATTAGGGAATTAGGACATGGACATCTTTGGAGAGCCATTATTCAGCCAACCATAACTGGGACTTCAACCCAGACTTTTGTTTTTTTAAATATATTCTTATTGACTTCAGAGAGAGGAAGGAGAGGGAAAGAGAGAGAGAGAAACATCAATGATGAGACAGAGTCATGGATCGGCTGCCCCCTGCACGGCCCCTGCTGGGGATCGAGCCCGCAACCCGGGCATGTGCCCTGACCGGGAATCGAGCCTCGATCTCCCGGCTCCTAGGTCGATGCTCAACCTCTGAGCCACACCAGCTGTCAATCCAGACTTTTCTAACCCCTCATCACGTGCTCTTTTCACTAATCATTGCTGCCTCCACAAAATCTGGGATTTTCTGCTTGTGAAATCACTAATCCCAGGACCTTTCTGGGTCTATGAAGGGAGAGGAACATACTTCTCTGCAGACTGGACAAGGCATAGGAATGATGGGTGCTCTCCCACAGAGAAATTCCCCCCTTTCCAGCCGGAGCCGGGAGGGCCGTGTGTGAGGTAGGGCACCTAAGGATGTCCCCACCGCCCCGTCTGTGAGCCACGTGAGGCTTTGAGAAGCGGCTACGTGACTTTCCTGCATCATCTGTTTGTCCCCTTGGCTGCTGCCCCCTCCACGGAACGTCAGCCTCAGAGTGGGGGCCACATCCACCCACTCACCAGAGCACCCCGGAGCCCAAAGAGCCCAGAGCAGAGCTGGCCTCCCTCTGATAAATGCGAACCCCTGAGGTGCCCGGACCCAGTGGGTTCGATTTCACCTGGGTACAAAACTGGAAGCTGAGGAAGGGAGTGGACTGGGCTCTGCCCAGAATCCCTCACCTTTGGGGGCCGGGGTCCCTGGTCAGGACCATAAGGGTAAACACGGGTGGGGGGGCGCCCTTCTGAGAACAGGGCCCACATCTCCTGGACGCCCCGCGCGAAGCCCTCGGAATCGATCGCGCTCGGACGTCAATAGCAATCCACCCGTGACAGTCTCCCCCAAGGGCACCAAGGCAGACGCACAAGGAGATCCACTGAGCTGTTTGCAACAGCAAAGAACTGGACACAGCCCGAGCGTCCGCCAGCGGGGCTGGGGAAATAAATGATGGGGTGCTGGGCGCTGCTAGACGGACAAAGGTGCCCGAGGTGTATTGCTCAGTATCAAAAGCGACTTGCAGGAAAGTGTATAAAGTATGGTCTTATGTTGTTGTTTGTTTTTTTTAGAAAAAGAAAATGGTATATATCAAAACTCATCAAGCATTTTCTGTATGTCAATTATCAATAAAGAAAAAGCGATATATGTATGCATTCTAGTTCTTTGACTTTTTTTAATCCTTACCTAGGGATATGCTTGTTGATTTTTAGAGAGGGGAAGGGAGAGAGAGAGAGGGAGAGAGAAACACTGATGTGAAAGAGAACATTGAGAGGCTGCCTTCTGCACGCACCCTGACCAGGGATCGAACCCACAACCTTGCGGTGTACAGGGCAACGTCCCAACCAACAGAGCCACACCGGCCAGGGCTAGTTCTCTGATTTTTTAAGAACCAAATATCTTCAAATTATTTTTGAAATTAAGACTTGCCTTCTCAGATAATGCATTTTTTTGCTAGGAGGCTGTTAAAAGAGTAGCTTACCAATGACAGTGGTTTAGAACAGGAGAAATCCAAGAGGTACGGGTTAGCACACACATACACAGAAAGCAAACAGTAGATAAGAATATGCATAAAAAAACTAAAAATATACACATTTTGAATTTAGGAGTGACACAGTGGAAGGGGAAGGTGCAGGAACTAAGTGATGTATTTCTATAATTGATTTTTTTCCCCCTAGGGACACATACTGCTTTAAAAATGAGAAACAAAGGAAGGTTAAAGGACAACCCGTTCTGGGACCTGTGCCGCTTTGTAGGCAGGAAAATAAAGGACACGTGACAATCTGACAGGTCGAGAGAACTGGACATTTGTGTTTGTAAAATAGAAAGAATGTCACCCACAGATACAGAAAACAAGCAGACGGTGGCCACAGGGAGGGAGTGGGGGGGATGTGAATAAACTTTAAAAATTATTTTAAAATTAAAAAAAATTATTTTTCCCTTTCTAGACAAACTCAAACAAACAAACAAATGGACTTTTACTCTGGGGGAAATAAAATATTTTTTAAAAACTCCAAAGCCCTGGCCAGGTAGCTCAGTTGGTTAGAGCATCGGCCCGATACACCAAGGTTACAGGGTCCACACCCAGTCAGGGCGCACACAGGAATCCACCAATGATGCATAAGTAAGTGGGACGACACATCGGTCTCTCTCTCTCCACCCCTCTCTCTCTCTAAAGTCAATCAATCCATAAATAAAAGAGAGAAGGAAGGGTGCATATTGGGATTATAACATCCACCCCTGGGCCCCACCCGTCATCTCCCCCGGCCTCTTCACTGTAGGGCACCCTACGCGCCCCTCTAGCCTTGCTCCTGGCAGGGAGGCATCTCAGAAAATTCACGTCCCCAGGGAGCAACCTTCAATCCATGATGACAGAGTAGGTTAGAAACCCCCCGGCCCCCTCACCTCTTGGGAGGCTCACAGTCTACATTTTTCCCTGAATTCTCCAGTGGGATTAACCTCTAGCTGCCCATGGTAACACCTGGCCTGGTGACTCGCCCTCTTCGGGCTCCCTTCTCTCATGTCCCCGCTCCCCATCCGGTGTCTCCTGGGACCACCTCCAAATTAACCGCTGCCACTTGAATCCCTGGCTTGAGGTCCACGTCTAAGGAACCCCAACCGAGATGGCGATGCTGCTACAAAGTCCACTACGATATTTTTGTTCCTGTCCAGTTCTGGCACATTCTACGGAGATCACACTGCACGGCTGCGAGGCCCAGCAGTGGCTCCGGGGGACAGCAGCCGCCTCCGAGCGACTTTCCTCACCTTCAGCGTGAAGGAGAGAGGAGGCCCCTTCCTCCCGAAGCTACTCTGCCTGCACACGACCTCCACAGTGACCCGCCAAGGAGGCGTTATTAAGCACCCATCACGGCTGTCCCGCAAATAGAGACGCCCGCACTCCTCGCCGGAGTCCTTCAGGAAAATAGAGGGAGCTCTAAAAACGGACTCGGGCCACGCTAACCCGGGGTTTTGAATATATCTCTTTCTGGGTGCGTTTGCTATAAACAAACCAGGAGCCTGGTTGAGAGATTTAAAAAAGAAAAGAAAAGCCCTTCCTCCAAAGATGACAGATATTTATTTTTAAGTTTGTGCCTAAAAGATGGAATCTTCCTTTTCCGGGCCTGTTAATGGGATTTATAGGACAATCATTTATTTACTCATTTAATCAATCGCCATAAAGCTTTGCAGGGCTGGGTGCAGAGCTGGCAAATGGCTGATCGGTATCAGGAAAAGATGTGTGAGCGGCTTGTTCTCAGGGATGAGCCGTAAACGAAGCAGACCTTTGGCTCAGAATAGCCTTAGAGTTATCCAAGAAGGCAACAGACTGCTCACAAGACCTGGGACGGAGCGTGGGCCGTTTTGATTTTGATTTGAAAGGGACAAGTGACAGCCCCAGAATCATGGAGGGATGGGACACATCCGCATGTAGTGGCACTTTTTGACTTTGAATCTGAACAGTAATAACGGTCAAGGTCTCATAATCATAATACAAAACAGAGACGTGCCTGCCGAACGGGGGTGTTCACGGCACGTCTGCAAGACCGCCAGGGACAAGACTAAAATTAGCTGACGGTCTGATAGGATGACACTTGGCATTGGAAACCGGAGCTTCTGTGACAGACAGATTTATGCGATGAGCTTGTGTTTCCCGAGACCACACAGGCTTTCAGGAGCCCCCAAGGAGTTCTGAGAGGTCAGCATTTTCTCGCGCCCACCTGGCTGCGCGGTGGTGAGAAACGGCGCCGCTCGCCGGGGCCTGCGGGTGAGAGGGGCAGAGGCTCTTGGATCGGGACCGGGGTGTGTGTTTCTGGTGATATTCATGAGTATGCAGACCCAGAGCCGAAGCTTTTCAGAAAAGTAGAACCAAAGAAGGCTCCGTGGCTAACTGTAGAATTAATCGTGGTGCTTAAGTTGCTGAGAGAAACTCATGCCTGGGGCCTCCGAGCTGGGAAAACCATTCCCAGTATGTGCCGGACACTGAGCCAAAGGCTTAACTGGAGTGATCTCATTCTAACGGATGTGTTAGGTGGTAGGCAAGATTATTATACCCATTTTGCAGACAGGAAAACCAAGGCTCAGAGAAATGAAGTCACTTAGCTGGTGTCTCAGTCAGGATATCATCAGGAAGTTAGACACCATTTCAAGTATTTTCAACACCAGCCAGGCCCACGGGGACTCTTCCTGCCACCTCCACACCCACGCGGTTGGCACGGCAGAGGGAGGCGTCATCTAAGACGGTGCTACTCAAAGTGTGGTCTGGAAAAGGCTTACTCTCGAGGCCGGGTTGAAGAGTGTCCCCTAATGCCTGTCCACCCGAAACTTCTGACTGTGACCTTCCTGGGAAACAGAGTCTTTGCAGGAGTAATTAGTTAAAATGAGGTCATATTGATTCCAGTGGCCCTTCACCATCCTCTGAAAGTCCAATAGCTGGTGTCCTTGTAAGAAGAGGAGTGACGTCACCAAGATGGCAACGTAGGTGCCATATTTTTTAAAAAGAATTCATCTAAAAATTATAATAATGATGATAACAGCGGTAGCTGATTGAGAGCCTTTGACATATGTGCGTTCACTTCACCCTTACAGCAACCCTGTGAGGCGGACACGATTATTATTCCCATTTTACAGATGCGGAAAACTGAGGCTAAGTAAGTAACGAACTCGAGATTCCAACCCAGGCAGGTCTGGCCCAGAGTTCTCACCTTCTGCCACTATGTCAACATATCGTCTGTTGGCATAAAATCTGTTTACAACTCACTTTACAAAAAACGAATTTCTTTTAGCCTAAATTTACATGAGTCCAGCCTTAAGAGGGATCCCCGCCCCCATCGTGCCACTCCAAGGAGCCTGGGTGGGACCCACCACGAATGAAGATCGGCAATCAGGGGACACTAAAGGTCACGTTGAGAGGAGTCACTGCTGAGCCGATAATGAGTTTAAAAGACGGTTTTAATCAAACGTGTTTATCTGATTGAACCCGAGCCTGAGAAATGAGCCTGAGACTTCGCAGCCCCCTGGAAGCCTGTCAAAGCAATCGAGTAAACACACAAACTGCGCGGCTTCTTTGTGGGTTTTTTTTCGCCCTCTCACTGGGCAAGAGAAAGGGAGAGAAAAAAGCCCAAGGACTGCACGCCTTTGCTTGAAATACTTGCTGCGTTCGGGACCAAAAGAAAGCCTCTTTCCATAATTAAATGTCATTTTTTTAGAAGACTTCATCAGAAAACCTTCAGAGGAGAAATACCCCCAAACAGGCCCCACAGGAGCCCATCCACCACCTGAGACTGCTAAATTAGAAGGGAGGGGAGGGGACAGGGGACTTAAAGCGGGAGAGCGTCTTCCCCCAGAGCTGAGGCTGGGAGCAGGGACTCAAAGAAACATCTTCCTCATTTACTGTTTGCGACCCAGTCGCTCAAACACATCCACAGGTGGCCAAGCTTTTAGGAGACAGGCACTTCCTCCAAATTCAATAGGAATAGAGAGCGGGGCATTTACTGGAGCTCGAATGCTGCGTAACAGGCCATGGATTCTGTACTCGATTGGAGTATTTTTAGCACGCGTGGGGGGTTGGCTAAAATGACTGTCACTTCGGACTGCGACTGCCTAACGCACCAGGCGCTGAATCTTCAGAAAGACAGTGATGGGCACACACGTGTGTTTACTGACATACTCTCCCTTCCCTGCCCTTTCTCCTTCCCTCTCCCTGTCCCTCTCACACGCACCCCACAACGTGAAATGAAAGACGATGCTCAGTATTTAGCAAGGTGCAGCCGGGCACACTGACGCCCGGACAATACAGGGGAACAGACTTGGAGTTTCGAGACCCGGGAAAGCAGTCCACAGCACCCCTTAAGGTACCCACGCCCCTGACCATATTTTCAACGTCACTGAACCCCTTTCATAGCCCTTTCATAGCCCGAATTTTCTATTCCCGGGTGAGAATTTCTGTTCGGCCTACTCGGATTTCCAGGAAAGGACTCCTCTCTTCTGCAAACGACGGGGAGGGAGGGTGGTAGACTCCCCTGGCCTCTTCCAGCCCCGCCATTCTGTAGGGTTCCTATCAAGTCCATTCATCAGATCATCACGGGTGCAGGGAGATTCGATCTTGAAGGACTTTGGAGAAAGGGAGGTAAGCTATTTTTAAAAAATCCATTTCGATTCTACTTACCAAGGCTGTCTTTCATTAATGGGACTTGGAAATGCATGAAAATTGGAGACATAAACTCTAGGATTAAAAATATATATTCAAAGTACCACTTCCCCGCTGCCTTATCTTGTTCATTTCATTGAGTCACACGTAACTGGGGATTACAACGTCTCATGGGGCTGGATCGTGAGTGCAATTACCATGGCTACGGAGGGGTCCATAAGTGTGCATTACGGAGATTAGCAGCTCTTGCCAATGAGTTGAAACCGCTAAATAAGGTAGACCACCACGAGGAAAAAAATTCATTATCGAATCGTATTATTCATTCTCACTGCAAAAGCTATCTAAGCACGGCAGGCTACTTGAATATCTTTTATAAAAGGATATTATTTTGCTTATAATTGTTAGCCCAGCAAACTTAAAATATTTAACCCGAACAAATACACGAATGTTTTCCCTTTTTAAAAAAATGTTTTCTAATAGATTCCTGAAAGTTGAGTATAGTCACAATCTGGCCTCCCATCTGCTTGTGTCCCTGAAATATTGCCATCCTGAGCCACCGCTGTTGTTTCTCTTCCTGCTGATCAATTTAAAGCTTCACACGCTTCCTATTTCGAGGGTCAGATCCGGTACAATCATCCATTGTGCCCCAAGTGAGATATATCTGGAGATTCATAGACTCCTCCAGGTCACCGAAGTTCCTGGAAGAGCAATGACGCAGTCATCTCGCTGGTGGCTCATGTCAAGAGTAGACGTCTAGCTCATATCCATACCCTGGAGCAGTATATTCCACTAGTTAGAGGTGGGTTTTTTTTTTAGCTAAGATTTCCTGAGCACTTGCCAGGAACTCTACATGGCTTATGTGTATCATTTCGTGCATTCCTCACAACACAACCAACATATGGATGGGTACCGCTATTAAAGCCATTCGTCAGACGGATGAGAAACCAAAGCTCAAAGAGGCTAGGTCATTCGCGAAAGTCATACTGGCTCTGCTATAGATTAAGCTCTTGTTTGATCTTGGATCCATGCCCTGCACCATGTAACTTTTTGGTTCGTCCCACAAAAGACAGAGCATACGTCCCTGCCCCTTGACTTTGGCTTGAGCCTCATGACTTGATTTGGCCAATGTGATATGACACAAACAGAGGCTTGGGACATGCAGCACAGTGGCCTTGCCCTCTTGAAATTCTATCATTACCAAGACAAGAACATGCCTTGGCTGGCCTGCTAGTCCCAAGATAAGAATACGAGACACGTGGAACAGAGCCACACCAGCCAACCTGCAAGCTTACGAGCAAAAAGCACGTTTGTCATATGCTATTGGGATGTTGGGGTCGTTTGTTATACAGCAATAGCTAACTGATACAAAACTATAGTTTACTGTCTCTTGCGTATCATAGATCTTCATCACGATGGGGAGGAGAATTCTGTTCTTTTAATGCAGTGTTACCCACTAATACTTATAGAACAAAGAAATTATAGAGCCACCAACATACGGGAGACATCACCGGCCTGCCACAACCTGATATCCTAAGGCATGTTGGCCCCATGTCATTCATCATGATGTTCAGATGCCTGGCTTGATTAGCTCACATGGAATCTTTGAGTCTGACACTGAACTTTGCAGAATTTAATCAATTCCTTGGTTGCAGAGCCCACCCAACGGAGTACCTTGAATAACCGGCATTCGTCATCTCTCAACAGCCTGAAGTCCAGTGAGAAACATTCTTGGTTGTTAAAACCAGGAGGAAGGCTCTATTGGACGTATAAAACAGGCCACTCGCTTCTAAGGTGCTTGAGGAGATTTTTCATTACCTTATACTGAAAAGAAAAAATTCCTTTATGTCAAGCAGTGGAACTCACTCCGAGAACAAAGGAATCACGAGAAAACTACACCGCATTGCTATCAATTCACCATTTCTCGATTCTTTTCAACAGAGAGTTGTCCCCAAAGAGATGGGCTTCTTTTTATTTTTATTTTCTCAAGACTTTAAAGAGACGGAAAAAATAACTGTTAATAGAACACGGGAAGGAGGTCCAAGATTGAATCACAAATGATCAAAGCAAACAAACTATTTTTATAGAGGGCAACCGGGGTTTTAAAAACTCGGGTGCACATGAGAAACACTCTGGGAGCTTATTAGAAATGCAAATTCCTGCCCTGCCCCTGCCAGGTTCGCCCTCAGTAAGTCCAGCCTTGAGCCCAAGAGCAGGGCGCTGTTAATAAGCACCCAGGGCGATTCAGACCCTGCGTGTTTCTGGACCTCCCCAGGAGGGAAACATGCTAGGAGAGGCTGGCCACCCTGAAACCCACCTGATTTCTCCCAAACACTGTCCTTAATCAAAGGGAGGGGAGGGTTGCCATCTGTGTGGATTTCATCCTGAACCTGAGAAAGCATGCTAAGCCCAACGATTCCACTTTCCAGCCTACAGAAGTGTTTCATTTACTATTCATGCCACATATATTTGTCGAGCACCTACTATGTGCCAGGGGCTATGTTACAGTAAGAGTTTCGTGTTCTCAATAAATGGAAGAAAGGGAAGAAGGAAGCAATGAAGGGAGGGAAGGAGTTTAAAAAAGGGAAGCATGAAAAAGAAAAATGCAGATCAGCGAAAAAGAAAGGGAAGGCATTTTTAAAGAATTTTTTAAAAATATATATTGATTTCAGAGAGAGGAAGGGAGAGAGAGAGAGAGAGACATCAATGATGAGAGTCATTGATCGGCTGCCTCCCGAACGCCCCCTGCTGGGGATCAAGCCCGCAACCCGGGCATGTGCCCTGACTGGAAATTGAACCTCGATCCCCTGGATCCTACGTGGATGCTCAACCGCTGAGCCACACCGGCCAGGCAAGAATATTTTTTTAAAATCACCAGGCAGCCTACTGTGGAGACACAGTCTGTAATTGCTACTTTACATATCTCTCTGCTGAATGTACCTGGATCCTTTTTATTTTTTCTTCTGGACGATAAGCTCCGGGCAAAATCATCTCATTTGTTATCTATAATTGGGGACCACGCGCACCAGGGACATTTTTGCCTCTAGCTTTTTGGGACCAAACATGATTGGCCCCAAAGGGAATAGCAGAAGCCAGGTACTGGGGACTCAGAACGTGTAATGATCACCTGGGGACTTCGAGGGCCTGGGGAGCTGCCTCCTGACGTCCCTTCTCCTGTGGGTCTCGAACCGCCCCTCCCAGGCCTCTTCCTTTTATCTCAGCCCAACATTCCATCCAAGGATGACCGATGGCTGGCTGGTCCGGGAATGAGGGTGGGAGATGGGATGTGGGACTTTCGGTGCTGAAACTGGGGCAGTCCCGGGAAAACCAGAACAAGCTAGGCACCCGACCTCACCCCGCCTCCCAAGGCGCTGACTAGAGGGAGAAAGGGACCCCGCCCCAGGCCTTCCCACACTATCAGTTGTCCATGGGCTACGCATATAAGTTCCCTGATTAATGTCTTTCCGCCCTCCTCCTTCCCTCTGAAATACGTCGGTCTTTGCATGTTCCAACGTCTCTGGGTCTGTTTTGTTCGTCAACGTATTCTGTTCCTTAGATTCCACATATGATTCTTTAGATTCCACATATGAGGGAGATCATGTGATGTTTGTCTTTCTCTGCCTGGCTTATTTCACTTAGCATAATACTCTCCAGGTCCCTCCATACTGTCCCAAAGGGTGAGAGGTCCTTCCTCTTTACAGCTGCATAGTATTCCATGGTGTGAATGCCCCACAGCTTTTTATCGATCATCTGCTGATGGGCACCTGGGCTGTTTCCAGATCTCAGCTATTGTAGACTGCGCTGCTGTGAACACAGGGTGCATATGTGCTTTCTGATTGGCGTTTCAGTTTCTTAGGATACATTCCCAGGAGTGGGACACTGGGTCAAATGGCAGTTCCATTTTTAATCTTTTGAGGAACCTGCACACTGCTTTCCACAGTGGCTGCACCCGTCTGCATTCCCTCCAGCAGTGTGTCAGGGCTCCCCTTTCTCCACACCCCCGCCAGCACTTACTGTTTGTTGATTTGCTGATGGCAGCCGTTCTGAAGGGTGTGAGGCGATGCCTCACGGTCACTTTAACTTGCATCTCTACCAACAGACCACATTCAGATCCGCAGCCCCATCTCATTTTGCATAGGGAGGTAACCAAAGATAACCAGGCATTTGAGGAACCCCTCCAACGTAAAAGCGAGAGGTACAAGATAAGCCACAGCAACTGCTGGCCAACAGCTGTGTCCCAGAGAACGGCCATTCCATGGTGGTCAGCAGCCGCTCGAAAGCCGGAGAGCCCTGCTGGATACGTCCCGGACGTGCTCTGGGAAACACTGGACAAGGCCAGAGGAGCCTTCAGAGGGCACCAGCGTCTGGCCATTGCCCAGGTGGCGTGAGTCACTCAACAGTGAGTGTGCAGAAAAGGTGTGATCTCATTGTTTTCACACCAAGCCAGCTTTGTTCTTAACTGTTCTTTCCAAGGCCACTGCCAGTTCATGTAGCTTTTCGTGCAAATTAAGAAAAGGAGCCCCGTTGCTGACTCCATCCAGCCGGGAAGCAGCGGGCGAGCTGGACTGCGGCCCCCACGCACCTCTCGCCCCCGAGCAGCCAGCGTCCCGCACGGCCGCCCCTAACAGCTCTGCTCACCGGTGATGGACTGCCTCTTTAGTGGGTTCCGATGGAGTCAGAGATTTGAAATAGAGAGGAGAAAACGAAAGAGTCTTATTTATTTTTCATTGCTCGTGGAGCTGCTGGGAAGACAAATTTCTGCATATAAATCTACGTTGGTATTCTGCTCTGGACCCGAGAGACTGCAAGCTGGAAGGAAGACTGGAGAGGTGAACCCGGGGCAGCAGCGAGGATGCTGCTCCACTGGTTCATTCTCTGCCCCGAGCGTACCTACATTAAAAACGCGAACCAGCCCAGCCGATGTGGCTCAGTGGTTAGAGCATCGGCCTGCGCACCGGAGGGTCGCAGGTTTGCTTCCCGGTCAAGGGCACGCACCTGGGTTGCAGGCTTGATCCCCAGCCTGGTCAGGGCCCGTGCGGGAGGCAACCAATCCATGTGTCTCTCTCACTTCGATGTTTCTCTCTCTCTCTCCCCCTCCCTCCCTCCCTTCCACTGTCTCTAAAAATCAGTGGGGGGGGGGGGAAGACTGGCCAACGAAGAAAACTCAGAATGTGGTCACCAGTCTAGTGGATGAAACAGAACCCGAAAAGGCCAGGCTTTCAGGCATCCCCTCCCCCACTTTCCCTGAACCATGAAAATGGCCCTGGCACCACCCAGCAGAGAAAAAAGAGATAAGCTATTAAATTCCATTTCCATCTGAAACAGCAGCAAGATAATTGCCCACCAGTGACCTACATTGTGGCTGCGGCCATGGCTGAATCTGCAGAACCTGACTCCCAGCTCAGGTAAAGGCCAGAAACCGGAGTCGCCTGACGCGGCCGTGCTTGGTGCACGAGTGAGCAGCAAGGGGGCTGGTCTGTTAGTCTTGAACCTGATGCTTTTGACTTTAAATTCGCTTAGATTCCCCTGACCGAGAAGTGGCTCTGTGCCTTCGCAGTTACTGTGCCCCCTACAAAGGCCACACGTGGCTCGGGAAGGCTTGGCAGTAGCTTTCAGGGCATCCGATGTTTTTAAAATCGGAGTTTATAAGGACAATTAAGGGCGATCATTTGCATTACAAGAGGATGCTTCCCTCTTTTCCAGACGAATTCCCAACTGGGTTCCTATAAATAAGTGTAAGCTCCTTATGCAATGAAGTTTTTGTTTATAGACCGCAAACTCGGGGAGATTTGAAGACTGCTAAGAGCCAAAATCAAGCAGATATTAAAATTCAAACCAATAATAATAATAACTAGTACTTATAGAATATCTAGCCTTATGCCAGGCAGGCATTGTTTCGAGCTCTTTATATGTACTCATTTAACCTTCACATTTACCCTCTGAGATAGGGACAAGTATTGTCCCCATTTGACAGATGAGGAAGCTGAGGCACAAGGAGGTTACATAATTTGTCTACTTCTAATAAATGGAAAAACCAGGATTCAAACGTGGAGGTGTGGAATCCTATGAGGCTCTGGGAAAACAGGGCCTTTCGGACACATGAGGGTCAAGCAACCACGGAGAATGCCTCGCAACGTCCTTTGGAAGGACCTTCGGGGGCATGTCCCCACCAGTTCCCGTCCCCCACGGACTGAAGGTTACTCCTGGAGTGTCACCTCGCCAGCCCTCCCAGCCCGCGCAGGGGCTAAGTGGCCTTCGGCACTACAGGAGAGAGACCTAAGGCCAAGAGGCACAGGGAAGATACAGCGCAGGCTGAGCGTGTAGAGCTTACGGGGCACAGGGCTGTCCGTGGTCGCGGTGCTGAAGTCACACACACAGGGGACGTGGTACCGATCACAAAACTCATCTCCTACAGAGGCCAGTGGGCAATGAGTGTCTATGGGTAGACACGGGACCCAAGCTTAGCAATCAGATTTTCTTCCTTGTGGTGAAGACAAGAACGATTCACTCGAACCCACACCCGCAGGGAGGCCATCGGCAGCATCGAGTCACTGCAGAGCTCCCCCAGGCCTCTAAGACCAGGCCAAGGAGGTTTCTCCAACCACCGCACTGCGGAGACACGCTCTCTCGTCCCACACCCGCTTCCACCTACCCGGGGAGCTCCCCAAACTCCTTCCCGGCCTCCCTGTACCCAGTCTGGCCCATTCTTGAACCCAACCCAGCACCAAAGGCTGCTTTCTGGAGGGAAGATACGGTCAGCCAACTATGGCTTCAATCCCCCCGACACATCCCCGCTGCCTCCGCGACAGACGTCATCTGAACTGCTGGCCATGGCTCACTCTGGCCCTTCCTTCACCCCTCCCGGCCTGAGCTCCGCCCTTTCTCACCTCCAGGCTCCTTCCCTTAGTGTCCTTTACGCTTACACCGCGGAGCTCGCAGTGTTTCCCTTACGCTTCCTGCCTTTGCACATGCTGTTCCCTCTGCCTGGAATATGCAGCTCAGCCCAAGAATTATCCCCTTTGCCGGCTTCAGCTTCTCGGCACAAGCCCCACGCACTTCTTTCCCCCTCCCTGTCCCAACCACGGAGCGGCCTTTGATCTTAAAGACCTTCACAGAGTCACACGCACGGTAAGCACTCAATACACAGTTGACCAGGAAAAAAAAAAAAGTTCATGGAAACCCCAAGAAAGCAGAGCTGCCCCCACTGAATGACAGCAGAGCGAGTGACTGTAACGGTGCAGAGAGAAGAAGACGGTCCCCGTTTCAATGCTCGAGCACCTCACGACGGTCGGGTACAATGCAGGTGACTGCCGACCCACACGCACCGGGTTGGTGGTTGGTGGTGGGGGTGAGAAGGGGGGGGTGTTCAAAGCTGCTATGAAAACAAAGTGATTTCATTTTAATCAGGAGAAGAGTTTCCAGGATAACGCCTCCTTAATTGCTCACAGGAGGTGGCCCACTGACTTTTAATGGAAAGTTGGGTGGAAGACTGACCAGGAGACAAAACTTCAAACGTCTCATCCGCTTCCTGTCAAGAGCTTCTCACTCTTTCCGAGACTCAGTTGCCTCATCTGTAAAACGGGAAGACAACCCCTCACGTCCATGAAGATCCCTCCCGGGGAGTAGATCCAATTGTGTCTCTAAAGACACTATTTTCTGAAATCTCAACAAGGATCCCGGGGGCACCTTTACCAACCACTTACCGCGGGCCAGGCTCCAGGCTGGGTGCGCCACACACATTGCCCCTCGGAGGGCTGCTCCGTCTTGCCACAGGCCATCCATCAAGCCAGTGGTATCCAAGATTTGAACTTAGGTCTGCCTGGCTTGAAACCCCACACCCCTAACCTTTTCACACTAGAGGAAACTGAGGCACCAAAAAGCTAAGTGAGACAACTTACTGTTAAACGATCCCACGGGGCAGGGGGATCGGTACTGTACTCCCAACTTCTCTGTAAGTTTGTGATGATTTTAATTTTTTTCTAAATATATAGCAAAGACTATCTACCTGCTATACGAGATACGGGTGCTAAGAACAGAGCCTGGCATAGAAGCTCTCAAGCGTCATGATCAGCGTCTCCTTCCTCCTCCAAACCCAAGCAGACACGCGGAGAGGCACCAGAGGTGAAGGTCAATTAATCTAACCACCTGGGCGCCGGCCCAACAGCAACCGCCGTCTATCAACGAATTGATCTGCCTCAATAGATCAAACATTTAGCTGCCGTTCCTGCAGATGCAGCAAAACATTTGTTTTCTTTAGAGCATTCTACCGACAAACAAGTCACACAAGCCATCAGCAGATGCTATCGACTCTGCGTCCAACACATGTCGGGATCCAGACGCTTCTCATCACCTCCACGGCTCACACCCTGGAATGTGCTCCCATCTCCTCTCACCTGGACCATCGTGACTGTGTCCTAAATGGTCCCCCTGCCTGTGCCCTGGTCCCCCTTGTCGTCTACTCTCGACACAGCAGATGGAGGATTCCTGTTGAATTGGGATTTTTTGTCGTAATAAAAACATCCTGATCGATACAAACAACTACCTTTTATTGAGCATTGTCTGTGTACCCGCAGTTCACAGAATCAGTACCAGTACTGGGCTAACACTGTACATTGTCATCAACTAAAAAAAATGTTTTTTCAATCCTCACCTGAGGATATTTTTTCCATTGCTTTTCGGAGAGAGTGGAAGGGAGGGAGAGAGGGAGAGGGAGAAACATCGATGTGAGAGAGACACATCGATTGGTTGCCTCCTGCACGTGCCCCGACTGGGGCTGGGGATGGAGCCTGCAACCCAGGTACATGCCCTTGGCTGGAATCGAACCCGGGACCCTTCAGCCCGTGGGCTGACGCTCTAACCACTGAGGCAGACTGGCTAGGGCTCGTTATCAATTTTAATCCTCACAGCAGCCCAAGAGGCAGGTTCTGTTATTAACCTCATTTGACAGAGAGAAAACCGAAGCTCAGAGGTAATACGGTAATTGTCCGGGGCCGCCAGCGAGCGGCAGAGCAGGGTGCGAACCTGGGGTGGAAGCCCGTGGTTCGCTGCTCTTCCACCGAACTGAGGCCCAGATTCTCCACACGCTGTCCGCTTCCATCCCCCTTCACTCGACACCCCATTCACAGTCGCAGAATGATTCAGAGCACAGCTGTCGCAGCCACGAACTTATGAATCAGACCCACTGGAAGCAATTGCAATCTTCGAACAATTCTAGGAGGATTCTTAAGAGCCGTACTAGGAAATCCAAACCAGATGTGATTTACCCCCAAGGACAGCAACTCAAGCTCCAGCTGGAGGGGGAGGATCTGCAGAGGAGAGCTCTCTCTGCTTTGAAACGCCCTACACCTGCCTCTCCAAAGGTAAGATTCCAATTTCGTTCAGGCACCGCTTGCGGAATTTTTTTTCTTTTTTTTTTTGGTTGTGATCATCTTAAAACCCAGCTCAAGAGCTTTGCTTGAGTGATTGAGGCACACCTTTTGTAGAACAACAGGGCTTCCTGGCAATAACACTGAGCAGAGTGCCCGGCTGGTGTGGCTCAGTGGTTGAGTGCCGACCCATGAACCAAAAGGTCACCGGTTCGATTCCTGGTCAAGGCATATGCCTGGGCTGACAGCTTGATCCCCAATAGGGGGTGTGCAGGAGGCAGACAATCAATATTGATGTTTCTCTCTCCATCTCCTCTCTCTAAAATCAATAAAAACATATTTTAAAAAAACAAAACTGAGTAGAGCTATAAAATGCCTGGACGATCTATACCCAGAGAATCTAGAGAAAGCCGCAAAAAATGAGAACATCATTTGACAAAACCAAAGAAACCAGTAGACGTCTAATGACACCAAGTGTACTAACTGCAAATGGGGCAGAAATTCATACATACTGATGTTGGACAATACGACCCTTTGTTGTGGGGTCAAAAGACTCAAGGGTGGCATTAAAATTAATAATGCCTTGTGGTTTGAGCTAGTAAAGCATCATTTCAAACTCTGGACCTCACAAGCTTTATTTCTGCAACTCAGAGTTTCTTCATGTTTGACTTACCCGTCAGAACCCATTAGGTTACATCTGAACAAAACCCAACTGGAGAAGTTTTTTAAAAAATGAGAATTTTTGTTTCAAGTAAATGAAATAACCAGGTACGGCTTCAGGTACAACTGGATCCAGGCACTCAAATGATCTCATCAAGGCTTGGACTCTTCCCCAGGTCACGATTCTGCATTTCTCTGTGTTAAATGAAGGAAGGCACATCTGGGGACATGCAAGAGTCGGCTTCTCTCTCTCCTAAGATCCTGCCATGGCCAGCGTTCCTCTGTGGTGAGAAGTCTACAGGCCCCACATTCGACCACGCGTGAGCCCCCGTCTGACCGGGTCCCTCTGGGCATGCTGCTCCAGCCACAGCGCGAGTCCTGGGATGTCACCACGGAGTGGCATCCGCAGAGCCGAGGCGCAGGCCGGCTGCAGGGGCCAACACTCAGCCGCGGCCTTTCCGAAACGGGCCCTCTCGGCGGAAACGCTGGCCCGGGCTGCGACCAGGCACCTGCCGCGGCTCATTAGGAGGTCACGGTCAGGCCGCTCTCGACACACAGGAACCAGGGCGGCCCGAACTTACCCCTTCCCGACTCCTTCCTAACGGGCTTCTGAATGCTCGTCTGTCCGGTGTGACTCCGCTTGCCATGCCCGGGACACACAGATGGGGTGGCCGCATTGACATGGCCCACCATGGATGCAGGGGAGCTGGGGGAGGAAGGGTGCCTCAGAGGAGAGGGGAGGGGACTGGCAAAGAATGGGGGGGATCTAGAGCGTTGAGGAGGAAGCGCCGGGACTGAAGGACTCCCGCTGTCACCTTCATCACTGCACGCGCGTCGCCCCCCGCCCCTGAGTCCCAGGAAGCCCGTGAGACCCGCACAGGGCACTAAATCCCGCGGCCGTGACCGCAACCCCCGCAGAACTCGCGCGCGCTCCGGTTTCCCTGGCACTTGACTCAACCAAAATGTAGTGAACTGAGCGTCTATTGCTCCAGACTGGGACGCTATTCAATTCAAAAGATATTTATTTGGCACTGAGTGCGCCAGGAAAACTGTCCTGAGAAGGCAGAAGGGGAGTTCTCCTGGGGACCCACAGGAAAGGGCAGGGCTGCCAAACTCAGCTGTGGCCGCCTCCTTGCGCTGCCCCTGACAGCCTGACTGCCTCTAACATCCTGGGTCCCCTCCTCTCCAAACAGGGCACTGGGGCATGTTCTGCATTCTCACCTCGGGATACTTGCCCAGATGGCTGGGAAGCATTTCCAGAGCCCTGCTGCCAAGGACAGGTATTAAAAGTCAGAGTCCTGGGGGTAAATTGAAGTGGGGTGATTCTGGATTTGCCAGCCCCCTCTTGGAGCCTCACACCACCATTGATGTACTAAAGGCTCTGAGAAGTCCTGCAGTAAACAACCCTGTTTAACCCACTGTTTTCCAGGCTTCTTATCCTTTGGGGGTTATCAATGATCAAGATCCCTGTAAAAATTAGTGTCCCGTGGAATACCTCTTGGCCACCAGTACCTTAGGGATTGATTAGCGATGAAAGCCTTCATCTTGTGTGATAGGTAAGATTTAATTAACTTGGATGGTTATCTAATTAGTGTGTGTGTGTGGATCTGCCTGCCCATTGGGATAAGACGTGCTTGGGCTTAAGTAGCATGCTTGGTGCCAAGAAGCCACCACCAACTAGGTCCATCAAGACAGCATCATGGTGCCAACTGGCAGGTGCTTACTGTCTGCATTAGAAGATGCCAAGAATCCAAAGCACTTAAGAGAACCACGCAGACCCCCAGAAGGGATCGTCAGAAACTCTGTCTTGGGCTCTCACTTCATCGCGGTTCTTGCTGTTGACCTTGGGTCGCGTGATATGGTGACAAGGGGTGGTTGACTAGAGAAGAAAATGGAAATACTAATGTGCTAGGGAAGGGGGCCTGGCTATAGGAACAGTGGGCAAAGTCGATTCGTTAACCATTCAAAAAATACCCACTGATACCTAGAATTTGTCCCCCAAAATAATATGGAAGGGAGGAAGCAGGCAGGGGCATAGATGGAACAACACTGGGCATGAGCTGATATTTATTGGAGCTGGGGGACAGGTCACCTTCCCATAACTTGCCTCCCTACCCCCAGAAGCCCCAAATGAAACCCCTTTTCCTTAAACCTAAGAGGGTCTATCAGTCGAAGCCCTAAATAGCCCTTCTTAGGAACTTAGTAAATATCTGGGAAATTAATGAATGGGGGTGAGCGAGCAGAGTGAGCGAATGAATGAATGAGTTCAGCTCCGCACACAGCAGCCCTGAATCCCACCGGCCTTTGCTCAAGCTCATCCGACTGAGACTGGCTAAATGCCAAGAGTGGCCATTTGGGGATGCTGGGCCACCCCAAGGAGCCAGAGATGCATTACACCTCGGCCAGCACCTCCGCAGCGCGGATTTGCAAGTCTTAATTACACGCAGGGACCAGCAGGGATGCCCACTCGCTAACTCTGACCCCAGGGTCTCCGGTGTTATTCTTAGCCCACTCTCTCCCCTGCCTCCACCTCTCTGAGGACACCAGGGGACAAAGATGGAGAAGAGATGCACTTCCATCAGCACGAAGAGGGGCCTCGGGCTGCAGGGCTCTCTTTAACTTTGGCTTCAGACCTCAGGGCTCGTGAGGGGGGAAATGTCTTCTTGGATTTTTAGGAACTGGCTCGGCCACAGGTGATGCTGGGGAGCTGGGTCCGTGCCCAGAATCAGGTTTGCATTACAAATGCCTCTCAAATCCACCTGGGAAGACGGGATGTTTTTTGGTACAGTCTGTTCTCCCAGCAGGGCTGTGAGGGACTGAAGCTGTGGATTAGCATTTGACCTTTGGTTTCAGGGCACCTGACAGGTGATCTGCCCTATGCATGACTCTGGGTGAATGACTAAGGGGCCACGTGAGAAAGGGAAGGAGAATGTTCCATGAGATCATCTGAAATGCAGGCCCAGGCTCCAACCCTAGTAGCTTCACTTACCAGCTGTGTGGCCCCAAGCAAACCGCTTAACATCTCTGAACTTCAGTGACGCCATCTTTTTGTGGTTGCTAAATCCTCCCACTGCCTGGTTCCTGGAAACATTTGCCCTCCCGAGATTTCGCCTTGGCTTACAGGCACGATCATCACTGGGACGCCTCTTCCAAGGTACAAGAATCTCTTGAAAAGTCTGCAACTCACCCTTGAACATTTGGGATCATTAGCAACCAGTTGCTTAGCAGGGGTCTGGTGTCAGGAGGCAACAGACAGGTAAGTTCTGATCGTGGGAAAGAGAGGAGGAGCCCAGGAAAGAAGGTGCTCCCAGGGGAATGGAGAGCAGGGTTGATGCCCGCGAGGGTCCTGGGGCCAGGATCCAGGCCTCCGTTTCCCCATCTCAAATAACAGATAACAAAGAGCAAACTTACCGAGCGGTCACAGGTCTCCAGGAGCCCTGCTTAAGGACATCACAGGTTCTCTCCGCATGTTTACAAAAACCCCATATTACAGACAACTGGGATTTTTGAACAGGGTTGGGAGCAGAAGACATGACACAAGAAGGGACCGAGGTATGGAAAGAAGTCACTGAAAGACACGCCCAGCCTCTCCCCACCTGCCCCGGGACCTGCCACTCTCTGCAGCCACCATCTCTGTTAGAGATGCGGCATCCTGGCTTGAGTGGGTCCCTGAGAGGGGCTGGCTGGTATGGACACCCTTCCCTCCTTCGCTCCCATCTGGCCCGATGCTCCCAAAACAGTTGCCACGGAGATGACCCCTCTCCAGTGGCCAGAGCAGAGAGCTGGGCTGAGTGGCAGGAGGCCAAGAGAAAGGGCTGGCACCGGGTCTGGGGAGTGAGCGCTGGAGGCCTTGGGGACGCAGTGCCACGGTTTGCCAGATGGCTGGGGGCAGGAGGCCAGCTCATCCCACGAGGCAGGTCCCCAGTTGTGCCAGGGCCTGCCAGACCCTCCTCAAAGCGACCAGAAAAACAATAATAACAACAGCAAAAAGCATGAAAACACAACCAGAAAGCTGGCCCTCACCAGCCACTGAATCCGCTGTCCCCTTGCTCTTGAACTTGCTCTTGGACTTCCAGCCTCCAGAGCTGTGAGAAATAAAGTTGTGTTTTTTCTAAGCCACCCAGGCTGCAGTATTTTGTTACAGAGGCCCAAACGGATGAAAACAGGGGATGCTCTTAACCCTGACCCTGTGCCTCCCTCTTCTAAGGAGCCTCATAGTTACAACAGGACCACCAGCTAATCCACGGTCATCTCCCATCTCCAGAGCCTTGACGTCATCACATCTGCAAAGATTCTTTTTTTAAATCTCACCCAAGGATTTTCCCCCATTGCTTCTCTAAGAGAGTGGAAGGGAGAGAGAGAGAAACATCGACGTGACACAGACACATCAATTGGCTGCCTCCCACTGGCACGCTGACCGGGGCCAGGGATTGAGGCTGCAACCGAGGTACATGCCCTTGGCTAGAATCAAACCCGGGACCCTTCAGTCCTCAGGCTGACGCTCTAACCACTGAGCCAAACCGGCCAGGGGCTGCAAAGTCCCTTTTGCCATACAAAGTAACATTCATGGGTTCCAGGGATTGGGGCCTGGCCGTATTTGGGGACCATTCTTCAGCGGACCACAGCTGGCAGGAAAGCCGGGATTCCAGCCCCCGAGTCCGACTGCAGAGTCTGTGCTATGAACCACAGGCCAGCAAGAGCACCCCGACCCTCATTCCCAGGGAGCAGGATGCCCGGGCTCTGCCACCAGGGCACTGGGAGGATTCTCACAGAGCCGGGCCCTAAACCAGCTCAGCACGGGGGCCGGCGTCCAGGATCAGCACCCTCGTGTGTGGCTCTGGAGCATCCATTTAACCAGATGAGGAAAACTGCAGACTTTGGAGTCAGACAGCCCTGGGCTTCTGTCTCCGCAATGACCTCTACCAGCTCTGTGACCTTGGGTGTGCACCTTTCCCCTCTCTGAGACTCAGTTTCCCCATCTGTAAAGTGGGCATAATTAGACCCACCTCACCCGGTTGTTGTGCAGGTTAAATGATAGAAAGGGCTTAACGCAGACCCAAGACAGAGTTGGAGCTCATTAGATCAGAATTATTATTATTTATTATTATTATTATTGAAAAGGTAGAACTTTGTCGCCAGCCAACCCTTTCTGAATAACCTCATTTATACCCTGAAGGCTCTCCTTGGACTTCACCCTGAAGACCTTAGAGGTTATAAAGTAAAACTCCCTCCTAGGGCCCAGACACTCCACAGGGAACCCCCAGGACAAGGGAGCCCCAATCACAGGTGGAACATTTAACAGAACAAACGTGAAATGCTATCAACTTCCTGGGCGGAAAACGCACAAGCTCTGCACCCCGATTCCCAGCCCTGTGAAAGGGGTGTGCGTCCTGAGCGCCTCCTCATGGCCCACGGAACCCCGGTCCCCCGACAGCCTTCCCCAAAGCCAGATGCGTGACGTGGCAGATGAAACAGGAAAGCCGCGGGGGGAACTGCTGCTGCTCGGAGGGCGCGTGAAAGGCTGGCATTACAAGGCCCCTGGTGTGTTTCCAAATGAACGGCCCACCCCCAGGAACAATATTTTGACAGGCGGGGCCTGACTTATTCAATAGGCATCGTTCCTTATTTAAAGCGGAGCGTGGGTTGGCAAGAGGTTATTTTCTTTCCACTTTGCTTCTTCCAGTCTTTCTAGTGCGGATCTCGGATTCTGCTCTAGTTCCAAGATCGCCACGCTGCAGAGCAGGAGAAAACGTGTAGCGACAGCTAAGGTCCTGGCGGATGCACCGGCGACAGCTAGGATCCTGGTGGCTGCGCCTGTACTTGACAAATAAATGCCTCTGCCGCTGGCCAGACGCACATCCACGCAAGTTAAGGAATAGGGTGGACAGTTCCCCTCCTGCAGGCTGCTAATTTCATTGAGGAGACTCTAATTATTTTTCCTTTCTTCTCCTTCTGGCTAGAATAATGCCAGTTACATAAGAATATTTCTATTTGCCAGAGCTAAACATTAAAGCAAGAAACAGTGACAGTGCTTTCTCTCCACGATGCTCTGGATCTAGGCAGGGTTCAAATGCTCTCAGGGGAGTGGTGGGCACCAGTGTCCTAGGGCAGGATCCTTGCACTTGTCCTGGGGTCACAGGAAGGGTGCTCGGCTGGCTGCATCCCACAGCGGTACCTGCCTGCATTCATTGGTCTAAGCTCAGAAAGCTGTGGGTTTTATGAACCAGCTCTATCATATAAAAACAAAAAGACATGTAATTGCAACTGATCGGCAAAACTGGTTCACAAACTAAACGGTAAAACAGGAGGCTGCCCGGGATCTGCCTAAACTGGGCCCTGGGAGTCTGTCTGCTGGCTGAAAAGTTTAATACTCTAATTGTGCATTCGCTGAACAAGTATTTATTGAGCGCCTCTGAGTCGCTGGTACATTTAAATTTTAGGAATTCGGTATCTAGTCAAGAGGTTAAGAGCAGAAGCTTTGCAATCAGAAAGACCTGTGGTTGAATCTGGGTTCTGTCACATACTGTGTGATCTTGGCAAAGTCACTTCCCCTCTCTGATCTCCATATTTCCTATCTTTAAAATGGAGCTAAAACTGTCGACTTCACTGTGTTGTTTTGGGGGGTAGATGAAATGATGCATTAGAAACAGTGTCCACGCAAGCCCTTGCATATTCATCTCTGTATCCCTGTGTTCCAGTTCTGAGCTGAGGAGCCTGTATTCAATGCCAAGGCAATAGGGAGCCATGCAGGTTGCAGAGCAGGAGAATGGCTTCAAGGCACACCGCCTTTGTTTGCCATAAAATGAACGGCATGCTGAGCAAAGAGCAGTGCATTTTTGGGATAAAAGACCAGGCCAAAATCACAGCTGGGCTTTTGGGGAGGCGGGGGAATTGGAGAGAGAGGCCAAGAAGATTCAGAATCGAGCTCATTGGTGGTTGCAAATTGCACCAAGAAGCACACGCGGGGAATCCTGTGTTCATCAGCTGCATGGTGAGGACAGTAGCAGCGTTTCCTGGGGGGGGCGGGGGGGGGCAGGGAAACTTGCTGCAAACGCTTCAGACACTCGAATTCAGGTGGTTGATTAAAAAGCACTTTTTACAAAAAAGCACTTTTTAGTTCTGCTACTTGGTGTGTCTTCAAATTAACATAAAACTGCATTAGCTGGTTTCATGAGCCAACGGGAGGGGAAAGAAATCATTGCTAGCTTTATCACATGCCCTCTTAGGCCGCAAAGGAAAAAAGGGTAATTATGTACATAAGCATATTGCTTGGTCCCTGCGTTAACAAACATTCTGAACAGTTTCTCTGGCTTCCGTTAATTCTGCGCGACTATTATCTAAAATTACTACAGCAAGCAAAAGCGAGCAGGGGATAAAGAATCGATTATTAAATACGTTGCATGGGGGTGCTGTACAGGCGATCTGAGGGTGATGAACTCTTAGAGCGGGAAGGAACCGCAGGCATCCTGCAACCAAACCCACTCATGGGACAAGGGGATGCAGCCGAGAGGCCAAGCGACTTCTCCAAGTCACCAGCAAGCTGGGGTCTTGGGATGCAGGGAAGTGGCATCCATAAGGGCAGGTGTGTTTAGACGTGCAAGGTTCCTTTGAGTACTGACTGCCTGCCACCCACTGAACTAAGCTCTTTTTATGTATTGTCTTATCTAATCCACATAACAGGCCTATGAAACAGGTTGCAGGTTCAATCAGGGAACATACAAGAGTGAACCAATGAGCCCGGCTGGCGTGGCTCAGCGGTTGAGCGCCGACCCATGAACCAGGAGGTCACGGTTCGATTCCCGGTCAGGGCGCATGCCTGGGGTTTCAGGCTTGATCCCCAGCAGGAGGCGTGCAGGAGCAGCCGATCAATGACTCTCTCCTCACTGACGTTTCTCTCTCTCCCCCTCTCCCGTCCTCTCTCTGAAATCAATAAAAAAAGAACATTTTTTTTAAAGAAGAGTCAACCAGTGAATGCAAGAATGAGTGGAATAACAAATCAATGTTTCTCTCTCTCTCTCCCCTTCCTCTCTCTCTAAAATAAAATTAAAAAAAGACCTAAAGGCAATTGAAAAGATGGAAAGGAGGCATTCTGGAAGAACCGGGTATTAAATAGCTCTGCGACCCTGGGCAAACTGCCTAATGTCCCTCGAGCTCATTTCCTCACTTTAAATGCGATAATAAATAACATAATACACAGCACTCAGTAAATGCTAGTCCTCCTTGTCTTCCTCAGGAAGGTGTCCTTCCAGTAAAACACGCCATCCCATGAGGAGAAAGAGTTGGGTATATATATCATCTGAAAATACAAGCCATATTTGTTTTCTTACCCATTCTGTAATATTGATTGCGTGCTGGCTATATGTCAAAAGCTTCTGCAGCCAAGGATGTGTAGTCCCTACTCATCTATTGTAACAGAGAATGTACCAGTCAGCTTAGGCTAGGTTATGCTGCGGTAACAAACATGCCAAAAATCTCAGTGGCTGATTACAGCAAACGTTTGCTCCCCCCTCACACAGAGTCTGCTGTGGGCCCAGGTAAGTCAGAAATCCAGGTTAAAGTGATACTCCAATTCCACGTTTTCAACATGAGGCCTTCACACTCTATACAGAGTGCAGAAAAGATGCAGAAAAAAAGCACCCACTTTCCTATGCTTCAGGCTGGAGTAACAGACACCCCTCTGCTCACGGCCTGTTGGTCAGAACTAGTCACATGGCCCCATTTAACTGCAGTAAGGCTGGAAATAATGCAGAGCACCTGGGCCGCTTGCTGAGCATTACTATCTCTGCCAAAGAGAGATCTCTGTTTATTGAGCATTTACTATATGCCAGTGGAGGCACGTACAAGTAGGATATATTTACAATTTCAGTATGTGCCAGGAAGGGTCTGGCGCTGGACAGCCTGGCTAAGGCTCCTGAATTAAGACCTCAGAATGGGACAGATACACACATCAAACCGCAGATAAAAATAACTGATGGTCCATCGTAGATCTGAGTTCTCAAAACCAGGGTAGGAGTTTTGCAGAGTAACCTGTGCCTGCAGCCTGGCAGCATCCAAGATATGACTTCATCTCTAAGCACAAATCACAGAAAACAATGCAGAGCACAGACATCTAGCCACACAATTCCCACAGCGCCTGTAAAAGCAGCCTGACGTGGCACGACGCCCAGATTCCTCTACTGGCTTCTGCTCCAAGAGCAAAAAGTTCAGCACATCTCAGCCCGCGCCGACCTAGCGGCGAGGTTCAGCTCCAATACAGTAAAACCCAGCAGAGGTCTCAAACTCAGTGCCCACAGGGGCTGCGTATGAGAGGGGTGGTCTCAGGGGATTGCGACAAACGAGACACGTCAACACCACCGAGGTGCTGCTATTTGACATTATTCTTAAATTTCTAAGAGAAGTTGGAAATTTATGCGTGAACTCTCTTAGATTCTTTTAAATGTGGGAATTAAATAAAATTATTAAGAACATTCTTTAGGTTGAACAAGATATAGTTACTGTCCAGATTCGCCTAGTGGGCCTGCTGTGGAGGAGCCCCCGGGGAAGCCGGGCCCCAGTTCCTCTGTTTAAGTTCTAGAACAATGCAGTCTGGAGCCTTAAGCAAATCTGAGCCCCCATCGCCAGCACCAAAAGTAGCCATAAAAGAGAAACGGTGGCATCAACCAACATGCCTACCAACCAAGGCGTGGCTGTGTTTATCCAGCTGCTCGACGAAGTATTACATACCCATACATTACATACTCATTTGAAAGAACATATGCAGCCCCGTGTTCACTGTGGCATTATTTACAATAACCCAGACATGGAAGCAGCCCAAGTGCCCGACAACAGGCGAGCGGGTGAAACAGCTGGGGACACTGACACAGTGGAATACTACTCGGCCGTCAAAAAGAATGAAAGCTTGCCCTTTGCAACAGCATGCATGGACCTGGAGGGTATTATGCCCGGTGAAATAAGTCAGGCAGAGAAAGACAAATACCGCGTGATTTCACTTACATGTGGGGTCTAAAGAACAAAATAAACAAGCAAAATGGAAACAGACTCATACTTACAGAGAACTGACTGACGGCTGCCAGAGGGGAGGGTGTTCGGGGGCTGGGTGAAAGGCGGAGGCATTAGGAAGTACAAATTGGAAGTTACGGAATGGTCACAGAGACGTAAATCACAGCATAGGGAGCAAAGTCAATAATATTGTAAAAACTACGCATGCTGCCAGGGGGGTGCTGGAAATATCGGGGAGGGGGTTGTCACTTTGTAAAGTATACCATTGTCTAACCACTAAGCTGAATATCTGAAAGTAACCCAGAATAATATTGAATGTAAACTGTAATTGAAAAATATAAAAAGTACTTACGCACAATATAAACAGCCTATATATTGAAACTATATATCAAAAAAGACAGAAGGGAAATGGACCAAAATATCCAAAGTAGTTCTTTCGGTTGGCAGGATTATGGATAGCTTTCTTTTCTTTTTTTTTCAAATCATTTAACGAGTTTGTCTTCTTCATCATGGGGAGGGGGGAAATACGTATTAAAAAGTAAAGATTTGTTGGTGTGTGTGTTAAAGAATTTTAGACCTGGAAAAAATGTTAGTGGTCATTTAGTCTAAAAGTTCTCACTCAACAGAGGAGGAAACTGAAGACCAGAGAGGCTGTGTAACATTCTCAAGGTCACACAGCTGCTGAGCAGCAAAGCTGGCATTGAACTCAGGTGTCTTGAATATCAGTTCAGGTTCAAGCACAGCAGGTATAATACAGAGGGGAGAAATATGAAACAAAAAATAAAAGGGAGGGAGGGAGAGAGGGAAATCTTAAAACTTCCCCACCTACCTACGGGGTGGGGTATTTCCTCCCCCAAAAAACATTTTGAGTTATCTGCAGACCTGCTCATTTCCATAAAAGCTGATCATCTTAATTCTGTCAAGACTGCAAAACATTTCCTCTCCCTAATATTCCCCAAGGTAAGAAACACTGCGGGAAGAAACCAAAGAACAATTTTTTTGCCTCCTAATTTAATTACCACTCTTCTTGCCCATGAAGGCGCGCACCAAGTGCTTGGATTTCAATGTTCCCCTGAAAACCGGTGTGAAATGCAGCGGATGCGGAATTAAGAAAAGTTAATTCTGGATGTCAGTGCAGTTCCTGTGGCCGAACACGCTTCTGTAATTTCCCTTCCCGATCCATTAGTGCTTTGACAGTGTAGGGATTTAATAATTTAGTCACATCTCACTTCTTGCAAACCAACCCGCACAGATCTGCTAATAAAAAAGGCTATCTCGACTAAGCTATACGGACGTACAAAGCAGCTAACTCCGACACGAGATACGAAAATCACATTAGCTAAGGCCTTGGTTCCAAATGCCTCGTCTCGTCTGGAGGGGACTATTTTCGAGAAGTCACAGAAAGTTAAAGAAGGGCTTGGGAGATGGGACAGATGGGGGAGTGGTCAGGGGGGACAGAAAGACAGGGAGAAGAGAGAGAGTTTAGTGTTACGTCCAGAGAGAAATGGAGAGATAAGCAGAGAGCAACAGAGACACACGGACAAAGAGAGATGCAGAGAAAGAAAGATGAAAATGGAGATTGAGAGGCAGGCAGACAGAGGCAAGGACAGGCAGGGAGACGAGAGACGAAGGGGGGGAGAGAGAGATGGAGGCCGGTCTTCCTTCAACTTTAATGCCCACATCACGTCATCATCATCCTAACAAACCATAAGCAGCCTATCACCCGGCTTCAGGGGGTTCACCAAGGTCAGGAGCAAGGTCAAAATAAAGTGGGTAGTTAGGAACCCACTTTGGGCAAGACAGAAAAATGACCCACAGCTGTCTGGAGGAAAGCTGGGCTCCCAGGGTTCGGAGCCCCGAGAGTGGAGACAGGGCCTACCGGTGAATTCTGTTTTTACTGATTTTTAGAGACTGAGGGAGAGGGGGAGGGAGACAGAAACATCGATCAGCTGCCTCCTGCACGCACGCCCCCTACTGGGGGTGGAGCCCATAAGCTGGGCACGTGCCCTGGCCCGGAATCGAACCGGCGACCGCCCGGCGCTCGGGACCACACTCAGCCAGCTGAGCGCCACCGGCCAGGGCTCTTCGTTCTAATTTTTGTTGTTTTGGTTTGGGGCGGTTGTTTTTTGTTGGTTTGATGTTAGGATTTTTTTGGTTTTGTCTTTGGATTTGAGTTTTGGGTTTTTTCTGTGGGGTTGTTTTTTGGTTCGTTTTTGCTTTTTTAAGACGCATCATTAGTTGCTGGCAATCAGAGTTTAGCTTCTCTGAAGAATCTTGGCCCCTAACAAAAGAGGGAATGAGCAGCTCCTTTGACTGACACATACTTTTGAGAGCTTTTGTGTTCCTCCACGGCTCTGGGGTAACAATCACCGACCAGCCCCGATTGTTGGGGTCACACAGAAAAAGCCTGTTACCTCTGCATATTAAAATGTTGCACAGTTTGAAATTGTCTCACGCCGGGCCCATGTTCCTAGCTGCTTGGCACCTGCAAAGGGACAAATGACTTTAAATTGAGGGGTGGCAGTGAGAGAAAAGCGTCCAGCGTTCTGAGTGTGCGACGCTCTTTGTGCCACAGGCTTGAGAACAGCGGCTTCCCAAAGGGGGACAGAGATGTGTGGCCGGAGGCCGGTGTCTAAGAGGCTGAGTCTCCACTAGAGTCGATTACATCTGACTCAGGGCCTCCCGGGCACCGTCATGTGAAAGGCGGCGCGACTCTCGTGCGGGGACGCGAAGATGAGGGAGACAGAGCCACGGCTCATAAGGAACTCGAAGTCTAGCAAAGAAAATCAGACAAAATAATAAAAAACAGCCCTAGTCGGTTTGGCTCAGTAACTAGAGCATCGGCCAGGGGACTGAGGGGTCCCGGGTTCAGTTCCCGCCAAGGGCATGTACCCTGGTTGCTGGCTTGGTCCCTGCCCCAGTTGGACATGTGCGGGAAGCAACCAACTGATGTGTCTCTTTCACATCAATGTTTCTCTCTCTCTCCCTTCCACGCTCTCTGAAAAGCAATGGAAAAAATATCCTCTGGTAAGGATGAAAAAAAAAAAGAAAAAAAATACCAAAAATGATGATAAATATGGTTTCCAACTATGTAAGGGACATCTGATCTCTCCTGCCAAGCGTTTATTCCTATTTCTTTGGTAAACACTACCATGCTCCCCATCTAAAGTTATTGGGTCCTGGTGAGCCAACCCCCCCCACACACACACACCCCACTCCCCCAGCCCCCTCACCCCCCAGCCGGGCATTGCCTCCTGAGAGAGAGAGATCAAGATGCAATGACATGTTTGAGACCCTGGATCCAGCCATACCAGAAATCCTCCCCATGAGTCTTCCCAGAGCTGCCAAGCTATAAAGTCCCTTTTCATGTTTCTGTTCCTTCGTTCTGCCCAAGGCAGTAGAAGTTCTATCACTTTTAACTCAAAGAGTCCCGACTAACGAAAATATAGACAAAAGTGCACCCAGGCCAGGAAGACGCCCTCTGACTGGTTATGGACAAGACAATCCCTGGAAGATGAAGTGCCCTGGGGTGGGGAGTGGGGGTGGAGATAAAAATCGGAGGCGCCCGACCCGATGCCCACAGCGTCTCCTAAGTGCCCAGAGTCCAGCACTTTCTGAGTCTCGCCTCTTCCTACTTCACCAGGGCCCAACGGGGGGCGGAGGCAGCCGGCTCCAGGCAAGCCCCGGGACCCCAGGAGAAGGCGCACACCCCTCTGCCAGCCTGGGGAAGAGGGACACTGCCGCGGACACAGGCCCCCGCGCCCCGAGGGACCGCGGGCACCCGGCGACCACCTGTTTTCCCGCGCGCGCGCGCGCGCCCTCGGAGGGACCCGCCCCCTCCCCCCAATCCCGCTCGGGTCCCGCGCGCCCTGCGCCTTCTCCGGGCCGCGGGCCGATGCCGCCGTCGCCCCACCCCCAGTTCTAGCGCATCCTCGGGCTCCGGCAGCCCCGTTCCCGGGGACGGCGTCCTGCGTCCGCAGGCGGGTCCCACAGAACCCCCGACAGCTCCCAACCCACAAAAGCAGGCTGCGGTCCCGGAGCAGGCGCGGGAGCGGGAGCGGGACCTGCGGCGGCGCGTCTCCTTCCCCGCAGCCCCGGCCCTGCCTACCTCACCCCGCCGCCGAGACGGTGGGCCCGCGGTCCCTCCGCCGCCGCCTCCAGCGGTGTCGCCTGTGCCGCCGCCGGCGCCAAGCCACCTGCGCGTGACCCTCGATCGCCAACCCGGCTCACACGCCCTCGCGCGCGCACACACGCGCGCGCACATACACACGGGCGCGCGCGCTCTCCAGGGTGAAGAACGCGGCCCCTTCCCCTCCCCCGCCACCCGCCGCCCAGAAAAAAGTTGGGTCGCTCCGCCCCCCAGAACCCACGCTCACGGTCCTCCCTCCCCCACGCACCCACTCGCGGCTGACCCACAAATAGAGCGCCCTGGGCGGTCTGCACCTACTGTCGCTCCGCTAGGAACGCTTTTCCCATCTTCTAAGGGTCCTCAAAAGAAAATCAAGGGGTGGGGGGCCCGGGGGGCCACCTCCACCTCCAGTCTTTAAAGGAACTGCCAGCTCCAACGTGCAGGGTGGGGTTTTTAAAATTATGTTTTTATTGATTTGAGAGAGAGACAGGGATGGAGCCGGATAGAAACAGCCTGGAGAGAGAAAGACCCTTGATGGGCCGCCTCCTGCACGCCGCCTGCCGGGGATGGAGACCGAGCCGCGCGCGTGCGCTGGCGGGAGTGGAACCCGGGGTCTGTTTTGGTTCCTGGGTTGGCGCTCAACCACTGAGCCACGCCGGCTGGGCCAACATGCAGGGGTTTTAATCAGCGGCTTAAAGTACCTAACGTGGACTTTCAGCCTGTTTATGTCACCCCTTTGTGACCCCGTTGAAATAAGAGTGGTCGTTGGAAGTAGTACATGAATCGTCTTATGCGAGGTGCTCCCTGTCTGGCACATAGTAGGCACTCAGTAATGTCAGCTGCTATCATTGTCTGCCTGCGTTCAGCACAGACACCCTCCCCAACGCTGAAATGGGACAGAACAACGTGGAAACCATCTTTCTTTTCTCTTTAAGGCAAGTGATGTCACCAGGATTGTGGCCCAGGGTAGCCTGCAGACTGTGTTCTGTCTGGTTTTGTGGGTGAGTTAACTGCCAACACTTAAAAATTTCTCAGAGATCGCAGAAACGTGGGGATTTGCAGTAACTCTTTGGAAAATAGAACGTTGGGACCACCCTGTGCCCACTTTCCTGGAGGCTGGAGCCCACACACAGTGGGCTCTTTAAACAGGTGTTTCCTATGATTGGTCCGTTTCCATGAGACTCACTTCCCTTATTTACAAAAGATCTGTGGGGCCTAAGACCCAATGCTGAGTTTTCTCCAGTTTCCCCAAGAAATAGCTGTCCTTATCCCCATTTTACAGATAAGAAAACTGAGGCTCAGAAAAGTCTAGTAAATTGGCCAAGGTTACACAGCTACCAAAGAGCAAAACTGAAATGTGAACCCAGACTTTATGCTCGGAGCGCCTGAGCATGGCAAAGAAAAGCAGGAAGGGGGAAACGGTGTTCACACCAAACCATCTTTTTAAAATGGGCGTTTTTATTAATAGCACACTTGGCCAATTTGTTGGGGTTGCTTAACAAGAATTTAAATTTTTAGCTTTGTGTAAATTGGCAGTACCCTCTCCCACACTCACTCCACCCCCTTATTTTTCTCAGTGAAGCACTTTGAAAAATCCTAGAGCTTTGACTAAAATCGAAAATGTTTCTTATTTCATCCATCCCTAGTTACTGGCACAGTAGGTGTTCTTTCCTTCCCGGTTCTTTCTCTCTCTCTCTCTTTTTTTAGGCTCTTTATTTATATTTTACTCTTTGTAGTTTGTAAATTCCCTCTTGCCAGCTGCTGGCAAAATCAGTGTCTTTACTGTTAAGTTTCCAATTAGGGTTGTGCAGTCTTTTGGCTGAGTAAACACATACATAAGAGGAAATGTGTGTTTGTGTACAGATGCACTTGGTGTCCCTCCAGGTCTCATTGTCCCCAAATGTATTGATAGATCTTAAAGTCAACCACCAAAGTCACTAACAGTTGTTTCAATGAGCATAATTGTACCTTTCACATGAAAGTTTTGGTTGCAACCATTAGCCATAAAAATGATCCTACATTATTGTCAATTTATAGATGTTGGCAGCTAATTCCAAATAATTTAAAACACAGTAGAGACAACCCTCCCCCCCTAAAACAGGAGACACATATCCAGGCCAAATGTAGCCAATTTATGACTTCTGCTCTCAACTTTCAGGTCAGCCAGTGTGTCTTCCCCTCAGAGGTCAGTGGGAAAAGCTCTCCTCCTGATGTTTTTCCCTCTTCCTTAGTTCCTTAGGCCCCTGGGCCCCTTTGATCCTCTCCAGGTGGACAGTGTGAGTTGTCAGTCGTCCCATTTCATCCAGTTACTCTACAGGGTGGGATGGATGGGTGGGCAGAGGAAGAGGGAAGGGCTTCAGAGACTTCACGGTGAGGAAGAGGGAAGGAGAAAGAGGTCCTCTCTGGGGTCTAACTTCAGCCTCAGCATCTTTAAGGTATTACTCCAAGTGTGGTCCATAGACCAGCAGCTGATACCAGCATCACCTGGGTGCCTGTTAGAAATGCAGATTCTCAGACCCCACCCCAGACCTGCTAAATCAGACACTCTGGGGTGGGGCTCCCAGGGAACCTGTGGCCCTCCAAGTGATTCTCATGAGTACTTAAGTTTGAGGTTTTATGCTCAAGTCATCTCTGTCTCTTTCTCTACTACAGTCACTTCACCAAAGCCTCTGCCCTCTGTTATCCTGGCCAGACCCCAGAGAGAAAGGGAGGCTAGGACCTCCTCCCAACACACTGAATATCTTGAATAACTTCATCCCTTGCCTTTGGAATATATTATCTTATAATTCAATAATAACCAAATAACCCTGATTAAAATGCAGGCAACATATTTGAACAGACTGTTCCCAAAAAGAGCTATAGAAATGGCCTATAAGCACATGAAAAGATGTTTGACAGCATCGATCATTAGGGAAATGAAATTAAACCTAAGGAGATACCACTACACACCTCCTGGAATGGCTAAAGCTAGGAAGACTGACAAGATTAATGGTCTGTGAGGATAGGGGGCAAACGGAGCTGCCAGCGGGAATGCAAAGTGGTACAACGAGTTTGAAAAAGAGTTTGGCAATTTCTTATAAAGCTCAACATCCAGTTATCATCCGACCCAGCCATTCCACTCCTAGTCATTTACCCAAGAGGGATGAAAGCATACAAAGACTTGCACAGAGCAGCTTTATTCAAAAGAGCCTCAAAGTGGAAGGGACCCAAATGCCCATCAATATGTGCAGAGATAACCAAACTGTGGTATATCCATAAATGGAATACTATTTAGCGAAGAAAAGGGAATGACCTACTGATACATTCAACAGCACGGATGAATATCAAAAATATTATGCTGAGTTTCTTTTAAAAGACAGAGAGAAAATGTTACACATGATTCCATTTATACGGAATTCTAGGGAGCTATAGGGACAGAAAGCAGGGCAGTCAGGGGCTGTCTGGGGCTGAGGGGGGGCAATCAATGGCAAAGGGCTATGAGAAAAGTTTCTGGGGTGATAGAAATGACCTGGACCTCCATTGGAGTGGTGGTTATACATCTGTCAAAGTGTGACAGGCGGCTTCAACAAGGTGGGGGCGCAGGTAACCGCTGCCCTGCCGCCTCCCGCAGCCACATCAAAATGACAACTAAAATACAGAACAGCCGTCACTCAGAGCCTCCTGAAATCCGGCTGTACAGAAACCCCACCACCAGGGAGCTGAAGAAGCAACGAGACTGGTAGGAGGGGGGAGACGCGGGCGGGGCAGGGCTGAATCTCGGAGATGCGGCCTCGGGCCCACTCCCGGTGCGGCGGGTAAACCCGGGAAGGAATCTCACTCCCAGCGGTGGGGGTTCCCCGGAGGAGGGAGGGTCCCATAATGAAGAACCAGTCAGAAATGAAGGCTACACAAACTGCAATGAAGGATAATTTACAGGGAATCGATAGTAGAGTGGAGGACGCTGAGAATCAAATCAGCAATTTGGAACATGAGGAAGCAAAAAGCACCCAACCAGGAGAGCAAAAAGAAAAAAGAATCCAGAAATAGGAAGATAGCCTAAGGAGCCTCTGGGACAACTTCAAGCGACCCAACATTCGTATTATTGGGGTGCCAGGAGGGGAAAGAGAGCAAAACATTGAAAACCTATTTGAAAAAATAATGACTGAAAACTTCCCTAACCTAGTGAAAGAAATAGACTTACAAGTCCAGGAAGCACAGAGGGTCCCAAACAAGAGGAACCCAAAGAGTCCCACAGCAAGACACATCATAATTAAAATGCCAAAGGTTAAAGCCAAAGAGAGAATCTTAAAAGCAGCAAGAGAAAAACAGTTAGTTACCTACAAGGGAGCTCCCGTAGGACTGTCAGCTGATTTCTCAACAGAAACCTTGAAGGCCAGAAGGGAGTGGCAAGAAATATTCAAAGTGATGAAAAACATGGAACTTCAACCAAGATTGCTCTACCCAGCAAAGCTATCATTTAGAACTGAAGGTCAGATAAAGAGCTTCTCAGGCAAGGAAAAGCTAAAGGAGCCCATCACCACCAGACCAGCACTACAGGAAATGTTGAAGGGTCTTCCTTAAGAAGAAGCTAATGAACGAAAGAATCTGATAAACTAAATAGATCCAGAGACACTGATGCATGTAACAGACGATCATATTTCAGAGGGAAGGGGGTGGAGGGTGGGAAGAGATTAACCAAAGAAGTTATATGCATATATGCATAACCCATGGACACGGACAATGACGGGTGAAGGCCTGGGGAGGGGGTGGGAGCAGGGTGGAGGGGGTCAATTGAGGGGGAAAAATGGGACACCTGTAATACTTTCAACAATAAAGATAAATTTTTTTTAAAAAAAGAAGAAAACAACAACAAAATGTGACAGGTGACCCTTGGTTGGGCATTAGGGGATCAAGGAATCTCCCAGAAGTATGTGCAAGATATCAAAATTCACCAAACTGTTCACTTAAAATGAGTGCCTTGTTGCTCATAAATCGCCCCTACATAAAGTTGATTATTTTTAGCATTATTGCACGTAAATGACACTTGGATACAGGAGATTATTTTTAAATGCCCATCCTGGCCGAGCTGTACCCAGGAGCAAATCGCTAACACCAAAAGGGGCAGAGGCCTCTCTGGCCGGGTCTATCTATTTTAGCGCTGAGCCTGTGTTCCCTGTTCCTGCTGCAGTGCGGAGGCAGTTCAGCAGAACAGAGGTTTCTCCCACATCAAATAACTTCAAATGCCCAGTAATTGGGAAGCCAGCGTCCCCGGCGCGATGCAATTAAAGTGCTCCTCACTCTGCCCCTTGAACCAGTGCGACCACATTGCGAGAGAGGCTCTGCAAAGAGCACAGGAGGGACTCTCACCTGGGGACTCTCACCAGCCACCTGCAGGCACCTGTATCCAGCCCCTAAACTGCTTTCCTAATTGGAGTGAGGATCATTGGGGCCAATTCTGTGGTTCCTGAGCCTTTTGGAGAGAGAAGAAAGCCACTGGCACGAGCAGGCACTGACGTTCCAACAAATGAGCAAACGTTTGGGATCTGTTACAGGAGATGTGACTCAGTCACTCGTGTATTGGACAAACACTAGCATTCGATGATTTCGAGGCAACTGGTGGAAAGAGAGGGGCTCTCCTAAAAAGCTAAATCATCCGGGCAGAGATGAGATGGGTCACAACCAAGAAAGAAACTGCACTGGGGGGGGGGTCAGAAACGGGGTGATTATGTCCACAGGTGGCTTTACAGGAAATATGGAGCCATGGGATGGGATGGTAGACACAGAGATGGAGAGACGCGCAGGATTATCTGAGCAGGGGTGCACACGGGTACAGCTGTGTTAGACAATAGCTATTAGAACAAAATGGACATATTCACTCTAATCCAGCAATTCCATTCCTAGGCACATTCCAAAGAGAAATGAGCCCATCTGTTCACTGAAAGAGACGTGCGAGAACGTTCCAGGTGGTACTAGTCGTAACTGCCAAAAATCAAAATAAAGCAAATAAACTGGAAACAGTCCAAATGCCTGCCGATAGAGGGATGGATGGATGAATGTGGAGTATTTACGCAATGGAGTATTGCCCACAGTACAGTAGTGTGAGTAAATGGTTAAACAACATTCGATATCGAGGACAGTTCCCATACAAAGTCATAATTCTACTAATAACCTTTGCGTTCCGAGATGCTGGTGAATAATCCCCTCCTCCGGGAAACACCGAGTAGTTACCCGAACAGACGCTGCTCTAGGTCTGGAGATACAGACAATAAACAAGGCCACGCAGAACCCTTTCCCTCGTGGAGCTTACACTCTAGCGGGAGGAACCGGGCAAACACGTCCTATGTCTGAAATTTCTGAATGTCTCTTTGGCTTTTGGCTTTTTAATGGAATTAAATAACTTAATGACCAAGACTGAACTAACTGAACCTTGTGCTTTAAACCTGAAGCTGATGGGCCTTTTTTGTAGGGAGGGGTGACCCTTTATTGGACATCAAGGAAGCAAGGGATCTCCCAGAAGCGTGTGCAAGATGTTGTCCGTCTGGGGACTTTTCTGGAGAGATGGCCTGAGGCCATCTGAAAGCCACCGGGAAATCTGAAAGCCTCTCAGATTCTTAAAGAGGCCACTGACCCAAAAGGAGTTCGGGGCCACCTGGTTCTCTCCAGTCCTGCCCGCGGTGCAAACAAACCTGTTCAGACCCATGCCTGCAACCCCTGGGATCAAGTGCATTTTGTTCGGTTTGCTTACCATGACTTCTCTGAACTGTAAATGCGCAGCCACGTCCCGCTTGTCGTTTGTAAATGCTGCAAAAGATTGCTCCGTGTCACCGTGATTCCTTGGCGTTGCCACTCACCTGACATCAGGCCCCCGCGGCTCTCCCGCGCCTCGCCACTCCACAGAGCCTGCTAGGAATACCTTTGCACGGGGTGTCTGTTCCTCCTACATGGTTTCTCGGAGTGTTTTTTGAGAACTGGGTCAAATGGTGCCAACGGTTCAATACTCCCCGATTGCTATTGACCATGTTTTCAATGCAGCGAGAGCGCCTGTTAAAAATCACCTGCAGGATCCGACAAAGGGGATGGTTTGAGCTTTAATCCATCACTGATCTTCCTCTCCCCCCTGTAATAATAGTCATCTATCTTTGATAAAAATAGGAGAGTGAAACATGCTCATTACAATAATGGAATAATACCTATTTTCTGGCGAGCTATTTCATGCTTCTGTGCCCTTGGAAGTCCCTCTCCATTTTTTTCCTATCATTCACCATAACCAATATGTCAGTCTCGGGGTAAACAGGCAAGGTGGGGGGTGGGGGGTGAGGGGTGGAGTGTTGCCATGGTAACAAAGGATTTCAGTGATGAGTATCCATGGTGATTGTTGCTAAATTCTGAGAGGTTTGAAATGCTTTATTTAAAATACATAACAACTGTGCAGCTGCTGAGGATGTTGTGAGGGGGGAAGAGGCTCGGGCTGTTTGCGTTTTCATGGAAACGTGCTTGGTGTGGCTCAGGGGAGGGAGGTAAGGTGGTTTGAGGACAGACGCGCTCCCTGCGCGATGCTACTTAGCAGCTACCGAGGGCCGCTGTCCCCCCGCCGCAGAATGCTCTCACACCCCTCCGACCCACTTATACCTCGATGGATCGCCTGGCCGCAGGGTGACACTTGAGATGAATGCAGGCAGAAGCCAGCCCCCCCCCAGGCTCCTTCCCTGGGCAGGCTCCCCCACCACTGCCCTGGGATAGAAACACCAGAGCTCCGGGCAGAGCGGCGAATTCCCAAGGGGTGAACCCCATTGGAAGCTTAGAATAGGTGCTGGGATGGCAAAGCCGGGGCTGTTTCTTTTTTCATCCCCAAATTCACTTGAAATATGAGTTGGGGAAATGTGGCTAGAGCTCGGCTCTTCTCATTTCTAATCCAGAGCTCACTTGCCCGACTGGCATGGCTCAGCGGTGGAGCATCCACCTATGATCCAGGGTTCACTGTTCATCCTGTTGTATTAGAATGAATTTCGGCTCTGAACGGCAAAGACCCAGCATAACAGGAACTTGAACAAGTTGGAAGCTTATTTTTTTACAATAATAACAACAACAATAATAATAGGCTCAGGGAGTCAGGTTCCTTCTATCTGTCAACTCCATTCTCATGGTCACCTCATTACCCAGCATGGCTGCCTAAATCCAGCCATCACATCCAGATTCCAACCAACAGGAAAGTGAAAGAGAGGAAGAAATAAAAACAGAGAGTCCAACAGCCATCTTTTAAAGAAGGTTTCTGGAAGCTGCCATCTGACACTTCCCTTCCCCTTTACATCATCGACTATGTGCCTCACCCAGCTGCAAAGGAGGGAGGGAAAGAAGAGAGGAGAGGGGAGCTCTCACTGCCCAGATTCATCTAAAGCGAGGACTGCGGTGGCTCTTGAGATGGTCTGAGATGGCACATATTCAGCTTAGAAGACATTCATTCCTTTTTCATTCCAGATTACGACAGGGAGGTTGTCTCAGGTGGTCCTGAACACCTCTCTCCACTTGCTGTTGTCTCCTTTTAACAAAGAGAGAGCGGGTCTCAGCCCTGGGCTCTAACTATCCTTAAATATCCCTAAATCTTCAACCCGATGTGCAGAGCAAATGCTAAGTTTTGTTTTACACGAGTCACGGTCTTATCAGCCGCAGTTGCCTTCCTCGAGTTTCATTACGTTGTCTTGTTTGATTTGTATTAATTTTGGTTTACTTTCTATTTTGGTGAGTGATGAGGTTTTTCCATTTACACTTGTGTTTTCCTTTGAAGGAAACATCTTTGTATTGTTTAAAAGTGAATTGATTTGAGGGGGAGAATAGGAAGTAAACAATAATACAGGTGGTACGTGGATATGTTAAAAGCATTACTGAAATGTAGGGCACACAGATTGGGTGGAAAATACACCTGCTGGAGCTGGAAGAGGCCTGACTTCTAATCCCGGTTCTGCCACTAACTTACTGTGTGTCCTTAGACAAATCACTTCACCTCTCTGGGCCTCTGTTTCCTTATATGTAAATTAAAGAAAACTGGACTCAGTGGTCGCTAAGATCCCAGCTCTAAATGACAGGAATTTTAGGGTCCACAGGGGACCCCAAATATAATTCCCAAGGACCCCCGAACGATTTTTCTAGTGCTACCAGCTTTGCCTCAATGAGCATGTGAAAGTGCATAAGGCAGCAAACACTTAGTTTAGTGATGGAGATTAATATGCATTCAGAGCACTGCCAATAAATAAAGATTCTTAAGCCGGTGGAGAGCCATCTCCCAAACATGCAAAATTAGACTTAATTATTTTTAAAACAATACATCTCTTAATTTGCAAATGAGCAGAACAGAATGCTGAGCAGGGTCTTATTTTGGATGCTAACTACAGTAGCTTTTTTAATTGAAGATTCTCATATGCTCTCTTCACACTTCCCCTCAACTGTTTATTAATAACTCTGCCTTTCCTTTTGGTTTAAATTATCCCTCAATATTAAACCCGGTGTGCAGAGCAGATGCTAACTTTTGTTTTATATGAGTCACTTGTCTTATTATAACCCAAAACCAGAACCCATTTCCCATTTTCTCAAGAAATTTCAGGACGTGGTCTACTTTGGAGCTCTGAACTTCCAGGCAGAGGGGAACACAGACCCCCTGTCCCTTAGACATGTCAACGCCTGAGTGCCCAGGCACATCAAGGCACGCACCTGAAAGCCACAGTGAGATGCCACAATTTGATGCCCACACACACTTGGAGAAAACTGGAATGTCTGACTAGAGCAAGTGTTGGCAAAGATGTGGAATTCTTATAGACAAGAAGGCCGTCCAGGAAGGCAGTGTGTGTGGTGGGCAGAACGACAGCCTTAGAGTCCTTCATGCGACAAGTATTTATTGAGCACCTACTATGTACCAGGCTCCATTCTTGATGCTGGCAATGCAGCAGAGAACGGGACAAACGAAACTCCTTGCTTCCGTGGAGCTGGCGTCTAGCGGGGAAAGTGAACCACAAACAAAATAAGTAAGTAGTAGAGTATGTAAAGTGGGGACAGTCACCCCCAGGAGGGCCGGTGAGGAGCCAGTGAGCTGGTGCACAGTGAATCAAAGCTAAGGTTCCCGTCATCTGCTACAGCCAGGGTCATCTCTGCTGCGTGACTCTACTGACCACCCAGGAAGCCTCACGGAGCCACGTTCTGATATAGAAAAGGCAAATAAATGGGCCTGACCAGAGTGGACCCTAAAAAGCTGATGTCACCTCAGCATGATGGGTCAGGGCCCAGGAGCGGACTGACCAGCAGACACCAGGAGTTTGCCTCCGCCTCCCCGGCCTCCGCCAGCCCCTCATCCCTCCATTCACTGCAGCCTCTCACCCTCGATGGAGGAGGTCTGGGCTGCCTCTCGTGGCCTCTCCACTCACTGAAGATGTGAGAAAAACAAAATAATTACGCCCCGCCTTTCCTGGTGTCTTTCAGCCAGAGACCCAAAGTGCTTTTCCAACATTAATGAGACCGCGGAGGCTCCCAGCCGCTGAGCACAGGGGGAAGGTCACAGACAGAGCCAGGGACAGGGCTGTCAGGGTCCCTCTCTCTGCTGCCTGGAGAGCCCTCGGGAGGAACAGGAGCTAATTCGGAGGCATGTTCATCCCCATCAAAAAGGGCGGGTGAATCTGCCCTTCAGGTCACCTCACCAAAAAAACGCGGTAAAATTCATCACAGAAAAAGGAAGCCAGAAAACCTTGAAATGTTTGTGGAAGAAATTTGTTTTAATTTATCTTTCTTGTTAAAAGTGTTACAGATGTCTCCTTTTTTGGTGGAAGAAATCATATGTAATTCCCACTCTTACCAACAATCAGCTTATCCACTTCTGCCATAGTCAAGCGGAAAATCAGCATGCCGTCGTTAAGTCGATCAACAAACATTCCGCGTCATTTCATGGCACTCAGCCATGCTTTTCCTGACCTCTCCATTTAAAATAGTTCAGAGCAGCCTTGGGACAAATCCGGCTTGTGAATGGGATTTATTGGGCCTGCACTGTGCTTTCAAAATCTTTTTTTAATTAGCTGCTAGTGTGTTTAAATCTTGAAATCTCCTACTTTGCAAATCTGGATTACCTGCTGCTCTTTCAAACTCAGAGCACCTGGCAGGTAGCAGGTGTTATGGTAAAGAGGAAAGTGGAGTCTTTTTTTACCTAATGCCCCTTCCACAGAGGAAGAACAGTGGGTAGATTGAGAGGACTTTGTCCTAGAAGCCGATGAAGGATGAATATTTTTCTTTGCGGAAATAACGCTCTTGCTAAGAGTCTATTGGGCAAAGTCAAAGTGTAACTGTGCCAAAATAATATAATCCTGGACATCATTAGGAAACAAACCATTTGATTTCGCTGTCTGGCTTCTGTAAGGGAGAACTCGCTTTACTCACCGTAACTCACTCCACTGAGGCTCAGAGAGGGTGAGTGACTTGCTCAAGAACACACAGCACCTGTGGCAATGCAACGCTGGAGCTGGGACTCAGGCCTCCAGCTTCCTCGCTGTGCGCTTGTTCTATTTTGTCATCAGCTGTGAAACTGTCTTCAACAGCTACCTCTCTCTGGGGACAAGCCCGAGTCCTCACAGTCCCTGGAAGAAAGTGCAATGCTCTTTCATCTCCCTGGCTGCATTTCATCTTCTCCAAGTGTTAATGGCATTTCCCATCATGCACTGCTCCACACCAGCGCTGGGCTATCTTTCCCGGCCCTTTGCCATCTCAGAGAGTTCAAGAAATGGTGGTTTTGTCATCTTTCCCTGAATGCAAATTTGCATCCTAGCAATCTCTGCCACAGGCAGCTTGGTCGGACCTGAGCCTGCCATCTCTCCTCCCTCCTGGGGCTCCACACCCCAACTTTCCCATTTGTCTCGGGTGACATCATATACCCAGGCTGTCAAACCTCGGATTAATTACTCATTGGATGCTTTTCTCTTTTATTTCCTCTATCCGAGTAGTTAGAAACTGCTTTGCTTTTTGCTTTTTATTAAGGAGTGTAGACTACTGGGGGGGGGGGCAGGGAGGAGGGGAAATGTGGGCGTCAGACAGGCCTGGGCTCAAATCCTGCCTCTGCTACTTTTTGTCCGTGAGACATTGGGCACGTTTTATAAAACTTCATCAGGCCTCAGTTCCATGGACCACCCAGATCCCCTTCAACGGAGGACTTGTTGCCCCAGCTACTGGGGGTGCTGACAGCAGATGGTCCCCAGCTGTTAACCCCTTCAGGGCCCTCAGCTGCAAAGTCACCTTGCTCTTTTCCTCTCTCTGGATCAGCTCACAGCTCCTCGAGGTCCATCAAGGTCAAGTACAAAGACCTGGCTCTCTGGACCCAAATTGAAGCATTGCGGAATTAGCTCCAGGACTCCCTGGGGGGGGGGGGGCATGGCTGGGTCTGCCCCTCAGCTCAGCTCCCCGCTCGGGCCCCCCTGCTAATGGGAATGGGAAGCTGCTAAAAGGCTTTAAAAAGGGCAAGACCACCGCCCAATGTCCTTCAAGAAAAAACAACAACCACCCACGGTGGTAATAATGGATGCCTGTCTCTGTGGCATCAAACTGTCCTTCCTCCTTTGCCCTGCAAGCTAACGTGTTCCTCAGCTTCCAGGACCCCCCAGCTGCGCTTCTTAGCGCCCCCGCGCCGCAAAGCAAGCTCAGCCGGCCAGAGGAAGGCGTGGGCATCCTTTGAACAAAACTTTGCGTAATGAAGGATCTCGCTGGAATGGCGCCAATTCCCTCGGTCCCTCTCTAGACTGTTCTTCGCCCATTCAGTGGCATCGCTCTTAGGGGCTGAGACAGAAGTGTCCACAAAGGACAGGGAGTCCAGTGTGGGGGCTGTTGACGATTTCTTGGTTTTGTTTGATACTTTGGAGGGTGTGGGCTGGAGCGGAAGGCACCAGTTTTGTCTGTGACTCAGTGGATCTTAAGGCCCAGTTTGTCCTGAGCCAGTGGGGGTGGGGACCGAAAAGTTAGGAGGAGCCCGGAGGGCAGGGGGGGAAGAAGCCTGGGAGCTTCCTTCCCGGCCCTTCCCTGCTCGGAGAGCAAAGGGACCCCTGTCCTAGCAGGGGTTCCCGCCCCCGGCCCCGCCTCCGCAGCCAGTCGCTGGGACCCCCAAGGCCATCGCCTCCCTTCGCCCCAGAGGTGGCAGCTCCCCCTGTGCTGGCCCCTTGGAGCCTCCCTACACCCCTTAGTCAGCGCTGACCACACTCACATCATCATAAAGGCTTTTTGCTGACGTCTCCTTCATTGCCCGGCCAAAATGTGCCTTCTCTTTGCTGCTGGAACCCTCGCCGATGCAGCAGGCGCTCGGTAAATATGGGGGGAAGAAAGAAATAAGTAAATCAACGAGCGGGGGAAAGGGTAGCTCTGGGGGGGGGGGCGTGCTGACTGGCCATCGCTTCCCGGTGCGCCTGTGTCAAATCATCACCGCGTACACCTTAAATATGTCGCTTTTTTGTTGTTTGTCAATTACACCTCGATAAGGCTGGAGGAAATAAAGTAAATAAAGAGCAGAAACAGGATTCAGGTAAGGGTTAGGGTTAAGGCTAGGTTGGGAGTTACGGGTGAGCGTGTTAGGGTAAGGGCCACGGTTAAGGGAAAGGGGGGACTGTGGAGGGGTGAGGGCCAGGGTGAGGGCCGGGACATGGATCTGGGGTAGAGGAGAGGTCAAGGTTGGGGTGAGGACTGGAGTTAGGGTTTGTCTGCGCAGCGGAGGGAGGCGGGATGACACAGAAGGCAAGCGGAGCTGCCCACAGCTGTCTCGCTGCCGCATGCAGACTCTCCACCCCGTCTCTGCCACCGCAGGCGACAGGAGGTGACAGCACTGTGCAAAAGGCCCATTAATTACCTTGGCCGAAGGTCAGCCGCACGCCCCGCACTCGTTCCACAGACAGTGCATTAAACCACCTGCTAAATGACGGCCCTCGGGAGGCAGCCGGCGCCTCCAGAAAGGACACTGGGCCTCAGCCTCCAGCAAGGTCGGATCTAAGGAGTCCGAGAGGCCAGGTGCCCTTAAAGGGAGCCAGAGGCCCCGTGGGGGTGGAAGGACAACATCTCTCATTCTAGACAAGCAATGTTGTTAGCTACCCACGCCGTGGCTCCGAAGAGACTCGGGAGCCGCCGCCTGGCTTCCTGCCGTGCCGCCTGCAGGCATTTCCCCATTTACAGAATTCTGGATTTCTAGACTGCCTGGTATTGCCCAAGTTTGTGGGTTCAGTCCCTGGTCAGGGTACATACAAGAAACAACCAATGATGCATAAATAAGTGGAACAGCAAATGATGTCTCTCTCTCTCTCTCTGTCTCTAAATTCAATAAATAAAAAATAAAATAAAATCATCCTGGATACCAGACACCGTATTCCACTCCGGTTTTCCCTTCATTACGGGGGCAAATGGGTCCAGAAGAAGGAACAGCCTGTCCAAAGGCACCGAAAATCAATACGGAGGCCATCCTCAGCCCAGCTCTGTTGCACGGGTTCCTATCGCGGGCATCTGCACAGAAAGCCCTGGAAGGCGAAGGAAGGCTCCTACGCAATTCCATGAATACCTGAGAAGCAGGCAATGAGCGTTACACAAAATGACTGGCAGGGGCCTCGAATATCTCACCTTCACCAAATCGCATCTGCAAAGGCCTGAGCAGCCTTCCCAGGGGTGGTGACCACCGGCGCTTTTCAATCAGGGTTGCAGTTAGCCTCGGGAAACTCAATTGCTTTTGCCACTAAAAATGCCTGCAATGTTCTCCTTTGGTTTTCAAAATTAATTCCAGTGTGTTTTCCTCAAGAAAAAGAAAAGTTACAAATAAAATAGAAGATAATGCCAGGCTTGGGGGCGTGATACCAGGAGAGAGGGTGTGTCACTGTGGGAGGGTGGGCCAATCAGTTCTCCTCTTTCAGGGTCTGGGTTCCTCCCCTAAAAAAATAGGGAATTGAAACAAAGGGCATCTAACCCTGGCCGGGTAGCTCAGCTGGTTACAGCGTTGTCTTGATACGCCAAGGTTGCGGGTTCGAAAAAAAGAGAAACTAATGCATCTAAGCACCCACTACCTGCAACACGGGCATGTGCGCGCGCGCACACACACACACACACGCACACGCACACGCTCTAAGGATCAACTACCTGCTCCTTCCTCCCACCCAGCCCTTCCCCACAAAACTCTTGGTTTAAGGTCAGCCATCCTCGCAGTAACCCAGGCTCCAGACTTGAGACCTCCAGGCGCATCTCCTTCCTTGTACACATCCAGTATCACACCAGATATCGCCGGCGCTCTTTTTATCTCTTTTTGCTTTTATTTACACAATGCTTCTTAGCTTCCAGACACTGGGCCCGGTGCTTCATCCACTGTCTCCCAAACGTACAGGGGTCAGGAATGGGCACCTTTCACTGGGCTGCCCAGCACGCACTCCCTTTCTTCTGGCAACAGGTCGTTGTTTGCTTTGGGGGACCCTCTCCCACTCTCAGTCCTTGACGCTAGGAAAAGGCCAACACACACCCCTTCTAAGGGGCGGTCGCAGGACCCAGGCCTCCTATTCATAGGGACTGGCTCAGGAGTGGGCATGTGATCTGTGGAGCCTCATTAAGGCCAATCTCATCATTTTTATAAGAACTGTTAGGAAAAAGTTGCTCTCTCTTCATGGGAGTTGCCAAGGGGGTAGGATGTAAGCCTGGCATAGATAATGGCAGCCGTCTCGCCAGGATGGGGAAAGAAACAGCCTAAATAAAGCCAATGCTGAGTCAAGCGATAGACCCCTAATGACTTTATCGGAGCCTCTGGATCCAGCCACACCTGAAATGAGACCAGTCTCTAGTGAGCATGCAATACGGGCAGTTACCTCGGGGGGGGATGAAAGAAGCCTGTCTTAGGTGGAAGAGCAGTAAGGCATATGCAAAGGGCCTGAGGCAGAAGCATTTTGGCAAAACAGAAAGGAAGCCATTGTGGCTGGGGCTCAGGGACCACAGAGCGGGAGAACATGAAGTCTGAGAGGAAGGTAAGGGCCAGACCACCCAGGGTAGGCCGGCATAAGTATTTAGATATTTATTCTAAGGACAATAGGCAGAGTTTCAAGAAGGATAGTGTTGACAGTCTGATTTGAATTTTGAAAAATTCCCAGAGGCTGTTTTATGGGGAACAGACTGCGGCGAGGAAGCAAGCAGGGCAGATGTTGGAAGGATCCTTCGGGGACTATTTGTCATCATCAGGTGAGGAAAAGGGGGGCCTGGGACACAGCGGCATGTGTCCAAACTGCTGTCCTTGGAACGAGCATGAGGAGGAGGGGAGGCTGACCATGTCCTCTATCTTTGTAGCTACACGACAGGGAAACTAAGGCACGGGCCAAGGCAAGATTTGCCGCACCCATCATGGGCAGGACCACGATCAATAACCCTCAGCTGCTGAGCGGGGGCGCTGCTTTGCGTACTTACAGCCGCGGAGCTGTCTCCCCGGTGAATTCAGTCACCCGCACGCCTGGGAGGACCTGAAGCCGGGAGAACTGTCCTCCAGACAGGACCCCGCGGACCTGTTTGTCGTTTCCTGTTTACACTCTTCAGTGATTTCTTGTTCTGAGTGACATTCCCTTAACCACGTGATGAAGGTTAACATCATCAATAATGGGACAAATGACACCTCGGGCCTCTGATGGGACCCAACGACATCACATCACCCAGGGAGTATTTTTGCCAAAAATGTTTAACCCCAATCTAATCCCGAGAAGCAATCAAACAAATCCAAATGGACACTTGATACAAAACAAACGGCCTGTGTTTTTCAAATACCAACATCAGGAAAGAGGCCAGGGAGCTGTTCTGGCTTCCAGGGGACTGAATTCAAAGGACTGCTAAATGCCATGTGTGATCTTCTGTTGGGTCCTGGTTCCAAAAAGAAAAGAAAAAAATCACACAGCTCTAAAATCATTTTGGAGACAATTACAGAAATTAAAATATTGACTGTATGATACACAATCAATGTTAAATTTCCTGAGTGTGAACATTGCATTGTGGCTCTGAAGCTGGATGTCTCTGCTCTCAGGATTTGTGCACTGCACTGTTCCAGGGTAGTGTCCTGCTGTCTGCCCTGATTCTTAGGAAAAATGATGATAGATACATACATTGACACACACATACACAGCTACATAGATACTTACATACACAGATACACAGATACATAGATACATATATACACAGATAGATACATAGATACATAGGTACATAGATATATAGATACATACATATACAGATACATAGATACATAGGTAGATGGATGCATAGATAGATAGATAGATAGATAGATAGATAGATACATACATACATACATACATACATACATACATAGCTAGCTATATAGAATAAACATAGCACAATGTCAAAAATGGCTCCATCCAGCCTGCCCGGTGTGGCTCAGTGGTTGAGCATTGACCTATGAACGAGGAGGTCACAGTTTGACTAATGGTCAGGGCACATGCCCAGGTTGCAGGCTCGATCCCCAGCAGGGGGTGTGCAGGAGGTAACTGATTAGTGACTCTCTCATCATTGATGTTTTTCTCTCTCTCTCTTTCTCTCTCTCTCTCCCTTCCTCTCTCTGAAACCAATAAACAGAGAGAAAAAAAATGGCTCCATCGGGGTAACAAGTTTGTGGTCAGTGTCCTTCCCCTATTCTTGCAAGTTTTTTGCAGGCTTGAAATCTTTCAAATTCAAAGTTGTGGGGAAAAATCAGTACCTTTGTTCAACACTCACATATATGCATGTGCAAACACCCACACACACACACACACACACACAGGCCCATGTCCTGCTGTCACCATGGTGAAGAATGATGTCGCTGGTGGGAAACATTGGAATAACTGTGCACCCTGGTTTGCCTGGGGCAGCCCCGGTCTACATCTGTAATCCCAACAGTGTTATATAGTGTCCCCTAAAAAAAATGCTCACTTAGTTTTGTCCAAGGTTGTGGCCTAACGTGGAAAGAAAACACCACCATCACGGGACTTCTGAGACGCCAGCTTATATTCACTCATTCATTCATCAGACATGTCCTGAGCACCGGATGGTGTCGCAGAAGCCGAGTGTACAGTGTGAGCAAAGTCAACAAGGTTCCCGCCCCCAAGAACTGACCGTCAAAAGCCACACTTGGCAAACCACAGCCCATGGGCCAAATCCAGCCGGCTGCCTGGTTTTTTTTTATAACCCGCGAGCTAAAAAAAAAATTTTACATTTTTAAGTGGTTGTAAAAGAACCCAAAGGAAGGTGATACTTTGTGACATGTGGAGCTTAAATGCAATGTAAACATCAGCGTCCATCAGTGAAGTTTCATTGGCACCCTGCCCCTCCACTTCATTCATGCATCATCTCTGGCTGAGCTGAGAATGGAGCCGTCACGACCGAGATCGTGGGGCCTACAAAGCATGAAATTTTTACTGCCTGGCCCCATTCAGAAAATGTTTGCCAAACCCCGGTTTAAAGCGGGGGGGGGGGGGGGGTGCCGTGTCCTTCCCGGAATCGCTGGAAGACGAAATACAACAACGCAGGTGTAACAGCAAGGCGCCTGGCACATAGCAAGCGCTCCACCGACGTGCGTTGGCCAGCTGCCTCGATTTACTCGTCTGTAAAACGGAGACCGTAGCACCCGGGCTGCTGGCGGCGCAGGTGTAGCGGGAGAAGTCACGCCAGGCGCCTGGCGCGGCGGCCGCTGCTTGCGGGGAGATGGGCACATCGAGCGCCCTAGTTCATCTTTTTTAATGTTTCCTCCTAAGTATTTCAAATGTTCAAGAGAATCTATGGAACATATAATCTCCTAACAGAAGCACATTATGAAGTGCTATAAAAGCCATAAAAATATGTAAGACATATCATGTCATAATGTAAATATGTTATCTTATATAACAAGATGCATACATTATTTGCATGGGGAAACTTAGCTAAAACAAGCATTTTGGGGGGCATTGGAACACCGCTTGTCCTGCTCTGACCTCACCATCCTTTCCCCTTCCCTGTGGGGACTATCACTCCCATGCTTTCTTTCCAGTTACTACAAGTCATTGTTTTCTCCAAACATGGGATGTATTATTTGTTTTTGTGTGGTGCTGAACATGCAGAGTAAACGGGTTCATTCTGTTCATATTCTTTTTAAATTTTATTTATTGATTTGAGAGAGGAAAAGAGAGAGGGAGAGAGATTCAATTTGTTTTTCCACTTATTGATGCATCATTGGGTGATTCTCGTATGTGCCCTGACCGGGATCCGAACCTGCAACCTTGACCTCCGGTTCCCTAAAGAGGAATCTTAGGATCAAAGACCTTCGCTGGCCTGTCCACCCGCAGCTAGCTGGTCAGCGGCAAAACCAGCAAACAAACCCAAAGCCCGTTGGGTTCCGAAGCCCTGGTCTCCCCACGAAACCGCCGTGCCTGGAACAGAATGCTCCTGGAGCCTGTAAACCTCCAACACACTTAACACCTCGAACCCAAACGGATTCTTTTAACTCACCCACAGCAGAAACCTGATGGTTTCTTCTTAAATCTAAAGCTAGGAATGACACGGGTCCGAGAAGGGCTTCGGTCCACTTTCAAATGCAGAAAAGGTATTCAAGACAGTGAACCGACTCACAGGAGAGAGCAGCCAGGGGGTCGCTTGTGTGGCCGGCACGGGGGAGGTTTCTGTCCCTAACTGAAATCCTCGTGACACGTTTTCTAAAGACTTGGCACCAAGTAACGCTTGAGGGACTTGACCCTTTAGAAAGAAGGAAATTAATTTTAGCATGTGGGGGGGATGCTGGTAATATCAAAAGCACCCATCAGACATGAATAAAGATAAAAAAAGAAAAACTTTTTCCGAGTCTAGGATTCTATCGAGACCCAGACATCTGTCACCTCCTGAACAGATGTTATTTGGAGAGTTGGCTTCCTTTTAATTTTTTTTTTCTTGCCTTTCCATCGTTAGATGGATCTAACACATGCCGGGGGTTTCACACACTCGGTTTGGTAGGTGTGATGTCTGAGGATATCTGAAGCTGTTTGTATGGAGGGACGCCCCCCTTGTTCTCCGAGATCCCGTCTTTGGGCTTTTCTTACTCTCTGGGGCTCCTCTTGCCATGTCAAGTGAGTCTCAGATCCATGTCTGCAGAAGCGAACGAACCCAGCTTGGGTGTAACTTCCAATATAGGTGGAAATCCTCCAGTGCAGCCCGTCTCAAAAACTACAGATGTGCCTACACAGCCTCTGGGGATTCTGCAAAAAAAAAAAAAAAAAAAGGCAAATTCTGATGCTGTGGGCTCAGTGGGCCTGAGACTGCATTTCCAATAGTCCCCGGTGGCAACGGGGCCGGTCCATACGTAGCACCATGAGTGGTGAGGCTCTAGTGGGCCAACGGGAGGAGGGCAGAGATCAGAGGGCGAGAGGAGCGGCGGGGGTACTTCTTCCTTCCCTGCCAAGCCCTTCAACGGGGCAACTCTCTGCTGGGGACCTCTACTCCCAGGAACCCCACCCCCCATCCGTGTCCTTGAGGCCTAAGGGTGCTGTAGGAGGCAGGATAATGTCCCCCACCCCCAAAGATGTCTGCATCCTAATCCCTGCAATCTGTTAATACGGCACTTTACACGGCGAAGGGGACTTTGCAGATGCGATTAAATTAAGGATCTTGAGATGGGGAGAGGATTCTGGATGAACTGGGCAGACCCAATGTAATCATCAGGATCTTTATTCATGAAAGCAGGAGGCAGGAATGCCGGCGTCAGGCTTGACCGGCCTTCGCTGGCTTTGAAGATGGAAGGGGCCAGGAGGTAAAGAATGTGAGACGCTTCTAGAACCAGAAGAGGCAAGGGGGCCAATGAAGGAACGCACCCCTGCGAACTCCTTGCCTTGAGCTCAGTGAAACTGGGTTCAGATTTCTGACCTCCAGATCTGTTAAATGGAAAGTCTGCATCAATTTGTTACATGGGTTTGTTACTGACGCAGGTGCCCCGCAGTGAGCAAAGCAGGCTTAGAAATAATCTGTATAAACCCTCCAGTAATGTTTGGCACGTAACTGTCATTTAGTAAATGGTGCTTCGTCACTCCCTCACTTGGTCGGGATCCGGGCCTCAGGGCGGCAGTTTCAGCCCATCTCGCATTCCGCCCGTGTGCCTCCCTTCCCTAACCGGCCACAAGGTCCTCTGAGACAGGGATCAGCAGAGACCTGTTTTGTATTCCCCGCAGCACCTTGCCCGGTGCCTGAGTCACTGTGCTTATTAAAAAGCGGCTGAATGGATGCACGCACGCATACTGTTTGGGGCTTTTAAATCTGAAAAAAAATCTGAAGTAATTCTCAGCTCACCCGCCAGTATCATTATGACTGGTCTCCCACGGTGGCTTCAGCACCCTGGGGTGCTGAGAATGCCTTTCCCAGCCTGTTCTCCTCACCCCCACTGAGAATTACAATCAATCCCGGCACTTTTGCCCATGTAAGAGGTTGAGTGACCTGTAATCCCGGTGTTTCCTGGACATGTCTGATGAAGTAAATGACAAGTGCCATCATATAAGAAAATGGTTTTATTCCTAATTTAGTTCCCATACAGTTTACAAATACACTTGTACTCTGGTAGTAACGGCTCTGCAACTAGCAAAGCGGTTGAACTAACACCCATAAATACAGGTGGGGAGACAACATCCACTAATGTTTCTCTACATAAACTATTCTCTTAATGTCACTTCTTTAAAAACAATTGCAAATAGACTACATAATATACGTGGGCAAAAAGGCAATTAAGTGAAACTCTTGAAACACTAAATGTATAATAAACAGTGCATATTATCAACATTTACATGATTTCACATCAAAATGATGACATCCTAAAACGTATTCCTTTTAAAGGATAGATTTATCAATAAAATATTACATATCTTTTAATACTCTGGTACAATACTTCATATGCTGCAGGAAAATTAAGTATGGGTCTAGTCATCAGCTTAATAGAGGATCCTTTACCATTCGCTTTTATTAATAAAGGAATCACAATTAGGTCATAAATAAAACAGGCGGGTGATTCATTACATGACATGAGGTTTAGGACGGAAACCTGTAAAAATTAGTTTGATACACAGCAAAGTTATACACCACGCGGGAACCAGCGGCTGAACGGCGCTGCCTTGTGCGAACTGCCTGTGGCGAGTAAAAGAGCAGATGTTTGAATGAGGGAAGGAGCAAGAAACTACATTTTGGAACTTATTTTTCAAGAGGAAGAGGAGAGAAGATTTCTCAAAAAAATAGAGAGCTACTACAGGTCCTAACAAAGGCATCGGCGACTCAGGGAGGCCATGTGCTTGCTCTAGAAAACTTTATTCCCCCAACAACATACAGAAAACTGCACTGGGCTTGCACTTACGTCTAGTCTAAGTCCCCCTGCGGATTAATTAGCTACAGCAAAGCCCTTCGCAGCTGCATACCCTCCCGCGTTCCCCCGGACTAGACATAACCCAAGGCCTTATCTTATTCTTAAAATCCCCAGGAAAATAGCCCCTAAAAAACCCCAAAAAACTTTCCTGGCTTTCCAAAGCAACGGGGCTCCTTAAAGAATGTAAAATGCAGAGAAAGTCATACATATAATTTTCTCAACCTCATTTAACCACCTTTGAAAAGTCATTGATTTCCATGGAACAGATAGATGACCATAATTTTCAGGAGGGCCACACACTGGATATGAAGGTCTTTTTATATTTTATTTTTTATAAAAGTTATTAAGACGGAAATTTCACTTTTTTAGAAAAAAAAAGACAAATGCCACGTGCCAGGTCATTCTTTACCCCAAATATAAAATCCTATGCTTATCATTTTAAAATCCCCAACCAGCTATGGGTATTGTGCAAATTTAATGTCCACCAGCATCCCAAACATGTCTCTCTCACACCTGTCTTCCAGGGAACCTGCTTTTTGACTATTACTGGCTGCTCCAGCCCTGGGCCCCTGGACGGCCTCAGAAACCACCTCTTTGGAACTTTCATTTCCACTATTTTTTAAACCCGCACATCGCGCTCCCCCCAACCTTCACCTGACTGATTCCATCCCACAGAGAGAAATCTCACCTGAGAACCTGCAATCCCCTTTGACCAAACACACAGCGAACCTTAGCAACCTCGGGATCATCATAATCTTATCCTGGCATACCCCGTCCTAGCGCGACAGCTGGCGGACGCCGTGGAGGGAGATCTGAACGAATCAGTGTCCTGGCACGCGAAGAGCTCGCCGAGATCAGGTGTCTCCCTTCCAAGAGCAGAAAGCACCGATCCAAAGCGACAGGCAGAGGCTTCATGCAGTGGGAGGATTATTTATACAATCAGACCCTTGTATGCTGGTGAAAGACTTGGCCCCCCCCCCGCCAAAGTCCAGGGTCAAAAACATTTCCATGAAATCGAAGCAAAGAGGAGAACCATCCAATGTGACAAAGTGAAAGAACAGGATTCACGGTCCTTGACGCAAACACAGAACTTGAATCTCTCGACAGGCCTGGAGAGGGGACAGTGGTCATTACATTCCTCTTACAAGGTGATCACCTGCAGGCCACACCTGTGTTCTGAAACAATTCTAAGTTCAATGGATGGAAAATAGGGTCATGGGAGGAGCGGGGGGACACTATACATTTCGTCTGTGAAAATGGCAGCCATTGGTGACCCCAAAGGGTTTCCGGGTTTCAAGGGAGGTAAAGAACTCAGGAGGGAACTGCCACCAGGGCTGGATCTAGCCCTTTCTCTCGGGAGCAACAGCAAGGAGAATTCCAGAAAGGAAACTGCCTTCATGGCAGAGCTGCCGTAGCTTTATCATCTGCACAGGGTCAACCAGTGAGACTTCCATCGAAATGCACTCACCGAGCGATGATTCAACACACGGGGCAAAGAGGGCTGTTTTTTGGAGAAGGCACTTCAGGTAGCACGTCAGCAAACCTTACTGCTGATTCGATCTGACGGGCAGCCCCATGAGGACCGCGTGGTGGCCTGGCGGAAATCAGTGGAGTGACGACAGCACCACCCACACCTCCCTCGGCGGGGGCCGCGGTGACAGGCGGTGCTTTCGAATGCTCTGCTCCCCCCCAGACACATCCATCCTCACGAGACCAGTTTCCCCAACTGATGGTTCAGAAAAGATGCTCAGAGCTTGCAGGTCTGGTGCAGGAAGCTTCTAGAAGGCCCTCTCTCTCTGACTTCCAGCTTACACCAGCTACGGCAAGCAGTGTCAGCTTCCCAGGGTCACTCACTAGCAGCTTCTACTTCTGCTAACAATGGTTTTCTTCCTCCGCACTGGTTTTGACAGTCTGTTAGGCTGGGGACCCCGATGAACTGCACCTCCACCTCATGCCCGGTGGATTCTCCTCTTCCTGAATCTGGGTTGGGCTTGTGACTTCCTCTACTCAACAGAGGGCAGCAGAAGTGACACTCTGACGGTTCTGGGGTTGTCGTAAGCAGGCCTGACCACTACTGCCTCATACTCTTGGGAGCTCTGAGTTGTGACATAAGAGGCCCAGTGACCCTGCTGGCAAGGTCACATGGAGGGAGCACATGGAGGAGACCGAGGACCACATGCAGAGAAGGGGCCCAGCCACCCAGTGTCACAGTCAACCTGCTGACCAGCAAGAGAGACACCAGCAAGACGAGCAGAGGGACAGCCCCCAGCTGAGCCCAGTCCAGGTTGAACAGTGGGAGACAAATAAAGAATCATCTTAAGCCACTCTGTTTTGGGGTGGTTTTCAGCAACCATTGATAACCCAAACACTGGTTATCCACAGATGCATCTTTTCTAAACACAAGACAGTACTCAAATGAAAAAAAAAATATATATATATATGGCAAATGTTTCCCCACAACAGGCTGGTCATTGGTCATCTGCTAATAAAAAAGCATGCCTTTGATCCTGAATTCCCATGATTTTCCCCCATGATTTTCCTAATGGCAATGCAAAGGGAGACAGTCAGCTTCAGACAGTCTGGGGCACTGGCCTCATTATCATTTAGCCAAAAAAAGGCCATCAAAATGGATTATCCACGACTGGATAAGTGATGATAAATGTAACTGTTTTCACTTCTACAGGATGCTGTCACTTAATTTTCCCTCTAACAAGTGCCCCATCACCCCCCCATAAAGAGGAGGTGAAATTAAATTTGTTAAGGTTATAAAAAGAAAGAGAAATGCCAGTAACTAGGATTCGAATCACCACCATCTGCAAAGTACAGAGCACAATCTAACTGCTTCCTCGATTTAAAAGAAAACTGTATAAAATATAACACTGTCTACATTGTAGAGATGATTTATCTGAGGAAATGAGTGAGTAGAGATCGGGTGTTGTTGAGTTAGAATACAGTGGTCTTCAAATGGTTTCAGATTCTGCACATCGAAAGGGAGGCGACCACAGCGCAAGCCTTCGAGGTTCAAGTTCATTCTTCACGCAAACTTTCTTGCACCTATTCTTGATCTTTTCATGGAGAGGGTGAAGTCCACATCTGGGAGAAATAAGTGAGAATTTTGAACGAACATATGTCTAAGTCTGGCAAGGCATTAAAGCACTTAAAAGTATATTTAAAGCTTTTAAATATACTATTCATTGAAATGAGAATTTCAACATGAAATCCTAAAACCAAGAGTTTCTAACTTATTAAAACATACATCACACATGAGTCACTGTCTGAAAAGGTAACTGACAGGAGACGGACAAGGGAGGTGAATTTCCAGCAACAGAGCTGAAGGCACGTGGAGTGAGCCAGTTGGAGGCCCTGGCTGTCCAGTGCCCTGTGTTACACAGCCAGTCAGAGGCCACCTGGATGAGAACTGAGGCATCCTGACTCCAACCATTCCATGCTGTGTCCCCACACTTCCCAGATCCCTAAAGATGATCTCCCAGCACAACTTGGATTAACCAACTCCAATAAAAATTGCAGGAACGGTGACACCTGGTGTCCATCACCAATATCAACCATTTCTCTATATTAAATGCTCACCTTGCCCTTCATAGAATTAATTCTGCATTTGGTTTCAATGCTTAATGAACTCCAAAATAAATCCAGCTTGGAGAAAAGGAGTTCAGGGACAGGAAAAGGAGGCTGACTTGTACAACTCAATGATGTCACACTTTGCTGAAACACTCACAGATATCTGCCTGCTTAAAAATGCCACGAGGGCTGTAAACAACGAACAAATACAGCGCTTCCCTTTAATACCTGTTTCTGTGCTGAAGTCTTGGTGGGTCTTCTCATCTGAAGCTTTTCTGCTGCTGCATCAGACCCACGTTTTCATAGACTCGAGCATTATCTTCTCTCATCCTGGAAAGAAGAGAAAGGAGATGTTGACAGAAACGCAGACCGTGCTGATTAAGTTTACATGACATTGGTAAGGCACACAGCATGTCCTTTGGGGACTAGCTATGGTGCAGATGTAGTCCCTGCCCCCAGGAGCTGGCATTCTAGAACAGCATAAAAAACATAGACAGCAATGTACTTGTGAAGTTAGAATGAAACACAAGCCTCAAGCCCTCTGCTCTTGGGGGCTTGAAGGTGAGATGTTTTCCAGGCAGGCAGAGCAAGGGAGGCCTGTACGATGAGGGCTGAGTTAGACCCTGAAGGAGGGCGGGACACACATACACAGAAAGGAATGCTCCTCATTTCAAGCAGAAGGATCTGAACGGGCAGGAGGTCCAAGGCGGGCAAGTGCAAGGGAAGCCAGACCCGAATCTGGCTATGTAAAGGGGAACATTGAACATGAAGCACAGTGGGGGGTTTAGGGCCTTGGGATGGAGGCCAGCGTCTCAGAGCCCAGACTCTGTCTGCCGAGCAGGGAGGGGAGGGCAGAGCAGCCAGGGAAAACAGGGAACCCAGGAGCTGTGGGCACCAGCCCGAGAGGGGGAGACAAAAGAAGCAGAAGGGGCTCGGGGTCCAGGGTGTCCTAGGTCTGTACCCTACAAGGGAATGGCCGGAACAGAGAGACAGAGAAGCTGAGTCATAGGCAGGAGCTGGTGACAAGGGAGTTGTCAGAGCTGATTCTGTTGGGCCAACATGGGGGAAGCTCTCTGGCACGGACTCAGAGTCCAGACGTGCCGGTTCTACTGTAAATTACTGCAGATGGTAATTTCAAACACCAACTTTCCCTGTCTGTCCACCAGGAAGGAGGAAAGCAGGCTGAAGGAAGAGGCAGCATGGGGGAGAGCACACTTTTGTTGTGTCATTTCATTTCAATGTTAAATAGAAAGCAAATATAAATACAGGCCTCATCTATATTATCTAAAATGTTTAGAGAGAGTATTAAAGTCAGCAGGGGTTTAAAAATCCACATCAGAAGCGCATAGAGATAAAACTCTTACAGGAGAAAAAAGCAAACCAGAGACTGTCTAGAATACATAGAAAATAATAACTTACAATCGTCACTCACATGATCGATTTAACCAATGTTTTCCTTACTTGTTTTAGTTTAAACAAGGAGTCGGCAAAGTTTTTCCATAAAGAACGAGAGGGTAAATAATTTAGTCTCTGCAAGCCACACACAGTCTCTGTCATATATTATTCTTGGTGTGTGCATGTGTCTGTGTGCACGTGTGCAATCGTTTTAATAACCCTTTAAAAACCACTCGCGAGCTGTACATATACAGGCCATAGCCAGGATTTGGCCTGGAAGCTATAGCTTGCTGACTCCTGGGCTAAACCCCAAAGTAGACATTTGTTGACTGTGGGTTGTGTTGACACATCAGTGGTCAATTTACTTACTTTCACTTAGCAAACAGTCTTAATACATCAAAAGGGGTGCTATCCACCTCTGCAACAATTCCCACGCCATCAAAAGAAAAATTAGTTTCTTCTTAGAGAACCTCAACTTGATATACTTACAACCCCCTAAGATCCTAGCTAGAGTATCGATCAGCCTTCAGTTTAGGTAAATGAATATTTTGGTAGCCACTGATCTACTCACAAGTCAGTCAGCCAACAATTCAATGAAAGGTGCGTGCTACAAAGACTTGTAGTTTGTTAAGCTTTTCTACAGAATTATATTCAGGTGAAAAGACTCTCCTTTATTGCTACTTACTCCGCACAGGATGGTGTTGGGGTGCAAGGCGGGAGGGGGCTCTGGTCTCCACTCGCCTGGTCCGTGAGGGAATACTTAATATTTGTATACTCGTGACCTTTCCTCTTGCTTTTCTGAAAAGTGAAGATGGCATAGGTGAGGACATGGGACATTTTTAATGAAATAAAAAAGCAAAAAAGTCATTTCACAGAGAGAGAAAGGGAGAGAGAGACAGATAGACAGGTTAACCCCAAATATGAAAACATTGACCAAATGTTAGAAAACTCACATCCTCAATATAAATACACCATACAGGTGACTTTGAACCATATAACTGAAAGGCACAGAGAGCCCAGCCAGCATGGCTCAGAGACTGAGCATCTACCTATGATTTAGGGGATAGCGGTTCGATTCCCAGTCAGGGCACATGCCTGGGTTGTGGGCTCGATCCCCAGTAGGGGGTGTGCAGGAGGCAGCCGATCAAAGATGACTCTCCCATCATTGATGTTTCTCTCTCTCTCCCTCTCCCTTCCTCTCTCTTTATAAAGCAATAAAAACATTAAAAAAAAATTTTAAAAATATGGAGGCTCATATACCATACAGTAGTTAACGTGCTCAGCACAGGGCCAGCACATATGGCACCACAATAGTACTGGCTGAATGAATGAATGAATGAATGAATGAAGCAACACATCCCGGCTCTCCTGGGTGGGATTATAGAGGACATTCAGTTTCTAAGCCTAAATTCTGTAATACTTAAATTATTAGAGAACAAGTTTTGCTTGTGTGTACTTCTTTCCTCCAAAAAAGGGCAGTGATAAAAGATTCTTAGTTTGTAAATCCAAATTATAACCTCAGACTTAGGTTCGGAGAGACCGTATTTGGTCATGAGAAGATCCAAAGTGCTATAAAAGCTGGGAAGGGAGGTCCCTAAATTCTCCAAAACAAGGATAAGAACCAAAGCCTCTGAATGGAAGAGAGCGAGCTTCCCCTAGCTTTTCCCACCATGAGGACATCATGTGCTTCAAAACATTCCTAACCAGTTTCCACTTTGTACCCAGAGTGCCACACTCTCTCTGTATCTATCAGGAGTCCTCTTTGGGCCACTTTATGCTTTAACTCTTCCGGGCCCAAAACAGGTGTAACTGGAAGATAAATACATGATAGCCTAGCGTAACCACCTAAATATGCCACAGCACTTGCAACAACACAGTCAGATTCAAAGCGCGGAAGTTCAAAACCAGTAGCTTATTAATGATCTGTCCTTACGTTTCTATCATAGTGTCTCTGATGATGTTTTCCTACAATGAAACAATCCAGTATTTTGGCATGGACTGAGAACCTACTGAACTAATTAACTGGCTGACCAAGCTTTGGTCTGCTGGGCTAGAAATCGTTCAGTAAGGTGGTGGGTCCCACTGTGAAAAGAGCTTAGTTCCCGTTTTGAGCTTAGCAGCGGGGCTCGGGTGGAGGAGGAGAGGGGAGGGAGACAAGCCGAGCTCCCCAAAAGAGCAGTCTCCTCACTTGCCTCATCTCCGCTCACTCCTAATTAACTCAGCTTTGTGTCTGTTATGAATAGCTCCGGATGGCAAGGCTCCAGCGGCGCTTTCTCCTTCATTATGCACGCTCATTAAAACTGAAATTCCACCGTTTCCAATTCCACCAAATTGGTGGCTCCGACCACCGCATGCTATTAAGAGTGAAGCGTTCATTCAGGAGGTGGAATCGGGATAAATATGGCCTGGATTAAGCTGGAACGGGCTGGGAACGTCGAGGCTCTGAGTTCTAAGAGGGCCGAGTCGTGTGAGCCTCGGAAAACCCTCCCCTTCCTAGGTGGCACTTCCCCAAGCTGCCAGGCCAGGATGGCAGCATGGTGCCCCTCCCCAAGCTCCTGAAGCCTGAAAAATCAGAGCTGTGAAGTAGGGAATAGTTTTCAGAGGGGCCCTTCCTGGTTGAGGACTCGTTTCCCATTCCCAAATAAAGACAGTCTCCTGCCCTGGCCGGTGTGGCTCAGTTGGCTGAGCACCGTCCCATGCACCAAAAGTCTCTGGTTCGATTCCTGGTGAGGCAGGCTTAATCCCCAGTAGGGGACGTGCAGGAGGAAGCCAATCAATGTTTCTCACGTCAATGTTTCTCTCTCTCTCTAAAATCAATGAAAACATATTAAAAAAAAAAAAGTCTCCTATCAGAGTCCGTCCTGATCAGAAGGAGGGCATGTGCCAAGTGCCCAGAAAAGAAAATGAACCCGTCTGCGGCCCGCGCAGGCTCTGTACCTGCTCCTCCTCGATCCTGCGCTGTAGTGTTTCGATGTAGTGCTGGACGGCCATGTAGATGAACCGGTACTGTGCTTCCGTCTGCACCATCCCTGACCTCTGAGAGCGCACCATCTGAATCGTTTTGGGAACGTCAATGTCACAGTCGACGCCTATAAAGCAAGCACCACGGCAATCAGGAGAAAAGGCAGAGCCGGGCTCGAGCGGTTTAACGTACAACGTGCAGCCGGCTCAGACACAGGGCATGATTTAGTCTAATGTTCTGACCAAGTACGTTCCAAGGGCCACAGCGCTGGCCTTCTGATCAATACCAATCACCCCAGATGATTGAGTGACAAAGTGTGGGCGGCAGGGTTCCCCCACTTTTCAACACCCCACACCAGCAGCAAGGATTAGGTGGGTGGGTGGAGACCAACACCGCAAGTTTACCAAAGGGCCGCCGCAGGGGGGTCCACAGACCCTGGGCTTCACTTTGCACGCAAACGTCAACAGCATCACTGCTGTTCTCTGGCAGATACAGTGGAAGTTGGAGTCTTTGGCCCAGGTTTTGGTGAAAATTTTTAACATTCAAATGCTCTTCCCCAGGCTATTTTCCCCAGTGCTTTCTGCCCGTAAACTAAAGCCCAGGAGCTGCAGCTCCCCGGCCCGGGGCCTACCCTTCTCGCGGATGATGTCGATGAGGATGTCAATCACGATGAACGTCCCTGTCCGGCCGATCCCAGCGCTGGGGGCAGAAGGACAAAGCAACGCAAGGAAGTCATCCCGGGGAGTTCTATACTCGAAACCAAGCTATTGATACGAACAGGACCACTATCTGCTCCTGGGAGTATTTATAAGATTGTCCATTTATGTTGAAATACATTCGCTGACAGTGCAGGGTTTTGGAGCCAGTCCAGCCCGCTCTTGGAGCCCAGCTCCCCCAGCACAGTGTGCCTGGGGCAAGGCCTCTGAACCTCTCTGACCCCTGCTTCCTCATCTGGGAAATGGGGTAACAGTGCATACCCTATAGGGTGGCTGTGAGGATCAAATGTGAGTTGTGCATAAAAAACACTGGGCTCAGAGTCTGGCATAAAGCAAGTGCTCAGTAAGAGGTAGCTTTTTAAAGTTTCACATGCATCTACTTGCCCAACACAGAGATGAGATTTAGGAAGCCTAGCTTTCCCCAGTAGAACTGGAAAGCCCAAACTTGGGCTCCAGCAGCCTGCAAACTCTGGGGTGGAGACCTGGGGCCGCAGCGGTCCTAATCTTTTGAAGCAAACAAGTGTATTACTGGGGAAAAAGTATATCTCATTTCTGAGGTACAAGACAGGATCACCACCAAAGAGATAAGCCCTGAACTACTCTATTAAAAAAGAAAACCAAGCCAGCCCTTGAGCATAAGGGCCGTGTTCACCACTCCGTCCCGCCACCCCAGTACCCAGCAGTCCTGTAAATTCTACAAGAAATATACTTTTGGGTCAAAGTGTCCCTTAATGTAGCTTATCCATGCCTCAAACAGAGGTTAAATTTTTTCCCTCAGTTAGAGAGCTGGGGGTGGGTAGGTAAGCAGCAGCCCTGGTCGTTAGGAGATGGGCCAGACTGTGGACTTGGTTGGGGGGGGGGGTGTCACCTGCAGTGCACCACCACTGGCCCGGCATCCATGATGCTCTCCTGCTTATGGTGCACCTCCTCCAGGAAGTCCAGCACGCCCCCGGGGTCACTGGGCACTCCGTGGTCCGGCCAGGTCCGAAAGTGGTACTGCCAGACCGTTCTCTCTGTATTCCCCTGGAGTAGAGCCAAGAAAAACCAGAAAAGAATTAAATAAATCAAGGGACTGAGACACTGCCCGGCTTCTATCTTTCTCAGACCCCACACGATCCAGGGAGCTGGCAGCACAGAAGCCCCTCCCATTTCACTTAAAGGTCCCGGATCGCTCCCCTTTTTGAATCTAGCTGAGCAGTCCTGGAGACAATGCTCTGCCTCTGTCACAGAACCCAGATGTCTAGTGCAGCAATCTGTCCTTCAGGAAACTCCAACCTGAATCAGCCCTAAGCTATGCGCAGTGGGCAACGTCCCTGATCCCCGATCCTCCTTGTCCCTGTGCCGCTCAACCTAGGAGGCGACAGAGGCCTCTGGGACCCGGGGCTCTCCTCCCACCACGTGAGAGAACAGGTATTCCCTCATCCCTCGTTTCTCTTTGTCCTTTTGTGCGCAAACCTCCTCCCCTCCCCAAGCCACACACTTTTATAATATCATGACATTTGAAACTTCTGTTGAGTACAAAGTAGGTAAGAAGACAGGCTTTGCAGTCAGATGGCTGGGTGTAGGCCCCAATCCCAGCGTGCACACTCACTGTGGCACCGGGACATCTCTAAGCCTGTTTCTTCCTTTGCAAATAGGAATACTAATCTCTCTCACAATACCACTGTGAGGATTAAACAAGAGCCATTAAGCACACAGCCACTGCTCTGCAGATGGGAGGAGACTTAGCACACGGCTCCTCTGAGGACAGTGATCGCTAATAAAGGTCACATGGTCCCAAGACTGCAAAAACCTAAATGCATCACATGCGGGGTCCACCCGGGTGAGGTCGCTGAGCAGCACTATTCATCATTACATCATCTGGAGCCAATCCATACTAAGTGATGTCTTACAAGGGGATTTTAAAACAAGGACAGAGTAACAGACCAGTGTCCAAGACGAGTGACCCTCAGGACAGCCAAGGAATCAGAACCACAATTAGGATCTCTTCTTGAATTATGTGCATTTAATTTGCTGTTGTCAAGAAAAAGATTTTTCTGGATGTTACTGGTGAGCTACAAATCAAGGGGCCTTTACTTGCTGCTCCCCGTGCCTGGGACCCTGCTCTCCTGACTCTCTGGATGCCTGGCTCCTCCACCTTCAGGTCTCAGCTCAAATGACACCCCCTCAGAGAGGCCTGTTTCCTCCATCTCAAGTGCCCACTCACTCTCCAGCGTACCATCCTGTGCCTCCACAGACGGCACAGTCAGAAAGCTTAGCTGGTCATTCACATTTTAACCACTGTCTCCCCCAAGGGCAAAGGCTGTATGTCTTGCCTGCAATGTACCAGCAGTGCCTCGAGAGAACCTGGCACATGGAAGGCACCGGATAAATGGCTACTGAATCAGTGAGTGGATGGATGGATGTGTAACTGTATGGCCCTGGGTTGCCGCACACCGTAAGCGGTTCCCAAAGTCTCTAAAATACGACAATATACTTACTTGTCCAACCTTGGACAGTTTAAGTTCTCTTAGCGTGTAGTCATGGGCGGCGCTTTCTTTGACGTTCCTAACGCGCATGACCCCGTATTCTTTCAGAGCATACTCATCAGGCCAGTATTTGACACATTTGCTCTGGAAGGAATCAGAAAAAAAAGACAGTTAATCCCTGTGAACTCTGAAAGAAAAGCCTAAACCAGCACAAAGCAAATGTCCAAGTCTCGCTTACTGCCCACTCATACGGAGAATGGCGTAACAGTGAGCTGGTGGATTTCCAAAGAAAAGGAAAGGAGAGTTCAAAGTAGAAGGCGAGTGCTTGGGAAGCAGGGGGAAGGGGAAAGAGGCCGTCTGCCATTGTCCAATCCCACACCCAGGTCAAAGGAGAGTCAATGCTTGTTTATTTATTTCCAAAGAATCAAAGATGCAAAGTGAGGGAATGGCCAGGTTGAGGGTGCTGTCTAGCCACCACTGGGTTTTGAAGCCTAGAGATCTGCCAGCTGCTCTGCAGGGGAGGCAAGTGAGGATTCTGGAGGTGGATGGGCTGCCCACTGAGCCAGACAGTCTGGTTCATTTCCACCCCAGCGTAGGAGGGCTCCGCGCCTTATCTACCCCGAGTGCAAATACCTCCAGCAGCCTGGGCTGTGAAGCAGCTGCTTTTTCTATATCCAGATCCATTTGCTACCTACTGCACATGTCACCTTCGCTTAACTGGGCGCCTGGGGACGCCAAGCCTGCAAGATCTGCTGGCTTCAGAGCAGGCAGATGGGAAAACATGACACCAAAAAAATCATTCTTGCTGCCAGGGAAGAAGATACTCCGCTCCATGAGAGATGAGTCTGGATATATGCAGTGACATATCCTGGGCAAAGAATGATTTTGTGTTTTGGGGTTTTTGCTGGGTGCGGTCATTGACACCACTCCCTTTCCACAACCAGACACAAATATCAGCAAAAGACAATTTCCTTGTATATTAGGAAGACAGAGAAATTCCCAGTTATAAATATGGAAATAAAAGAGCAGCTGCAGACTAGCCCCCACAGTCAATGGACAATTGAAAAAAAGAAAAACACGGTAGGAGGAGCGTTTGGGAGAATTTAATAGCTGGTGTGACTTTTTTGCTTGGCACAGCTTGGGGTCTTTTATTTATTATTGCTTTGAATTCAGCTTTCACTCTAGTGTTTTATAGCTCCAAATACCCTGTGACAGATTTGATACAATTTTCTCCCCCAAATAAACACTTAATATTAACCGTACTCAAGGCTGTTTAATATTAACTGTAATCAATTCTGAGGTCTGCTGTCACTCAAGAGACACAAAATTAAATCACAACTCGACAAGCATTTTAGCTGACTTTAAACAGCTGCAAAGTACCGCAGCCCGACTCCCACTTTTCCAAACTGTGATGTAAACCTTGACAAAGGAATTCCAAACCGTGAGGGCTAATACTTTAGTTTTTAAACTAAAGCCCAGGAGCCCTGGCTGGTGTGGCTCAATTGGTTGGGCGTCACCCCATGCTGGTTGCTGGTTCTATTCCTGGTCAGGGCACATGCCCAGTTCGATCCCCAGTAGGGGGCGTGTAGGACGCAGCCAATCAATGTTTCTGTTTCTCTCTTTCCCCCTCTCCCTTCCTCTCTCCCTCTAAAGAGTTGTTTTCCTTTCCATACTTCGGGCAGGTGACACTCACCTGAAGAGGAAACTATGAAGATGTCTTAACTTATCCATTAATTCAAGAACAATTAATGTTAGTGCAGGAGGCCTTTGTTTCACAATGACCAGACCAGCCCTCGGGGGTACCAACCACTATTGCACAACAATGAAAACCTTATAAAATCACACTGCCCTTCCCAACTCTAAGAAAATTACAGTAGGAGGGCTGAAATCCAAAATCGCCCACCTGCCTTAGGTTTAACTTACATGTACGACTGCTACATTCTGTGCGGCTTTTATATAAACCAATTCAAGTATATCTAAAAAGCACTTTGCCTAGAACACAAACAAAACCACAGAACTTTTCCACGTTAAGAAACCTATGGGGACAGGCTGACTTTGGGATATACAGTCAGTGAGATCTGACTGATAGCTCTATGTGTAGATGTTACATAATTTCTAAATGCCCAAAGGGTAGGGAAGAGTATGAGGAGATGGCTACTGGGCACATGCAGCTTGGGGGGGGGGGGGGACACGGGGAGGAGTGCACACTGGGACAACCACTCTGGAAGGCAGTTTGGCAGAACCTTCATAAGTTTACAACACGCACACCCTATGACCTAGCAATTCTTGACGTCTATCCTAGAGAAACACTTGCCACGTGGACACAAAAGCAAGAACAAGACTGTTCACTTCAGCACTGTTTATAAAAGCAAAAGCCAGAATACTTACATGCCCAGTACATGATGGTTGAATAAACGATGATATGTACAGACCACGAAATATCATGCAGTTACCATGAGACAGACCAGCACGTACTTACAGAAGTTAGAACATGTATGTAGTGGGGGAAAAACGCCCAAGATGCACAACAAAGTTACTGTACGAAAGCACTTTTTCTTAAGTCTTTTTTTTTTTATATATCTTTACTGATTTCAGAGAGAGGAAAGGAGAGAGACAGACAGACAGACAGAAACATCAATGATGAGAGAGTCACTGATCGAGCCCGCAACCCGGGCATGTGCCCTGACCGGGAATCGAACCTCGATCGCCTGGATCCTAGGTCAACGCTCAACCGCTGAGCCAGGCCCGGCCGGGCAGCACTTTTTCATACAGTATTTTTCAGAAAATGGTCCTATACGCTTCCATAAGTACATATGTGTATCTAAAGGCACACATATGTAAAGGTAGGTACCCAGTGCCTATTGCAATGCCTTTAATAATGCACGTATGTAAATGCCAAGAGAGTGTAGAATGCCACGTCAAACAGGGCTCGTGTAGGAGGAAAAGACTAAAGTTGGGGGGACGAGGGATGATGGCAAAGGCAACTTCAACCTTAACTGTACTTGAATATTTATATGAATATACTGTTCAGATAATTCAAGTTAATTTGTAAAAGCTTACAAGTCAGAAACAGTACCATTTATATGACCAGTGAAACCACTGTTGACTTAGTTCTCTCAGCACCTAAAAGTACTAGACAGGCCTCCTCCTTACACTCCCTTCGTGACCACTGCTGGCAATGGAGTAACAGGGCTGGATTTACTCTCCCACCTTAAACCACTGAAAAATTGGAAAAATGAAATGACACATATAATAGGACTAGTAACAAGGACATTGAAACAATTATAAATGTATTCCACGTGTTCAAAGGCACAGGGAATGAGGCACTTGTGAAGGAGACATAGACAATATTAAAAATACTCGAATAAAACTTCTAGAGGTAACAAGGACAATGTTTGGCTGAAAAATACACTGGACAGGAGTACCAGATTAAACATAGAGCAAAACATGTTAAACAAATGGTTAAACACATAGCAAAAGAAACTATCCAAAATGAAACTAGGAAGCAAAAATAGAGAAATAAGAAAAAATGAACAAAGCCTCAGTGAGCTGTAGAACAACTTCAAACAGCCCAATATACGTGTAATTGGTGTCCCAGGACAGGGTGGGGTACATATCTGAAGAAATAGTAAACATTGTCCAAATTTGAAAAAAAAAAAGTAAATCCACAGATCCAAGAAGCTCAATGAACCTGAAGTAGAAGAAACCTAAAGAAAACTACCCCAAGGCAGGTCATCATCAAATATCTTCAACGCCCTTTTTTCTAGAGGGTCAGTTAGCTTAAGCTTAACTTGTCTATCCAGCTCTTAATATGGTCAACCTGACGTGAGCAATACTAAAATATTTTATCAGGAGAGTATGTTATTAACATACCTTTCCTCTCTCCACCTCTTTCGTCGTCATGACAATCACTCGGGAGTTCTCTTGAAACACCATCCGCCAGAAGTCATTCACCGTATTCTGCAGGCAGCCTTGTGTGGCAATATAACTCTTTTTGGGCTTTGAATTGTTGCACTTGGTTTCAAATTCAGGCTAGAAGTTTAGGAAGAAGATCCGTCAAACATTTGAAAGTTGCTTTTGGGACACACAGAAGGATTTAAAATTAAAATAAAAATGTATAGTGAGAAGACACTGAAAAGCCAAGTTTACCATGATAATATTGGCGTTGATGTAATCGGACACAGGCTCGTTGGGATCGCCGTCGTGTAGGACAACCCTGGTATGATCAACTGGAAAAGAAGGAGCCCACAGTCACAAAACACTCGGGCCTCTCAGGACAGATCGGTTCAAATCTGTTCACCCTCAACATAGTCTGAGCTGTGTTCATTTAATGGTAAAACCACGTAAAAATTTAAATCCTAAGTAAGCATAATGATACTCTGAACACCACATGATGCCTCAAAACACTTCCTTTAAGAATATTACAGCAGCGTTGTCAGGCACTCTCCTGGTTTTGATAATGCACTATGGGTATATAGGATATTACCACTGGGAGAAGCTGGGTAAGGGTACATGAGAATCTTGTGACAACTGCTGAGTGCCATTTCTGGGACCCTTGTACATGGCCTCCATCCTTCTGGGCCTCTTTTCTCCCCCCATGGTTCCCTTGGGCGCTACCTGGCAGCACCTGGGTGTTAATGGAGGTACTCCTTCTGAGCCAAGTGTAGGCATGTACCAAAATCTCCAGTCACTCGGACATCAGGGAGAACAGTTGCAAGAGACTTCAGGAGGAGCTTGTCTGTTCCGCAGATGAGGGAACAGAGCCTCAGAAAGGAGGGGTGCCTTTCCCAAGACCCATGAGCCAGGTACTCAGAGCAAGGATACGGCCTGGGACCCGACACTGGGAGATGGCAAGCCTTGAGATCGTCGCTCTGAGGCCAACAAAAGGAATTAACAGAAGAAAACAACCACACTCAAAACCTCCTCGTGGCAATTTCACTCAGTAATCAGCATCACGGGAATTGGGTGAATGAGGCCATCAGTCCCTGTCACAGTTGATTATTTTGGAAACGGCTCACAATTAAAAGAGGCTAAGGCCTTGGATGTGCTGAGAATCAAAATCTCCAAAGGTGACACTGACTGAGAAGAATATTGATACTTACAGGGCAGGATGTTCTTATATCTATTTTTGTTTTTATTTTCTTGCCTCTGGCCCTCTTTTCGGCTATAGAGAAGTTTGCACTCCTGCTGTTGTAGTGTCTAGGGAGAAACAAAAGCAAATATTGTTATGCATCAAAAGCTTAAAGAAAGAAAAGCCTGGCTCGGTTTCTGCTGTAAGGAATTTATCCCAGGAAATGTGCACAGTCCTGTGCAATAGCCGTTAAGAATGCTCATGTTAACACTGTACCAATCGCGGCAAAAATATCAGAAACAACAAACACGTCCAACAGGAAACAGCTGCCTAAGGAACACTATTGTTTGTTCATATAAAAGAGCTTTCTACGGCCATTTAAAAGGTGTTCTGGGGGAATATTTCACGCCGTGGGAGAATAAGCAGAGTAAGTGTTAAGTGAAAAGACTTTTCTCCTCCCCTCCCCCCCTGTCCATTTTCCTACCGTTCTTTTTGCTTCAATTTTCTACAATGAATAACAGGTGTTTATAAAAAGAGAAGCCTTTTGCAATAACGATTATTAAGAATGAAAACCAGGCAGCGGATGGAGAGTAAAGAGGACCAGACGACGACAGGAGACGAGACTTGGGTGGTGAGCACTCCACAGTTTATAGATGCCATACTGGAATGCTGTGGGCCTGAAATTCATGTTGGTAACCAATGCTACCCCAATAAATTTAATTTTAAAGAGAGAATGAAAGCCAGCGGGTACTGGTATACAGTAAACGACTAGCAGATGTGACCCATGTTCTCAAGGAGTTTATGACCCGCCTCCTTTTATCACTGTTTAATTCAGAGCAGGCCATATATACGTCAGTTGTCAAATTTAAGTACCAGAGGACAGAAGTGGATTGGGGACAGGGCCAGGAGCATTAAATCCCTCCTACATTAGTGCCACAGGCAGCCAGCTGCGTCTACACAGACACCTGCCCTGTGACAGTCTCCCCAGCCAGAGAGTGGAGAGCTCGGTTTCCTGAGGCAAGTGGTCAGGAAGGACGCCTCCGCAGGGAAAGGGGGGGAATGCTGTCGGGGAACGAAGGGGCTAAGGCAAGCAGCACGGCGGACTGGCCCGGCGGAAGAGGGGATCTGGAGAAGTGGGGAGAGGAGCAGCTGCAGAAATGGATGGGAAGGTGGGCAAGCCAGGCTGAAGCATTTTCAAGAGGTAGGTTTCGTGTTCAAAATGACAAAAAGTGCCTCTTCAAGGGACCACTGGTTTCAAACAAGCCTAATCCATAATGGGAAGTCACAAATGGGCAAACCAAGAAAGTGAAAGGCAGACTACAAAGAAAAGAAAAAAACAACATATATATATAGTTATTTCTATATAATATAAATAAATGCCAAAATGGTTACCCCATAAAGATTTCTACAAGAAGTGCCAGAGTTAATATTTCATAACACGGCAGCCCTGTTATTTCCATTTCATTTATCTGAATTTCACAGACAGGTATGAAAGTCAGGAGTTTAAATTGCTATTTGACTCTCAGTTTCAAAATGCAATTTTCGGCCTTGACACACAGCTCATAACAAAAGTGTTTAGCTAGCTGGAACCTGGGCAGAAGTAAAATACAATGTGTGCAGAACTCTGACAATGAAATGGGCATTCAAATTTTTTAAATGAGGGCAGATTAATTAAAGCTATTTGCCTTCTCTGAGCTGGCATTTCCTTTGAACTGTGAGCCCCGGTCTTACTGAGCAATATTTTGCTGTGTTATTAGGAAGGAGGTTCAATCTTGATTTTTAGACATTAAGATGGTGTTCAAAAAGTCCAAACCCTATGAACTGACTCAATCACTTAAAAATCAACAAAGACGCCCTGGCCAGTATGGCTTAGTTGGATGGGCATCATCCCCTGCACGAAAAGGTTGCAGGTTCGATTCCTGGTAGGGGGCATGCAGGAGACAGCCAACCGATGTTTCTCTCTCATTGATGTTTCTCTCTCTCTATCCCTCTTCCTTCCTCTCTAAAAAAAAAAAATCAATAAAAAATCTTTAAAAAAAAAAGAGAGAAACATGACACTGTAGGGGCAGAGAATGAGAGGAAAGAGAGAGCAAGAGAGAGAGAAATAGTCCAAAGAAAATAAAGGAATTTCTTCAGCATGAAGCTTGTGGAATAAAACCTCTAACCGCTGCAATGCTCTGCCCACAGGAAGGCAGCAGCCCTTTTATGAGCTACTGGGAGCTCAGGCCTAGATGGAAAGTCCCGGGTATAGCTCCCGCCCGCCATCCTGGAGTATTTTCAAACCCGAGGCTGCAGTCTGGCCACGGACTGCTGTTCAGTGTGGCACTGCTTAGTCACCAAAGGGAAGATTTCCACTAGAGATCACCAGAAAGAATGATTATTCTAGACACAGCTTTGGGGTACAGCTAAAGTCTTGTTTCCATAAAACCTAGCCATCTTGAAAGAGAATTTATAGCTCCCCTGAGCAGGATGTGATCACTTTAAGGAAATCAAACTGTACTGTGGGCTTGAGGACAGGCGCAAGCTCCTCCTGGAGACACGCTGGATGGCTGGGCTGCAGGAGGAATCAGGACATCTGTGTGGCTGTCAGTGGAATGACTGTCACGCCTGTGCAAACTGAAAACAGCTTCAGACAATGACAGAGGAGAACGGCTTGCGTAACAATGAGAAGGCTGGGCTTTAAAAACAAACCAAATTACCAAGGAAAACAAGCTTTAAAGTGCTGGGGAAAAATAACCCCAGTTAACAAGTGTTGTGTGGGGTTTGCGTGTGCATGTGCTGTGTTTTTTTAAATGTTCTTATTGATTTTAGAGAGAGAGAGGAAGGGAGAGGAGGAGAGAGGAGGAGAGAAACATCAATGGGCTGCCTCGCACCTCAACTGGGAATCGAGCCCGCAACCTGACCATGTGCCCTGACCAGGAATCAAACCGGCGACCTTTCGATGCAGAGAATGACGCTCAATCAGCTGAGCCACTCCCAACGGGGCTGTTCCTGAATATTGCAAAAACTAACAGAGTTGTATGGCAACGATCAGAAGTCGACTTGCAGAAACTCCCACTGGGCAAAGCTAAAATAATCTGAGCAACAAAAAAGATAATAAACGCCATAGACAGAAGCGCGCCAAATGCGTTAAAAATCCATGAGTATATATTGATACCAAAAAAAATTTGGGGAGGGGAGGAGAATGCTATTTTGACAACTGCTTAAGTAAAAAGAAAAGAATCGAGCATTTATTCTGCCTTGATGATGAAAAACTTATCTTTATAGAACTATTCCAGCTAATAAATAAAGGAATGATAAAGTTAAATATCACAACCTTACACCTCTTACAAATTAACGGACCCAACAATAATCAGTGCTGCTAAGAAAATAAAGGAGAAACGACAGGGCATAAGTACCTCTGGATACATCAACAGAAACCCTATCCATCTTGTTTGGCATGGTATCCTCAGGCACTAACCTAATGCCTGGTATGAAAGAATAAACCTGAGTTCAAGTCTCTGTTCACAGTGTTGAGCAAGGACTGTGAGTGTTCTGCACCCACCCCCACTGCTGAGATTCAGTCAAATTTGTGGAGAGAGGATTTACTTAACCTGAGTCTCAGGCTCCTCATCTGTAAAACAGAAATAATATCTCAACAAGTGCATCTGACATCCTGTGGCTAAAATTGCTTTATTTGGCCATCCATTCATTCATTCGTTCCACAAATATATGTAAATTCTAAAGTCCTACAGAAGTACAGAATAATGGACTGTTGATGGAGTTTCTGCGCTGTGCCAGGCACGGGGACACATGTGAGGGGTAACTATGAAGGTGAACATGGCACAATTCTTGTTTTTGAGAAAATTTTCTGTCCAATGGATGAAAAGAGAGAGGACAAGATAATTGGTAAGTGACACACCAGAGCACAACAGGAACACTGTACATTCCCATTGGGGAACATTCTCCCACCTGAGTTGGTTTCAGGAAAGAGATCAGTTAACTTAACTTCCCAATGTTATAAATGTCAACACCCAAATTAAAGCTGACATGAGGCATTGGATTCTTTCTGAAGACCCCAGTCAATGCTGGAAACCGTCCAAAGGAGTTAGATCCTTTTGTCTGTCTGGGTTTCTGCCAGCAAACCAAGAGCCAAATGGAGCTACTGGCTCATCCATTTCATATTAACTGCCAGCTCCCTTCCCCAGAACACAATGCCCTTCTATTTCAAAGAAGCCCCCTCAGCAACTCGTTCCATGTCAATCAATGGCTGAATTAGAACATAGATTCAAGTCTTTCAGATCCCATTGCAAACACAAGACCAACTTCTCATCTGTTAAAAATAGGACTTAATAACTCATGTAAAAATAATTTTTTTTTTAATAACTTACCTCAAATTCTTCCCAAAAGCCTTGTTTGACTTTATCTGTGGTCTCGGCTAATTTGCTCAATTCTCGAACTCGGCTCTCTATCTCAGCAGCATTGATGCGAGTTGTGTTGAGGGGCTAATCAAATTCAGCAATTGGTGTGAAATGAAGAAAGTATTATTTTAAAAAAGTGTTAATACAAAAAATTAAAATTAAAAAAACACCAGATGTCTGTTTTGGTGTTCATGAAGGCAAGGACAGGAAGTTCACAGGACATTGTAATTCTCAATAAACATTTTCAAATACAGTTTCACTTTCTTTTCTGTCCTGTCAGGAAAAAAGTCTTTTTCCAATCTTCATACACACTTTACTCTGCTGATATAAATTCAATCTCACCAAAGGTGCACCTACAATGACAACTTGGTGAAAACTTGCTTTAAAAGCTCTGAAGGCCTTTTAGAGATACATATGGAGATAGTCGTGTAAATGATGTGATATCTGGACTTTGTACCCAAATAGCACAGGGGGAAGGCAGTGAATGGAGTAATAAATGAAGTAAGATCTGATGCAGTGATCATAATTGAAGCTGGGTAATAGGCACATAGAGGTTCGTGATACTGTTCTACTTCTGTATATCTGGAATATCCTTCATTAGGATTTTTCAACTCTCTAAGGAGATGGAGCTTTAGCTCTCTAATATGCTCACCTGCTTGAGCTGTAGAACTGTGCCCAATGTTTCTACCATGGGATTCTTCTTGTAATGCTCCACGAGATCTGTCAGAGAGTCGAACCGTTCTCCTCCACCAACATCATATTTCAGTTCCTTTCAGCACAAAAAAATTACGTTTATTACTTCTATGTTAGATTACTGTTTTCCCAACTGAAGTGCAGAGACGAACTCCCCGCCACCCCCAGTAGTGGAAAGATCAGACAGCTGTGGCAACACCAAGGAAAGAAGGCAATAAGGACATTAAAATTGTAACAAATAACCCAAGAGCTCACTGTGAGGTGTGAGAAGCAACAAATTAGAATCCAACACCAATTAAGCCAGAAGAAAGTTTCTCCTTCCTGAGTTAAGTAGCTTAAAAAATATGAAAAACAGTATTCTTTACCCTCTACTTATACTGCAGGCTAAGCTGCAATACATAAGGCCGCTGAAAAGAAGGTAAATTACTATTTCTCTCTGAAACACATCAAGCACCAGGGCAGGTGAGGCAGCACTGAGGCCCAATATACATGCCCTTACTATCATCTTCTAATAATTATAAACAGAGACCAGGAAATTTTTTCTAACCGGGAGATGGGAATAGGCTATTTAAGGGAAACAACAGGAAAACAGTAAAAACTCAGAAAACGCAAAACCCTAGAAATAATATATATGAAAATATTTGGGTACAAAGTAAGGACCTCTGAAAATCCACTCTTCCATAAAAGCAGCGAGAACACTGGCAAAAATTGTCATCAACTTTTTCAGAACTCTGACAATTCAAGAAGTACTTGCAACAGTCCAAGGAGCATCTAATTCAAGAAAAATGATTGAATCTTGGTAAGAGCAACAAACTGGCATTTTTAACTTGCCCTGTTCCCACCCACCTCTCCCCATTACCTCAGTAGCTTTGAAAACGAGCAGCCTTGTGATCATAGTAGCTATGAAAACAAGCGACTTAAGACAACTAGAGGGGACAGAATGGATTTGGACGACCTATCCCCAAAGAATGGTCCTTATTTGGCCTGTTTGGCAGCTCCCTTGAAAAGCCCTGTTTTGAGAGATTTTATTTGACTGACTCAGAGCTCACTCAGCCTTGTCTTCAGGGGATCTGCCAAAAACAATCAGCAGCAACTGTTTAATATCATGGCTGCCTCATGTGGCAATACCAGTTAGGGCAAAGAAAACACAGACCAAAAACGTAAGAGGGAAATCTAGGCTATGACCACAGGGGGCTCTGAAAACCTCCAACATATTCTTGTGAATCTAAAAAGCCATGTAAACGTGCAGGGCTATGTGAAGTCCAAGAAAGATCTGAGAAGGCCCCAATCTTCACCTCTCTCGCTGACTTCAAACTTCTGCACAGCAGGAAATGAAAGCTAAGGCAGAGTTTTAAGCTGCCATAGTACTAAAGTCATACCAACACACACACACACACACACACACAGCCCCCTCTGGCAAAGGCTGGGAGACTTAATGGTTTGAAACATGTAGGGAACTCTGTCCAATCATTAACTGACCAATAAACTAACTAAACAAAGACTTCAGTGGTTGTATATGACAAAGAACACAGTGTTCAATTCTCCCATCCTTAATGCAGGAACTCTGGATTATGAAGGCAAATGCAGTCACAGGCAAGACTGGGGCACTCCTAAGGAGGAACTGAGACCACTGCTTTAGAGAAAGAGACTAAGGCCGACTCTAGCTACTAGTCGAGCAGAAACAGATTAGACACTGCAGGGCGAGAGGTGATGCAGAGGCGTGACTTAATTGGCCAGAGAGAGACTAGAAATAAATAATTTAATAAAGTTCTGAAATGATGAAACAATTATTATTACTAAAAGTATAGTAGCCCTTGCCTAAGAGAGCAAAGAAAGTAACTTTGAAAGTAACAGTGTCTGTCTCCTCCAAGCAGAAAAATCACCCAAAGACGAGTTTGCCAGACCCAAGTTCAACAAAAGCTTTACCTGACAGCGGATCATGACGTGGGTGACTTTGGACTTGCCATCATTGCTCTCCCCTTTGTCATCGCCAGTTCGGACAGAGAGAACAAAATCTCCAGGGTGGCTCTGGCTCTCACGTACCAGAAAGCTACCATGTTTTCCTTTTTCAGTTAGTAACTTCTCTGCTTCCTTCCCAGAGAGGTGTCCATGAAACCACCTACATTTTTAAGAATGAAAATAAATACAGTTCTGCCATGGGATCATGACACTCTTTCACGAAACTACCATATATAGTCAGGTCTCCTAAACACAATTTAAAAACAAACAAATTCTTCCAGGGGACTGAGCGATTTTGCAACCTAAGCAGGTAGGAAGAATGACAAAGGTGTCAGGAATGACCATTCAACTCTTTCAATGAGCCCCCAGTCATTTGCAGACAGATGTCCTCAACCTTTCCTTTTTCTTTTACATCTCTCACGTTTTAAAAATATGTCAGTTCTCCACACCCAGCACTAAAAGGACCAACTACTTAATCACAGCCATTTAAAGAAATTACAATAGAAAGTCATGGCAGAGACAGTGATTACTTGAATGTTGGCTATTCCTCTGGCATGTGAACAAGATACGAAAAAGATCCTCATTATAAGTTAATTCAGGCATTTCAAATTTTTCCAGATTTCCAACCTGTACTTGGACAGCCTCTGGGTTTGCTAGCAACATCTCTGGCCTGTATGCTGGGTTATCATTGCAAATTTTAATGCCTATAAGACCTAGAGTAGGGGTGAGGGATTTTGCTACAAATGTCAATTCCCATTGCTCACGACCAGAGATACCAATATAGTACTGAATGAGGCCCAGCAATCTGCACTCGTAGCCAGCACACAGAGTCCAGTAGGCCATTCGAGGGCAGACTTTGAGAGACTACAGAAAAATTTTAACAGTCATGTTAATAAGGTAGCTTTTCCCCTCAGGATCTTGGTAAGAAAACAAGTACTGTCTTGGCAGATGCTAATGGCTCATGACTAAAGGAAAATACCCTGAGTTATTTTTCATCCACCCTCAACTGGACAGAGTAAAATTTAGAAATAAACTGTGCAGTTAGGTGGTGGACAGCCTTTTGCTTGAAGCTACAGGGGTAGCTGGAGAAACAAATTATCAGCATATAATAGCACTGACACAGAGGTCAAGGTTAAAGAAAATTACCCGAAGATACAAAATCCACAAACCTAATTAAGAGAGCCTGAATTTGTACTGAGTCAGAAGAGATGGGAACGTAGAAAAGCAATAAAATCAATACAAATTAAGTCAAGCTTCAGCTTACATCAGCTCAGCTCCAACACAACAGTGGGAAGTGGTGGGGGACCTCTGAAGGAATACAATTCCCGCTAAGCAAGGTCATCCTCATACATTTGTGGGTGGGACAGAAAAGAGCTGCGGAAAAATCGGACCCTGGGAGTCCTCAGCTTCCCCACTTCTGAGCTTAAACTGACATCTGTTGGTGGCATTGCTGAATAACTGGTGGAGAGCGGCCACCAAGAACTGCTGGGCTTTGGTGTGGCCATTATCATTCGTCTCCCTCTCATAGCTCTCAAAGATTAGCAGCTGAAGTTCAGTAGTCTCAGAATTACTGCACGTCCTAAGGATACATAGGAATAGACTGAGAGCCCTAGAATGAGTGTCAGTCACACTGACTGGAGCTTTTGCAAGGCAAGGGCACTCTGAGAATAATCGGATCCTATTATTCTGACTTTAATAGAACTTTAAAGATCACAGCTTGGGCTGAAAGAGGCGAAGGGATTAAGACGTAAAAATTGGCAGTTACAGGGATGTAAAGTACAGCTTAGGGAATATACTCAATAATAATGATATATGGTGTCAGGTGGATGCAGACTTATGGGGGGAGTCACTTCAGAAGTTATATAAACGTCTAACCATGATGCTGTACACCTGGAATTAATATAATATTGAATGTCAAGTGTAATTGAAAATTTTTTTAAAAATTTTTTACACAGACTGCTGCTTGAGAAACAGGTACAAGCCGAAGCCCCACAACACATTCGCATAACACCTATGGCACAGGAGAGACGCAGAGACTCTGCGTCTACTAAAACACCACTGACCTTTCAGAGGTGGGATCCGCGCAGTTCAGAGGATACTTGAGCTCAATAACATCTCCGTTCTTCTCTTTTAACTGCCCATGATGCTCCATGTAGTACTGAACCAGCTCAGCCAAGGTGGCAAACTTCTCCCCACCATACAGGTCGTAGTAGTCACCCGTGTTCTGAATCTTGATGTGGGTGACAGCTCCATTTCTTCTAAAATAGTCCATTAGAAAGGGGGAAAACAAATAAAGCGCTACACTAGTGAAAACAGGTCTCTATTCATTATCGGATTTCACCGAAGCACTAAAACAAACCCAATTAGTGAGTTTATCCTTTCCCTGTATGAAATGCGAGGAGTGAAATAAACACGGTCCATCATCTCAGCACAGTGCTCTGTTTATCAGATTCTCCCTCAAACAACTTCTACTTTGAAAGTCTGACCTACCCAATTGCGTATTTTAAGTGACAACACTTTTTCTCACCACTAATCAAGACGCATATAATTAAAACTTAAACAAATATGCATCTATCGTGTAACCCAGTAAATCCAATCCTAAGTATCTTGCCCAAAAGAAATGAAACCGTATGGCTACCAAATGACTTGTATAAGAATATTCGCTGCAGCCTTATTTATAATGGAAAAAAACTGAAAATTCAAATATTTATCACCAAAATGGATAAACACATAGCTGCGTACTTATATAATGCAATAAAAAAAATACCACCAATACATGCAACACAGATAAATCTCAAAAACATTATGTTATTAGAGAAAGAAGCCAGGACTTTTAAATCTTGTAAATGTTTCACACGTTGAAAAAAATAAAATTAAATTGACAAAAATAAAACAAAACAAAACTGAACGCAATAAGAAAGAAATGAAACTAACTTTGTAGTAAGTTCAACTACACAGAAAATGAATTCCTGCAACTGTGAACACAGTACTGACTGTACACCCTTAATGGGATATATTCTAGGGACAAAAAGACTCCAAAGAAACCATGAACTTTACTTAATGGGTTTGCAATCAGAAACGACAGTGAGAGTCATTCTGAATCTATTTTCGTACCACGGCACTGGACAGATGAGGTCACAGATTGATGCTCTTGTGGAACAGGGTTCTTGCCACCGAAGAGAAACACAAATGTGGGACGGGGAGAGGTGAGGAAGTTGGGCTGAACTGGAACTATCAGTATGAACACTTGGTTTTAAATATGTAAATATTTATTTCCCAGCTCTGTCCATTGCAAGGGCCTAGAAGCAATGACACTCTGGGAGCATAAACACCAAAAGATGGAGCAAACAGATATCATGTGCTTCCTGATGGGAAATAATGGTACAGCTCCAAAAGCCTTTATTAAAACAGTAAGAAAAATGTGAGCATGGACTACGCATGAGGTAATATGTTGGGTCAATGTTAATGTTCCTCATACATAGTAATGACATCATAGTCATACAGAACATCCTTGTTCCTAAGATGTGCGCACTTCAGCATTCAGAGGTAAAAATCAACGTCCTGATATCTACAACTTATTTTCAAAAGGTCAAGGGGAAAAAAGTACATAAGACACACAAACACACACTCGGAAAGAGAAAGAGCAAATGTGGCAAAACGTTAACAGGTAAAGGGAATGCGGGTGCTCGCTGTTTTCATCTACAAACTTTTCTACAGGCATAAAATTTCTCAAAATAAAAAGTAGAGCGGGGGAAAAACATTAATTCTATAATATTGGGCCTGCTGCTTACTAGACGTGAGACTAGCTCACTAACTTAACCTGTGTGCCTCAGCTTGCGTACCTGTAAGGTAAAGATAAGAGTGGTGCTTAGTCATAGGTTGTCGGGAAAATTAAATAAAATGATGTGTGTAGAGTGCTTAGCTCAACAGCGTGGATATGTCAAGTCCTCGATAATGTTCGCTATCATCGTCGTCATCACCATCATAATATAATCTCCATCCAAGCTCTTACAGGTCAGTGTCACTTTAGGTTAGATGTCAGTGCTGGGACAAGCCCAGAGGACTCATGATGGCTTCTACCCATTCTGTATGGTAAAATGGAGGTAAAAGCCAATGACAGAGGCTCCTTAAGAAACTAATCTGCACCAAAAAGGGACTTCCAAACTCCCAAAGGGATCCTAAAGGGATCCTCAAGAACACATCTTACTAACTTCTTTATTTAAAAATAATAATGCAATCAAATTTGTAAGGCAGTTCAGTTCTAGCTCCAGGAATGAGCTCGAGTAGAGGGAATAAGAACTTAAGAGAAAGTCAACTTCTACCAAAATTCTCCTACACCTACTCAGAGAGACATGTAGTAGGCCGCTGGACATGCTGTTCAAAAGAAGTTTAAACAGCCTGGCCGGGCGTGGCTCAGCGGTTGAGTGTTGACCTAGGATCCAGGCGATCGGGGTTCGATTTCCAGTCAGGGCACATGCCCGGGTTGCGGGCTCGATCCCCAGTCGGGGGCGTGCAGGAGGCAGCTGATCAATGGCTCTCTCATCATTGATGTTTCTATCTCACTCTCTCCCTCTCCTTTCCTCTCTCTGAAATCAATAAACATATATTTAAAAAAAAAAAAAGTTTAAACAAACTAAAGACAACCCAATGTCCAACAACAGCGGACCAGATAAACCGTGACGTGTTCACACCATTCAAATGTTACAGAGCCATTAAAATTAATAATTACACCTATAGGTACCAGAACAGAATGTAAAACTTTTTAAAGGAAGTTGCAGAATAATCCATACGTTACAAAGCCATGGGTGTGAATTCTAAAAACACACACACCAACCCGATCTTGCTCACACACAGTACAAACACAGTACAAGTACGAAAACATGGTCAGGAAGGATATATGCCAACCTCTTGGTGGCGATTTCCTCTGGGGAGAGCGGGAGGGGAATGGGACTGGGCAGGGGAACGCACAGGACCACAACTTCCTCAGCGATGTTTTATTTCTTGAAAAAGACAAATGATCTGAAGAAACTCTTTACAAGTATTTTTCCCACTAAGAGATCAACAGAAGGGAAGGAAAAACGCAGGGGGCCGGGTTCCGGATGAGTGGTTTCAGTGGGTGGCTTAGCAACTGGTTATACTCCCCTCCAGCTCATCCTGGGCGGTCTCTCAGGAGACAAAAAATGCCTATCGTCACCCCCCTTCCGCTGCATCCCCAAGCTTCTCACTCTCAGGAGGCTGCACCCCGAGGCCCACAAGCAGGCCTGAATCAGGTCTGATAGGCGGGCGGGGACTTCAAACCCTACACAAGGGCAGCAAGTGGTCCAAGTGTGGTTTCAACGTTTCCTACCTGGAAAACACTCTGGGGAGTCTCTCCTTTTCTTCCCACTTACCTAACGGAAAGTGTGAAGTCTCCGGGGTTACTTTTACTGGGCCTTGCCAAAAAACTGCCATCAACTCCTCTTGTCAACAGTAGGTTTTCGGCCTCCACGCCAGTGATATTTGGGTGAAACCATCTTGAAAGAGAAAGAGAGAGAGAGCAATGAATGACAAAGGATAACTGGTGATACATCTGCACAGTGGAAATGCCTGTGAGTCGAGTGGCTGACAAAAGTACAAATTGAGCCTCGCCAGTATGGTCCAGTGACGCTCACAATCTATTGGAGGGTCTGTTCCCTTACTGTCACCACTGTCGTCTCTTCCTTCTTTTGTAAAATCAGCTTCTAACAAAACTTCTCACGGTTGTCCTCTGCCTGACCACTATGGTGGCAGCCTCAAGTGCAATGTTTACAGCTTCCACCAAGGCCTTTTCCTTTGGGTAGCCTGACTTTCATTCCCATTTAACCTTTCCCTCTCTCAGCCAGCTAATGCAGGCTTCTCTAATTTTTTATAGCGTCGGTGTCCTTTCGGATTGGTTGGAACAAAAGACAAACTTTCTAAAATCTTTTTAATTCGTTTATTATAATAGCACAGGTAGGTATGAAATTCAAAGAAAATGCCCAAGTTTCAGACTCCCAGGTGCACTCTTCAGAAGCAACTACAGTTAGCAGTTTCTGAATCTTTAAGAAACGTCTCATGCATTCACATATACATGCTTATCTACATGTGCACGTGTGCAAACACACTATGCCTCCATGCCCACCCATGTGAAATACACACACACACACACACGGAATCCTCCTCATCACTTACAACAATTTGAAGATCTTTCTGTATCAGCACATTCTTTTTAATAGCTACACAATATTCCATTGTATGACTACACCATCCATAATTTAACCCCTATTCTAGGACACTGATGTTCTTTCTACGTTTTTGTTACTACAAATAACACAGCAGAACACATCTTTTACAATCATCTGTACATACTTTTACAAGTATAATTCATAAATTAAATTTTTAGAAATAAAATTGCTATGTCAAGACTTTTTTTTAACTCAAAAGAAGACACCAGTTTCGACTTCCACAAACCGACTGTGAAAGTCCCTGTTTTCTCTCTGTTACCAATACTACACAGATTATCATCTTTGTCGATTCTGCATCACGGAAAATGGCACCATTCTAGTTTGCATTTCTGTGTGAGACTAAGCACTTTTTCGTGTTTTCAGCCCACTTTCTCCCCCCTTTCTGTGAACTGCCAGTTTGTCATGCTCCTTTTCTACTGGATGTTCTTCTTGCTGATTTATAGGAGCTCTTGATATAACCAGAAAATGATCCTTTATTATATGCATGACAAATATCTATCTTAGGTTTATCGCCCTTTTTACTCTGTCTGTGGTATCTTTCTCCCCACAGAAATTTACCTGGGTGGGATTCAATTCAGCAGATTTTTCTTTTATGGCTTCTGGGTTTCAGGCCATGCTTAGAAAAACTTAACTCACAGCACTGCTCTGAGAGGGAAATAAATTACACACATAAAATGCTTAGCACAGAACCAGCCTGTATAATTTCACCTTAGGAACTAGAGATTTCATTTTTAAACAGAAAACAAACACAATCAGGTCAAGGATGTTAACAGGACCTGCAAGATCTGGCCTGACTTGACTCTCCAGTTCTAGCGACCTCTGTTTTCCTCAAATGCGCCACACGTGGCCTTTTGCACTCCCTTTTCTCCACATTCAGATCCCCCTCCATCCTACCTTCTCAATGCACCACAAGGTCCCCGTGGGTGCTACCAACATGGGCTCCAATCACACATTTCTACAACTGCCAGGTTACAGACTAGACCGGCAGCCCCATGAGCGCAGAGAAGGTATCTATTTCTCTCCCATGTGTACCTCCAGCCCCTAGCAAAGGGCTCGACAAGTTATTCCTCAATAAACACATGTGGCCGGGAGGGAGCGAAGAAAGCAGACTTGGGCGAGCCCCACCACGGCCATCTCCCACATCCACACAGTTCCCACCTGCCCTGGGTGGTGTCTGTCACAGAATGATCCTGCAAGGTCAGGAGGAGGCACCGATGTCAGCTGGCAAAGGTTCTCTTCCCGGTGAAAATACCAAAACTTGGTGATTCCAAATGCATGGGGAGGCTTTGGGACAAGCTTTTGGCTTTTGCGCAGGTGCCTTAAGACATTACTTTGGAAATTCTTATTAAAATTACTGTAGTTAGGCCCTGGCCGGGGAGCTGAGCTGGTTAGAGCATCGTCCTGATACGCCAAAGTTGCAAGTTCGATCCCCAGTCAGGGCACATACAAGAATCAACCAATGATGCATAAGTAAGTGGAACAACAAAAATTGATGTTTCTCTCTCTCAAAAATCAGTAAATTTTTAAAAATTACCGTAGCTGGTAGCATACAGATAAGGGAAAATATCATCCTCAGGACCACCAATCAGGTAAGAACCGACTGAGTACTAGAAATAATAATTGCTGATGGTGAGACTAGGTAGCGAACCACCACTTACACGCGTCACTCGTCAGGCAGATTGGCAACAGGAGATAAGGTTCTTCACCCATTGATTAAATCAACTATATTATTTCATTTACAACTTGTAATTATACCTACTGTGTTATTAAGAGTGAACAGGGGTGAGTGATGTTTACAGAGGAAACTTAGTAACCGGCACTTAGCACCAAGGCTGGGCAGAGTGAGGGCTTAATAAGCATTAGTTATCACTGCTGTTATCACTGTTATTTTTGGCAGAAGACATGGAAGGACAGATTCTGCTCCTGCACAATTAGGTCAGTTTCACACGGGCATGCCATTTATGTTACGCTGCCTTTTCATAAACTTAACTTCATGGCTTCAGGGGCTGTGTCTACATTATCTCAAAGGGCATAGAATTAGAAGTTCTATTCCATAACCCATCTACTTGAACTTTGATATCTTGTAAACTCTTCTTCCTTACATATTTATTTTCGAAAAGTATTTGTAATTATCAAAAATTCCCAATTATAGATTTAACAGGTGTGTCCAATCACTGACAATTTTGTGATTTGCAGTGTATCTGTCACTTAATAAGAAACAGGTAGAGTTCATTCAAGCCCTAAGGCTGCAGTGAGGGTAAGGAATTCATATTATATTACAGGGCTGGCCTCAAGCATTATGAACACTTGTAATATAGGGTAGTAAGGCCACACATCTCTAAGCCCCAACCCCATCTCCCACCTAGTGTGAGTGCAAACAACAGAGCTTAGTCTATAAAAACAAAATTTATGTAAATGCACCTGTATTACCTGAAAGGGGGGAGGAAGGCAAATTAGCAGGACTCCATTTGAGTCTATCAACAAGGTGATTAATACGGTGTATCCAGACAGGCTGGGAAGAAACATAAATTTCCAGTCCTCCCTGTGTATACAGTAGGCACCAGACAAATGGCTGTTGAATGAATAAATGTGCGGGGAGTGAAGAAAGACCAGGTAGGCTAAAACACTGAAAGGTGGGGCGTGGAGAGAAAGTCACATGGAGAAGGGAGAGGGGAGGAAGAGTGTCCTCCTCTGACTGGGTCTTAACATCTGCAAACCTGCCAGCCCCTGACAATTCCTTCTAACAGGTCATACTCTGGGCACTGTCAGTTAATAGTAAGGATCTCAGGTCCTAACATGGCCCAGGTGGGTACCACCCACCTCATAGAAAGGGATGAAAACACACACACCACCACCACCACCATTTGTGAAAAAGAGCCTCAAGTCAATGTCTAAACAAAATTTCTAAAACACATGAGCCCTGTGCTGAGTGGGCTTGAAGAGAGAATTCCTGCCTGCGAGAGTTTCTAAACCCAAACTATTCGCCGGGAACTCACACCAGAGACCAAATGCCCTCGTTAGTGAATGTGGGTCCTGCAAAGGCTTAGCTCTCTGAGGCTAGGAACTTATGTCAAGTGAGTCTTTAAAAAAAAAGGCGGATGGACCAACAAGAAAATATTGTATCTCTGCACCCCCTTCCCCCAGTGAGGTGGAGAAACAGGCAAGCAGACCAATAATTTCAGGAACTTATTCTCAAGGCTGCTATGCCTGGAAGGGAGTTTAAAACTACAGATCCAAAATCTAATTTCAGTTTCTTGTCTAAATATAAAGTGATACTGCACATATCTTTCTTACTCGCAGCTCCCGAAAAAATCATTACCTTTGTCCTTGTGGAGAAAGGTTAGAGGTCGGTACTTTGTGCAGATTAGAAGAATTTTCCTCTTTTCTAATTAAAATGTAATGTTCTATAGGCAAAGGATAAGTCGTGAAGAAGATGCGGCGAATAGGGACAAGCAGTCTGAGTAACAGAGGCCAGGAAAACAGTTGTTAAGGCAGCTTTTCATGGGCGTGGACAGCTAAGTCTTTATAAATCATCACCTCCTCTGGAGTTCCATTGGTCAGCATCTCTGCCCTGTTGAGGCAATGAAAGGAAGCTGCCTCCACAAGGCTTTCCACCTGGCTGTCCTGCGTCCCTACAGCTCTCCTCCAACACCATCTTGTGAATGAATCGATTTCTTTCCCATCAGCCTTTCCTTACTTGTCTTTCCTTTCCTTTCCTTAAAAAGGCCGGCGCTGAATGGCAAGGGCTGCCCGTGTTTCCCAAAGGGAAAGGGGAATAAGCACCATGTCCTCTATTGTTCTGCAGAGCAACAAATACAAACAGGAGTTGGCTCTGCTTTCCCAGGACCTTGCGGGACTCACGGACAGTCTCCACACTGACCATGTGCGGGAAGGGCAAGGGATCTCAGCAGGGGCCCCTGCACTGGAGCAGCTCTGGCCAAAACCTTGAGCTCACATGGGACATGACATTAATAAAGACATAGATCTGTGATTTCTCAGCGGGGCAAGTTTATTTACTCCCACGGGAAAAACACAAACACACGGCCACGAGGGAGAGCCTGGGACAAAATGTACTTGACCTGCAAGAGATAAACCAAAGCCAAGAGTCTCAGGACAAGCTAAGTTTTCTGCTCCTCTCAGCTCAAGTCATCAGACATTATGATGAACAAAAGCAAATGTAAGGGAAGACCAAAAACACCAGCCTGCTTTCTTGGCTGAACAAGGCAGAGTAGGGCAGACAAACATTCTCAAAATCTAAATTCAGTACTACACCATCACTAAGTTATCTGGGGAAATGTTGTTTAATTTTCCCAGCACCTTCCTTTCCACGCCTACGATGTTCAGAGTTATTAGTATACTGAATATACTGACGTTTTAATTACTGAGTGCATACAAAATCTAAACCCTACACACGAATCAAAAATAATTATTTTAATAATTAAGCAAAGACTAACACTATCTGATTTCAAGACTTGTTATAAAGTGACAGTAATGAAGACCATGTGGTATGAGCATAAGGAAAAAAAACAGATCAGTGTGACAGAATAGAGTCCAGAAACAGACCCACATACAAATGGACAACTGATTTTCAACAAAGGTGCAAGTTCAGTAAAGACGGACAGTCTTTTCAACAAATGGTGCAGGAACAACTGGATAGCCATATGCCAAAAAGAGAACATGTACCCACACCTCATACCATACACAAAAATTAACTCAAAATGGACCAAAACCCTAAAACTATAACACTTGTAGAAAACATTTGAGACCTTGGGTTAAGCAAAGATTTCTTTTTTTTTTTTTTATATCTTTATTGATTTCAGAGAGAGGAAAGGAGAGGGAGAGAGAGAGAGAGAGAGAGAGAGAGAAACATCAACGATAAGAGAGTCATTGATTGAGTCAGCAGCCTGGGTATGTGCCCTGACCGGGAATCAAACCCCAATCACCTGGATCCTAGGTCGATGCTCAACAGCTGAGCCACGCCAGGCCGGGCAAGCAAAGATTTCTTAGAAACGACACCAAAAACATTATCCATTAAAAAAAAAAAAAGATACACAGGACTTCATCCAAATTAAAAACCTCTGTTCTTCAAAAGACACTGTTTAAAAGAAAAAATGAAAAGACAAGCCACAGACTAAGAGGAAAATATTTGCAATTCTGATAAAAAGATTTGTAGCCAGAATAAAGAACTCTCAGGTCTCAATACTAAGAAAACAAACAACTAAGTAAAAAAAGAGGGAAAATGTCTGATCAACTGAATATGTCACCGAAGAAGATACACAGACAGTAAATAAGCGCATGGAAAGAGGATCGGCATGATTAGTCGCCAAGGAAAATACAAATTAAAACTTCAGTGAGATACCATGACACACCCACTAAAATGGCTCAAATTTTAAAAGCGATAGGACCAAGTGCCGACAAGCACATGGAAGAACTGTAACTCATATACACTGCTGGTGGGAATGCAAATGGTAGAACCACTTTGAAAAACAGCTTGGCAGTTTCTAGAAAAGTTAAATATTCATCTACTCTGTGATGCAGCCATACCACTGACAGGTGTTTACTGAAGAGACATGAAAGCATACGTCCATACAAACTCCTGTACATGAACAACCGGAGCAGCTTTGTTTGTGATAACCAAACGCGGGAAACATAAACGACTGGCGGTACATCCGTACAGCGGAAAATTACTAAGCAATAAAGTAATGAACTATCTGACACATACGACAACGTGGATAAATCTCAACATAATTATGCCAAGCATAAAAAGCCAGATATAAAATTCCATTCCTGTAAAATTCTAGGAAATGCACAGGGACACAAAGTGGAATAGTGGGCGCCTGAAGAGGAAGGGATTATAAAGGACATGAGGAACCATCTCAAGCAGTGATAGGTACATTTATTACCTTGACTGTGGTGATGGTTTCACAAGTGTGTTCTCAAGTCAAAACTTATCAAACTGTACACTTAAATATATGCAACTTATTGCATGTCATTTATACCTCAATAAAGCTGGTTAAAAATGATAAAACAGGCCCTGGCCAGTGTGGCCCAGTTGGTCGGAGCGTAGCCCCGGGCACAGGAAGGTTGCCAGTTCGATTCCTGGTCAGGGCACATACCCAGGTTTCGGGTTTGACCCTCAGTGGGAGCCAATACAGAAAGCAACTGATGGATGTTACTCTCATACATCAATGCCTGTCTGTCTCTCCCCCCTTCCCTCTCTAAAATCAGTAAAACATATCCTAGGGCGAGCATTAATAAAATAATAATAATAATAAAACAGACCTACAATCTGAAAAATAATTATTCTCAATTATGTGTGTCACCCTCATAACCTCCCTTTTTAGGTGGCAGACATTCCTTTTTTATAACAGGGAGGGCTGGGAGAAAGGAGGAATTACTCCATTTCAAACTGTCATCTTTATCACTTGCTGCTTTGGCTATACCCACACTTCCCTGCTTCTAGACTAACAAGCTGGACAAAGTAGGGTCTATTACTACCCTGCCCCTTCCCCACCCCCAGCCCCCAGCCTTTTGTCTCCTAAAGAAGCAGATCCTCACTTGTCTGGAAGAGCAGACACAAGGAACAAAAAGCTCAATGACTATTTGACAGATTAAAGAATAGACAACTGCTTTATTTAAAAGGCTCCCTAAAGAATTACAACATTTGAGGCTACACAATGTTCTGTTGAAATGCAGTTATATACTACCCAGATCTGTAAGCACTTGCCAACGGACCTGTCCAAGCCACTTCCTAAAGCTTCCAGTTTCCGTTCCAGATCCACCAATGAATAATGCACAGGTGTATTTTGAGAAGACATTCCCAATATTTTGAAGTCTCTCACTCAAATAACCCCAACAGCTTGAAACAGTTTTTCAAATACCTAAGACACTGACCATACCGGGACAGTCAAGACTAAACAATGAGTCTTACATGTGAGCTGTATATAAAAGAGTGGCGATACAAAATAGCAGGATCACCATCTGAACACAATAGGTCACACCACAGTTTAGCAATAAAATTAAGGCTTAAAAATGACTGGCAACAGTTATAAAACAGTAAGAGCAACATGGTGATTAACAGTGGAGATTCTGGCTCCACCACTTACGGGCTGAGTGACCTCAGGCAAGTTGCCTAACTTCTGAAACTCAGTTTACTCATCTTTAAAAAGGGGCTAATAGTATCTAGCTCTTGGGTTATAGTGAAGATTAGATCTGTCTGGCTTACAGTAAGAGCTTAATAAATGTCAGCTATTAGTACTACCCTGAACTCTCAAAGGATCTCATTAATTCACGAATCCTCCTCCTCACTCTTAGGTTCAGATCCTGTGACTTATTAGCATGTTCCGTCTGCGCCTCAGTGTCCACATCTGTAAAACGAGAGTGGGGGGAGTGATTCATGTTACCTGACTTTTAAGGTTGTGGTGAAAGATAACTAGAGATACAGCTCCCTGCCCTCCCGTCTCTCCAAAGCGAAGATCGCTGAGGAAGGAAATACTTCTAATAGCTGCAGATACAGTCAGTTTTTCCATTTCTGGCACGTGAGAGGGGGAGGGGGTGATGCAAAGACGCCTATAAAGGGGTCAGGGGTCCCGAGCGAAGCCCCCACCCCTCCCCCCAAACGCGCGCGCGAGGCAGTGACCTCGAGCAGCTCCGCCGTCGAGGGCCCGGCCCCGCGCAACTCCCTCCCCTTCCCTCCGGCGGCCCGGGCCCGGGAGCCTCCCCGAGCGAGCGGGGTTATTTCGGAATCACCATGAGGCAATTCTCATGAGGCAATGGGTCAGGAATGCGGCGCCGAGCCGGGCCGCTGGCGTCCGCGGCTCCCGCGGCGGCTCTACCTGCCCCCGTCCCGACCGGCATCCCCAGGGCTGCGGGAGCCGGAACTCGGGGAGGCAGGAAATGAATGGGGACCCGGGGGGTGGGGGCGCGGTGGGGCCGGGCCCAGGCCCCGGGAGAGCCAGGAGCTGGAGGGGAAGCCTTCCCCTCACGGCCCCGGCCGAGCGACCGAAGCCCGACCCGGGGCGCCCCCTCCCGGGCGGGGCCGACCGAACGCGGCGGGGGCCGGGCCGAGGCCCGCGCCGGGCCCCTCGGGGCTCCTCACCTCCGCGATGTCATGTTCCTCCCGCCCTCCGGCTCCGCGACGGACCCGCTCCTTGCTCAGGCTCCGCTGGGCCCGGTCACCATCGGGAAGGCCCGAGGGAGGCCCGCTCGGGACCGGACGTGGGGGGTGGCAGAGCCAGCCGGCCGCGCGCAGACCCCCCTCCAGGCCTGGGGATCCCGGAGACTGTGCAGCCGCCCCCCAAGCCTCACAGTTCGCTCCGCCTCCTCCCCCCGCCCTTCGCCGCGGGCGCCGGCGTGACGTCACCCCGCGCGACGCCCGCCGCCACTTCCGGCTTCCAGTCGGCCGGGTACCCTGGGGAAGGCAGTGTGGCGGCTCCGGGGAGACGCGGCCTGGCGGCTCCCAAAGCTCCCTCGCCCGCTCCGTGAGACACCGGGCCGCCTGGCGTGCGCTCTGTGCTGTACGCATCCCCAGGAACCGATCGCTTCCGCTCCCACCGCGTTGGTTTCCAGTCCCGCGCCGACTGCCAAATCGAGTTTCATTCATTTCATCCCACACCTCGCCGCTCCTCTTAGGGAGCTGTACGACCTCGGGGAAGTTGCCGAATTTCTCTGCGCCTCGGGTTCCTTCATTCCTTTCATTCCTGTAGAATGGAGACAGTAACTTTATTTTCTTCATAGGATGAAATATGTAAGATGCTTAGCACTAGGCCCGGCCTATGCAGTAAGTGCTTTGTGATTGTGAGCCGTATTATTATAATAAAGCATCTGTTGAGTGTTTTCCATCTGCTAGGCACTATTTTAGACTATGGGGATTGGATAAAGAAGGTGGGAGATGGCTATATATATATAGACACAACGGAATACTAGTCAGCCCTAAGAAAAGATGAAATCCTGCCATTGGCAACACCAGGAATGGACCTTGAGAATATCCTGCTAGGTGAAATAAGTCAGACAGGAAAAGTTAAGAACCATATGATTTCACTCCTATGTGGGATATAAAACTGAGAGCAACAAATAAGAAAAACAATCAAAAACTCATAGACACAGACAGTAGGGGTGCTTACCAGGGGGAGGGAAGGTAGAGGGGTAGTAAAGGGTAAAGGGAGTGTAATATATGGAGACGGAAAATGGTTAGACTGGGGGGGGCGGGGCGCACAATGCAATCTACAGATAATGGATCACAGAAATGTGCACTTCAAGCCGATGTAATCTCATTAATGTCACCCCAGTAAATTTAATTAAAAAATAAATAGTGAAATGGGAAGATTTTAGCAGAAGAGGAATATAACCTCTGTGTTTTTAAAATATTACTCTGGATACTCTGTGAGGAACCAGATGAGGAGAGCAAGACCATTAACAGACCAGAATACTAGAATACTAGTTCAGACCGGAGCAAGAAGGTAGAGCCGTTACCTATGCCCATGACACTAAAGGCCACAGATCTAGTAAGTGAATTCACCCCAAGTTAGGTAGCTCCAAAATCCCCACTTTTTTCCTCTCAATGCTCCCGATCTCACTCACAAAGAACTCTCACACAGTGTGCTAATTTCTTCAGCACTGATGTGCTCCTTATAAAAATTGTCTTTGCCATGGCTGGGTGGCTCTGTTGATTAGAGCATTGTCCTGATAACACCAAGGTTGAGGGTTTGATCCCAGTCAGGGCACATACAAGAAGCAACCAAGGAATGCATAAATAAGTGGAAAACAAATAGATGTTTCTCTCTCCTTTCCTCCTCCCTGAAATCAAACAAATATAAATTTTTAAATTGTCTTTCATATATGCAAATTTAACCTAGGTAATAGATGTTCCACAAGAAGTTGCCCAACCTGTTTCTCTTTTCAATCTCCCTAAATCCTGGCCACCTAGATGACTCAAACCACATTGTAATTGATGTTAGGCCTGCAGCCTTGCCCTTTCCCATCCATTCTCCACTTAACAGCCAGAGTAATCTAAAACTCAAATCTAGTCACTCCCTATATTGAATACTTCAAAGGCTTCCCATTGCCTTTAGGATGAAGTAAAAAAAAAAATTTTTTTTTAACCACCATCTGGTCTGGTTCCTGCTCACCTCACCAGCCCTTCCTCTCCCACCACTCACCTCATTCTCTTTGACCCAGTCATGCTGAATAACTCTTACTTCCTCTCCCAACTTAGGGCCTTTAAACAATGTTCCCACTGCACTCCTGGGAGGGTTCATTCCTGATCCCTCCTCCCCATGAACTCTAGTTTGTGCCTCAGGCCTCAGACTAGAAGTCAAGCCCTCTGAGATAGGAAGCCTTCCATGATTCTCCCAGTCCAGGTTATACGGCCCCCAGCACACCTCTCCTAGCTGAGAACCAAACACCCTCCAATATAAACTCTAAGACGCAATATCATGTGGGGGTTTTTATTTATCTCCGAGGCTCAGCCTGGGAGCCCATAGGTAAGTCACTCGACTCTGTGTCTCAGTTCTCTATAAATGGATTAATCAAAGTACTACCCACCCCATAGGGTAGGTTCACAAATAATAAGAGTTAATGTTTGTGAAGTATGGTAAGTTCTTACTTAATGTCTTAGGTAGGTTCTTGGAAACTGTGACTTTAAGTGAAATGACATAAAACAGAACCAATTTAACCATAGGCTAACTGATAGAAACAAGAATTAAGATCCTATATCACAACTGCCTACTTGTTTCCTGTCTTTCTGTGGCACTCAAGAGACATGATTCCATGTAAGCATACGTGTGACCTTGGGTAAGTCATTTATTGTAACTGAGCCTCAGTTCTTATATTCTAAATTCCTACCTCATAGGGACGTTTCACTGAGACTTAAAATGATTTAATGTCTGCAAAAATGTCTGCTTTATAATTAATAAAGCACTGCACACATTTAAGAGCATTTTATATATGGCACAACCAGGTGGTTAATGTTTACTCTATAACTAACACTGTACTGTATATCGATTATATTTTGCCCAGTGAAAGGACGTTAAATTTTGCAATACCACAACATAACACAAGAGAGAGATCATTACGCTTCTATTTCAATAGTGGGTCATTTAACAAACACTTTGGGGCATTTACCATGTGAAAGTCTCTGAGACTATCCATGTTTGAGGGGCTCAATAAAACAACTCTGCCCTTGTTATACATTTTCTGGAAAGGAAATTTCTAGGAGGTGCTTTGCTCAGAAAGTTAAACAAAGCTGCTGACCTGCCTTTTGCATTTATTGTTCCCATGGCCACTTTCATCTGCCAAATTTGCATTTTTTAAACTTATTGATTTTCCTTTTTTGAAAGAGAGTTTTTTGTTGTCCCACTTATTTGTGCATCATTGGTTGTCTTTATGTGCCCTGACCGGGGATCTAACCACAACCTTGGCGTATCAGGACCACACCCTAACCAACTGAGCTACCTGGCTGGGGCCAAATATGTATTTATTCTTCCAAACCTTAAACAAAAACCAACACAGAGCATTCCTAAATTTCTCAGAAGAAAGAATTTATGTCCATTTTCTGTTTTTCCCTTGAATGTGTGTTCTTTGAGAGCAGGAATATATTTTATTCATTTTGAATTCTAGCTTTTCTGAGCCTCTGCCATGGAGCACAGTCTATAGTCTGACTAGGGAATAAAGGCATTAAGCCAGCTGTGGAGAAAACGTCCGTGGGAGGTTCCCAACTAGCCTTTCATAGAAAAAATTTCAGTTTACTCGGGGATTAGATTCTTCATCCGTCTGTTCCTCCTGATGTGGGTAATGGCAGTGCTTTCTAACGACCTCAGTAAGCAAAATAAAAGGTTGCAACTTTATGTTGGTTCCCAGAAGTACTGTGAGGATTTTATTGGTCCATAACATGAAGCCGTTTCAGAGAAAAGGTTTTTCGCCTTCGCCTGTTATTAGGAGAAACAGCTCTCTAGAGTGTAGGTCTTTCTAAGGAAGACAAAAACTACATTTCCCATGATACCCCGGACCCGGAAGGAGGTGAGACTCGACCCCTCCCGTGATTGCTTATAGACCGGAAGCCGGGCCCTTAGTTCTCTTTCCCATCTTGCAAGGTAAGAATGGCGGCTCTCCTCTGCAAGACTCGATTTCAGGACCCCAATCCTTCGGCATCCGAACCAGGAGCTTATCAAGTCGACACCTGCAAGGGTCAGACATGTCCGGGGCCTACTGAGGAGCCTCCCAGGCGCTTCATTTGTCTCGCTTGGGTTTTAAGCAGGGCCCGAAGAGGGTGAAGGGGAATGCCGTAGAGGCTCCGGGTCTCCGGCTGCTCACCACACTCCTGGGCTGGGGGGACGGGGCCCCTCCGGGGATCCGTAGCCGGCTAATGGGCCCGCCGGGACTAGGGCGATGGCGCGCGCGCTCGGGAATCCAGGGCCGTGCTTCCAAAGGATGCCGCTGAGCTTGTTTCAGCCACGTTGGGTTTCGGGGCTAGAGGCCCGGCGCTACCTTCCCATCTCCCCCACGTTCGCGACCGGAAATCGCCTCCTGGGCTTTGGGCTTTTTTTCTAAAGTGGCCAGAGTTTGGACGAGTTGTGTACATGTGGTCGTCTCCTAAGCTGAATTTCTTCAATGAGACAGTAGATACTGTGATAAGAGCAAAAGCCCTGGAAGGAAACGGTTCCAAATTCCTTCCTAGCTGTGCAGCTTATTGTGTCTGTGTGTGTGTGGTGTTTTTTTTAATTCGCAAAACAGGAATCATGGGATAGGGACTTTTGACCACGAAATATTTAGCAAGCACCTAAAGAGTGTAAGGTATCTTCAGATCCTTGGGAAGTTTATAGTGTGTTGGAAAGACAACCCCCAAATTAAACCATGGTGAGGCGGTTGCACGTGTTTGGGGTTTGGAGGGACGCCTGTATCTTCTGCGGGGAGGGATGAAAACGATGTTTCAGCTCCTTGGAGAGGGAGGGCTCGTCGTCTGGGAACCCCGTCCTTGTACAGCTGCGATATTGCCTTGTTAGGGGATAATTGGTGAGTGCTTTTTTAAAAAGTATATGTGTATATATATATATTGGTAGATGGCGGGTGAAAAGAAAACCGAGAAGCCGAATACTAAGGAGAAGAAACCTGACACTAAGGAAAAAAAACCTGAAGCCAAGAAGGCTGATGCAGGCGGCAAGGTTAAGAAGGGTAACCGTAAGGCCAAGACCCCTAAGAAGGGGAAGCCCCACTGCAGCCGCAACCCGGTCCTGGTCCGAGGAATCGGCAGGTATTCCCGGTCGGCGATGTACTCCCGAAAGGCCATGTACAAGAGGAAGTACTCAGCTGCTAAATCCAGGGTAAGAGGTGAGGGGGGACCACTGGACCGTCCATAGTGTACATCATGTCTTCACCTTCAGAATGTTTGTCTGCCTCTGACTCTGTTGGCTTTTGTGTCCTGACAGATTGAAAAGAAAAAAGAGAAAGTTCTTGCTACTGTCACAAAACCAGTTGGTGGGGACAAGAATGGTGGTACCCGAGTGGTCAAACTTCGCAAAATGGTGAGCGTCAGAGGACTCCCCCCCCCCCCCCCGCCCGTCAATTGGATGTTTAGTTGAAGCTTGAATACTGTTAGGATTTCTTTTTGTGTGTGTGCGCGGGCGCGCTCAGGTTTTAGAAGTTTTACGTTTACCAGAGAATTACTTGTGGCGGAAGATGGGTTCTGGGTTTGCAACTTGGCTTTATCACTTACTGTTTGATACGAAGTAGAATTACGTTTCTGTGCTTTTGTCTCTTCAGTTGTAAAACAAGTAAATGTTTGTTGCACATGGTGGTGGTGAGAGTCAAATAATACAGAGAGCCTAGGACACTCACTGCCAGGCCCATAGAACAGTGATCCACCAGAGCAGTGTTTCTTGGCTCCTCTTTACCACGCAGGAGATCCAGCCTTTTAAGGTTTACCCTGTAATTTCCATTATGGAAATATCCCCAGATTTATTACAGCCCTCACAGTTGAAGATTGCTGCACCAAGAGGGAAAGTGTCAACTTTGATTCCTTCCTGTCACAGGTTTTGTGAGCTGATTTTTCTATCAGGTATTGTTTGTGGTAAAAGCAGAACTGTCCACTAAAATGATAGTCTAGTTATAAATAGGTTATTGTGAGTTACTGGTTGCATCCTTAATAGCCTTTGCGTGGGGCCTTATTTTTATAACTGCACTGGCAGTCCTGGTCTAAACTGTCTGGTTTTGTACAATTTGTTTCCTTTGTGGATAAAATAGGAGGAATCATGTTAATGGACAGATAGGAATACACTTAATTTGAATTAGAAAACAAGCCATGCCTACTCTGTAACATGCAAAATTCTGGAGAAGTATAGTCAGGAGCCTCAGAAAAGCTTGAGAATCACTGTATCATGACAGTGTATGATGGTAGCTTGTCATGTAATCTCTGAAGTTTGGTTTAATCCCAAGTTTACAAGTGTAACTTGCTCGATTCTGTCTTTGCTTGAACATTCAGCTCCTTCGATTAAATGGATTTCACCCTGTTTCGCACATAAAGGATAAAAAACTGTTGATCTTTTCCAAATTAAAAATCGGCTCTGCCATCCTGATTAGCTTATTTAAGTAAAGTTGGATCTATGGGTTCTCTCCAGCCTAGGTATTATCCTACTGAAGACGTGCCTCGAAAGCTGTTGAGCCACGGCAAGAAACCCTTCAGCCAGCACGTGAGGAAACTGCGGGCCAGCATCACTCCCGGGACCGTTCTTATCATCCTCACCGGGCGCCACAGAGGCAAGGTGAGCTGAGCGGTGCCTGGGGTGCTTGATCGTAGTGTACGTTCCTGGTAGGATTTCTTTGTACCTATGTTAATACCAGCACCAGTAGCTAGCATAAAAGGTTTAGTCCATTATGTACACTTAATTTATTACCACTTCCTGCTGTTGGTGGTATAATTTGTTACAGTGGAATCAGATGTCCCTGTACCCAAAAATGTTTATATATTTGAGTTACTTCTTTTGGTTAGATTTGCAGGGGTGGAATTACTGAGTTAAAGGATGTTAATTTTCTTATTGTGGAAAGTAATGGCTGCTTGTTTTTTAAAAAGAACAAGCTCACAGAAGTACTGTTCATATCCTTGTGTCCCTCCTGTTAGCAGTTTGGTATAGTTGCTTCCAGAACTGCTGCACATGTACATACATAGACATTTCCTTTACCAATTTAGAAACCTGTGATTTGGTTAATTGGGAAGTCAGTTTCTAATTGCACGGATGTCTGGTATTTCTTTCATTTACAGAGGGTGGTTTTCCTGAAGCAGCTGAGCAGTGGTTTGCTACTTGTGACTGGTAAGAAAATCCTTGGATTTTACACTCTCTGAAACTTGTCTTTTTTAAATGCTTGCAGTTTACACTTTTGCTTCCACCTACATGGAAGTTTCAGTGCCATGAGCCCCATCTCATTTGCTTTATATACATGAATTCTAAGGAAGCCGGTATTTAAATTTTATGTGGCAACATATCATCAAGTAACTGTCACCTAAAACGCAGAATGTTGGCTACTAGCCTCAAGGAATGCTTCCTACCTAAGACTTGTAGTTGGTCTGCCACTTGGCGCTAGATTGGAGTTCCTGATTGGGTAAGGGAAACCTTATTGAGAACACGGGGTTCAGGCACCACCTGTGGACCCGAGGTGGTGGTGGTGGGACCTTAATTTAACCTCCTTGGGCTTCAGGTTGTTGGTGTGGCCACACTTATTGTGGCAGTTGACAGCACAGGTGGGCATAACACTTGCTGCAGATCATCTCATCACAGTTGTACTTCTGGGCAAGCTGGCCGAAAGTTCTGATATCTTTGTTTCCCTTTCCCTCATTATATTGATTTCCTCCCCCCTTAGGACCCTTGTCCCTTAATCGAGTTCCTCTGCGGAGAACACACCAAAAATTTGTCATCGCCACCTCCACCAAAATTGACATCAGTGGCGTGAAGATCCCCAAGCATCTCACTGATGCTTACTTCAAGAAGAAGAAGCTGCGCAAACCCCGGCACCAGGAGGGTGAGATCTTCGACACAGAGAAAGAGGTGAGCTGCTGTTACTGCCTTTGCCTCTGATGGCCCTCCCTCCCAGTTCAGGAGTGAAAATAAACAAGGTGAAGTTGTTACACAAAAAGAAAGGTAAACTCTCGGGGAAAATACTGTTCCAGATTCTATTAAACAGTTCTTAATGGCAGGTGGGAGCTCAACTCAGAATCCTGAACTTATGACAGAACGCATGCTCTTTGATGTGTTTCTGCAGTAGACGAAAGGGATAAGAGTGCTGTTTTTGTTATATTAAAAACAGGTTATATTTCACAGCCCTCCAAGGAAAGCGATCAAAACTGCCCTCCAAATATTCCTGAGATTATTTAGGTGGTTAATTGTTAATCCAGGAGTTTGGGGTACTTGTGCCCAACTTTTACATGCTTTTCTCTTTTAGAAATATGAGATTACGGAGCAGCGCAAGGTTGACCAGAAAGCCGTGGACTCGCAGCTTCTGCCTAAAATCAAAGCTGTCCCTCAGCTCCAGGGCTACCTCCGCTCTTTGTTTGCTCTCACCAATGGAATTTATCCTCACAAACTGGTATTCTAAATTTCTTACGAAGAACCCGATTAAACAACTGATCTGTTTCCTTTGTGTCTTTTTAATTCTCGGCTGCCTGGATTGTGGTTTGACTCAACCAGAGGAGGGGATTAGAGGGGTGGAAACAGCTTCGGTGACCTTCATTGGCCTTGGAGCAGTGCTCTTAGCTTCCTTAGGGTCTGGCTTCTCAGCTCTCATCCAGCAGCTTCCAGTGTAAAGTAGCGTTTCCCCATCTTCACTAAAGTACACGGATAGGAAATGTCTTTCCAGGTCACAGGCTTTCATCCTATTCAATGATTTAACATCCATTTTTCCCCCCACCTAATTCTGAACCTCAGCCCCGTAATCAGTCATTAGTTTATTAAAGCATATACTGCAAGTGAGTATATTTACCCTCTTTTTTTAACCAAAAACCTATTATACTGTATTATAGGTACATAGATAACAATGCATTGCCAAAAAAGTGTCCGTCTTTACTGCTGCATAGTACAGTAGTCCCCCCTTGTCCATGAGAGATGTGGTCCACGACTTAGTAGATGCCTGAAACGGTGGATAGTTCCAAACCCTGTATAGACTGTTTTATTACATGTACGTAAATACCTATGATAAAGCTTAATTTATAAATTGGATACAGTAAGATCAATACTGGGACAATTAATAAAAAGTGAGTGGTCTCAAAATGTATTCACCTGTGTGATAGATGACAAACCACCTACGTGCTGAGATGAAGTAGGCATTGTGACAGCATTAGGCTGTTGACAACTCAGGAACATCTGCTTCAGTGATCCTGGGTCACTCAGCCATGGCCATGTCAGTGGTTGGGGATCCTCTACAGTTGGTTTTTTTGACTGGCCAGCTGGCTAAGCATATGTAGCATGGATGCACCAAACAAGGGTAATTCGCACCCCAAGCAGGATGAAGGGACTGCGAGAGATTTTATCACAGGACCCGAGTGGTGCACAATTTAAAACGAATTATTTCTGGAATTTTCCATTTAATGTTTTGGGGCTGGTTGGCTGTAGGTAACTGAAACTATGGAAAACAAAACTGACTAAAAGGACTACTGTGTGGCATTCTAGTCTATTTGGGTTTCCATCATTTGTAGTTATAAACAAGTGTGCATACAGAGAGCCAAGTAGATAAGAATAGTTTTTTAGTGGGTTTGTGGCATCCATAGTTTTGCAAGCATTACTGCCACTAATGTTCCTGTGTGCTCTTTATTAAAATATAATCTTGATTTCAGAGGGAGGGAGAAAGAGAGAGAAATAGAAACATCAGCGATGAGTCATTGATCGGCTGCCCCCTACTGGGGATCGAGCCCTCAACCCAAGCAGGTGCCCTGACCAGGAATCGAACAATGATTTGGATCCTAGAGGGATGCTAAACCGCTGAGTCACGCCGGCCCGGGCTAAATGCTTTGCTTTTTACTAAATTTCTCGCATGCTTAGTTAGCTATCTCATACACATCAGTTACAAGCTTTCAATACTACATCCTCAGGGAACCTTCCCCACTTTTCAGGCCAGGCCTCTGGACTTCTCATCCCCGTTGGAATCACTTGCTTCCAGTCGCTCCCCCATCCTAAGCTTCGCGAGGCAGGGAAGCTGCCTGTCTCCTAGAGTTGTACTGCCAAACCTAACACTTAGCTTGCACAAAGTAGGCACAGTAAGTGTTGAATAAGTGAAAACAGTGTTTGCTTTTCCTCTGGTGCAAACTCCACCATCGTGTCTTTGGCCCACTTTTCCTTTGTGGGGGCTGCCCATTCTTTTTAATCTGTTTTGCAGCGGGACAGTGTTTGTAAATTTGCAAGTTGAGTCGAAAATTCTGGTGCGGCAAGGCCCCCTTCTGCCCACCAGGGGGCGCTGGAGAACGGCATCTTTCGGAGCTCCATGGTGCTGATTTCTCTCCATAGGGAGGGCTGTTCTTAATGCTGCTGGGTCCTGGGGCTTTTCATCAATGTGGACGCCTGTCCCTTAGTTATGTTAATTTAAAGGCTCCAAGGACGCCTTCTCCCTCTCGTTTTCAAATATCTCTTTCATCCGATTTCCCTGCCGCCTCACAGACCCGCCCATGAGCTGAAAGAATATTCTTTGAAAAGAGAGAAAACGGAACAGGACCTACCAGATCACTTGGAAAAAAGATGTTGAGTAGGTGTGTGTGTTTCGTCTTTGAGACGGTGATTAGTGAGTTGGAAATAATCCATCTCCCCCACAGATTCTGTCAGTGTGTGTGTCTAGCAGATGTGTGTGTGTGTTCCTTGTGTTTTAAAAAGACCTTAAAAACGAACATGGCTGCTTGTTTAAAGCTATTTCAAGCTCTATTAGGCTTATCAAGGACTACTTATCTTCATGCCACACTCGTATTTTTCTGAGCCCGGTAAGGGTTACAGACTCATTTTAGACATTCGGCTGGTACAGAAAAGCCAGCAGAGGGGAGAGATACTGCAAAATCCCACAGGGCAGCAGGGAGATGGTCTCCATCAACAAGCTTGCTCTCTCCTGGGGAGATACGTCCCAGGAGAAACTGAGTTCCACCTCCTAAGAGCCATCCTTCCTGCTTTCTTATGCTTCCTCTTTGCTCCCAATTTAAGATTGCCCAGCCAGCACCTTCTCTTACCCCTTTTCCCATTCCAGCCCCCCATTCTCAAATGGAAGCATGGAGAGGACAATTCCAAAGAAAGGAAGTCATAAACCATAAGCCTTTCCTTTCTATGAGTCTATGAATGGGTGTCCCATGGGGGGGGGGGGGCGTGTTGTCTTGACTAAATTTAGATTCTCTGCCTCCAGGCTTCCAGTATGGAGTTCTTTTGACCAGGGGCTTTCTTTGTCCTGTTGATCCATTCTAGGAATTCCCAGCAAGTGGTCTTTTTTCCAGAGGGGGTTCTATAAATATTAATTCATCAGCAGCCTCATCATGGTACAGTGGCAGCCATGCGGTCCTATGACTAATTAATTACTGTTGCTAAAATATTAAATAACTACTCATTATGCAGTCTAAAGACTTTCAGTCCTGGATATGTGCTATTTTCATGAATTGTGATGAAGGGCAATAGTTCCTGGGCACCTTGACTACTGATCTTGAAATATAAACAGTAAAAGCGTAGGAGAATTTTTCTCTGAGCTGTACAAGATAGTTATGTAGATCCTCAAACCTAAGCATTTAAAAATTGTGATGGTTGCCATTAGGTTTGGAAGTTGTGAGCAAAAGAAATCAAGAGGTGTCTTTATAGCCAAAATGAGGAAGAGGGGATTGTAGAATGAGAGATCTGGGTTCATATCCCAGGTTGGATGTTTACTGGCTTTGAGACTTTGAACAAAGTATCCAACTGGGCCTTGGTGTCTCCGCTGAAAGTGGGACTAGTAATACTACCTCTCTCAGAGGGCTGTTAGGAGGATTTGATGAAATGGCCATTCTTTCACGTTAGCCTGTTTCATTATTATTTTCATGGCACTGATCTGCTCCAAACTGCTAGACTTGTCATGTTGCTTCTTGTCTATCACTCAGAAGACTTTTTTGCCCTGCTCAATCCGGTAACCGCACACCAAGAATACTGTCTGTCAACATCAGTAATCAAGAAATATTTGAGTGAATCAGAGAAGGACAGCCATTTCCCTGTGGAAGATTTTTTTGCATGTTAGATTAGCTGTCCAGGTCTTGGAGAGTAGGGAGTCAATTTTTCATATTTCAGATATATTTTATCTCCATTTTACATACTTTCCAGGATTTGACACATACTAGTGGCTTAACAAACGCTTGAGGAATACATATTATGAAAATGAAATTAACAGCCACTGTAAGGAGCATGAGGTTGTAGCTACAGTACAATGTATATGAATTATTTATTTGGGAGGGAGACAGTGCAGGATAAAGCCAGCTATGGGTTCAAGTCTCCATCCTGCCAGTTCCTAATCAGGTGTGAGGCACTTAATTCTGAGCCTCAGTTCCTTGTAAAATGGGGATATTAATGAGTGCTCTGAAGGGTGTTATGATGGATAAATGAATGGATGTACCCTCACTCTTAGGTGCTCAATAGCTTTTATTTTTTAACTTTTTGCTTTTTTCAAAAATAATGCATGCTCTAGGAAGAAAACTTGGGAAACATTCCAAAGCAAAAAACCCACAAATTCTCTAGTCACCTGTAAATGCACTGCTGAGATTTATCAGGCATGACACCTTCCCAGACTTTTATTCTACACCTATAGTCATACATGCATGCAATTTGAAAAATGCAATCATACTACAAACACAATTAAACTTCAAAATTTCCTTACTATTTTGGCCGGATTTTTTCCGTTTAGCAATATATTGTGAACACTCTCTTGTGTCAATATTCTTCATAAACATTATTCTGGATGGTTTCATCATAATCCATCTTATGGATATGCCATCATTATAGTTAACCAATCCCATATTGTTGGACATTTAGACTGATTATAATTTTCCCTGTTATAAACAATAAGATATATATATATAATCTCCTTAACTATGGATCTAATTATTTCCTTCGGACAACTTCCTCAAAGTTGAATTGCTGGATCAAGGGGTAATGCATCTTGATGTTCTTCTGATTCTTTCATTTACTTATTCTTTATTAAAACTTTATTTTTTAGAGCAGTTTTAGGCTCACAGCAACATTGAGAGGAAGGTACAGATATTTCCCATGCGCCCTCTGCCCCCACACATGGGTAGTTTTCCCCATTATCAGCATCTAGCACCAGAGTGGGACATTTGTTACAGTCAGTGAACCTACACTGATACATGATCGCCCAAAGTCCATTGTTTCCATCAGGTTTCACTCTTGCTGTTGTACATTTTATGGGTTTTGACAAATGTATAATGACACGTGTCCATCATTACGGTATCATACGGTATATTTTCACTGCCCTAAAAATCCTTTGTGCTCTACTTATTTATGCCTCCCTCCTCCTAACCTCTGGCAATCAGAGAGCTTTTTATTGTCTCCATAGTCTTGCCTTTTCCAGAATGTCGTATTATAGTTGGAATCATGCGTTAGGTAGCCTTTTCAGATGGGCTTCTTTCACTTGGTAATATGCATTTAAGTTTCCTCAACGTCTCTCATGGCTTGATAGTCACTTCTTTTCAGCGCCAAATAATATTCCACTGTCCGGATGCACTAGAGTTTATCCATTCACCTACCCAAGGACATCTCAGTTACTTCCAAGTTTGGGCAAATCTGAATAAAGCTGCTATAACCATCCGTGTGCAGGTGGTTTTTTGTGCACACCTGTTCTCAAGTCCCTTGATACAAAGGAGCGCTTTATTTTTTTGCACGCGCGGAAACGATACAAAGGTAACATCCTGATTTCAAGGGTTCTAGACCCGTCGCACTCCGCTTGGCAACTCGCATTAACAGCTTGGTGTGTGCTCCCGCACGTATAGTTCTTCCCTGTGTTTTTTTTTTTTTTTTTTTTATAAAAATGGGACGGTGTGCACATTTTCAAGGTTTATGTCAATCGGTGTTGAATGTTGATGAAACAGAACGATAGTTCTAACTTCCACTCAGGGAGCATTTATTAAGTGCCTTTTGAATGCTTATTGGGTACTAGGCTTTTTAGTAACTACAAAGCACCGACTGTGCGGTTCCACCCAGGGCTTATGAACAAGGTTGCAGCGCCTCCTCTGTGTCATGTTTTCTGCATGTATCACACGTACCCGGGAAGGCAGCGAGCGAACCTACACGCCCCGCGGGGGGTCTGGGCTGGGCGAGGGGACACCTGAGGGGGACGAGAGGAGGCGGCGTCTTCCCCAGGTGGGCTGCAGACCCAGGGCGCCCGCAGATGGCGAGGGGAGGAAGGGGGAGGTCAGGCTGAGGGCACCGCGGAGGGCAAGGCGACGCGGAGACGCCGCCCACCCGGGGCCCCGGGGCTGCGGGCGGTGGGCGGGGCCAGCGGTGGGCAGGGCCGTATTGTCCGCTCCGCGGGGCATGCCGGGAGCCCCGCCCCCAACATGGCGTCTCACTGACAGTTGGCTGCTGAGCTCCAGAGGCGGATCCTGCTCCTCAGGGCGGCGGCGGCGGCGGCAGCGGCGGCGGGGCCGGGGTCTCCGGGGCTGGCGGGTGGGGGGGATGGCGGCTCGGACCGCCTAGGGCGGAGCTGCACGAGCGAGACAGCGAGCGGGGCGTTGCAGGCGGGCGCGGCCGCTGCTGCTATGGACTGGTGACCGCGGCGCCTCCTGCGCGCGTCTCCCCGGGCCGGGCGGCTGCTCGTCTCTGTCAGCGCCTCAGCCGGGGCCATGGGCTCGTCGGCGGCGGCGGCGGCTGCCGCGGCGGCGGCGGCGGACTCGGCGCAGTGGCTGTCGGTGAAGGAAGAGACCATCTTTCTGCACGACGGGCTCATCCGCGTCACCGACCTGGCCGAGCTCCCCAGCGAGATCCTCGGGGCCCCGGAGGCCGCCGACACCGACCTGGAGGTGAGCGAGGCTGCGCCCCGGGTCCCCGCCGTCAGAATCGCCCACCGGGCCCTGCAGCCCCGGGGAGGGGGGGTGTCGGGCTCTCCCCTCAGCGCCGGGGCCCCCGAGGGCTGCGGGGCAGGTGCGTGTGGGCGCGCGGCGGGCAGGTGGAGACCCGCGGCCGCAGGTCTGCGGACGGTCCGCCTCCCTCCTCGCGTCCTCGGGCCCGCGGGGGATTTCATTTGTGGTTTCATTTTGAACGATCCGACCCCCGGCATTTTATTAAGACTCGCACCCGGCACGGCCTCCAAGCCCTGGAGGAGCCACTGCCCGCCCCCCACGGCGGCTCGCGGCCTCGCTCCCCTCCCCCACGGACCCCCAGACTCACTTCCAGGGCACACCCAGCTTGCTTGGCTGTGGGGACATTTTAATTTTTACGCTCGACACCTACCCCCTTTCCTTTCCTTCCCTGTTCTGGGTTGTGATTTTTTTTTTTTTTTTTGGTTTGTTTTTGTGTTTTTTTTTCCCTCCTCCTCCCGGGGGAGGTTAGTGGCAGCTGCGGGTCCGCGATGGGCAATCCAGCAACTTCTGCGTGTCATGCCTGGGATTGACACGGGGCCTTTGTCAGGGAGGCGGGCGGTGTGGACCGCGAGGGGGATGCTACGGCGCCCCCCCTCCCCCCCGTGCGCTCTCCGCCGGGGGTCAGGGCGCTTTAGGCCGCGAGGCCTGGTCGCGAGCGCGGGGGTCGCGGAGACGCGCAGGCTCCGGAGCCGTGGCAGGTGCAGAAGCAAATCTCAGCGAGTTGTGCTCCTGCTCTGGGGGCAGAAGGAAACCAAATATGCCTGGGTGATGGGAACTTTCCATCGACTTCACTTGGTTTTGCCTTAGCCCAGAGGTGGGAATACTGGCTGTGTCGTTTCACCGGGGCCGCCGATGCCGGCACCGCCCCCGCCCCCGCCCAAATCCACTCTGCGGGATAACATTTTGACGTGTAGGTAGCATGCGGGGCAGTGAAATTCTTATTGTCGCAAAGAAGACACTCCCCGGTAGGGCACAGAGACGACGGCCTGTCTTCTGGCTGTAAACGGAAGGCGAGGAATCTTTTGTGTTGTTGCGGTTTTGCGTGCACTTTGGCTTTTCGACGGACACAAGGAACGTTTATGGAAATGGATGAAAACCCATGACTGTGTGTTTCTGCAAACGGCGGTGACCGGATCGCGTTGGCTGAGACCTTTCTTTGGACGTGACGTGCCTGAGATGTGAAAACGTTCCGCTGTATTTTTGTGTCTGGATTTGAGGTTGAGGTTGCAGCATTCCCATTGTGAACTCTTAATTGATTTATTTTACATTCTGGCCGCAAAAAAACAAAACAAAAAAAACACAAGGAACATACAAGTTGGTAGGGAATTCCTAACATTGTATCATAGTTTTATCGTGTCTCATTTGGGTCTGTTCTATAAAAAGCAAGATGTGTCTGAGGGTCTTACCTGCTTGAAAACTCAGGGGGTAAGATGCTGTGATGGGGAAATGTTTCGATTTAATTGGCTCTGTTGTATGAGATATGGAAAGTGAATGCTCTTTGTTTCTTAGAGATTAAGTTCACAGGTCCAAACAATTTACATATGTAATTTATTTATTTTTTTAGGGTAAAAAAGAGTAGGAGTGGTTAAAAATACTGCAGTTGTTAAGTTGGTCTTCCTAAGATGTTTGCTGTATAAATGTGTTGCGTGAATTTGTCAGCTGTTTTCACAGAAAAATGATTTTAGAAGAAAGAACATCTCTGGCCTGATAGATTTTAAAAAAACCCAAAAACTTGAAAAGTTTATGGTTTTACCTCTCAGAAACCAATATGTGTAAGGGTGATAAACATTTATGACTGGCAGTTGTGGACTTTTTTCATTTCTTTCCACATGTTACATAGGCTACATAGTATCAAGAGAAGTGGGTAGCTTAGAATGTTTCTGTGGCTATTAGATTTGTATTTGTGTGGGTGTATTCACATTTAATTATTTAATTATAATAATATTGATTAAGTAAGGCATCATCTTACTAAATTCTCAAAAGGATCTTAGTAGCTACATATTGTTACTCATTAGAACAATTGTAAATATTGCACCCATTTTACAGATAAGGCAACTAAGTGCAGAGCAGGTATGTGACTTGCTCAAGATCACACATAGTTAGAGAAGAGAGCCTAGACCTTCACCCCAGGTCTGTTGGTCTCAAACATATCTGCTCCTAATTATAATACTCTACTGCCTTCATGCATGTATGATACTCATATTTGTAACTATTTAAAGTTTCATAACTGGCTCAGGATAGGGTAGTAAACATATCTTCATATCTGTTTCCTTTCTTGTAACTTATTTATTTTATTTTATTTTTCAGTTACAGTTTACATTCAATATTATTTTCTATTAGTTTCAGGTGCACAGTATGGTGGTTAGACAATCATACTTTACAAAGTGATTGTCCCAATATTTTAAGTAACCACCTGGCACCTTACATAGTTATTATAATGTTATTGACTATATACCCTATGCTGTACTTTAAATCTCTGTGACTATTCTATAACTACCAATTTGCACTTCTCGATCCCTTCACCTTTTTCACCCAGTCCTCCAACCCCCTTCCCATCTGGTAACCCTCAGTCTGTTCTCTGCATCTATGAGTCTGTATCTATTTTGTTTGTTCATTTATTTTGTTATTTAAATTCCACATATACGTGAAATCATATGGTATTTATCTTTCTCTGTCTGACTTATTTCACTGAGCATAATACCCACTTGGTCCATTCATGCTATTGCAAATGGTAAGATTTCATTCTTTTTTATGGCCAAGTAATAGTCCATTGTACATACAGTATGTACCTCAGCTTTTTTATGCATTCATCTATTAATGGGCTCTAGTAAATTACTCTTTTTCACATTTGAGAAAGATTAGAGGTTCATTAACTTTTTCAAATTTATTCAACACATATTTGTGGAATTCAGGAATGAGATGGGCCCTCTGTCCTGAGTGTTGGGGGCATAGCAGAGGATTAGAAAAAAAAACCTTCAAAACACTTTTATTTTAGTGGGAGGATACAGAGAATAACAGATGATCCGATATAGAATATGACATGTACTCTACATAAATGTCAGATGGTAAGTGCTTTGAAGGAAAGTATAGCTGGGAAGGGGGGTGGAGAGGAATAGTGGGGAGGGCTGGGCAGGAAAGGCTGCTGGGGAACACGCATTCCAGACAGAGGGCAGCAAGAGTCCCTGAGAGGCACGCATCCTTAGCACCCTTAGTTTGGAGCTCTGAGCCCAGTACGTACGCCCAGGGGAGAGGACAGTGATGGGAGATGGGGGTGCAGGAGATGCTGATCATGTAGCGCCTTGTAGATAAGGACTTGCCCTTTGTGTGAATTAAAAGTGCAGAGTGAGGCTTTTCCTTGGCCTTAAATAGCTATCTGTATTTAATTTTACATTGCTGGCAAAAGCAAAAAGCATGTAGGAAATTAATTTTAAGTGTTGAAATAAATATAAATGTAAGAAATAAAAAAACAGCTCAAAAATTCCCACTCAAATGTTATTGTATTTTGCATTACATTTCACAGAACATAGTCTTTTTTAAATAAAGGCAATTTATAAGGAGTTGTAAACAATAGCTCATTTGTGAAAGTTCCATACATATGGATGTTGACAGAGACACTAATTGACTTGACCAATGGGGCCAAGATATTTTTTTACCCCATAGTAAAAATTAGCTTAATTTTGAACCCAAGCATTTTTAGTGTTTCTCGTTTTTCATTGTGTTTGTTTATAAGGACCTCCCGGACACACGTGTACACACACACACATATACACCATTCAAAAGTTTGAACACGAATGTTCATGGCAGCTTTATTTGTGGTCGCTAAAAACTGTCCACCAACAGGTGAGTGGATAAACAAATGTGGTACATTCATACAATAGGTTCTACTCAGCAATAAAAAGACATGAACTGTTGATATTCACAACATAGATATATGCTGAGTGCAAGAACCCAGTCAAACAGGATCACGTACTGTAAGATTTCATTTATATGGAAATTATAGGAAATGCGAACTAATCTGTAGTCACAGGAAGCAGATCAGTGTTGCCTGGAGATGGAGGGAGGCCGGAAGGGATCAGAGAGGGGATTACAAAGGAGCACAAGGAAACTTTTAGGGTGATGGGTATGTTGTATTATTTTTATTGTGATGATGGTTTCATGGTTGTGTATTTCATGTGTCAAAATTTATCAAAGTGTACAGTTTAAATGTGTGTAGTTTATTTTATGCAGTTATACCTCAATAAAACAAATAAACAAAACCCACACAGGCCAGAATGCTCTACTGATATTTAGGAAATGAAAAAAGACTCAGCAGGATTTTCTTCTTTCTTTTCTTTATTTTAACTTTTTTTGCCACGTAAGAGAAGGAGAATTTGGGTTTGGAGCTGATCAACTGAAATAGTCAAGGCTTTGAATACTTGGGATACACTCAAGTGAAATTTTTGAGACAATATTTAGATTTATAAATATTGATCTGCTCTCCTAGGAGGGTACTACCAGCCTGTTTATCCTTTGGTCAAAATTCTTTGCAAGTATTTATGTACTTTTATAGAATTCTAAATTCTAGATTTAGAAGCATTAATGAATAAATGAATAAACTACCTTTGTTCACCAGTGGAATTGATGACCATGTAATTAGTGGGCACTGGTATAAGAGTCACTGAATCTTGGTGCAGTGGTCTGTGAGCTCGGGCAAGTGGCTCCAAAGCTCTCAGGCGTGGCTGGCTAGCTGTCAAGTTATGAAGTGTCTGAGGACTGTGGGAGGCAGCATTGTCTAGAGGTCAAAGTCAGGTTTAAAGAGAGCCAGACTGGGGTTGAAATTCTAGCTTTGCCCCTTACCAGCTGGGTGACCTTGGGCAAGTTCCATACCTTTAGTAATTCTTGGTTTCTTCTTCCACTGCAGCTCCTTTGTCATCATTGTCACCATCTCTACCACGGCCATGACAACAGTGTCAGCATGTTGTGTGCCAGACTCAGTGCTAAGTGCTTCCCACACATTAACTCGTTCAGTCCTCACAAAACCCTGTGACGCTGGTACTGTTACCCTTATTTTACAGATGAGGAAACTGTGGCCCAGAGGTGGAGTAACTTGGCCAGAGGTCATACTGTTAGTAGCAAAACGGAGACTGAAATAGATCTGACTTCATCCAGGGTACAGGCTCTAAAACCACTGTGCTAGACTGTCCCGTCACCTGTGGGAGGGGGTAACGATAGGGTTAATGTCAGGGTTGGTGGGAGGCATGTGATATGTATGTTTGTGTGTGGACTCTGTAAGGTGCTCTGTTGCTGGAGGCTGGTTCATGCTTACTGCGTCAGCGCTTATTGTGTATGAAAGCAAACGATCCCATCCACAGAATTTTTTTTTTTCTCTAATAGTGCGTAGTGGAGATGGTGTGTGTGTGTGTGTGTGTGTGTGTGTGTGTGTGTGTGTGTGAGCGAGAGAGAGAGAGAGACAGAGAGAGAGAGAGAGAGATCCTTCTGGACCTTTCTTCCTTCCCAGTTTGTCTGTAATGTGGCTAGGCAGATAGGATGATAGATAGTCTTCATGTCAGCTTTCCTCAGTTGTAGGCCTGAGGCCTTGCTAAATAAACCAGTCTTGATTATTATCTGTCCTCTTGGCTTCCACGTTGACTGTCACAGAATCTACCTGTTGGCAGGGTTGCTGGGTAGATTGTCACCCACCTGTTCTTTCTTAAGTCATGAGGTGTTTGTGGTGATAATTATGAAAGGACTGTCAATTCCTGAAATGCCCCCTGCTTTCTCCTCCCCCCTTTCCATCTTGTTTTACAACGGTGGTTGTAGGGTGAACACAAGGAGTGTGGTCTGCGTTGCAAGCTGTTTAGTCAATAGTTGTAGGCATGTAAATAACAGCAGGTGATCAACTATGGGACACATGCGCAGTTGTTTCAGAAGGAGAGAAGACAGCAGAAATTGTAAAACTTGTACTTCGATCATGCATTTTTAACAAAGCTTATGTATCCGTTACATTTTTAAAAGCCAATACATTCTATAAAAATGGAAGTAACAGATGAAACTGAAGTTCCTTTTGACTACCTACCATCCTTATTCCTGGTCTCCATCTACTCCCCACTCCAGTTAAATCAGGGAGAAAATTGTTTGTATATCCTTGAAGACTGTTATCGAATGTGTATGTTTATGTATGTGTATATACATAACACTTCATGAAGCTAGACATATCTTTCTGTAACTTGCTTCTTTAAAAACCTCAGTGATTTGTTTTGATCTTTCTATGAATTTATGTGTAGATCTACCACATTTTTTTAAGTGTTGCACAAGACTCCAGAAATACCATAGTTATGTAGCCATTGTCCTGTTGATGGGTATCTTAGTTTCCTGTTGCTGTGCTAACAAATAATCACCAACTTAATGGCTTAAAACAACACAAACTTATTCTTTAAATTTTTGGAGATCAAAAATCAGAAGTGAGTCACATTGGGTTAAAGTGAGGTGCTGGCAGATCTGGTTCCTTCTGGAGACTAGGGAAGAATCTGTTCCCTTGCCTTTTCACAGCTTCTAATGGCCTCCCGTATTCCTTGGCTTGTGGCTCCTTCCTCTGTCTTCAAAGTTATTCACCCTAGTCTCTGATCTGTCATCATTCCTTCTCCTCTGACTGACCCCTCCCACATGCTTTTTTCAAGGACCCTTGTGATTACATTTAGAGCCCACCCGATAATCCAGGCTCTCTCTGTCTCAAGATCCTTAATTTAATCACATCTGCAAAGTCTCCTTTGCCATGTACAGTCATATCCACAGGTTCCCGGGATTAAGGACACCTTTGGGGGCCATTCTTCAGACTGCCTCAACAGGTATTTTGGTTGGTTTCAGTTTTTCACTGTTAAAAGTGATCCTTTAGTCTATATCCTTGCATGCCTGTTTGTGTACACATGGGAGTATTTCTCTGGAGTAGTTCCTGAGAAGTAAGTAGACTTGCCGGGTCATAGGTGACCATTTTAAATTTTAATAGATACTGCCCAATTGCTCTCCAAAGTGACCATACCAATTCATACTCCCAAGTAACAGTGCTTGATAGGACCTCTTTTCCTCACACCCTCATAGAGATTATTTTAGAATTCATGGATTTGCTTACATTTATCATTTGTTCAAGCCAATGGCTTTCACTCCAAAAATGAGTCCAATAGGTGTAATCGGGTACCTGGAAATGCAGGATGAACCATGGTCAGCCAGAAGGAGCCAATTTTCTATTCCTGCTGCCTAGCTGTTATCATATCCCCTCAGAGCACTTCTCTTGTGGCATGATCTCCTTGGCCTCCTGGCATATACTCATTTGCCTGGGTCAGTAATCTGGTTAAAACAGACCATGTCCATATATAGGCAGGAGAGAGCAACAGCTTCTTATTCTGATGGTCCGGGGATGCTGCCAGAGGCCCGCAGAGCCAGGGAGCTGCCCACTCTGGGAAGAGATGCACTGGCCCCTGGAGTGTGCTCAGAGTGCACAGCAGTTGTTACACAGACAATTTCAACTCAGATGGTCTTACATCTTCTCTCTTACATGTCAATATAAGGAGTAATTTTGTGTTTTGACCTATATGAAAAAAACTGATATTAAATTGATTGTATTTTAAAGCTACCCTATGTACTTCTTGATTATGAAGAAGTAATGCGTGGCCCAGCCGAGCATGGCTCAGCGGTTGAGCATCAACCTGGGATCCAGGTGGTCGGGGTTCGATTCCTGGCCCGGGCACATGCCCGGGTTGCGGGCTCGATCAGTGCCTCTCTCATCATTGATGTTTCTGTCTCTCTCTCTCCCTCTCCTTTCATCTCTCTGAAATCAATAAAGATATATTAAAAAAAGAAAAGAAAAGAATTAATGCATGGATGTGGTAGAAAATAGAGAAAATACCTGAAAGTGTAAGAGGGAAAAGAAATATCCTTTGATTGCACTGTCCAGAAGTAGCCATATTAATTTTTTTACTATTTTTTCTCTTTTAAATTAAAAAAAAAAATTATTATGACAGTTGACATTCAATATTATTTTATATTAGTTTCAGGTTCTGTTTTCTTCATGTATAATTGGGATTATGTGCTCTGTGCAGTTTTGTATCCTTTAATCACTTATTGGGACCATTTTGTCAAATTAACTTAAAAATATAATTTTTAATGGCTGCATAGTAATTTATGGATGCACTATAATTGTCTTGTACATTACTGCTTTTTCCCCCATCTATTTTAAAGATAATTTAAGCTTATAGGAGGCTAAGAGGTTTTTAGCATTTAGAGTGTTGTTTGATGAAGTTTGATAAATTATAAATTTGTAGTAATTATTAAAGTCTGTTTCTGCAATTTGTTACTATTGACAGTTTATCATTTAAAGGGATGTTTATAGTGCTAAATGATTTCTTTCCCAACAATGTTGAATATTTGTGTGGAGCTTTGAGTTTCTAAAGTGCTATTAAGAACAATCGTGAAATAATTAATGTTCCACGATGGGACACTTGGAGTACACACTTGAATCCCTAGTGTTTTTGCTGAATTACTAGGTCGTAGCACAGTGTATAGCAATTTTAGATTAACAGTAAGGAGATTCATCATTTGCAAATTGTAGGTTTAGTAATGCTGATAACTACAGATGCAGCATTCAAGTAGTCATTTTATTTTTTTAATTATTATTTTTTTTAATCCTCACCTGAGGATATTTTTTCCATTGCTTTTTAGAGAGAGTGGAAGGGGGGAGAGAAAGAGGGGGGGAGAGAGGGGGAAAAAAGGGGAGAGAGGAAGAGAGACATTAATGTGAGAGAGACACATCGATTGGTTGCCTCCCGCACTCGGCCCTAGGGATAGAGCCTGCTACCGAGGTACGTGCCCTTAGCCAGAATCGAACTCGGGGCCCTCTAGTCCTAGGGCCTTAGGGATAGAGCCTGCTACCGAGGTACGTGCCCTTAGCCAGAATCGAACTCGGGGCCCTCTAGTCCTAGGGCCTACACTCTAACCACTGAGTCAAACTGGTTAGGGCGCCAGGAGCTTTTTTCAATGCTAATTAATGTTTTAATATTTTTTATAGAAATCTTTTATTTATTTTTTTTACATATGTCTCTGGTTTACTAGACAGTGTTCTTAAAGGTATTTTGACCATTTTTCATGTCTTAGATTTAATTATTACTAAGTCTGATTTTCAGAGATTTGTAAGAGAGCTGCACCCCCACCGTGAATGCCCCCAAATAATTGCTGTTGTAGTTGGTGTCTAAACACTCTTACCCCTCACCTCGGTGTCTGCCTCCCATTACATTCTTGTTCCTTTTCTCTGAGCTTATTTTCCCTCTTTTAATCACCTTTCCTCTTTTACTCTGTTGGTGTGCCATTAGGCAATAAGGGTTTTATTTACCAGTCACCTCACATCTTTAGCATTCAGAGTCATAGAATTTGTGGGGCTGAAAAGGGTCTTTAGATTATTTAATCCAGCTTTTTTTCCAAAAGACACTTGAGTTCCTTTAGCCTGTTGTCACTACCAAGAACTTGGATGCTTTTAAAATCACTTTGGGAAATTAAATAGAGCCTGGCTACTCAAAGTGTTGTCCATATACCATGACTGTCTGTTGCCTGTAATGACAAGATAAGCACAGAAATTGAGGGTAGTAAGTAAGCGTTTAGAAATTTCATCAAAGTTGCTAGACTAATTTTATACCTGTTACACTTATTTATAAAACTTGGGACTTGTATTTTGTGTCCTTTTTTCCTATTATTTTTGTAGTAATTGATTTTTATTCTGTTTTACAAAAGTTGTGTTCTGCAGTGGATTGGAAAGAGACCCAACTGGTCCTTCACCATAGATAGTTTGAGAAGCATTGATACAGAATATCTAATACAGTGGTTGGCACATACCAGGCTCTCAAAAACTGACAGCTTCCTTTTGTCTTAAAAGTCTGCGTTTGTTTTGAGTGATGTTGCTAAATATCTGAGTAACAGATAAATGAAACATTCTTTTCTAGAAACGAGGTGATTAAAATTGGCACTGCTGCTTCTCAGACACAAGTAACTCAGTTTTTCCTTTTTAAACTTAGCCTATGATTTGAAGAGATTCACACACAGTAGACATGGAATGCACATTTGCACTGATTTTTGGAGCTACTTTATACCATCTAACATGTTCATGCTGGACCCTCCGCTCAGCAAGGCTGCAGGAACTTAAAACTTCCTGGTAGCTAGCCATATCCATAAATATTTGAATATACCATGGCAGTATTTATATATTATTTTCTTGGGTAAGAGAAGGAAAAGATCTAGTGAAAAGCACTGGGGCTTTTGTCTGTTTTCTCATGCCATTCAGCTTTTGTCAAGTATAGGTGTGGTATTATTTAGCTTTCCCATTTTGATGCAATTTAGTGCCACACGCAGTGACCCTTATAATTTTAGCAATCCTTGGCCATTCTTTGGAATTAGAATCGTCTTGTCCTGATTTTTTAAATTGAATCAAATTGTAGTTGAGTTTATGTATGATTCAATACATATAGACTATCCAAAGCCTGTTAGTTTACCATGGTGTTTTCAGTTCTGAGGGACATATTTTGCCTACTAGTCAGGATCATGAAATGTCCACTCCCTATTTAAGGGTAAAGAAATGTCAGTGACTGAGCCAAGTGACGCACCTCAAATGTTACTCCTCTCAACATTCTGTTTATAATCCAAGAGTCTTTAGAAATGAGATCTGTGACTTATTAGGTCTCATTTTGGCAAATTTAAAAAATTATTCAAATCTTGAGAAACCTGATCGGAACAGTACACATAATGTAACAGGATAAATACCCATATGATGAAATGGAGTGACTATATGTTTTAAAAATCCTGTTTGGAATCCTTAATCTTGTGCTTAGTTAAATATAGAATAAATATTTGATCTGTAGGGCAGCATTCCTCTTTGTTTTGAGCCTCATTTTTATTTGTGCAAGGCTCAAATTCTTAATATCTGCAATGTTTGAAACTGAACTAGGACTTGAAATAATTAGCATCTGCCATGGTTGAGAGTAGTTTTGTGGTGATAATTCAAAATAAATTGAGATTCAAGATGTTCCCTGGTTTTCATGGGGGCATTCGAATAACACCCTGGTTTCCCCTCTTCCTGTCTCTTTTAGGAACCAGGCTAGAGAACATCAGAAAAAAGAGAAACTATTATTACTCCTGTCTTACACATATTACATTTTGGCAAATGCTGGCTGATGAGACTAAAATTACTCTTCACATTTTAAAAGTTATATTTCTGTAATATTATTAGCAAGCAGGTGGATCCTAGAGGGACAGAAAATTGAGATTTAGCCTAACTTTTCTAAGTCAAAGTTTAGAATTTATTTTGGGATTTTGCTGTGACGCATGAAAGGATCTGGTCGTAGTTTCTTAAAATAACTCAGTTTATCTCTTCAGCAGTCATTGTTGAAACCCAAGGAAAAGCCACATTTGGGGAAATATGAAAGACAAGGAACTGGCACTTTTTTAATGGTATAATATGTTCTTCTATGAGAGAGATGACAAAAACAGCCTGTAGGTGGCTTAATATCAGAGCTTTCTCTCAGATAGCATGGTTAGAATGTAGGGAAATAGTACAGGTTTGATGAAATGCCCATTTGCCTAGAATGGTACCTAGTAAGAATTCCTCACCTGTCCTTAAGCCATGCGCGGTCCTGAAGCCATGTGCTCATCCTGGGAACTGCAGAGTTGTCACGATAACTTTTCTGGAGAGCCAACATAGTTTTAACCCAGGGATGGTGGCTCCTGGTCAGGGGTTGGCCAGTCGGGTTCTTAGTTCTTATGAAATCCTCCTGCTTGTTTTCATGGCGTTGTCAACCTGAACTTTAATATTTACTCCGGTTTTAGACCTATAAAAGATGTGGTTCTAGTCAGAAGGTGCTTTGTGTGCTTTTTCATAGTATAGCCCAGTTTCTTTTCCTCCGAAAGACAAACGAAGCTCCAGTCTTCTGTGGAGGTAAGAAAAGTCCAGTCCTGTCACCTAAAGCTGCTACCACGAAGAACAGAAACAGCTTTCTTTTTTCATTTCAAAAACACTCTGCTTTTAAAGGATTTGCTATAAGACCGAACAAAGCTTTTAGACCATAATAAGGGAAAGCAAAGCTCTTATATAAAGAAAACTCATTTCATGAAGGAATAAAAGCATAGAAAAAGTTGTCTGGAGCAAATGGAAGACGACCAGAGGCCCCAGAGCTGCACGGAGGGACAGTGCAACTGCCTGGCTCCCCTCTCACTGCCAGTGGTTACTTTAGATTCTGATTCTCCAAGCTGTGCTCTGCTCGGCCAGTGGGCTACGTTTCTCCAGTAAGGAACCGACAAAAGATTTCTGGTTCTTGGTATTTGATTTCAAGAGGTTAAATGTTCTCAAAGTGTATATATTTCTCTCCCTTTTCTTAGATCATAACCCTGTTCATATTTCACGACACGGCCCAAAAGGTGAAACTTTGAATGTATTTTTTAAAAATTAAAGTGACTCTAACCGAAATTTGTTGTGAGAATTTTATAAACTTACTTTGAGGTAGTGAGGGAGAGATGGGGGTTCTTGCTCTAGGTCATGATTTGGCAGCTCAGAGATTGATGACAGTCCTTGCAATTTCCTCTCATCCTTTCTTCGTTTCTCGTTGTTATTCTGTCTAACATTTGAATGGATGCAAGTATATAGTAGAAAGAAATCAAGAAGGAAGGCCCAGCTCAAATACAGCCTTACCACTGAGTGTAGGCTCTGTGTGTTTAGAAAGTATGTATCTCTGTACTATCCAAAACAAAAGTAATGTCCTCAGCAACTTCATGAAGTACAATCTGCCCCCCAAAAGCCTAATTACAAGCTTTTACTTTTCTGTGTAATGTAATATTCAGTGACAGTAATTCAGTCATCTAACATACTGAGTTTTCTCTTTGGATGCCTCTGTTCCAGCCCTGGAAGGTGGTGGTGAATAATCTGTTTGAATAGTTCATGTAAACTCCTAGACTAGCAAGGGTCATACCTGGTGATCTTGTTTTGGATTTTCCTTTTTCATTTTTCCATGTTTTTACTTTTAAGGGACCTAATGTGACCCAAACTAAACAGATGTCTGATGTTTATTGATGATTTTTTTCTTGTTCCCAAGTCATATTAAAACTATGACATTTACCCTGATATATTTAAAAGTGAGACATTCTGTAAGTTAAAAAAACAAAAAGCTTCTAAATGGGAGAAGTTCTCATTTCCTCATAACTGCATGTGCATTTGTGAAGGAGAGCTCCTCTGCTTTCTTACTGCCCACAGTGTGGTATGTTTAGTGAATATTTGTAAGTTGAACTAAAACACCAGCATAAGAGAGAGAATAGGCATGCTAGGCATGTACCTTGATAATGAAATATTTCTTGTGCGGTGGCACAATTTGTCAGGCAATGTAGCGTAAAAATATGTAAAAATGCTGCAATTTATCTGTAGCATTAATGGGGGGGGGAAACAACCAGTTACACTAAATTAAAATCTTCCACTTCTTACACCCTTACCTAGAAAGGAAATTCCTGTTTATTGAAGGATGAGATTCATGTGAATCTGTCCAGCCGCCCAAAAGGGTTATGGACAGATCCAGGTATCTCCACAGTTGCCTCTGTTGGGCTACCTTATATAGGCCTCTTCCTGAAACACTCACCTGGTGTTTTACTATTTTGAAAATATATACATCTTTACTGATTTCAGAGAGAGGAAGGGAGAGGGAGAGAGAGAGAAACATTAGTGATGGGAGAGTCATTGATCCGCTGCCTCCTGCACACCCCCGACTGGGGATTGAGCCCGCAACCCGGGCATGTGCCCTGACTGGGAATCGAGCCACGATCTCCTGGATCCCAGGTTGATGCTCAACAGCTGAGCCACGCTGGTTGGGCTGGTGTTTTACTATTAAAAGATGACTTAAGTTGGTTACCTAGAGAAGATCTCCATGACGTTAGGTGAATTCTGAGATAGCAGGAGGGCCAGCTGTGCTCCCTTATCTGCATCCTGGCAGGCTCTGGACACCCCCCACCCTGGCATATTTGGTGAGAGGCGATAGTGTGTGGGAGCTGATGAAGAGCCCTGCGCCTTCAACTTCTGCTTTTACAATAAGCTTATGTTACTTTAGAAGCAAGAGATTGGAATTCTTTGTAAACACAAAGTGAGTCAGGAGGGATGAACAATGCATCTACACAGAAAGCTGGGTTCAGGATCTTTCAGATCTGCAAGATAGAGAAAATAAACCTTTACTCAACTGAACTGATGGCCACACTAGGAAACCAGGTGGAAGGTGGTGACTTATGCTGCCATTCACGCAGACTTGAGTTCTTTCTTAGGGAAACTAAAAGGCCTTTAATGTAGATTGAACCACAACTTGGTATTGGGTTCTAGTTGACTGAGCTGCCATGTTAGCCAGGAGTTGACTCGGCCCTCTCATCGAAAGGTCTGATGACCGGTAGAACAAAGGGTGGGGTGACATGTAACCAAAGCTATTGGCATCTTAAGTCAGAGGAGCAGCAGTACGTGGAGAGTGCAGTTGAGGGTGTGTCTCGCTGACAGCCTTAAGCTTTTTAAATGGGATTATTGTTTCTTATAATGAAATAAAGTCTTCTTCACTGGAGGGGACACTAAAGATGTTTGCTTCCTCTGAAGCCTAGAAAAATGAATTCATCCAAGAGCACTGAAGCATAAAGTTTATTAGATAAAAATACACTGAGAGATTAGGAAGGGCCTCTCTTCATTGACTTCATATCCTTTATAAAGAAAAACAAAACAGGCACTTTAAACCTCTAAGAAGATTCCTGAATTTGTATTTGACTGCCTAGAAGCTAGGAGACATCTGCTCCCCAAACCAGTGAAATCAAAGCATCAAAAGTTACACAAAATAATAGTTTTTCCTGATAGCATATGCTGTTTCTTCAGAAGTTATTATTTTGATACCAAAATAAAAAGTGCTGTATTTTTATTACCAATAGCTTTTCCAAAATTTTTTTTTTTTTTCAGAAATATTACAATTATTCAAGGTATTCCCTACATACTCTATTGCTTTTGTAGAATAAGTAGGCTTCTTTCATCAAATTCGTTTTTCTCCTTTGCCCTCAGCCGTTGTCAAAAATATCCTCCTACACTTGCTCCCCCATTTTTACTCCGTGGCATGCCAGGCACTGTTTCCAGGAAAAGGTTGAAGTTACAGGTACTGTACTTCCCACTGACCACATGTTTGTACGGCGCAGCTGAGCTCTGGCCCACTTTCTCTTGCCGTTGCTTCTCAGCACGGATAAGTTGAGATGCATACACGCAGAGAGAAGTGAAACTGCGTGTTTCTTTTGATCGCGTCCCCAAGATGCATGCTTACCTTTGCCAATGCAACTCTTCACCGCAGAATAACAACATGGAAATATCACTGCAGCAAATTTTAAAATGTTGATTTGGGGGTATTTTCTCCTAGGTTTCTCTATATGTAATTTTTTAAAAAAATATATCTTTATTGATTTCAGAGAGAGGAAAGGAGAGGGAGAGAGAGAGAGAAACATCAAGAGGGTCGTTGATCGGCTGCCTCCCGCACACCCCCAACTGGGGATCAAGCCTGCAACCCGGGCATGTGCCCTGACCAGGAATCGAGCCCCGACTGCCTGGATCCTAAGTCGACGCTCAACCACACCCGGCCGGGCTCTATATGTAATTTTTTAAAGTAGTAAAAATGTTTTATATTTTGAATTGCGCCTGCTTTGTTTACCTCATGTTATAGTTTAAGCATTTTTCCCATGATAGTATATCCGCCGCTTCCCCTCCCCCGCCCATTCAAAGGCAATTTGTGCTTATTATACACAACTTGGAAAGTAAAGATAAGAAGAAAGATCAAAGCCAACTGGAATTCCTCCATTGCTAAGATATTGAACCTGTCCCCCTTCTCTCCCAGCCCTCTCTCTCTAAATACACAGTATTTACGCACACCTGCATTTATATGTAAAGTAGACGTGTGCACGCTTCAAAGATAGGATTACGCTGTTCCTCACATTTTAGAGACTGTAAGTTTTTGATCCATAGCTCTGTGTGGTACAACTTTCAGGAGCATCATGAAGCCTGTTTCAAGGACATTCTAGAGTCTACTTGATGGAGCTTGATGGAACCCTGAAATTGATCTGTTACCTAACTCTCGCCTTAGAGGTTGCTTATAAAAATAGGAAAGTTAGTTATGGTCACCCAGGTAAAATGTATAGTCCTCTAAACACATCCCTTGGTAGAACACTTCTTGTGTTAATCTAGTTTATGTCTTAATATCGAAGCAAATCATAACTTTTCTCAGTGCTGCAGTGATCTGAATAAATAAAAAAGTTTTTCAACCTGCAATGAGAATGCTTGGTCTTTAAAAACATTCCACCTTTGTGTTCACGGGGCTCTACCTTTTTATCTCTATGGTCTATCCAAACTAAGAAGTGAGCTATTTCTGCCCAAGCCTGGGACAGGAATTTGGCAGAGCCAATGAGGTGACAGCCTGAAAAAGCTCACGCAGGGAATTCTGTGTATTGTCCCATTACACGTCATCCGTTTAAATGGAATGTGTTTATAGTTCATATGGCAAGCAATTGGCATGAGAGCAAACACAGCTTGGGCCAGCATACTGTCCTTATGTTCTAAATCAGCAGTTCCTAGCACCTGCTGCGGGGCCCCTCTCCTTCTGCCCTGAGCGTTGCAGCGTTGGGGAAGCAGTGACGGGAGAGGTGCTGTTTCTCAGCTATGGTGGTGGAACAGAAGGAAGGTTGTGAATCATCTCCAGGTTCTACCCATTATTTCTAATAGCAACGTGCATACTGATGACTAGTGGTAGGTAACTGCCATGCTGGTAAATTCTCCATTTTACCTGGTTTGTGTTTCAATCACTAGGTTATTCCCCATGCTGGAGTTTCATTTTTCAAAGGGAACTACTTGACAGATGCCAAGTCATTTATCATCAGAGATTTTTTTTAGCTTCATTAAAGTATAACTGGCAAGAAATTTTTTGAATTCAACATTTGCCCCCCACAATGAAATATATAAATATATATTTTATATAATAAATGCATATATTTAAGAAAAAAGCTGAGATGTAAAGAATTTGGGCCCACAGGATTGCAAAGTATTGTCAGAGACCAAATTCAACCCACAGATATATTTCGTTTGGCACCCAGAATTTTAAAACATGCTTGAATTTGAGTGCCTTCAGGAGGTCCATGCGTTTTCCAGTTTGCTGTGGCCCTCAGCGGTTTGTGTATTTATGTGTTATATGAAGTATTAATCCAAATAATTGGTGCCCTGTTTCTACTAGGAAAGCTCTTACTTAGGAACATGAAATTCCATGTTGCCTCTTCTCCTACCTTAGAAAATGGGAGCAGCCCAGTGTGGCTGTTGTGGAACATGTTCCCCCACCTGCTCCGTGTCCCAGCCTCTGAGTTCATGGCTGGGGAAAACGAGCTGCCAGTGAGTGACTCTCAGGGCAATTATGGAGGCTGCAGAAATTTGGGAGCTATGGCATTTCTCTAACTACTGCTCAAGGTGATTCTTAGCATGTGTGGGAGACCCTGGTGTGGTTCAGAATTGGGCTCTGAGTTTAGAGATGGCCTTTTAATCCCAGTTCACCATTTATTAGTGAAGTGACCTTGGCCATGGGCCTAATCTTCTAAACCAGCTGGTTTCTTATCTGTAAAATGGGCACAACATTGCTTCTTACCCACCTTATGCTATGATTTTCCAGATTAAGGAGCACAGCGAGTGGAAACTTCAGTATAGTTTCTGGCACATAAACATTTGGTAACTGTGGCTCCCTCACTACTAGGCTTCCTGGGACCCATGAATTCATGCTGTATATTTCAGATATCAAAGGTGGAGCTATAGGTTATGAGCCAATTTAGGCTTTCTAATGTCCATGAGAGGGAAATGGGTGAGTAAAACTTCGGGGTTGATAGTCATAAGTAATTACTTTGAGCAATATTTGATGTGTGTTCATTTCATCAGTAAGTTTTGCCTTTAGATGTAAATCCATTTTAGCCAAGAGTTTCTGGATTTTTCCCTGATTTCTAAGGTAGGAGTTGAATATCTAAATATCTAATATGGTTAAGTTTTAGTGATTTACCCTTACACTTCTTGCTCCCTGCCTCCAACGACATTTTAAGTAAGTCTTAGCTAGAAAAGGTACATTTAATTTTAGCTAGTTGGTTAGTTTTTCCGAACATTTGTTCTCTGCAGACTGAGGGAGACAGATGGATTTGAATTCTAAAGTGGAGTCTTTTGATTTAGTAGAAGAAATAACCAGTAAAGTGATAGACAAGGTTTCCAGGCAGTTTTAATTAGTCAGGCACAGCTGTGAGCAGGAATTGTCGAGAAGGGCAAGATTCAGTGGCATAAAAGATGCAGCGTTTGTCATGTTTATTAGAGGTGCTTTGTGGTCAGCCATGGCGATTGGTGATTTGTATGGAGTAGTTACTGGTGCACACTTACGTTCTTGCCTCACCCAGCCAAACAGTTACTGGCCATGGGTTTAGAACTAATGCCCCTGATCTTACCATTAGTGTATGAAGGACACTGATTTCAGCTTTCTTGTTGACACTGACGAGAAGATGAGGTCGGAATTCTCAAGCAGAAGTGCTGACCTGGCGTTGGATGTGGTGCCTCATTGTGCCTATTGCTTTCTGTTTTGTTTTCTTTGGAGGACATGAAAGTGCATGATCAGGTAGCATTTTGAGTCATTAGCTCATTCAGTAAATATTTATTGAGCACCTATTAAGTGCCAGGTTCTCAGATGCTTGGGACACCTTAAGAGGAAAAGTAGACAAAGTTGTAAGCTATATTGCTAGAGTTTGAAATAAATTTGAAAAATATTTTTTTCAAATAATATTAACTGAAGTTAGGGGTACTCACTGAATGCCAGGTGCTGTGCTCTCCACCTTATTTCAGGAGAAACAATTCAAAGCATCCCGAGACTTTTAGTACAGAAAATATAAATATGAATGAATCAAAGTCTGCACCTTGAGGAGTTTACAATCAATCAGAAGCCTTCTGGTACATAATAATTATCCGTAAAACTTGTATTTTAATTGAGCATATGACTAGATTCCCTCCTGTGCACAATTCTGATGATCAACAAATTTTGCAAACTGGGGCTCTCTCTATCCCTTTGGGAGATTGGGTCATCCCAGTTAATGTCAGATGGCAGTAGGCGGGCTTCCTGAATGCTGTCAATCAAGTGGTTACTATAGAGCAGGCTTCCTCAACCTCAGCCAAATGATTTCTGTTGGGAAGGCTTCCTGTGCATTGTAGGATGGTTAGCAGCATCCCTGACCTCTACCCACTGATACTTGTGACAACCAAAATGTTTCTAATGTTTCTAGGCACTGCCAAATGTCCTTTGGGAGGCAGGCTCTGTCCACCCTCCTACCCACACCACCTGTAAGAGTCTCTGCCTAGACGTTAGCCTCCCTACACAACCAGCAGCTCCTTCCAGGGGCAGACACAACTACAGCATCACTGGGAGCTCAGCTTGTGCATCAAGCTTACGCTGCTCCTAAAAATAAGAAGCACTTGAGCTGTTCACACCTTGTGCTGGAAATACTTTCAGTTTACAGTGATGCCTCCTCTAGATAAACCACTAAGAGTTTATTAGCACTGGGCTTAATGATCTTGCTATGCTTTTTAGGACTGGAATAATAATAGGAATTACAACATTTTCATTAGTAATATATATTCAAAATTATATATGTAAGGTATATATATTTTACATAGAACTTTTGAATATATAAATAGAAATAAATTTTATATGTATTCTGTGATCCCACCACCCAGTTAAGAAATAAATGGATTCTTATCAGTACCTTTAAAGCCCTCTGTGTGCTCTACAATCCAACCCTCCTTTCTCCATGTAGGAAACCACTGTCCTGAATTCTGTTTTTCTTTTTCTTTTCTTTATTGTTTTAGCATATTATGCACACAGCCCTAAACATTATAGAGCTTAGTTTTGTGTGTTTTAAGACCTTATTATGTAATGTAGTGTGCCATATGTATCTTTTGTGACTTGCATTTTTCTCTGTCCCACGTGTTGTATGAGTCTTCCATGTTGATGTGTGTAGCTATACTTCACTTATTTCCACTGCTGTGTAATTGTCAGTTATCTGACTACATCACAGTTGTAGCCATTCTCCTGTTTATGGATATTTGAGTTTCCAGTTTTTTTGTCACCATAAACAATGTTGCTGTGAATATTCTTGTACTTGCCATCTGGTGTTCGTGTGCAAGAGTTTTGGTAGGAAACTACCTAGGAGTGGATTGCTGCATTGTAGGCTATTAGCCTGTAGTAGCCTGACCAATGGCCCCTATCAGGTCCGAATCCTTAGAAGCTGTAAATGTCACCTTATACGGAAAGAGGATCTTTGCGGATGTGGTTAGATTTAGGATCCTTAACTGGGGAGATTATCCTAGATGATCGGGGGGGCCCTAAATGCAATCACAAGCGTTCTTAATAGAAGACAAGCAGGGGAAGATTTCACAAAGTATGAAAGGAGGTGACTCACAGGGGCAGAGATGGAAGTGATGTGGCCATAGCCACGGAATGCCAGCAGCTACCAAAAGGTGGGAGAAGAAATGAATTCTCTCCTAGAGCCTCTGGAGGGAGTGTGTCCCTGCCAACACCTTGAATTTGGCCCAGTGACACTGAGTTTGGACTTCTGGTCTCCAGAACTGTGAGAAAATAAGTATCTGTTGTTTTAAGCTACTAAGTCCAGCAGCCACAGGAAACTAGGACAATGTATTTTCAATTTAACTGGACAATGCTAATTGTTTTCTACTTTATATTTCCACCAGAAGTGTCTAAGAATTTCTATTGTTTCATATTCTTTTCAGCATTTGGTACTTTTGCATTTTACCAGTAGGAGATTTTTATTAAGCAGTTCTATAAAAACTAATGCAAATTTTGAAAAATTTAGTTCAGAATACAAAAGAATAAATAAATAAATAAATAAGAAAGAAAGAAATTGAGTATACTAATAAGAAGGTGAAAATGTTGATATTAAATGTAAAGAATAGATAAATCTATAGACAGATTGATTAGTGATTGCCCAGGGCTGAGAGATTTGGGGGGAAATGGGGAGTGACTGCTAATAGGTACAGAGTTTCTTTAAGAGGTCATGAACACACTCTAAAATTGTGGTAAATGATTGCCCAACTCTGACTATACTGAAAGCCAATGCATTGTTGGATGAATTTTATGATATGTGAATTATAATACAATAAGCATTTTATAAAGGTTATATTATTTTTATTTTATTATTATTTTTAAAATCCTCACCCAAGGATATTTTTTCCATTGCTTTTCAGAGAGTGGAAGGGAGAGAGAAAAACATCGATTGGTTGCCTCCCACACACGCTCCAGCACCCTTCAGTCCGCAGGCCAACGCTCTAACCACTGAGCCAAACCGGCCAGCCAAAGGTTATATTACTTTTAAAAAGGATTACCCAGAATCACCCAGAGAGCATGCTTAAATGCAGGTTCCAGAGCATATCCTAGACCTCTTGAAACAATCTTTATAAGTAGGCCCCAAGAATATATATTTTTAAGTAAATACATCCAGGAATTCTGATATATACTGAATTATCATCAGAGTTCCTTATTGTGCTGTACATCCCAGCAACTTCTTATTTCTGCTTCTTCTGGAGCAATAGAGACTGTCTTCCTTTCCCCATGGCAGCCCTTCAGTCTTACAAAGACAGCTTCCCTTCCTACTCATCTCTTTTCTAGGCCACGTATCCTCAGTTTCTTAACTCTTTTTCTTATGACATGATTACCAGATTAGTCAGATCACCCTCTCCTGGACACACACTAGTCTGCTAATGACATCTTAAAATGAGGTACTCTGGACTGAACAGGATATTCCAGTTATAGTTTGACCATTGCAGAATATAAATGGGATTATTACCTCCCTTCCTACTGACACTGGAATTCTACTAATGCAGTTTAAGATTGCATTAGCATTTTTTAAACAGTGTTGGCTAAAAAGAAGCACGTGTTAAATTCAAATATCCTTTACCCCACCCCAAACCCTTCAGCTTTTATCTAGTCAAGTTTTCCTTCTTGTAGAGTTATCCAAAAAAATTCCTTCCTTGGTGGTAATCCACTCTAAAATAAGGAAGTATCTGTAATGTCCTAACAATTGTTCAGTGGTTGCCACTTTTACAGAACACTCCCTGTACATTATTTTCTTTGATCTTAACAACTGTGTAAATGGAAACAGGTGTTACCCTCATTTTACAGATGTAGAAACACAGAACGAGAGGGGTAAAGTAAAATGCCTATGGGGAAACAGTTATTTGCAGAGACTGATCTTGAAACTAGTCGCCCTAACTCTGTGGTTTGCAATCTTGGCTGCACATTGCTTTCACCTCTGGAATTAAAAAAAAAAAACAAAAAAAACCCACCTAGGTCCCCTCCCCAGATAATCAGATTGGGGTGGGGCCTACTCATTAGTATTGGTGGTATTTTTTTTTAATTAAAAAAAATTAAATTACAGATGACATACAATATTATGTTAGTTTCAGGTGTGCAACATAGTGATTAAACATTTATATACCTTACGAAGGACCACCCTGAGAAGTCTAGGACCCATCTGACACCACATAGTTACTACAGTAGTATTGACTATATTCTCTATGCTGTATGTTACATCCCCATGACTGTTTTTAGAACTGGCAGTTTGTACTTCTTAATCCCTTCCCCCTTTCCACCCATTATTAAAGAGCTCTCAAAGCAATTCTAATATTTAGCCTGGCTGAGAACAACTGCCCTAACTCATACTCTGCTGTCCTCTCCTTCTATTGCGTGTTTTCTTCATTGAATTAAAAACCTCTTATGTGCAAGAGAAAGAATATTTTTCCATTGCTCCAGAAGGCAGAAATAAAATCAATCCAAGTGAGAGAAGGTTACTCAGATGGACAGTGGGAACCAGATGTACGTTGTAAGATAATTATTCTTGGAATTTATGAATCTTCTCATTAATTTATCAAACATTTATGTGGCCAGACACTGTGCTGAGCTCTGCTGATACAGATATGAATAAGATATGGTTTCATCCGTTTAGGACTCACAGTTTTAAGAGGGGACAGCCCGGCTGGTGTGGTTCAATTGGTGGAGTACTGTCACCTGCACTAAGAAGTCACTGGTTTCTATTCCTGGTCAGGGCACATACCCAGGTTTTGGGCTTGAGCCCCAGTGGGGAACGTGCAGGAGGGAGCCGATCGATATTTCTGTCTCATTGATGTTTCTTTCTCTCTCCCTCTCCCTTCCTCTCTCTCTAAAATCAATAAAAACATTAAAAATAAAATAAAATAAAATAAAATAAAAAGGACAGACTGTAAATAAAAACACCATTGTAGTAGAGTGTGGTAAGTGTTACACATATTGGACTTGTATAATTTCTTTCTTTAACTTGTTACATTTTTAATTTAAAAACTGTCAACAGTGATTTTCTTCCTAAAAAAAGTATTTATGCTAATCACTTGAATATATCACACTATGATAGTCTTTATGTTATGTAATTCAAGTAATTAACAGATAGAGTTAGTCTTTTCTGAGATATCTTTTTTCTTTAAATACTCCTAATAATACTCTTAATAGTCCTAATCTTTCTCTAAATTTTATTCTGTTGATTATAAGCATAGGATGGTCTGTTTTGGTTCTATCAAGATTTTATGTTGGTGAAGAAATGACTTTATAACATGGAGAGATTTTTAGGTATGAATTTGATGCCTTGGGTCAACTTTCAAGAGCGATTCTGCACATCACTCACTACATTTCCTTAATGTACATCCTCTATTAAATCATTGATACATTCCTATTGAAACAACATTCTTTCTTACAGCTTGTGGCTGACCTGCTGATAGAGGTACGTGCTGGATACTATGGAAACATGGAGAAGCTAATTCTGGAAAGGGGAAGAGAAAGAGAGGAAATCAGTTTCTCAAAATATGTGGCAGAGCTGAATTTTGAAAGATAGGATTTAGACTGAGTGGGGACATGACAAAAGCTGAAAATTAGGCAGAGGCCAGGACAAGACGGAACTTTCATGCAAAAAGAATTTGAACAGTGATTTCTTAGATGTTGAATTCTCACAGTTCTAACCATTCTGCTTTCAATAGCAGTTGTATGACTGTCTGGGGGAAAAAAATCACAATGTGTTGGAGAAAGTTTGACACGGCTGAGCGAAAGCTAAATAAGCTGGTAACAAGTCAGGGCCCATTCCTAGTTTTGGCACCAAGCTATGGGCTAAAATTTATGAATTAAAGTGTGAAACTTAATCCTGGTTATCAGTTAAGTTAAAGACCCTTTTAAAAAAGATGTTGAAAGAGAATTTGAATGAACACGTATTTCTAAGCTTGGATAAGGTCATGTAACTTCAGGGTCTAATTTAATTGATAAGTGATCCACTCTTGATATAGGCTTTCGTATGAGGGATAGAATTCCATCCTTCCGTTCACAGTTCTTTCACTTGGTTCACATGAGATCTTTCTGATCGTCTTTGAACTACCATGTGCAATTCCGTGTGGCCGTGACTGCCGTCTTTACAGTACGAAAATGGCAGGAGGATCTGTAGAAGGGTTTAACTCTCCACTCTAACATTCGAGAGGGGTCGTTATTCTATACCCTTTACTGAAAAGTTTTGTGTTGGGGTTGCAAGTCTGGCCAGTCGATCTGCTTTGAAATAATCCAGGTATAAATGCCTTTTATGCCGACAGGTTCATATAATGAATTGAATTGGTTAATGTGCCGTACTAGGGAGTATGGTATTAGAATTCATCTCTTTGGAGCTTGAGTGATCCTGAGTTTTAAATATCATTTACTCTTGGAGAGGGAAGGTCTTATTGTTCATGGATGGTTCCCACCATCTACGATGGGTGGTCTTCCCCATCCCACTACCCAGCCTTCCCTCCTAACCAGGAATATTATGGGCCCTCTGTCGAGATAAACTGCTTCCAAAGTACAACAGATGGAACCAGGAAGTGACTTAAGTAGTCGTGGTGATTCTTTGTCAGATATGTCCCCCAAATTTTAAATATATCTATTGTGTCACCATTTGATTACTAGTTATTTAAAGATGGTATTTGCTTGTGAAAGACATCAGCTCTAGTCATGACTGCTTTTTAAAAATTTTATTTTAAAGGGGAGGGGGAAGAAAGAGAGAGAAACATCAATGTGTTTTTCCACTTATTTCTGCACCGTTGGTTGACTCTTGTATGTGCCCTGACCAGGGATGAGTCTGCAATCTTGGCATTTTGGGATGATGCTCTAATTAACAGAGCTACCTGGCCAGCCCAGGGCCATGGCTGCTTTTTCAAAATATAAACTATTTAACTTGTTATCACTGTTGTTGTTGTTTAATAGAGAACCCCCACCCCCATGACTGTTACCATAATTACCAATGACATTTCAAACTTGGACAAGCATGTTTTACATAGTCCTATTATAAGGCATGCACAATTTTATACTGCTTTTTGTTGTTGCTCTGTGGCTTTTTGTTGTTGTTGTTGTTAATATTCCATTGTGATGTGTTATAATTTAATCAAACATTTCTCTTTTGGACATTGAGATTGCTTCTTCTTTTTCCACTACACTAAGACTGCAATGAACATCTTTGTACATTTTTTATTTCTGAAACATTTTTTAGGGTAAATTTTTAGAAATGGGATTACTTTCCATTGCTCTCAGAAGTAGGCTTAAGATGTCTTTTAGTTTTTTACTTGACCCTTTTGGGGAATTTTATCTCTGCTTTTCTAATATTTCAGATCTGGCTGGCAGAGAGTATTTTGCCTATCTTTTGTTAGCTTTCCAGAATGATTGTTGTTGTCTTAGCTTAAAAACACGTGTCATGTATGATAAAATTACATTAAGGGTATGAGTTACTTTGAAAGTCGCTCCCTTAATTGGGGTGACTTCAGCATTATCTCCAAAGTACAGTTAGTGACCCTTCTTTCTGATTAAGAGCGACAGGGATCGTCCCTTTTTCTTAAATAACTCTTCTCCTTTTTAAAGAAAAGAATATTAATTTTCTAATGACATTTTAGTGTTTTATCTTCTTGGTCAAGAGCACTTACTGAGGGCAGTGGTTTTATACGAGGACAGATCATTTAATATTCATGAGTACCAGAATAGATCCTCCAGAGCTGACTTACTAAAACCTGAAGGTATGATATCTTTATAAAATGATTTTAGGCCATGGCCTTCAAACTTTAGAATTCTAAAAAAATGGCAGCATAGCAGACAGTCTTAGTGTTCATAAGGGGCTATTGAAATGGATAATGCTGAGTAGTCTAATGGATTTCTGAAAGCATAGTGTGCGTTAGGTACTGCTAAATCAATAGGCACAACAGTCACTTAAGTGTGTATATTGTATAATATTTGGTTAATTATAGCTCAATTGTTTCAGAATGTTTGCCTTTCAAGTGGAATGCTAAAAATATAACTGAAGTACATATAAAAATAGAATCATCAGAAAAGTGCAGAAGTGTATCATATAGTTTTTTTCAGCTACTCTTAATCTTTGGAGTTAGCTGCCAATTCTGTCATACACATTATTTTATGAACCATGAAACACCATTTCAGAAGCACCTATGTTTGACATTGATAATAAAAATAAATAGCTGGGTTTAATGTTACTCAGTTTTTTAGTTATTGTGTGTGTTTTTAACATGCCTCCATTCTTGAGTCGAATAAAAGTTTGTATTGAATTTTTTAGTAGTTGCTTCATATAATATAAGTAGATGGTCAAAGTACCATAAGTAAAAATGTATATGGAACATATGAATTTTATATCAGAAAGAGTTGTATTGGGTGAAAATCACAAAATCAATGTTGGAAAGCTTTTTAAAAAATGTAACAAAATTTCTTACTTGCTTAGATGTTCATAACTGGGAAGGTAATAAAATTTAAAATTGTGATTTTTTTTTTTAACAACATTCAAATATAACTCAATCTTTGGTTGTTGATCATCATGGTGGAAGCTTGTTGCTAATTTTTTAAAAAAAGAAAGGGCAGTCGAACTTCCCTGGTTATGATCACACATTCAAGGTATATGATTGCCCTAGAAAAGTGATCATTTTTAAAGGAACTTGAGCCCGGCCGGCATGGCTCAGTGGTTGAGCATCAACCTATGATCCAGGAGATGGTGGTTCAATTCCTAGTCAGGGCACATGCCCGGGTTTTGGGCTTGGTCCGCAGCAGGGGGTGTGCAGGAGGCAGCCGATCAATGATTCTCATCATTGGTATTTCAATCTCTCTCTCTCCCTCTCCCTTCGTATCTCTAAAATCAATAAAAAAATATTTTTAAAGGAACTTGAGTTATTTTATCAATTGCCATATGAAAAATAACCAAAAGGGTAACTTGTGTTTGATGAATCTCAACAAAGATAGGAAAACAGTTTGTATGATTGGATGGTGAGGAACATTTAACCATTATTTGCTTGGCCCTGGCTGGGTGTCTCGGTTGGTTGGAGTATCATCCCCTGCACCAAAAGGCTGCAGGTTCGATTCCCGGTCAGGGCATATACCCAGGTTGTGGGTTTGATCCCTGGTCAGGGAGCATATGAGAGGCAACAGAGCCATAGATGAAAGCAATGGTGAAAGCAGTACATAACTTTTTCTCTATTGTTTCTTTTTTAAGATTTTAACATTTGAGACCAAGAACCCAGTGGAATTAGCAGAACGCTTGCGCTCTGTCTGTGGGAACCAGAGCAACGCCTATGCCCGCCTGCTGGAATACCGCCTGAATGCCTTGCGAGGACTGTGGAATGCCCAGCGCCAGCTGGCCTTGGAAGAGCAGCATGAGAGGGAAAGCTCGGGCGACGAAGAAACTTTGGCCCTGCTCAAACGCCAGGGCTTGTTGCAGCAACCCGAGCAAGCTCCCTTCACATCACGGATGGGGCTCCTGCTAGTCTTCCCCCTCATTCAGTCCCAGAGTAGAGTAGACCCCTCCCTCTGTAACATTACTGCTGAGGTGCTATTGAACTGCCTTCGCGACTGCCAGCCTTTGAGCTTGACCAAGGAGCCTGCTGACTGTCTCAATGGAATTGAAGCTCTGCTGTGCTCTTGGCTAGAGGAAACTTCTGACAGGGGCCGACACATCCCTCATAAGCAAAAAGAAAATGCTGCTGCTGCCCTTGTGGCTTTGGCATGTGCCAGGTAAGGAAAATCACATGTGCCACTCAGTGACCTTGCGACTGCTGCCGCCGCCGCCTGGGTTGGGTGAGTGGATAAGAGGTTAAGATGGGATCTTAACATTCAGAATTCTTTTGTCTTCAGTCTTGAATTGCACGGCCCAGACAGTGCACAAGATGCTTTCTCACCAAAACTTGGCACCAGCAGCCTGAGCTGGGACCCAGGTTCCAGTTTTTGCTTTCTGCTGTACCATGATAACGGCTTAAACAGCTTGACATGGAGAATCAACCCTTGCTATTATTTCCACACCCCTTAGAGGATTAGTGTTTTCCATCAGGTAGTTTGTGGAGGATGTTCTCTCTGTATTTATTCTGGAAGGACAATTAAAAGTTTGTAGAGCTTTTAAGTTTTTTTAAGGAGTACATCCACAGATGAATGGGTTTTTACTCACCTGGACTCTTAAAATCTGATTGAGTCTGGCAAGTAAATACTACCTTATAGTTGGTTTCATGGTTTTAAATGTTCCAGTGTGCTTTTGCCCTTTTATTTTTCTAACTTCACTGTACCCCAGGGAGGTATCCACCCTGTTGGACAGATGAAGCGGCAAAAATCCATAGGAGTTAGGTGACAGGACTGAGACGGTGTAGCTGGTGAGTCAGAGCCAGGTTTCAGAGCCCGTGTGTCCTTACTCCCAACTTGTGCTTTTATACTCTCTCTGCTGCCTCCCTCTCTTACACTGTTCTTTGGTTTTGATTCTCTGCATCCGTATCTTATACTGTTCTTTGGTTTTGATTCTTTCGATAGTGAAAGGGGCAATTAAGAGGAGGACTCTAGGTCTACTCAGTCCAGCATTAGGTATTTCATTTCTTTTGGGGTTTAGGCATGTGATACCCAGCAATTAAAGCCTTGGCTAAGAGAATAAGGCAGTGATCCGAAGTCACCCATCTGATACAGGCAATCGTTTAGATCAGGAAATGTTCTTGTGGTGATTTATACTTGGGAAATGGCCAGGTAAGTCTTGTGCATCTTAAAAGCACCTTCTTTTAGATCCTGCTGACTATATTATGGACTTCCCAGAGGCTCCAGCCTTGGGAACCAAAAGGAAATCAAGTAGTGGTGACCTCTCAAGTATTATAATCACCTGTTTTACAGCTGGGGAAACAGAAGGAACAGCTTTCAGTACAAAGTATTAATTATTTGAATGTATTTCTTTTTTGATATGATGGGATTCAGTGAGATGTTATGTAAAATGGATGAACCTAACAAAGACATTAAAAAATTAATTCTGAAAGTGCTGTTAGACTTTAAATATAACCTCCTCCCATGAAGTCTGTGCTCTAGACTGGAGAATGACTTGATGGAAATAGCGTCCAAGAATAATAGTTGCATGTTCTTTGTACTGAGCCTTCTGTTTTGAACTTTCATGTTAGGAGAAATTATTTACCTTTACAAATGCAAGGCATCAAGGCATCATAATTGACTGTTCAGATGGTGCCACTCACCTAGTAAGCAAGTATATTTTGTACAACATACCTTCTGGTTGGCATAAGCAGATAGACACATTTTGGAACCTTCCCAAGTGGTTAATAAAATTAACATTAACAATCTTCTTATTTGACTTTTCACTTTTGATGATTTTCTGTTCCCTCCTTTTATTTTAGGGGATCATTGAAAACTTTTGTTCATACAGTCCATCTATTACAGAAACAGACGGATCTAGGGTCCCTGCCTGTGGCCGATGTACTGTATAGGTAAGTTTTATGCAAGGGAGATCGTGCATAAGGTCTATTTTAGTAAGTAGATTGCTAAACTTGTATTCATTAATAATTCATATATTTTAAATTATAGTTTACATTCAATATTAGTTTCAGATGAACAGCATAGTGGTTAAACAATCATATACTTTACAAAGTGATCCCCCCAATATTTTCAGTACCCACCTGGCACCATACATAATTATTACAATATTATTGACTGTGTTCCCTGTGCTGTACTTTAGAAACTGTGACGATTTTGTAACTACCAATCTGTGCTTCTCAGTCCCTTCACTTTTTTCACCCAGTCCCCCAACTCCCCCCCTCTGGCAGCCATCAGTCTGTTTCCTGTCTCTATGAGTCTGTTTCTGTTTTGTTTGTTCGCTTATATTGTTCTTTAGATTCCACATGTAAGTGAAGTGATTCATATTTTTAAATAAGTATATTATCATATTTATCTTTGTAAGAATTTTATCTTATCTGTCCTTCTTTGAAAGTCTTCCTAGAGCATGTTATTTTTCATTTTTTGCGGGCTTTTAAAAAACATAATAGTTTTTAATGAATTCTTATTGTAGATTTTGAGATATTATGTTGAGGTATAAAGAAGAAAGATAAAATCATTCATAATCTCATTACCCAAAGATAACCACTCCTAATGCTTTGGTACGTGTTTCCCAATTCATACATTTCTCTCTCTTTCTCTTTCTCTCCTGTATATAAAATATACACATTTTACACACAGATGTAATTTTATTTTATTTATTTTTTAAAAATACGTCTTTATTGATTTTAGAGAGAGGAAGGGAGAGGGAGAGAGATAGAAACATCAATGATGTGAGAGTCATCATTGATCTGCTGCCTCCTGCAGGCCCCCGACTGGGGATTGAGCCCACAACCCGGGCATGTGCCCTGACCGGGAATCAAACTGCGATCTCCTGGATCCTAGGTCGATGCTTAACTGCTGAACCATGCCCGGCCAGGCTGTAATTTTTTTAAAAATATGTCTTTATTGATTTCAGAGAGAAGAAGGCAGAGGGAGAGAGAGGGATAGAAACATCAATGATGGGAGAGTCATCATTGATTGGCTGCCTCTTGCGTGTCCCCTACTGAGGAGTGAGCCCTCAACCAGGGCGTGCGCCCTGACTGGGAATTGAACAGTGATCTCCTGGGATCCTAGGTCAATGTTCAACCACTGAGCCACACCTGGCTGGGCTGTAATTTTATTATAACATTTCTATAAACACTGCTTTGTAAATTTAAATTGAAAAATATACTGTGAATATTGTTTCAGATGTATAATGTCTGTGTAAAACTGTTTTTTAGTTTTCTGCTCTTTGAGATGGTAGGCGGACTTTTATTTTCTTGCCAAGGTGGATAGTCTTGGTGTCTTTGTGATTCTCTGTTTCTCCTTCTTAGGCTGTTGCTTTTGGAAGGGGGGCCTGGATCCCCCTCCTGTTTGCTTGGTGGCAAACACATAGTATCATGGGGATATGAAGACATGTTGCCTGCACCAGATAGCAACACTGGCTCCAGTTCTGAAAATAAAGGTAATATAAGGGTTTTGGTCCTGTGATGTAAAAAGAATGGTTTTAGATCATTGTGGCAAACAATTTAGTTATAATTCTGTGTTCCTTTTAATTAAAGAGCTCAGGATTCCTATACAGTATGTTCATTGTCTGTTTTATCAGTGAAAGTATAAAAACTGATACTCAGTGAGGTAAGAAAATGGATAGGTTTCACTAGCACCAGGAAAAGGCATCATCCATGCACTTCTGCCAAAGAGGCATAAATTACTTAAGCTGGTACTGAGTATTTGAGTTTGGGCATGGGAGCCCCAAGTTGAATTTTTATGTCCATGAATAGAGTATCAGGTCGTTCTGCCTGATGCTGTGTCTTTTAGTAATAGTAATTTATTGTGTGTGTGTTGATGAACCCTCTCATCCTAAAAGCAAAAAATGAGATTGTTCAGGGGAGCATGAATTGTTAAGTATCTTTTAAACAAAGTGGGCTGGATTAAAATGTTTTTACAGTTTCACAAGGATTACATACCAGTTTATTCTGTGACCTCAGTGAAAATGGCAGAAGCTCTCTTAATTGACCTGCACTTAACTGACTTGCCAGTGAATTCAGCCTCTCTGTTCTCTGGGTAGACATGCTGTCCGGTGCCCTGGCATACCCATGCTGCTCTCCTGTGGAGCATCCATGCTGCTCTTAGGCCTGCCAAGAGTCCACCTTGCTCCCAGACCTGTTTGTTATTGGCACCTGTTTGTAATTGGTGCTTGTTATTATGGTTTTATCGTTAAATATTACCTAACTGATGAAAAAGAAGTTTAAAAAACTCCAACAAATTGTTTCCATTAAAAAAATATTTTAGAAAGATTCAACAAAGCGAATCTCTAAGAAACTGGTGTTACAAATGATTACCCATCTCTTTAACTATTTGTTTTTTGAGGAACCAATAGGTACAGATTATACCTGTCTTAGGTTAATATACTGATTTTTTTTTCTTCCAAAATATATATCTTTATTGATTTCAGAGAGAGGAAGGGAGAGGGATAGAGAGATAGAAACATCAATGATGAGTCATTTATCGGCTGCCTCCTGCACGCCCCCAACTGGGGATTGAGCCCGCAACCCGGGCATGTGCCCTGACCGGGAATCAAACCCCGATCCCCTGGATCCTAGGTCAACGCTCAACCGCTGAGCCACACCCGGCCTGGCAGTATACTGATTTTTAAGACAACAGACTACTCAGTGTGCATTGGAGTGCTATGACATTGGATTCCCCTAAAATGACAAATAGTAGACAAACTCCACTTAAACATAGTGAGTGGAATGATTATGAAGATAAACACTAAAGAGCTTATTTATAAGCTCTTTTTAAGGCACTCTCTTTATAAGTCAGTAAACCTTTTACTATCATGTAAAGATACAGTGTTTATTTTAAGGGAAGATAGAGCTAAGGGGAAACATAGTTGCTGTTTTTAAATAGAAGAGAGATACTTTTGTGCTGTGTTGCTCCAGAAATTAAAATTAGGATCTCTGGATGGAAAATCCACAGAAGCAGATTTTAGTTTAATGTATTATCATTAGTATGTCAGCATAATATCATTTGCCATTTATAGAGCACTGGCTTTGAACCAGAGTGCAGTAGGGGTGTTGACCTGTGTTTTCATTTAACCTTCACAGTAACTCTTGAGGTACATATTGTCCTCATCTTACAGATGAAGAAACTGAAGTTCAAAGAGGCCCATGGTCAGCTAATAAGTGCCCAAAGCTCTTAAAAGCTCACACCTTTTTTATTACAAAATCATTAGTGAGAGTATCATCGAATTTTTAGTCATTTCAGATTAGAATTAGGAGTGTGTAAATTGGACTCAGTATTTTTGCTGTCCCAAAAAAGAAAAAAACATTTGGCAGGCAGAACCAGGCTGTCCTGCTGATAACTATCTGACCTCCTTCCCTGATCTCGGGCCCTGAACCCACGTGCATTTTGGATGTTTGCTGTGGGGGTTCGAGCCATCTTCCCTGGAAGTCACATCGAAGCACTGATTTTAGAAGAGGGAGATTATCTTTTACTCAGTCTCCTAATGGCTTTTTCATGAGAAAAAGCACATTTATGATTTCATTAGAAAAGCGTTTTTATAACTTGCCTGTGAAAACTGATTTCAGATGCTGACTTGGGACGCTGCCTCACGGCCGACGGCCTCTACCTGTATACCACCAACTCCGTGGGGCGAGGCGTAAGCAAACTGGGGTCCGGGGCGCATGGCACTCTCAGGTGAGCTGCTTGCAATCGGCCGAGTGATTTGGCTGGAACCTTTCCTCCTGACGTAACCCTCTGTGAAGAAGACGTCGGTGCCTGCCGACTCCCCGTAGACTGACTTGTGATAAGTCTGAATGCGCTCGTGTGATTCTGGTTTTCTCTCATTGTCACCCACCGCTCTCATTCTGCTTGTGCATTTCAGCTTTGTTTTGACTCTAAAGAGTCTGGTAGCCCTAAGATCATTGTTTTAACCAGAAGTTCCTCTGTGATTAGAATTTATATAATATTAGTTTCTTCTCCATGTTGATAAATGGACATTTTTCTAGTAAAGTTTCTTTGTACTTGGATTTGACCTTGGATTAGCAATGATTTTCAGTTAGGATGTAAGGTCTCTGAATTGCTGCCAAAAGAAACCACAGTTTGAGATCCTTTTATATATTTAATTAGAACTTTCCCCCAACTATTTTCTCCTCTCCAGTTTGTTGTGGAAAGTTAATATTTGCCTTAGTCTGTTAGTCCCAAAGGTGATGTAATATGTTCACTCTCCTTCAGATTGTTTGCAAACTTAGTCATTTAAAAACATTAGGTGGAAAATGTTTGTTGTGGCTTGTGGGGTTCCAGAGCCAGCGGGGTGACGCAGCTGTGCACCTTTCTCCCCACAGAGGTTTCGTGTACTGCCGGAATGAGGAGCTGGAGCCGGGATGGGTTGCTTTTGGCAGTGGCAGTCTTCTCCACCGGCCTGTGTCTTTTGATAATAAACCTCACTCCCTTTTCCAGGTCATCGACCAGAATACCCTTCAGGTAAACAGAAAACCAAAGCTTTGTCTTTGTATTTTGGAGACAGTAAGGGAAGTTCCTGACATCATCAGAAGTAATAATAACACATTGCTCTAGTTTCCTGCCAGAGTGTGTCCTTTGACTTGTCATTGTCTGGCATTCTGTTTCATTTCTAGTGTCTTAGAGTTTGCACACATGATCTGAGTGAATGTGCTCCCTGAGAGTTTCTAAGGCCAGCAACGAACTTTTCTTTATTATTAAAAAATATCCTAGTGAATCAGAGATGGTGTTATATAGCTGCTGCTGCTTTTTCAATCAGATCTCCTTTGGGAAGACGTCCTTCCCCTATTCAGTTTGTTCTAACCAGCCTCTCTGAGGGATGGGAGCTCCAAAATGAGTTTAGATAAAATCATTGTGTGCAATGGGTTAAGAGTGCATCTTTCCTGCTCTCTAGCACTCTGTCAGAGCACTTGCCGGTCATACTGAAATCACCTCTCTTGTTTCCAACTCCTCAAGACCGTGCACACCTTCAGGTCCGGACCCTGTCTTACTCATCTTTGTGTCCATAGGATGTAGCACAGTGCCTAGCGTTCGATTGATGGTCGTAACAGTAATGAGTACTATGTCTCTGTTTGTGCCAGGCCCTGGTCTAGGCAATTGACATACACTAGTGAGGTGTAACTGTGGCAGTTTCATCATATAGATAAGGCAGCTGAAGCTGAGCACATTGCAAGCAGTCAGTAAGTGTTTATTGTTGAATGGAGGAATGTAGCTCAGAGAGGTTAAGTAACTTGCCCAAGGCTACACAGTCATGGCAGCATGAGAAATTGAATGCATGGTTCTCAGCTCTAGAGTTCGAGCTCTTTGTGCTCTAACTTTCTGCCTTTCAACCAAAGTTGGACTGAATGGCTAAAGTTCCCATCTGTGGAGTGAGTGCCCTGACAGTAGTTATATACAGAACTTAAGTGGGATGTTACATCTCTCTTTCTCACTCAGTTGTCTTTCCTGGAGAACAGGGGCTGAGTGTTGTTTACCATTGTGTCTCCAAAGCACATAGTAGGTACTCAGTAATTGTTAGATGAATAAAATGAACACATTAATAAATAGATGCCCAACTGCATTCGTTTCTTATCTCTAATGCAGACAGATGAGAATATCTCCTGTAATTATGTGAAATAGAGTGATAAGCCTGGGAATTAAAGAGATGTCAAATCTTGGAACATGGTTCACATTTAAAGTGATGTCAGTTTCCTCTGTGTTGTTGCAAAAACTCTGATGTTGCCCAGCCGGTGTGGCTCAGCAGTTGAGCATTGACTTAGGATCCAGGAGATTGCAGGTTCGATTCCCGGTCAGAGCACGTGCCTGGGTTGCAGGCTGGATCCCCAGTAGGGGCCGTGCAGGAGGCAGCCGATCAACGCCTCTCTCGTCATTGATGTTTCTATCTCTCCCTGCCTCTCCCTTCCTCTCTCTGAAATCAATAAAGACATATTTAAAAACAAAAAACAAACAAACTCTGATGTTGTCCAAGAAAACAGTATTGTCAGTAACCAGATATGTGCATCAGAGCAATTTGGGGGTAGCTTGGGCCAATCAGTAGCTATCAACTTTCTAAATTTCCTGGCACTATAAGCGTCAAAGTGTGGTTACAGCAATTAAATGACTTTTTAACTTTCGACGTAGACAAAACAAGTCTGGAAAAAAATTCATATGAAATGAGTTCAGGGGTCAAAAGTAATCTTAGGGAAACGAGTGACTCACCCAAAGAGGTGGAGTAACTGAAGATTGTTCTCACTGTTCCCTGAAGGCATCTGACCTTCTCTAATTATGTTTATTTTGGGATTTTCAGTTCTGCTCCTACTCTTGGATTTTAAAAAAACTGAATCATCAGTTTTCTTGGTTCTCATTTTCTCTCATTTTAAATTCTTTTCTCTGGCAGTAAAAATGAGTATGTACCTACACATTTAATGTGAAATGACGCACACTCATCACTATGCTGAAGAGAAGGATGTTTAGTGTAGAAACACGTGCCGTGGTGGGTAGTGCCAAGCACAGGGTCTTTCCTCCCTCGGGCCAGGCAGTTTCGGCAGCCGTCCTGCTAAGCTGGGTCTTACACGCGCCTTCTTTTTACTTCTTCTACCTTTTCCTCCTCCCATGCCTCTCATCTCCGCTCTCCCGTGACTCCCTTTCCCCTTCTTGTCTCCTCCTTCCTTGTTTGCTAAGTAACTGAGCTGGACTCTGAATTAGGTGCTGAGGGCGTAAAGATGAGTAAGACACAGTTCCTGTCCTGTAACTGTAGTTATTAGTCGTAAAGCCATTTACTGAGAGCATTTCAGAAAGCACTGTTCCCCTAAAACCTTGTTTTTAGTAAGTATTTGAGAAAACACACAAGCACAGCAGATTTAAAGTGTTTAGTAAATATTAATCTCAAGGATCTTTTTATGGTACATGGCCTATTGTATTAACTTTTATATTTTTGTCATGTAATTTTCACATATTATTCTTAGAGATAAAAGTCAGTTTTATTTTGACCAGGAAGCATATTGCATTCTCATCTTGGAATTAATAGCATTAACGATGAACTGATAGAATTAATCAGAATTTATATGTCGCACCAGTGAATTTTTCCTTCTTTTTGTGCCCAGGTGTGTCAGATGGTGCCAATGCCAGCGAATCACCTCCCCGTTGGCAGCACTATGAGCACCGTGCACCTTTCTTCTGATGGCACTTACTTCTATTGGATCTGGTCTCCTGCCAGCCTGAATGAGAAAACACCTAAGGGGCATTCTGTCTTCATGGACATTTTTGAACTTGTGGTAAGTTTCACTCTCTCACTTTGTGTCTTTGCAGAGACATTTCTGTTAGGACCTAAGAAGCTTGGAGTATGTACGGTGTGTTCACTCTTGCCTCAGAATTGATTTTTCTCTTGGATGTCTTTGAAGGTTTCTTTGTTTGTAGTTATGTGACCAAATCAAGCCAAGCTTTCTGAAGGTTAATCTGGCAAGAGAATGGAGATAAGTAACAGTAGCCAATTTGTAGAGAGTGGAGTTTTTAAGTAGAAATGCTCATGGGACTTGTTGGAAATGTGGAACAAAATTGCAATCGCAAGATTGGGTCTATTGCTAGGTTTTGGGAGTCCCCGAGAAAGATGACAATTAAAATTGTGAGAAGGCAATTATTTATTCATTAGATATTAGCTGACTGCCTTCTGAGAGCCAGGCAATGTTTTATCTAGGTGGTGGGAATTCAGTGATAGGCAAGGTGGGATAGGGTCCTTGCTCAAATGGAGCTTGTGTTCTGGCTGGTTGGGTGGTGGGGTAGTGGTGGTGGAAAGACCAAAAAACCCCCAAAACCATAAACAAGCGAGTGAATAAGTAGACAAGATAATTTTAGGTAATGAAGAAAAAGTTGTAGTTACCAGATGAAGAAGTCGGGTAGTAGGGAGGGGAGCTTTCTACCCGAGGCTCTGTGGCAGGAGCGAGCGTGCGTGTTTCGGGAAATGACAGTGAGCCAGAGTGGCTGGAACGCAGAGAGAAGGAGAGCCTGGGGCAAGAGTCTGGGGGCCATGGTAGTCTAGATCTGCACTGTCCGGTGTGTAGTCTGTAGCCATACGTGGCTGTTTAAATTGATCAGAATTAAATAAATTTAAAACTTAAGTTGCTCAGTTATATTAGCCACATTTCAATAGCCAGTGTGCTCAATAGCCAGTGTGGCTGGCTAGTGGCCACCATGTGGAACAGCAAAAACAGAACATTTCCATCATCGAAGACAGTTCTACTGGACAGTACTTATCTAGATTGTACTTGCAAAGACTTGTAAAGGAAAAAATTGCCCCATGTCAGGTCTGTGACCAAACCTTTTTTCAGGATGTAATTTACAGCCTCCTTCTGGGAAGAAATTAGCATTCCTGAAAATAAAACAAACATTGAAGCCATTTTCTAATAAATTTTAATAGGGTTAAAACTCATTCTGGGAAACGAGTCATCCATCTAACCTTTAACCGGACATTCTTTTCCAACCAGTTTCTCAGTGTCCACTAATCATTATCTTTCCTTGTGCAATGTCTCTGCCAGAGTGAATGTTTGAATTGATCTGCTAGAGACTGTACTACTTGGACATGTGTTCAGAATTAAATGTATAATTATTTTTAAACAGACTTACTAGCTGGGTAAAGGACTTAGGTCTTTATTCCTAAGAGTAATGGGAATACAGTGAAGAATTCCCCTTTCCCTGATATGCTTTTGTTAAATTAAAAGTGAAAATTGTATTCAAAGAACCTAAGGTAGCACATCCAGGTTCCTTCTGAGAAGTGAGTCCCTGGTCCCACCCCCGCCAGCTCTGGCTTCAGCGTTTTGCTCTTCATGTCTCTGAATGGCTTACGTGGCTGCTCCTTGACGTAGGAACTCCATATATTGTGTGTTCGTCTTTTTTTGCTCTGATAGATGAGGATTTGGCTCACTTTTCACTCTTTTCCTATTCCTCCTAATGCATTTACATCATTCACTTTAATTCCTCTTTGGTTGTGTTTGTAGTTTATAATTAAACCTTTATTTCTTGTTTCTCAGCTCTAAGGCAGTCTCTCTCATGCCCTTACTGTAGAAGGTGGAGGTGGTAGTGTCCCTTCCTGTCCTTCAGTGTGGGAAAAACCACAACCAAAAGTGTGTTCAGGGGAGTACTGAGAGGACACGAAGAGCTTCACCCTGACCCAGCCTTGGGTAGCCTGGGGTTGGGGTCATCGGGCGTGGTGCAGTGCCGTTGTGAGATAGGGTTGTAGGTTAAAGTTTATAAAAGGAACTGTCCTGCCCTGGCTGGTGTGGCTCAGTTGGCTGGGTGTCGTCTGTGCACTGAAAGGCTGCCAGGTAGATTCCCGGTCAGGGCACAGGCTCAGGTTGCAGGCTCGATCCCCAGTGGGAGGCGTGCAGCAAGCAGCGGATCGATGTTGCTCTCACATCGGTGTTTCTCTCTCTTACTCTCCCTTCCTCTCTCTAAAAATCAATAGAAAATCTTTTTAAAAAATCTTGAATGCCTTAAATTAATTAATTAATTAATAATGGAGCTGTCCTCCCCCTTCCTGGTGCACATGACATTTGTGCTCAGGTGCCATCTGCCCAGTACATTCACAAAAGACTAGACCTTGATTTTCTGAAGAAACTGAATGGCCCTGGAGAAAGACCTTGATTTACTGACATTGGGGTTCATTTAAGGAAAAGACTTGCCACCCAGTGAATCACCCACAGAGATGTTTCAGTAAGCAAGTCTCGGCCCTGTGCATAGCATTTCTGATTAGTGCTGAACTGTTTAAAAAATAAAAAGAACAGATAGCAAAAAAACCCCCACAACACACTACAAACAAACCCCCAAACTTTGGAGAGGTATGTATGTGGAAGGGAGAGGAATAGATTAAAATAAAAGGCGGACAAAATGCTGATAATTTTTGAAGCCAGGGAAGGGGTACCTGGAGAATTCATTATACTACTACTTCTTTTATGTACATTTTTTAAAAACTACCCAAATTAAAAGCTTAAAAATTTTTTTTTAAGCAGACAACCAAAGATCTCTAGGCAAACAAGGAAATTCTCCACTTTGAAAATTAAAAATAAGAAAAAAATAAGAAAAATAACTCATAGAAGGAGTAGAATAAAACTTTATAAACACTACTCTGAGATACGAGAAGATACTGCATTATTAAAATAGAACAGGATGCCCTGGAAAAAGAACCATCAGACAATGAGAGAGAGCTCCTGGAAATTAAAATTGTGATTGTCAAAATTTAAAAATTAGTAGAAGGGTTAAAGATAAGAAATTTCCCAGAAAGTCAAAGAGATAAAGGGCAGTAAATATGAGAGAGAAGCTAAAAGGAGTAGAGAAGAAGTCTGTCTCCAGTCTTAGGAACAGGAGTTCCAGAAAGAAGACAGAAGGTAAAGAGGAGAGACGTGATTAGAGAAATAATCCAACAAGAATGTCAGACTAAGGCCACTGGGTCCCAATTAATGAAGAGTGCCCACACCTTGGCACATCCTGAAACTTCAGATTATCAGGAATAAAGAGAGGATTCTAAAGCTTCCAGAAATAAAATAAAATCTTGCACAAATGACGGGGAATTAGAAAAGCACTAGTCTGACTATTCAGTAGCATCGCTGGATGGAAAAATGGAGCAGGACTTCAAAACTCAGAGGGAAATTGATTTCCAAGCTAGAAGCCAGTGGCCAACCATAGTATCAATCAAGTGTAAAGACAACATAAGGATATTTTTAGATGTATAGTTATATAATCAAAAGCCCATACTCGCCCTGGAGGAAACAGCAACTGAAATAGCCTCTTCCCGTGGCATGAAATAAAAGTTGGGCAGGAAGGAGCCTGCTCTAGACTCAAGAGCAATCTTTGAATTGTCTTTGGAGTCTGAATCAAACAAGCCAACTGTAAATTTAAAAAATTAACCTTTTTGGAGACAGTTTGGAATTTGATGAAACCAAGAGGTTATTCTTGATTTATTTTTAAAGTATAATAATGGCATTGTGGTTCTATAAGAAAATGTCCATATTTTGAGAGATGTATAGTGAAGTATTCAGAAGTGGAATTATGTGGTGTCTGGGATATGCTCTAAGATGTGTGAGTGACAAAAAAGGGCGGATAGGTTAAACAGGTGTGGAACTGTCTGGATTGTAGTTGAATCTGCATGATGGGTCTATGCAGGTTCATCATACTACTCTATTTTTGCATATGTTTTAAATTTTTCCTCATTAAATAAAAAATTTTAAGCACCACTAGTTTAGCCGTTTCTAAAATGCTGACTTGGGAAGCTAAACATAGCTATCTGGCTTACTGCCTATGGTGCTTTCACACCGTGGAACACTGTGTAGCCATTAAAAAGTATGAGGCCGATCTGCACAGACTGAAGTAGATTGATTTACACTGTTTAGGACAAAAAGCTAGGCTGTATTTGCTACCCGCTGTGTATTGAAAGTTGGGGCAGGGAGGCTGATTCTTTCTGCAGTTGTCTTGTGTTAGCAGCTTCCCTCCCTCAATGGATCATTCCCTGCAGCATACAAATACATTAGAGGATATCCTGTCTTTAAGAAACAAGTCCCTTGACCCATACCCGCCTCCACTACCCTATTCTTGGCTTCCCTTCACAGCAATACTCTTCAAAGAGTTTATCCTTACTGTTTTTATGTTCTTTCCATTCTGTTCTCTCTTGAACCCACTTTAGTCAGCCTTTACCCTTATCACCAAAACAGCTCTTCCCAAGTTCGCAGGGGGTTCCTCATTGCCAGAGTCGAGGTCAGCTTTTCACTTTATTTGACCTGTTAGGAGTATTTAACCTGGTTTAGCCCTCCCACGTTCTTGAACCTGTTCTCACTTGTCCTGTGGGACACCCCATGGGACTTCTGTCACTATTTGTTCCTACCCTACTTCTCAGCAGCCACATGTGCCAGGACCTCTTTCAGGGCCCCTTCTATCTCCTCGAACTCCCTCATTGATCTCATTCTATCTTACAGCTTTAAACACCTCTGTATACTGATGATGCTCACATTTGCATCTTAGCCAAAGCCTGTCCCGGGAACTCTAGATGCATATCGACATGAGTGTTTATTTGTATATGCACAGAATATGAGACTTTTCCTGCCCCTCCCGCAGGCTTTCCCATTTCAGTTAATGGCGTCTGTGACCTTGCAGTGCTGGCCTTTGGTGTCACTCTCAATTCCTTTTTTCCTTCCCAAATTCTGTGTCTAGTCAGCAGATGCTGCCTGCTCTATCTTCAAAGTATATCTCAAATCTTACTACCTCTGTAAAGGTACTTCATGATTTGGGCCCACTCTTCACCTACCACTCTCCGCACCTACCACACTCCTCCCTCTCATGCCACCCTAGCCGTAGCCGGCCTCCTTGCTGATACCTAAAAACCCCCAGTGTCCCATCTGGGGACCTTGTGTGGGGACATTGTCCTACAGATAACCACGTGGCTTGTTCTCTCACTTTTTTAGGTCTCTGCTCAAATATCACCTTATCAGAAAGACCTTTCGTACCATTCTGTATAAACTATTTTATATAAAATAAAATCCTGTCTCTTTTTACCTCTTTTGCCCTGCTTAATTTTTCTTCATGGCTCTTATTATTACCCATTTATTTGCTTATTTTTTCACTGTCTCCCTTGCCTAGATTGTCAGCTCCAGGAGGGTAGGGATTTTGGTCTCTTTTGTTGGCTGCTGTGTCCCTGGCCCCTAGAACAATGCCCAGCACATAGTAGGTGCTACTCTGTACAGCTCTTTCCTGGCTGTGCTCCTGAATTTTCTTTCTTTCTCTTGCCTCTTCTGTTACCAACCTTTCGCTTTGGACTCCTCCTTTGCTTTTTATTTGCTTCTTATAAGCCTCACCGTTTTGTACTCCTATTCCCTCTTATCTCTGTACCCCACAGCTGCAGGCCAGTCCTGACCACCTTTTCTGAGCTTCCAGCCAGATCCAGGAGCCCAGGTCTGAAAGGGAGGTGGGATGCAGAGGCTGCATGAGATATATGTGAGACATTTGACAGCAAATGGAAGTGGAGAAAAGGGGTGGTATTTCCACGGGCCACCAGGCATGTGTGTAAGATCTCAGACCTGTGAATATTTGAAACCAAGGAGCACTAATAGGGAGACACTGGCGATGAGGGAGCAGACGGAGTTAATTAAGGGAACAGTTAGAGAGGAGGCAGAAGTGGAAGACTTAACCTTAAATAACACGAGGCAAAGTGAATTAAGAGGAAAGGGAGGAAAATGAGACTAAATACAAAGATCCTTGAGTTGGAAGAGAGATGAGTGTGAGCAGCTTACAGTAAGTGGTCTGGATCTTTCTAGCAGTAGAGACAGCCAAGAGGTCTGCTTAAAGTCAAGCTCAAAATTGGTAAAGGAATTTTGAAATCACCACTCCAGGGACTTTGCTGGGGATAATCAAGTGATGAGTGAGGACCTGCCGAGCACCAGCAAGGATCCAGTTGGCGCTGGCATATGTTTTTAGCAGACAAAGTCTGCCTTTTTCTAGGACAGCTCTGCCAGCACCCAAGCAGCTGGGGCTAATGTGAACGGCTGTTAATACAGAGCTTGGGCTTTAGCCACTAATTGGATTTCAAGAAGACATTATCCTCATAGTTGTACTTAATATTAATAGTAAATCAAAAACTGATTTGTTTCCCTCTCATCGTACTTGTCCCTCTCAGATGCTTGTAATTAGTGAGAACTGCCTGTGGAATTCAATATAAGGAATTTTAATCAACGACCTTTCGTAGAATTTATTAAACTCGGCTCATTACTTTTAGAAATGGGGCTATTATGAAAAATGAAAGCTCTCAAACTTAGCATGGCCTTTCTTTAGTTCTCAGTAGTTTCTATGGAGCGCGTAAGTTTTAAGGTTTTACCCTACCCAGGTTGTTTTGGGAAATGGTTTTGAGCAACCAGATCACGATAATGCAATTCTCAGAAATTTGCTAACCATACAGAAACAGGTATCACTTAAGGACCTCTTTTTCTTTCAATGTTAGGTTGAAAATGGTGTGTATGTAGCCAGTCCGCTTCAGGAGCGCACAATTCTAATGAGAAAAGAGGGCGAGTCTGCGAAAAGCATTAATGAGATGCTCCTGAGCAGACTGTCCCGCTACAGAGCTTCGCCGTCTGCCACGCTGGCCGCCCTCACTGGCTCCACCATCTCCAACACACTGAAAGAGGACCAGGCAGGTATGCTGCCCTTCGCTCCCCACCTGTTAGCTTGTGTTGCTCCATTCAGCTAGGTATCTATAATTTAAGACGAGTTTTTAGAGCATTTTTAGGTTGACAGCAAACTTGAGAGGAAGGTGCTGATATTTCCCATGGACCACCTGCCCTGGCACGTGCCTAGCCCCCCATCCTGCACCAGATGGCATATTTGTTACAACTGATGAACCTGCGTGAATGGATCATCACCCAAAGACCATCACTTACCTTAGGTTACATTCTTTGTGTTTGGACAAATGCATGAAGACGTGTATCCATCATTATGGTGCTGTGCAGAGCGTCACTGCCCTCAAAATCCTTTGTTCTCTGCCTACTTATTCATCCCTCCCCTCCCCAACCCCTGGCCACCACTGATTTTATTAGTTGTCTTCATAATTTTTCCTTTTCCAAAATGTCATATAGTTGGATTCAGACATATGTTGACTTTTCAGATGGGCTTCTTTCGGTTAGTGATGTGCATGAAACACCCCTGTTATTCTTGAAGAGTTTGTAGATGACATGCCAACTACGTGACTTTATATCAAATCATCAACTGTAGTAAAGAAAAGGCTAGGAAAAGGGATCTGGGTTCATATGTTTAATGAATTTAATGCCATTTATACTCTAATCCTTTTATGTATTGAAATGTTGGGAAGAGAAAATATTTGCGATTAATTCATTATGAGACTATCAAATTAAATACTTACTAGTTTGTATTAGAATTTAAGAAAGATACATTTTATTTCTACAGGTCTCTGTTGTATTAGGAGGTTTGAGGCCAAGCTAGGCAGACGATCATTATTTTTTCCTTAGCTTGTTACTTCTTGCTCTGCTTTCTAAATCTGGGTGTACCCTTGTATGGCTTTGGGGCCCTCCATTACCCTCTGATCTGTTTTGGTAACCAGGTTAATGTGTGTCCAGTATTTCTACTCACCGTTTCCATTCCTTTCATCAGCAAATACCAGCTGTGGGTTACCTCTAAAAATGCTTCGAAAGACGCCCATCTATACCTGTGGCACATACTTAGTGATGCTGGTCCCACCTCCAGGGGGCTCAGGCAGCTCTGCCACCCGCTCACTTTTTGGTGGAACAAGTGGTTTGTCATCTTTAAAAAGTAAGCGAATTTTATTTTTGACACTTCTCTCGATTTGTCTCCAACTTTGCTGACATTTGGGTTGTTTCTACTTTTTGGCTATTTTGAGCAATGCTAACATTCATGTACATGTTTCTGTGTGGACGTGTTTTTGTTTCTCTTGGGCTGAGTTGGAGTTGAGTTCTGGGTCATACGGTAACTATATGGCTGCCCTTCGGAGGGACTGCCAAACTGTTTCCCAAGGGGGCTACACTGTTTTCCGTTCTCATCATGGCTCCAGTTCTTCTACGTCCTTACCGACATTTATAACTTTCCTTTTTTTATTATTACAGCCATCCTCGTGGGTTGGTATCTCATTGTGGTTTTGCTTTGCATTTCCCTAATGACTAACGATGTTGAACATCTTTTCTTGTGCTTATTGGCCATTTCATTTGTATATCTTCTTTGGAGAAATACCTATTCAAGTCCTTTGGCCATTTTTAAATTGGGTTATTTGTCTTTTTATTGACTATTAGTCTTATGAAATTCTTTTTTAGTTTCCTTGGTATGGCTTTTTCTCTCAACTGAAATTGGCCCCATTTGATTAAAGGAGGCCTTCACAGTGCTGTTTTTTTCACTAGGATATAGCTTATACAGTGATTCTATTTTAGACCAACAAATCAATAAATGCTGAAGTTCCTTCTGTGGCCTGTTCCACGTTGGTCACTGTGGGGGCTACTCAGAAGGTAGGAGAAGTGGTTGGTGCTGGCCTTGAGAAGCTCGCAGTCCGGTGGGCGAGGTGATGCAGTTGTGTGAGATAACTAGAGAATGATACACGGTGCAGTATCACTGCCTGGACCAGGGGGGCAGGTATCAGTGCTGCAGAATCAGAAATAAAGGGTGATTGTGGAGGGGGAGGAGGGAGAGACTAAATGAGGTCTTGAGTTTAAGTCATGAAAACGGATATTACTCATATAAGTGGCCAAGTGGGGGAAAAGGCATATGCATGGTAAACACAATGAAAGAGAGATTTGGGGAAGAGCATTTTGTTGCTGTGCAGGATGGAACAGTAGAAAATAGAACAGAAACAAAGGGCACAGTTGAGATTATAGCTTGCGTCAGGCGTGATGAGGATCTGGATTTTTTAGGGTGATGAAACAAGAAAAACAAGCTCAAGTGACACAGGGCTCGGATTTGATGTTTGAAAGTGGGGGAGAAAATAGTACCAATACATTGGAGCTGCGCATAGGAGCTGGTATAGACCCTGGACGTATTTTAACTTACCTATTCTTCATAAGAACTGTATGAGGTTGGTACTGAGAGGTTCAGCAAATTTCCCAGGGTCACACAGCAGTGGTAGAGCGGATTTCAGACCCAGACACCTAGAGCCCATGCTTGTCACCACTACACTATCCTGTGTTAAGAGAAAAGGCCGAAGCATCTCCACATTTTAGAGTCATTGCCTGGAAGGACAGCATTGGAGCTGTGTTTGTGTCCATTAACCTTTACTGAGCACTGACTATATATAAAGTATTTCTTGTAAATGACCTTGTGATGTGAATGATCATACCTCCTTTTGCAACTACCCTTTTGATAACCTGTATTGAAAAAACCTTTATGCAAAAGTTGCCATTTAAAACCCACTTTCAAAAATATGTTTCACTATTTGGAAAGATATTGTTTGACAGTTTTCTTTTTGTGTCTTATGTGTGTATTCTGTTTACTCATTGTCACCATCAATAGACAACAAAAAAGGTGTGATTTTTATGAAAGTCTTGTTAAGTTTAAACTTTGAAAGTAGATTGACCATCACTTTAAGGCTTATTAAACAGCTTAGTCTTTGTTTCTGAAGTCCTAGCCTCCAGCTTGGTGTATAATATTTCGGATGGTCAATTCACAAGTCGGGCTGATCTCATAGATGCTGCTGGAAGCTCGCTGGGGCGTGGTGCTCTTGTGCCAGGATTGGGTAAGAAAGAAATGCCCACATTTCCTTGGAAAATTCAGTTTTAGCAGTTTCTCTCAAAAAATCTTGCCAATTCCCTGTGGTATTCTGGTTTCCTTAAAAGAAAAATTTGATATGCTACTGTTTAATTTTGAGGGTTAATATAAGAAACTGTCATGTGAAACCTCTGCATAACTAGTGAAGATACTGTCCAGTAGGTTGTGTAATGATGCCTATAGCAAATTCTTTAAAGTTCATGCAATTGAAAGATTAATTTCCTGTGAGGAATTGGTATGCATTTTATTTTTAGAAAGTGAGCATTATGTAATATTTTTCTCTTTGCCTTGGCTCCTAGTAAACTCATATCTTAAGTTTTGGGCTCAGTTACTAAGGCTTTTATTGGGTGTTATGTTAATTAGTCCTGTTGTACCTGGATTTTAATGTAAGCCACTGAGATCCTTTTTGGAATTAGAAAGGTCACATATAAGTCAGTTACTGAGAACCATCTCTTCCACGAGACTCGTTCCATTCTCACATAGGAGTTAAGCAAAGCAGAAATTGAATCCTGCCTTTTGGCTGAGCCTTGGTCTGTTTTGCCAATTAATATGTGGGAGTAGGATGTGGATTGTCAACATTGGGGAGAATCCGTGCCTTTCCATTTGTTAGCAGTGTTTATGAGAACTATGTATATGGGCAAGTGATGACATGACAGTTGAATGGAGTCTGCTTTTTTTGCAGGTGCCTGTTACGATACAGTGAACAACATGCTGTGGACCTGCTCGAATGACTATATCGATCAGTGGTGTAATCCTGGGAATCAGGCCTTCCATTATGTCTGCCAGAGACTCGGAGTCAGCCACATCATCACCGAGCCCAGAGGTGAGTTGCACTCAGCCTTCCAGAAAAGATTTACCCCATGAAATATCAGAGGACAGCAGCGTGAGTGAGAACATGGCCCAAGCAACACAACGGGTCAACAGCCTTCCCTCTTTGAACTTAGAAACCTAAAATCCTTGCTGTCTGATTAGTTAACGATTAAGGAAATAAGCATATAAACAAATAGAGCATGTGACAATAAGTTAAAATGTACTTAAAATTTCATGGCATCAGTCAGTCCTAGTGGTATGGAGGAGCGAGTAGCTTGGCAAAGTCTCTCCCCATAAAGCAATGATAAAACTGACAAAGCATCAAAAACAAGTATTTCTAGGCTCTGGAAATTGACCAAAGGCAGGCACCAAATTGAGAAGTGGGTGTTCATAAAACCACTGAACGTTGGGTTGGAACAGTGGGAGTCTGTGTTGTTCTTAGTTGGGGATGCTCCTGTCTCCCACCCAGCTCGGTCATTGCAGCAATCCCACCAGGTTGGGGCAGATTGTGTAGACCAGCATATTTGTCGCTGGAGGGGCTGACTTGATTTGGAGCAGAGCATGGAAAAAACTCATGCCCAGCAACACTGTCAGTCAGGACGAATAACATGAACCTGAATTCATTTGTAAGATCAGGGATGCAAAAGACACAGAATTAGCGGGGCCAAGAGGGGCCCTAGGATTAACATGCAACCAAAAAGTTCCATTTTGGCCAAGTTTGCCTTCCCTTGGGTCTCCCTGAGTCCTTTTCTAATAGTTCTGAGCGCCCCCAATCGTTTCGCAGCTGTGAGGGTCCCCCACCCAGGCCTGCCTCTCCAAGATTTCCTGCTTTCCTGTTCTTTTTAGCCAGTTCATTTCAGCTGTCTTAAGGGAAAAAAGCAATCTTTTTTTTGTACTTTGCCTATTTAAATTTTCACTTCCATTCCCTGAATTCCTATAACTATCCCTGAGGCATTTGTTATTATATAAGAGGATGCTTGTCATCACTCACAATGTTGGACTAATGGCTGTTTAGGCTGTGGTGACTAAATGAGATAAAAATGTTGGGGTGTTGTGGGAGGAGATAGTTCTGGACCAGCGAGGGGTGGTGGGTTCTACTATAGAGAAGCCATAGAAGATGGAGAGGTTTTACTAGACTGACTGCCGGAATGGGCTCTGAGCTGAGATGGCTTGAATTCAAATCCCAGCTTTACCACTCAGTAGCTGTGTGACCTAGGGTGAGTTATTTAACCTCTCTGACTCTTGATTTACTCTACAAAACAGGCTAAGATAGCCTAAGTTTATAATGATGTTGTATGAGATGATGCATGCAAAGCACTGAGCTGATAGCCAAGCACATAGAAAGTGCTCCATGGTGGTAGCTAGTTATGCTCTAAAAAAATTGAAATTCCCAGGTGTTTTCACCCCTGGACTCTGTGGCAGGGAGAAGGGTTCTCCAGCAATATCAGAAGAGACTGCAGCCAAGATACTCTCTCCTAATGTGTGTGTGTGCACCTTTTGCAAGTCAAAAGACTGCTCCTTGAGGACTGCCCCTGGAGATGTCTTTCCTCACTGAGTTTCCTTTTTGTTTTCTAGAAGAGGCTATAACCACAAGTGAGGTTATAAACCAGTTACTGCACCATGTTGGTGCGATGTGCATACACCAACTCAATCTTCTTGCTACCAACCCAAACCTGCCCATCACAAGTGTCCTGGGCAAGCAGCATCCGATCGAAGCACACCATCTCAGCAGCATTTGTGACATTATGGAGAAGGCCATGGTTAACGGGGACACCTGTATCATACGCTGCATTCTTGTGGTCTTTCAGGTAAGTAAGTGTTAAATAAGATAATGGAGGAAAAAGAAACGCAAACCTTGGCTTCAGCCAGCTAATTTCTGCCAGAAGAAAATTTGATAAGTTTCCTGTTTTGCGTCTTCCTGCACCCTAACCCTATAGTTAGTTACCGTCACACTCATCACGCAGTGGTTACTGGGCTGTTGCTGTGCGTAGTTCATTGTCATTACTACAAGTGAAGTATTTACTGTAATTAGACGATTACACAATAGAAGAGATTGTGGTTAAAAATCTATTCATAAGGTCTGGCCTGGCGTGGCTCAGTGGCTGAGCACTGACCTAGGGTCCAGGAGATGGCGGTTCGATTCCCGGTCAGGGCACATGCCCGGGTTGCGGGCTTGATCCCCAGTCGGGGACGTGCAGGAGGCAGCCGATCAATGACTCTCTCATCGTTGATGTTTCTATCTCTCCCTCTCCCCTTCTCCCTTCCTCTCTCTGAAATCAATAAAAATATATTTTTTAAAAAAAGATTGTATTTTTTAAAAAAATCTATTCATAAGAATATCTACGTGTACTTTCTTCAGAGGCATAATTTTATCCCCAGGAGAATGAGCATTTTTAGATATGCCCTTTATGTTTCTGTAGGTGGTATTTAAATTTTTCTTCAGCCCACAAACTGAAAGGAATCGAGACATCATTCGACGGTCGGGATTGCTTCTTTGGCAGCTGTTGATGGCACCAAGAGATCAAATTTGCCCTGAAATTCAGAAGGAAGTCTGCCTCGCCATCAGGTAATCAGATAACTTTCATAGTGCTCTCTTCAAAATGCTTCCCCTGCGCTGCACCGTGACCTTCCCTGCCAGCCAGTAGCATAGACGTCTTACCCCACCCTGTCCATCAGGACCTCGTGCACAGAGGATAACTCAGCTGCACAGAGGCTTGTGGTCCCACGTCCTCATCGGATTTTAAAAAAACAAAAGACAAGAAAACCCTTTAAGCAGATATGTATCTCATTTGAGAGAGAGTGTGGCAAAGTGGTTAAGAAGCCGGCTTTGACTTTGGTTCTAGTCTTTGCCATTTACGAGCTATGACCTCGAGTCTTCAGTTTCCTCAGCTATAAAATGGGCATAAAAACAGCACCCACTTTATAGGTTTGTGAGATTTTAATAAGATAAGGCCTGACACAAAGTAAATGCTCAACAACGTTAACCTTCATAATTTATGGACCATTTTTTGTTGTCGTTTAATATATATATTTAGTGCAGTGAGCTTTTACTTGGGAATGTAGCCTTATTATGACCAAGTATAATTGAGTGACCAAGAGAGAACGGAGTGCTTGGTCTGGAAGCACCACATGACAGGGGTGAGCGAGGGAGGGTAGTTTTTTTCCTTCCACGATAGGTTATGCTTTGGGTCTCTTTCTGTTGAAACCATGAAGGCAAAAATTAAAATCTAGTGTCATGAGGCAACTCCTGGGGATGATGGATATGTTCACTGTCTTGATGGTGGTGATGCTTTCATGGGTATATACATAGGTTAAAACTGACCAAATTATGCACTTTAAATATCTGTACTTTATTGCATGTTAAATCTTGTGAAAAAGTAAAAATTCTGGTGCTATTTGCAGTACTGTTCTTTCTGCCCTTTTGGAAAAGCTGCGAATTAGAAAGTCCCCTTCTCAAATGTTTTTTTGGCATAAACTGCACATATAGTGGACTTGACTACATTGATTTTTTTATAGCTCAGTTCTCTTTAACCGGTTCTGCATCTGGCCTCAGAGAAGTTATCATTTTGGTAACTCACAGATAGGAGGACAGGGAAACCACGAGCAGACTGTCACAACAGTGAATTTAGGCTCAGCTCCCCTTTCGTGATGAAACTTCCCTCAGAGTTATATGTAACCGAACTGGCATCTTTAATAAAAATAAAAATGTACATAGAGTTTGGGTTTTCTAGAACGGTTGTCTAAAAGAGTTTTGGCCTTTCTGTCATTTCAGCTCTGGTTTAAATATCTTGTACCCAGGTGAAATGGAAATCAATAACCTACTTAAGCTGGTCTTAACAGAAGGTGAGAATTACCCTTTGGTTACCCTTGCACTGGCATCTTTTTTTTGTCTGTAAGGAGACAACTGGATATTAAGATAATAGATTTTTTTTCCTTCATATCTATTAGTACTAATTTTTAAAACATATCTGCACATATGCCAACACTTCAACCGCATCAGAAGCAGAAACCATGTTTTATATATATTCAAACTCTATAAACCTCTCCCCACTGCTTAGCCTAATGTGCCTGATGTAGATGTTTAATGAACATTAAAGACAATGACTTCTTGGGGATTTCTAAGCCAGTTTTTTCTACACATTAAAGTGCAACTTTAAGTTGACTAAACAAAATTCACCATGTCAGAGACACTGCGTTTATAAGCAACATTAATACAAGGAGTTAGAAATCACACTTTATGATATATCGGGGTCACTCCACTGAAATACGGATGCGCTAGTTAAAAAAGTCAGATTGATTGTGAGGTGTTCTTGCTTCTGTTGTTTGTGTAAGGTAGGTACAGGTGCCGGGTGCTAGATTATCGACAAACTTTTTAAAATAGCATCCCTTTTCTAAGTGTAATTACCAGAGGTACTTACGGAGCTTTGTTCTGTGTTAGGAGAGAGAAACAGTGGCCTGGCCCAGCTTCGGGATGTGATCCTAACCAATTTAGCTGAGCAGCTTCAAAACAACCGATTTGGCAGTGAGGACGACGATCATTACAGGTGACACCCGTTGTCTTCATCACTGCTTCCTCCTCCTCTGTGTTTTTCTCAGTAATTGATTTACATTTAAGGGTGATCCATTTCAGTCTCCTGTAATATCTTACATAGTTAGTATGTTAAATTTATTTATTTTATTTATTTTTTAAGTATCTTTATTTTAGAGAGAGGAAGGGAGAGAGAGTGTGAGATAGAAACATCATTGATGAGAGAATCATTACTGACTGTCTGCCTCCTGCACGCCTCTGACTGGGGGTCGAACCGCCATCTCCTGGATCCTAGGTCGATGCTCAACTGCTGAGCCACGCCTGGCCGGGCAGTATGTTAAGTTTAAACTGTGGATCAATTGAAATCCAGCAGCTGCCGTTTAGCAGGTTTCAGTTTTATCAGTGAAGTAACTTGGGCCTGGGGAAAGGGTACTTAGCAGAAATAACAGATGGAACTTATTTAAGAAATCTTGATGGGGGGGCGTCATCGGAATTGCTGGCTTGTGAGGGTGAAAGTGTAGCTGGAGCTGGTGAGGGGAGAAAGGTGTTGGTTTTCTTTGCTGTTTATAAAATACTTGGACTAGGTGCTTGGGTACCATTTTGTTTCTATAAGTTTGATTTAGGTAATATATCCAGTTGTTATCATCATTACTAAGATGATTTGCTTCCAGAACCAATTAACTATGTATCATCTTATACCAATTGTATAAAATGTATCCTTTTATTACTAAACAATCAGTATCTTACTGTTACATTTTTCCTGCATTTAAAGACTAAATGATGAACTTTTACACTACATTCTGAAGATTGTTGTACGTGAATCCTGTATCTTAATCACCAAGTGCCAAACTGTCTCTAAAGATGATTTTCAAAAACTCCTTTCAACTGTGCCTGTAAGTAAAAATGTATTTATCCAGGTTGATCGTTCTATAATTTAGTTGTAATTTTGATTTCATAGGGAGAGGTGAGTGCAGTGTCCACCTACTCCGCCATCTTGACCAGATCTCAGTAAAAATGTGTGTAATGAAAGTAAAATTGAATCCAGTGTTTCTGTTTTCATTTTACTCTGTTGAGGTGTGTGTTTATACACATGCACACACACGCTCTACAGGGTAGACATAATTATGGAGGTCCATGGATGACTGTGCTTGTCCTAGAGATGTAGAACTAGACAGATGCACTTGAAATACTTTCTCCAAAGATGACGACGACTCCTGCTTTAAATGTCTTGTTGCAATAAATTGTTTGACAGAATTTGGATGTTTTTGTTTTGTTTATAAATTGGTGAGGATTGCTTCCCCTGTTAATTTGAAATTTAACATTGTTTTCTAAACCATCAGTGTTTTAAAGAGACTGATAAGAACCAAAGATTCTTTTAAGGGTTTTGGTAGAGTCTTCTCTAATGGAGATACATGTGAGGGGAAGGAGGGTGGGGAAGACAATAAGAGGCAAAAATTCAAGAATCTGAGTGATTAGTGAGAATTATGCAGCAGAAGGCAGAAAGTCATGGTAAATGTGTCAGATTCTGTATCAGAAGCCAAGTGGAAATAAATCACCTGAGAAACTAACTTAATTTGTCTTCTGTACTTTCTCTTTTGTTTTAAAAACATGAGGATCACATGATCCCTTCTTTCAGTAGGATCTAGATCATTAAATGCCCTTATTTGTATTGAAGGCCGCATCCTCCTGCCTGCGCTATCTGATGGCAGTTCAGAACCACCTTCTCAGTAACACTATTTTGATTAAACCTGATGAGAATGATGACAGTGACAACTCCTTGCAGGGAGAGACATTGAAGGTACAGGTAAACACCAAGCTTTATTCTAACGATGCTTTCTACCCAGGGTGTAAAGCACAGCTTAACTGGCTAAATCTCTATGTATTATGATGTCGGAATTCACCATGTGGCTTATATTTTTGTGGGAGGTATTATTAGGCCACTCATTTCATAGAGTTTTATGTCATTGCACAGTGGTTACCATATTTGTGACACTCTCATAATGTGTCATCCATGTGCTCCTGTCAGTCTTTTCATGCCTTTGTTTATTTTTATCTTTTTTTAAGAACTATAAAATATGGCTCTTACAAGTGATCTCATATGCACCTGAGAGTTTTATTTATATAGAAATATATAAATAATTCCAGGAGCATAACAATTTAAACAACTTTGACATTTTGGCTGGTTTATTATATTCTCTTAATTCAAATAACTTTTAAAAGATAATTTCCTCACAATCTTTATATTGAATAATTTCTAATCCTATAGTTCATTTCATTTTAAGTAATTATTTTTAAGTTAGCTTCTGTGTAAACTCAGTAATTTGTTCCCACATGGCAATTTGTAGCAATCCAGCGATTTTTACAGCATTGTTTATTGCAGTGTTGACAGGTGGTTAAAGCTGTGTTTGCTGTGTCCTTCAGAATCTCACCTTTGTGGGAGAATCAGATAAATGATGAAAGGTGGCTTCCCTAAGATGTTGACCAAAACACACTGAAAAATTAACCAAGGAGGCCATAGTTGAAGATAAAATTCACTACAGTTTGCCCTTTTCTTACTCCTTGGTGCATATATACTATGTAAATCATACACGTGCTAGTTCATATATATAAGTTTATCTCACTATATAATGAGTTTTTAAATAGGCAGAAATTCGGGAATAAATCACTGAAATTGTGGATGCTGTTTATTACCTTCTTGTGCCTTAGTTTCCTAATCAGTGAAAAGGGACCATAACATCTCTGTTGTAAGGTTGCAGTGAGCATTAGAGACGAGGCATGTGGGATGCCTGGCACTGAGCTGCCGCCAGGTGTGCAGTCAGCAGGTGACAGCTCAGGTGGTCATGACGGTGCTAACGATGATTTACCTCATCTGGTCAGTTCAGCATTCCCTTTCTCTTAATAATACCGCCCCCCAAAAAGAAGAAAAAGACCCCAGGAAATTCCATCAGTGAAAACCAGTGTTTTCTATTTGAAAGGTTACATTTTATAAATTTTAAATTAACCTATGGAAAGAAATACTCTTGGTAAAGGCAGAATAGGCTGGATTGTCTAGTATTTCTGGGGAAAATAAAAAACACAGATTTCACCTAAAGAGTTAGTTTGGTTCAGTTTTTTTAAATAGAATATAATTGTAAACTAAACATGTCTATGATCTTAACTAGTGTTTCTTTCATTACTTAGTATTCATACTCCCATGAACGTTCTGTCATTTTTAGTGTTCAATAGTGTGCTACTTTAATTGCATTTTTAACTTGCCTGTTTTCGAGCGTAATGGTTTAAAGCGTTAAGTAAAAGGTCACTTGTGCTGCAGAATGCTGTGTGTGTCGTTTTGTTCACTGCCTCTGCATGCGCCTTTCACTGTTCTGTTTTTCTCTTTAGCTGTCCTCATACCGCCCAGGCAATCTTCCACCTGGACAGTCTCCGGGCTGGCCACCGGGAGCTCTCTTGTGCTGGAGGGGATGGGAGAAATGCCTTTCTCCTGGGGACTCGTGTGCTCCCCGGGAAACACTGCGTATTTCTGTCAGCACTCCCGACCTCGGCCTCCCAAATCAAATTGCCACTTGCCATCCTAGCGGAACTTACTGCTTTGGGCTTATTCTGGCCACCTCATTATTTAATTTGGAAATGCTTCATAAAATACGTCATTCCATGTGGTCATCGTGAGTGTATGTTCATCACTAAGCTTAAAAATAACATTATGGTATTTTCTACCTAGGAGCTAAAGGTCAGTATTCTGGCTCTCGCCACCCAGATCCTGACGGGATGTGATGAAGTATTGGAAATGCTACAGCAGGTCACAACCGCCCTCATCAACAGTGACATACCCGACCGCGAGCAGAGGTGAGAAAATGGATTGTCAGCTGTGGCCTGCTGCCCTTCAGGAAGAAGAACTTGCTTATGAAAGCAAAATCTTTCAGGACAGAGCATCAAATGTTCAGTTAATACACAGGGATTCTTGTGAGAATAGGTTGAAAGAGCAAGTGTTTCAAAGCCAAGTGTAATCAAACTCGTTAATGGTGCTTTAGGTGTGACTGGGCTAAACTAGGGGTAGCCATCAACTAGGGGTAGCAAGGTTGTGGGGCAGCATCGTCTCTGACCTTCGGGTCTCCTACCTTCATTATTCTCTAGCTTAGCACCATGTGCACCTAGTTCCTCATGATAAGTACCTTTGGGAGGAAGCACTGATTTAGTGATACAGACAGTTAACTGCTATGCAAAAGATGACACTGTCAGAGACTCAGGGCAGCCCAGAGCCAAGGAAACTTTGCAGATGGTAACTACCTAGAGTAGCCATTTACCTACCTAGAGACCCATTTATAAAGTGCTTCAAAGGTGCTATGAATTCACCATGTAAACCTTTTTTTTTTTGCAAAATCATAAGTTGAAGATGAAATTTATTAGGAGGTTTCTGTTCCCTCCCTCAGTGGTAGCAGATGGGAAATTTGTGGATTGAATTGCTATTAGCTATAAGTGCTTCACTAGTTCAAGGAAATGCAGTTTAAGAGCATTTGTCAGATAAAGATGATTTTAGTTACTTTTTCGCAGATGGGGAACTGCTTAAGCCACCAGTGTTTTTTCTTGAACTTCTTGTAGGTTAAAAGGCCTGGAACAAGTTACTAAGGCTACCATGCTTGGTCACCTGCTTCCAGTGTTACTGACCTCCCTGATGCATCCAAATTTGCAGACTCTGACCATGGCCGATGCCCTGATGCCTCAGCTAGTGCAGCTGGTTCTCTACACCAGTCAGGTATGATCCTGATGTGCCAAATTGAACTGCTCTGCAGCCAGCCCGCTTCACGCTGAAGCCGTGTGCATTTGCTGAGGCAGAATAAATGTACCATGTCTCAGAAGCCAAGGGAAATAACAACGGAATGAAGAAAAATATCATGTGTGAACAGTAAACTGAAACATTAAGGGAAAACATTTTATTTGTTTGACATAATTACTTACTGCAATCTTTTAGCAAGTATTAATTGCTGGTCAGCTGTAAAAAAATGCTAACCTACAGTGCTGCCGAGATCCTACCATGGAATTTCATCTCCTGATCCTTGCTGGCCATTGGTAACCAATATAAATGATATGTTCCATCCGAGCATTAAATGATGTTAAGTGGTCTAAGTAGCAAAGCATTTCTTAGTGACAGAGGGCAGACTAGGATTGCAAAAGATGATTTAAGTGCGAATTCTACATTTGGCTCCGGTACCGTCCAGATAACTGACGTAAGCACTTTAAGACATGATGATGGTTTTGTGTTTCAGACGGCTTTGCTGCTTAAAACCCAGTGTCCAGGTTTTGCCGAGGTGGGCTGTTCCCCATGTGGTGCATCAGACCAGAAGGGCAGGCTGTTCCCTGATGAGAGGTGAGCGGTGCTGCTTCCTCGCAGGAACCCCTGCCTTGTTTTCTTCTGGTGAAAGCCTAGTGCTCCTTTTACAGCAGTGACTTTTAGCAAGGATCATCTAACGGAAAGAAGAAAGAGAATTCAGGGACAGCATTTTACACATAGTTACAGAATTGCTTTGTAGTCTTATAAGAGCAGGTTAGGATAAACTTCCTACAGATCAAGAGGTTTGTTCAAAATTGACAAATTGTCAAATACTGATGATGAGCATGTAAAACATCATGACTTTGGCAAACAGTTTGACAGTTTCTTAAAAAGTTAAGCATATACCTACCTTATGACCCAGCTATTTCACTTCTAGAGAAAAGAAAGCATAGATTCTGACAAAGACTTGTATATGAAGCTCATAACAGCTTTAAATAGAATAGTCCCAAACGCAAAACACCCCAAATGTCCATTGACAGGCGAGGGATAAACACAGTGCTATAAGCATACAATGAAATCCTACTCAGCAATAAAGAGGAATGAACTATGGTTGTATTCAACAACATGGGTGACTCTTAGATTACTTATGCTGAGTGACAGAAACCAGTCCCCCCCCAAAAGTACATACGTGTGATTCTATTTATAGAAGACTCTGGAAAATTTAAGCTGATTTCTAGGGACAGGAAGCAGAGAGGTGGTCTCCCGGGTTACTAAGAAGGAGGAGGAGATTTTATGGGTGCACACAGGTTCAAACTTACCAAGTCGCACACTTTTAATAGTGCAGTTTATTATATGCCAATCACATCTCACCAACGCTGTCTTTAGAAACGCTGGTCGGAACGGAAGGACTCCGGGTTTCTCCAGAGCAGTAGGCTTTCCAGCTGAGCTTTGAGCAGAGGTGAAAGTGTGTATCTTTGTTTTGTTGTCCAGTACTGTTGGCGACAGCCACCTGCCGTTATCCAGTACTTGCAGTGTAGCTAATGTGACCGAGAGATTGAATTTTAAATGGTATTTAATTTAGATTAATTCAAGTTCAGTTACGATAGATAAGAAGCTTGGAGGCACTTTTCTTTAATAAAAATGACAGTAAAAGTACTTGCGTAGGCTCATGGAGTTTTCAACAATCGACATTCAGATGTCTACAGAAGGAACCTTTATAGGATGCTGGTCCTGTGGGATTTGGAAAGTAGCCAGTTTAAAGGTTTACGGCATCTTTGTTTTTCTGAGTAACTTTAAATGAGAGTTGGCGAGTTCCTCTCTTGGGTGTGATTTGGGTTTCCACCTTGAAAAAAGGGGGGAAATGCAAATATATTGTATAAAAGAAAGAACCTTAAATACAGGAATTTTTTTTTTTAATGTTTTGGATCTCCACTGATACCAAGCCTTCAGAAGCCACAATGTTGTCATACTGTGTGCTGTAGAAAACTAAAGTGACATTTCTTAACCTTTATATTTCACTGTATTATGTTTGCTTTTTTCGTTCCTTGGTGCTGAACTCAATCACGGTCTCTGTCTGGTTTTAGGGTGCTGGAAGAGAAGGAGGAGCCCGGCTTTCTCACTGGTCTAAAGATTCCTGCTCCATGGGCTGCTGGCAAGACTGTGGAGACAGTCCATCCTGTCCGAGACAACTATAAATTTAAAGAGACTGTCCACATCCCAGGAGCTCGCTGCCTGTACCTCAGATTTGATAGCAGATGCTCTTCACAGTACGACTATGACAAAGTAAGCAAGGGCCACCTCAGAATTCTTTCCACCTCTACTTAGCTGATTTCTTAGATGCTTCTTATTTTTCTTTGCTGCTGGTCTCCATTCTTGACTTATTTCTGTCTGCAGATGTATCTTAGGAGAACTTTCCTAAGATGATGCCTTGAAGCGTAGCGATTGGGGGAGTCAAAAGGCCAGGACCTCCGCGGTCTAAGAACAGTGTGTTAATGACATGTTGAAAGTTGACTTTTGTGAGCTTTCAAAGTTTAGATTCAAGTCAAAGGAAATTTTCCTTTCTGTGCTGCTTACCTCCTGCCTTCCCTCTCTGCTTTAATTCCTGTAGATGTGTGTGTCCATTTGTGTAGGAAGGTCTTACTGCCTAATTCTTGGGACTTGTCATGTATCTTTTGGGAGCAAGTGGCCTTTGAGAAGGGTTTCAGGTGTGTTAGGACCTGTCTGTGTTTAAGTTGTTCTTTGCTGTTACCTCAGGGCCCACAGAGATTTCGAGGAAGTATAGTTTCCAACCTGGTGGCTGAGCCAAATTATAAGTAAAAAGAAGTGTTTGGGGCTCAAAGCGTTTTCTTCTGCTTGTAGTTATGGCATTGTAAACCATTATGTTGAACTTATGAGGAAAGGTGAATAAAATTGTGAAATGTAACATAAAGGAACAACTGAGGGATTATCTGAGAGCTTTGTACTTACACAGGACTGTTTTTATGTAGATGTTAGCTGTCTATTATATCTCTCTTCCCTGAACTGTGTAAGGGCAAATGGGCTTAAATCCCACCAGGGGAGATATTTAGGTTAAAAATAGAGGACTTCTTAACTGTATATACTGTGAGATGGTAAAACACATTACTGGGCAAATTATAGAACCCTCTTCCCCACTGTCTTTAGGCTAGTGTCTGGAAGGGTTTAAGACTTGCCCCCCAAACTCACCTTAGCTGCAAGCAGGAGAATTTAGAAAATGGTCTTTGGTGGGCCTTTCAAAAAATATATCTCCTGGCATCAGTCTGCACCACTTCATAGCTCCTGGCATTGCTGCCCCATGTCCTAGATTCAAGTGATAGGACTATTTAAAATGGAAATGGAAGAGGTTGCCATTTTAGTAGGTGTCATTTTGTTTCTCCATTAAAAGCCAGTAATTTGCATCTTCTGATGTATGGTAACCTCCACCTGCAGGAGACACTAGTGTTACATGTGGAAGCACAGGACTGCTCACTGCATGGGTAGAAGTTACAGGAACCAGGGCCCCATTCTTCCTATGAGAGGACCTGAATGCCAGGTCACCTCTGAATGGTTCTCCTGCATGTTAGAAAGTTGGTAGAGAGTCAGTTAATTGGATATAAATAAAGAGCCTTTATTGAAAAGTATTGATATATGAAAACTGACCCAAGAAGCAGCAGCCCCCTTTCTGGCTCAAATGTGTGTCATTTTCTTTTTATTCCATGAAGCATCATTCTAAGAATATATGGCTTATTTTCAGTTTGTTGCATTTTTTAAAATCCTCACTCATTGAGGTTTTGGGGTGGGTTTTTTGTTTTGTTTTGTTTTGCTTTGCTTTGCTTTTATTTTGTTGTTTTATGAGATATAACCACCTTTTTACCTGTATTTGTTCACTTTATTAATTTTGGGGAGGATTTAAGGAGTAAACTGTACCTCTTATTAATGAATTATATGTAGTTATTTAAGATTAAAAGAGCTATTTAAAAATATGTATATATTATCTGAGTATAACTATTTTAATGTGAGGTCTCCAACTCAATTAAATTGTGGTAACATTTGTTGTTATTCTGTAGCTGCCTTATAAATACCAATGGTCGATTGCATTCAAACTAGTCTCAGTTGTATCTTTAAAAAAAATCAGGAAATATTAATTATATTATGACACCAGTGCCTGGTTATAAATGTATTTTAAACAAATGCTTTCTGCAGCCTTTTTATTTGTAGATGTTGTTTTTGTTTTTCTTTTACAGTCTAACAGTATATTTTCTGTTTTGAAGTTGGTGATATACGCGGGGCCCAACACAAACAGTAGGAAGGTTGCTGAGTATGGAGGCAACACACTGGGATATGGCAGCCGTAGTGTCTTAGGAACTGGTTGGCCGAAAGACTTGGTGAAGGTATGGTATCCAGTCACATTCGCTTCCTAGAAAAGAAAAATGAACTTATATTTCTCATGGGCCCAAGTATATTAAGTAGAATTCCAAAAGAAATTTGCCACGGAGGCTTTTGTTGAGGTGGGGCTACCTTGCCAGGCCTGTGAAGTCACTGCTGCATTCAGAATGGCCCTCCTTTCACTAACAGGGCATCAGACCCCTGTCCACTTCGCACCTGTCCCACAGTTACCTTATGGACTGAGATCGTCACAGCATTGCCTTCCCTGTCCCTTGAACAGGCTGCTGGTTCTTCCAGCTTACTTCTCTAAGATTGGGTACCCCTGTGATGGCCATCCTAGAACCACAGGGCCACTGACGTTTAAAAATGTGGAATCAGTGTTTTCAGATGAATCTGAGCCTTTGGAGCAAAAATAATCATCCATTCTCAGACTGATGAGAGTGGAGCCATGCTTTGTAATCTGGGCCCTCGGTATACAACATATCTACCTAGAATACGAATATGAACCGAAATGCCTGCTAAATGTGAAAACCTCTCCCACGTCTGTTCCTGGAGCCTTCATCTCACGGGCATCATGTACCCTCTCTAATTCAGCCACAGACAACAAGTCTCATCTGGGGGCTGGTCCGGATGCACCCGAAGCCAGATCAGTGCAGCACTTGTAGCTTGTTCTCTGTTTTCCTGCCTCTCGTTTCGTATTCATGGTGTCGGTTCCACAGTACAGAGCAAGCTTTTCCGGCCCTGTCTCTCTGTTCTTCACGACATGGCCACCCGCATTCCTTATTGGCACAAGCAAGGTGGTGGCGTGGAGAGGGGGAGGACAGAAAGAATAGAAATTTGAGGAATTTGTTGAAATTATGCTTAAGATTTGATTAACCTTTACTCTGACCCTGCTATTGGGCAATTGTGATCCACTTCACACGTGCCTCGTCCCAAAAGCCACGTGGTCAGGAGAGACACCTGAAAGATTGGTGTCCAGATGAAAGGGAATGGAATTTGAATTTAAAAAGCAGGTGAGGGAAGGAGTGAAGTAATACTGTGGTCCTTTTGAAAGTAAGTCTCTGAAATTCATTGCTCTCTTGAAAACTGTGTGTCTTGTTTTTAAAGTGCATTTCCCCCCCTTAAATTTAAGGTGGAAGGAGATACAGTCACCTTCTCCTTTGAAATGAGAAGTGGCCGTGAACACAACACTCCTGACAAAGCTATGTGGGGCTTTGCTTGCACAGTTCGCGCTCAGGTACTGGACTCTAACCTCCGCTGTGTACATACGTACTTTCTCCTTTGTGCCTTGGTTACATGCCTCATATTTGCCTTGGAAACAGGGCAGAATATGAGCTACTGTTTCATCCATCTCTTCTTCAAATAAGTTCCGCAGCACAGAGAGTCCATTGCTTCAGGCTCTGTCTTCAAAGCCTGGAGAGGTGATCTGCCTCCAGTGTCTTTCCACAGGGCGGAGAAAGCTCAGCCACTAAGCACTTGGACTCCAGGTTTTAAGAGCAGTAGAGTCAGATTATTTTCATTCTATTCCCGGAGGCTCTTCTTGCTTGATTGGGTCTGTCTCTGATTATTTGTGTTATGCTCTGTGTACAGGTTTAAGTTACTCATTTCAGCAATGCACAGCAGTTATCCTCCCGCCCCTGGAATCTATGTAAATAAATTATTTTCCCACATGAAAAAAAGGAGAGGGAGCAATAGGAGTTTACTAGCCCTCAATTGTCTAATTTGTACAGCTTATCTTAGATTGGGGGATCGCTGAAGTTTGAGCAAGCTGGGACTCTGGCGTGGATCCTCTGCTGGAATGTTAGCTCTGCCGGAGCAGGTAGCTTTGTTTTGTTCTCTGCTGTGCCTCAGCCTAGAACAGTGGCTGGTACACAGGGGCACTCAGTGAATATTTATGGAATGAATTCGGTGTCATCACTGACAGTGTCTTGGTTCAAGCACAGGGTGGAGGTGACAAAACGAAGCAGTGATTTATACCCAGGCAGGCACCGCAGAGAAGCAGTTACCCAGAGAACTGTGCGTGCGGTTTGTGCTGTTTCTAATGTGAAGTCTTATTGGCTGTTCTCTCTCCAGAATTGTGTTGAGACTTCGCTCTGTGGTCATTCCAGTGCCACCATCTATCTGCTTATGAGTGTTGGGTGCTGGTGTTGGGTGCTGTCCCTGTGTCCCATAGCAGTGTACTCCCTACTGCTCTGTGACCCTGTGGTTGGGGACAGTGCAGTGTGGTGAGCACAGGTGGAAGGGCTACGCGTGTACACTGACCAGTGTGGTTTGCCCCTTTCTGCATTGTAGGAGTCTTCGGAGGATGTGTCAGGAGGCTTGCCCTTTCTGGTAGACCTGGCTTTAGGTCTGTCTGTGTTAGCTTGTTCCATGTTAAGAATCCTGTACAATGGACCAGAAATTACCAGAGAAGAAGAAGCCTGTCAGGAGCTATTGCGGTCCAAACTTTTACAGAGGTAACAAAAGGCTCAAACTGGGCTAGTTTTGCTCACAAAGGAAAAAGGACTTGATGTGGAAAACAGCTTTTAGTGTTTCCCAGCTGATTGTGCCTACTGCCTGACAATCCCATGGGTGTCATCGTGTCTGAGAAGTAAAATGAAAATTACACCAAAGTGCCTTCTGGCCCTTACTTTACTAAATTTAAAATTGCAGCCTTGAGCTGCATAAACTTTTCTCCAGCAAATATTGTGTAATTAAATTAAAGCATCACCAAATGGGAGACAAAGCAAACAGGGCAAAATGTTTATTCGAGAACCTAGGTGATAGGTGGATATATGGTGTTAACCAAGTAATTCTTTCAACTTTTCTATATGTTTAAAAGTTTTTATAATAAAATGTTGAGAAGGAGGTAGATTCCCAAAGATGTGGTTTCGTATAATATGCTCACATAATGTGATCCTTCATATATTTATCTGCAAACTTTAAGTAGCTTTCCAGGTAAAAGAGGGAGTGAAGAACCTCTTTTCTCTCTATTCAGGTGCCAGTGGCAGGTCGAGGCCAACGGTGTGATCTCCCCCGCTCTTACTCCAAGCCCGTCTCCATTGCCTCTGACCATTGAGGAAGACAGAGAATTCACCTACCCCTCTGACGTCCTCGTGCCTCCAGTTGGACACTACTTTGACCTGCCCCGGATCAGGCTACCTCCAGGAATCATGATAAAGCTCAGGGAAATCTCTGGGCGTGCTAGACCTCAATTTAGACCAAGTATAAAGTATGTTGCTAAATAGCATTTCATTTTTCCCAATGGAAAAAGTTGTTGAAACAGTTGAAGGGGGTATTTTCTTATAGTCTAGCAAATGAACCTTTAATTTTATGTTTACTTAATGAGTGGTAACCAAGCACTCTGGAGAGTATCCCCTGGTGGTATTCCAGGTCAGCAAGTTTCAAAATGTGGGCCTCCAGTCAGCAGTTAGCATCACCTGGGAACTTGTTACTTCTTGGGCCCTGTTTCACACCTACTGAATCAGAACCTTTGAGGATGGGGCCCAGTGATCCTGGTTTTCACAGCTTTTCCATATGATTCTGATGCATGCTACAGTTTGACAAGTTCTAGGTTTTTCTCAGGTGGCTTTACCTTCTACTGGTAGTCATCACCTTTTGTTTCCATAGAGTCTAGAGGTGTTTCTTTGTTTTTGCTGCCTATTGAGATGGTCAGGAAGGGGTCTTTATTCTAGAGCGTGAAGCCTTGCAGTTACAGATGTCTTCGTGGTATACTTGCTTAATGCGAAGTCTACTTTGCAGGCCTCTGCTCTGCCTTCTGAGGCAAGATTAGCCATTTCAGAGAAAAATTTAAAGAACAGATGACATTTAAAATGAAAAAATACAGAAGCACCATTGTTCTTAGCCCAACATCCATACACATGAAATACCACCAGCCATAAACTGCATAAGATTAATTGGCAGATAAATGGTGCTTAAGGTCTTTTTTAAGCCTGAAACCTCATCCAGCTCTAATGTGACTATAGCTCAAAATGTATAAATCATAGAAAGTGAAGTATCTTTAATTTTGATTTTCAGTGTTCTCAATCAATGTTAGTTTCATTAGTTAAATATATTTAATTATTGCCAACTTGATAGGAAAGCCATCATGTAATGGCCATGCCTCTTTATTGGCATAAAGTAGGTCTGGAGAATATTCAATATATTTACATCAAAGCTGATGTTCTTTGACCTATAAAAAAACTATTGGTAAGTTGAGTGCGTGGCATATACCTGACTACTTCCCATTTAATACCAGAGAAGTAATTCAGCCGGATGTGATGGAGGAGATGGTGGTATCGTGTGTCATTAAGCACTTGAACTTGGTTGATGCACTGCAGTCCCTAATGAATTTCCAGTATCAAGAAGAACATGCCGAGGAATATGATTTATTGTGTAAAATCATGGGCGAGACCTTTAAGAAACTCAATGCCATGGAGAGACAGCTGCAGGTAAGCAAAGCCTGAAACACCAACATTTCTCTCATAACTGCTGGGAATAATTTCTTTCCTGGAAACTTCATGAAGGTACAAAGTGATCGGAATTTTTAATAATAATTATGACTAAAATTATGGAATTTACAGATTGCACTTGTTTTTATTTTGCATCGATTTTCACGTTGTTTTATATTTTAATGTGTCAGAGCGTTGCAGAATTGGAACAGAAATGGCAGAGTGAGGTAGACGATGCCACACAGGGGAAACTGGAGAGCAACATGCCTTTCTTCTACGACTACCATTTCAATGAGGTAAGCGCGCTCGTGCCGCGCGAGATCGAATCCTGCCACGCCTAAGATGTGCCACACCTGAAAATGTGCCTTTCTTTAAAAGGGTGAATTGAAATTTATTAGACCAATATGCCAATAATACAAGTAATAAATTACCTGTGAAGTTGTTTTTTGACTGATTAATAGTGTTACAAAGAAGCTGTCGCCATCATCAGATTTTGCTCTCAGCCTTAAAAAAATAAATCAAAGGCAGAGTTAACAAGCACTGTAGAGATCCCCAGAAAGTGGCCAATACCACTTTTAATCATTAAAATATCAAATAATAACTTACAAATGTGCTTCTGGCATAGAAATATGGACCAAAGGTGGTGTTTTCCCCCCTGAAATTTTCTATTCTTTTTAACATGTACAGTGAAACTTGGTGTTCGCAGAGCCTGCATGCCATCTTTTCTTCATTTTTCCTTCTTTAGAACAAAATGAAAGAACTAGAACTTTTGTGTTCCATGAAGGAAGTCTCCTTTGATGGAAATGATCTTGAAAACATGGTCCTATCACTGAGGTTAGTGATGTTCATAATTGTGTAAAGCTAACTTATTCCCTTGGTGCTCAAAAAATGTGAAGATCTAGTCTCAACAGATATTTAAAAAATATTGTGCATTCACTAGATTTTAGACTTAGAAGTCATTTGGAAATTTTGATGTTAACCTTCAAAAGTTAACACCACGGCCTTTGAAACTGGGCACAAAGAACTAAAACTGACCATAGTTTATAACACTGTTCCCCTCAGGTAGGGAAAGGGGGAGGCGAGCAGTATTTATCACATGACTTTTGCTTAGTTTCCCATCTGTCTTCTCATGTTTTTTGTAATGAAAAACCTTTGGTTTTGGGAAACTAGAGATCGACTAAATGCACATGAGCCTTTCTTTATAGGGAGAAGTTCCTACAAGAAGTGAATTCTCTTATTCAGAAACCCTCGCACCCACTGGCTAAAACGAAGACGCTAGTGAAGAGCTTAATGAACCGAGCCGAGCTCTTGCTGCACGTCACCATCGCCGCCCAGTCTGGCCTCACCAGAAGCATCTCGGGGACCCCTGCGGAGACACCGGGTACTGCTCAAAGCCAGCCCTGCACAGGCTCTCCGCAGTAGTCTTCGCAAAATGTGCATCAGCTACTTTTAAAAAAAAAAAATCACTCTGTGTACTCCCAGTAAGGAAGAAAAGGGAAATTTCAACATCTTTTATTTTGCCTTTTACTTTTTCCAGCCGAGAAATGCTTTTCATTAAGTTCAAGTGGTGTTTTGTGAGTCAGCTGAGCATCAGCCATGCAACAGATAAAAAAGATTCTTGAGATTAATTCAAATTACATTTTTTAAAAATGTATTTACTAAGTACTTTGAATCTGCTATGCATGTGTGTTTTACCAAACATTTATTAAAAACAAAGTTTTAGAGAAATAGTACTTTCTGAAATGTTCTTAGTAGATTAATTTACGACTATTAATTATATTTAAAGGAGAGGAACTGTATCTTATTTATCTTTATATCCTCAGCACCTAATTCAGAGTCTAGCTCAGTTATTTAATAAATATGGAAGGAGGAATAAAATGTATATACTGGACACTTTGACTCTGCTGTTTGGTAGTTCTGTGCTGCTGCTCTCCTTACAAATGGACTGGCAGCTATGTCAACCTTTTCCTCTCTGTTCCAGCCTGTAAATCCGCTTCTGAAACAAAGGTGATATCTCATGCTGTGCGGCAGCCTGTTTTCCTTCGTAGCATGTCGGCTCCCTCTGACCTGGAAATGATCGGTAATGAAGATTTGGAATTTACTAGAGCAAATCAGAGGTAAATGGCTAATGGCCAAGGTTGGATTCCCACAAGCAGTCGAATGCTCTTCATCAAAACAACCCCCCTGAGAGTCTCGTTTTTCCAGCCAACAACTCTTTTCTTTTCTGTAGGCGGCGCCATGTGACCAGCCACCGAAGCAGCTCCTTCACACTCCTGCAGTCATTGGCCATCGAGGACAGCAGGGACAAGCCTACCTACAGTGTCTTGCTGGGGCAGCTATTTGCTTTCATCGGCACCAACCCTGACCAAGCTGTATGTCGTGTTTTTTCCACTACTGATAAATAGCACTGAAAAGCACTGCAGCCCTGCGACAGCAGGAGTCAGGTGTATTCTTTCTTGTGCATTTTAGGTGTCCAGCAGCAGCTTCCTTTTGGCTGCACAGACGAGGTGGCGGCGAGGAAACACTCGCAAGCAGGCCCTGGTCCACATGCGCGAACTGCTGACCGCAGCTGTGCGAGTTGGGGGAGTGACGCATCTTGTGGGTCCAGTGACGATGGTCCTTCAGGGAGGACCCAGGTCAGTTGTTTCTCTTGGTTTATACTGTCCTGTCTGCAATGGGCAAAAGCCCTCCCAAAGATTATTCTTGGGGCCAAATCATAGACAGTGGTATTTGCTTATGTTTTCCCCTAAAATATTATATTTTTATTTTAATAAAAGTAGTTCAAGATTTTGTAAAAAATTCAGCATATATCACAGAAAATAAGTCTCTTTACTCACCTTTTCCTCCTAAATTCCACTTTATTAACAGCTTGTATCAACTACACATACATCAATAGCTGTTTAAGTCTCTGTACACATAAGTGTGTGTGGGAGGATGTTTTTTACTTAATTCAGATTATATTATACATGCCTTACTGTAATCTGAGTTGTTTTGCTCCATATATCTTGGGTATCTCTATCTTTTCATGTCACTACATATAGATCTGTTTTGTAGTTTTTAAGAACCTCATGGACCTCCTTTGTATGGATGCCTGTATTTTATACTATTTAATGCATCCCCTGCTGATGGACACATTGGTTCATTCTTTCTTTACTCTCTCCCCTTTCCTCCCTCCTGTTCTTTTTTCTGTTTTGTTTGTTTTTGCATTAATAATAGTGCTTTAGTCAACATCCTTATACCCATATTTTTGTATACTTTTATGCTTATTTACTGGATTAATTTCTAAAAACATAATTGTAGATACTAATTTTGAAGAAGGTTTTGTAACTTATTTGTGAGGAATTTTTCTAGACTAGTTTCCTACTGGGCTTCAAAGACCTTCAAATAGAAATAGAAAAGGCCTTTCTCTCCAAGTCTTGGGCTGGGACTGCTGGAGGCTCTCTGTGCCTCCTGGCAACTCTCTGAGGAATTCTAGCCAACAGAGGGCAGTGGCTGGAGGAAAATGTGTTAACCAGGAGTTTATGAGAATATCTTGAGAAATTTCTGTCAATTAGGAGAGGCCAGGTTGTTTTTCGTAGGGAGCCCTGCTTAACTTTACCTATCCTAGGATTCCTTAGATTTCTCTTGAGTGGGGGCATTGTCTTTGAGGCACACTTAGAAATCCTGTGGTCCTGCAGTTTGGGAAATAGTGATCTCCAAGATCCCTTTAGTTCTGGATTCGTTAGACACACTTGGGTTTCTCAGAACTCTCCTGCTCTCATGTTCACCATCAGTGTTCTTGACATGGCTCAGGAAGCCTGAGTTTGGTTTTGTTTTCTTAGAATTGAAGAACTAACCTGTGGTGGGATGGTCGAGCAAGTCCAGGAAGCCTTTGGCGAGACCATGACCTCTGTCGTGTCTCTGTGTGCTCGTTACCCTATTGCGTGTGCAAATAGCATCGGGCTCTTGTGCACCATACCTTATACCAGGTAAGTAGGGAAATGCTTTTTATTGTATGTAAGTTATACCGCAGTGTAGTTGATTAAATAAAAGTAATTTTATATTTAAAAAATTGGGTATTTTTACTTTGATTATCCAGTGATATCATTCTGATTAAATGAGCTTGCCTCCTGACCCCTGAAGTCACTATGTAAATTCCTTATTGTTGAGCTCCTACATGATCAGATGTGTCTGTTAGAGATTATATTACATTGTCAGAACGGAGAGGTTTGAAGGAAAGAAAGAGGTCCCTAGGAAATTACTTACAATTTTCACAAAAAAACATTTTGCATGTGTGCATCTCTTTCCTCTTAGTCTCTCAGTTAATAGTTTGGAGGTGTCAAGCACTCATGAAGCCATTCTTTGAGTCCCCTTGTGTAAAATACATAATTTTTTCTATTATAGCCACCTTGAGTTGAGACCCTCAATTTTTACTTTGCTGTTCTGTATGAACAAACCAGAACTTGAAGTTCCTTATTTATGAAGGAAATCCTCTTTCTACAAAAATATATCTATGTTCAGTTATACATGGTAGTGTCCTAAGTTGTAGACAAAGAACTATACCAACATCTTTTCTGTCCTTTGATAACCTGAGTCTTAAGTGAGAGGCTCCTGAGGCCTGGTCAGTTACGTTTGTTCTGAACAACTCTTTCTGCCTGGCCCAGGAGTGAAGAGCAGTGCCTGGTGCGCAGTGGCCTGGTTCAGCTCATGGATCGACTGTGTAGCCTGAGCAGTCAGACTGAGTCCAGCTCCAGTGAGAAACAAACCAAGAAGCAGAAGGTAGCCACCATGGCCTGGGCAGCCTTCCAGGTGCTTGCCAACCGCTGCGTTGAGTGGGAGAAAGAAGAAGGTAAGGAGCAGGATCCCTCTCCCTTCCTCTCTCTCTAAAATCAATTTTAAAAAAAAGAGGCCTAATGGGGGAAGTAGACCAGTGAACATGTAGTTACAGGGTAGTCGATGCCATAATCCAGGTGCATACAAAGTGCTGTGGGACCACAGAGCTTCCTACAGACCAGCTGTGTAGGGATTGGGCAGTGCGTACCAAAGACGGCGACCTGTCAGTTTCCCTGCAGGGTAATGAAGCCTTTCAAGCAGATAAACAGCAATGTAGGCCCAGGGATGCAAGAGATCAGAGAAGTTCAGGAAAAGACACAAAATTTTTGTGGCTTTTATAAGAGATGCTTGGGTGCTGGATTGGGGGGAGACTCTAGAACTACAGTGAAAAAAGAAAGATCCAAAAAGCTCTTATTTTTAAGAAGAGGTAGGGTGTGGATTAAAAATTAATGTTTTCATTGCAGTAAAATTGTGATTCTTCCGTCAATCACAGTCTATTTTATGGTTTTGTGTGGATTAATTATATTTCGTTTTAATTAAGAATAATGTCTTTCCCTGACATTGAATCCTTTTTCAATATTCTGTTACCTTTTTATGTGCAGGTATTAGCTAATGAGGAGATACTAATTGGATGGCTAATGAAATACTGAGCAAGTTAAAGAGAAAATGGGCAAGGGAGTAGGGCTTTAACACAGGGGGACCGAGAGGGAGGACTTTCCAAGCTGGAGGCTCGCCATGGTTCTTGGGGTTTCACCAGGCCTTTTCTTTCTCTAACTCTGAAGGTGGCTCCACAGAGGCCGTGCACTCAGGTCTGGCCCGTCAGGTGTCCAGCCTTCTCACTAACCATCTTGCCCGAGCGACTGAGTGCTGTGGCAACCAGGCTGCGGGGAACGATGCTCTCCAGGACGTCCTCAGTCTTCTCAATGATCTCTCGAGGTAAGGCAGGTCCCGCTGGAGCCCTGGGAGCAGGCAGCTTCCCTCTTGAATGATTGGGGCTCCTTTGGTTGGCCTTGTCTTTTGAAGCACGGAAATTACTAGGCTGTTCTGACATGCTCCTGCCTCAGGAAAAATAGTAGACAATAAAGTCACTGAAAAATAGACCATAAAATAATATGTTATCATTTGCTTTATTAATACTTTGCAGGTACATCTGCTACCCTTTCAAGTCTGTGCATTTGCAGCCAATAACCAAAATCCTTACCCTTGTTATAGCAAGGACCTGTTGTTAACTCACTTTCCCATGCTGTGTCTTTAAAAGAAGATCTCTGTGGAGGTTTAGCACCATCACGTGTGAGTCACGAGGCCCCCCGCACAGGCTGCCTGACGTTTGGCTTCTGCTGGACTCGGTGCTTTCTCCTTAATGACATGTGACAGCTTCACCTATGGCCAATCCTGGGCTGGTGAGGCCTGCACAGCGCTACATGGCACCTCTGGTCTCAGGGTGGTCCTTAAGAAGGATTAACAGATAAGCAGTGAGGCTTCTCGGTTGCATTTCTGTCTTGGTGCTCTGTGAGTCATGCCAAACTACAGGATCTCGTTTAAGTAAACATCGGGGATCAGAAAATATTTTAAAAACCTTTCTTTTTAAGTATTATTGGTCAGTTATGAGCTTCCATTAGATAATTACATAAAACCCTAATTCTCCATCATAAAAGCATAATTCAAATCCATGTCTTCCCGCCTGGCCGGGCGTGGCTCAGCAGTTGAGCGTCGACCTAGGATCCAGGCGATCGGGGTTCAATTCCCAGTCAGGGCACATGCCCAGGTTGCGGGCTGCAGCCGATCAATGACTCATCATTGATGTTTCTATTTCTCTATCCCTCTCCTTTCCTCTCTCTGAAATCAATAAAGATATATTTTAAAAAAACACACAAAAAAACCCAAAAAACAAATCCATGTCTTCCTCAGGAAATCTGAGGCGTCATTGGTTTAACCGCACTTGGGGACCGCTTCTGAATTTCTCTGGGCCACCATTCCTAGCGTGGTGTGCTGTTTCTCCCATCTTTTCCAGGAGCCACATAGGGAAAGCCATCCTCAGCCAGCCAGCTTGTGTGTCCAAGCTCCTGTCCCTGCTGCTTGACCAGCGCCCATCCCCGAAGCTGGTGCTCATCATCCTTCAGTTGTGCCGGGCAGCACTCCCACTGATGAGTGTGGAGGACTGTGGGAACGTGGAGCTCCCGCCATGGAGCTACTCTGTGCCCTCCCTCAACAGTGAGCAGGAGGATCCCAGTGACCCAGCATCCAAGATCGCCTCGTTGCTCTTAGCAAAGCTGGCAGATTACGTGGTCCCAGGTGAGCAGCTTCTGGACAGGAGGAATGGCACTGAAGTGCCTGCTTCTGTGGGTAGTCAGACTGAGCCTTTACGTTCCCACAGTGGCAGCTATGCTTCCTGTGATAAAAGAAATGGAAAAGGGCACGGGAGAGGGGGAGGAAGAGAAATTCCAAAACCAGTGTTCTCCCTGCACGAATGTTGCAATTTTTCTGTTTGCTTAAAGGGTGTCAGACAGTTCTTTCTCCAACCGCTTCCGAACCTGACACCACGTTGACAAAAACCAGTCCCAAGAATTCCTTAAAAGGAGATAAAGATCCTGGGGAAGAGAGTGAAGCAGTGGATGGCAAGCTCTCTATCTTTATCCACAAGCGGGAGGACCAGTCATCTCATGAAGTTCTCCAGCCATTACTAAGGTGACAGTGATTTAATAGCTGCATGTCATCAAGCACTAACTATGTAGAAGGCCCTGTGCTAAGCCCCTTACATATGCTAACTGTCTCAGCCCTCTTAGCAATTCTAAGACAAAATCACTATTGTTACCGATAGAGAAACTGAAGCTGAGCTGAAATGCAGACACAGGCATCTCTATTCACAACTTAACCACATCTCAGTACTGTCTCTCTAAACCCAACTCTCTTGATGGAGAGTTTACAGTGTGACTTGTGCTTTGAGAAGGAATCATGGAAGCAGTGTTATTGGTGTCCTTCAGCTATCAGTAAATTTAAGGATACCATTGACTGTGGGGTGGAGAAATAAGAGGACCTTTTTAAAAGTTTTTATTCATTGAAGTATGAATGGTATAATTGCCCAACAAGGAAGTAGAAATATGTCATTATTGTCCGATGATTATAAACCTGCGGGGCCCTATTAGTGGGATCCAGGACAACAGGAAGGCCAGCCATGGAACACAAGGGAATGTAGAGCAGGTATTTATGTCTCAGGTGGAAGAGTCCTCTCTTTAAATAAATGATTTCATGATGATGTTATCTTCATAATTGGGTCCCTTGTCTGCCATCATGGCAACTGAAAGCATTAATGGGCTGCTGGCATAAATTAAACAGGATCAGGGCCGGTCAGTGCTTAGATGAGGAAATCTCCAAGAAATATCTTGGGCATTGCAAAATGTCATAGTGTAAATTTGGTGGCAGAGGAAGCTGAATTATTAGAAAGGGAGATCCAGTCATTCCCACCAAGGCATCGACTCTATGCTGTTGATAAACTCCCCTACTTTGGGATTGTGGTCACTTAATGAGTGCCTGGTGTGTGCCCGGCCTTCCCTTTATTATAGGTTCAGGCTCTCAATTTCATTCAGCTCTTTAGTTTGTACATCATTTTCACATAGGTTTTTAATTCTTTTTAAACTCTAAAAACAGCTGTTGTTTTGATTCCTTAAAGTGCTATAATTAAGCAATAGAAGATCATTTTATTTTTGGGAGAATGAGTCTTACTGTGGATTTTAAAAACCTATAATGGTGGCCTGACCATTACTGAGTTGCCTCATGGCATGCAGCCCCCACCTTTGACCATGCCTGTAAGATCCTTGCCTTTCTTTCCTTCCCTTTTTAGTAGCTCTGAAGGACGGCCCTTCCGACTTGGTACGGGTGCCAACATGGAGAAAGTTGTGAAAATGGATCGAGACATGACCAAGGTAACCCTAATATGGAGACACCTGCTCTGACAAGACCCACGATTAAAGAACATTGCCCTGCTTCAGGTTTTCACAAGAAATTTTTTTTTAATGAATTCAAGTTCCCACAAAGATGCAGGGTAAGACATTGAAGTCAGTGGCTTAACTGGGGCCATTTTCAAGAGAAGTAGTCAAATCAATTTATCATTAATGTTAAAATGTAAAAGAGAACTCTTGATTTTGGCCTAGAAGTTTTTTCTTAGCTCTGTTAGGAAAGTTTTACAGCCTAAAAATACTTTAAAAGTAATAATAGATGAAAGGCGGTTAAAGAGTAATAATAGATAATAAGAAAAAAAGACAAATAGCCCATCAAAATATTAAAAACATGCACAGGCTCACAAATTATACAATATATAAATAAAGGAAAGGAATAAAAACAGTAATGTGTCATTTTTCACCTGGCAGATGGGTAAAGTTAAGAAAGATTGGCAGTACCCATTATTTGCAAGGTGAGGGTATGGAGGCATTCTCCAGAGTCCAGAGAAAACCATGCTCTTCACAGCTTTGTTTGTAAAGAGCAAAGTAGAATATGTGTACATATAAATAGGGGAGTGGTTAAAGAAATTGTTATATGTCAATGATATCTCAATATTTAAATTATAAAAAAATTATACATTGTTATATTCACATAGTAAAATACTGTACAACTATAAAAAAAAGTCAGATAACTCTTTATGTACCAACATAGGAACACGTTCATGGTATTTTGATAACTGGTAGAAATAAATGGAAAAACTGTATATGTAGGGTGATCCATGATTATGTAAGTCAGAATTTGCATGGAAAACATCTAGAAGACTAACCATTATCTGTGTCTACGTGAGGACATGGGACGTTGTGGGGAATTTCCCTTCCTACATATAATATCTTAATATTTGAATTTTTGAAAATGAACCTGGATTGGTTTGGTAATTGGAAAAACAGGTTTTACAAAGTATAGTGATGAGACGAGTGACATGACTATCGAGAACTCTTCAAACTGCCCTGCAGGGTGGCTGCTGTGAAGTGATCACAGAAGAGGCTGCCGCTGCTCTCCGGAAAGCAACCAAGTGGGCACAGTCGGGCCTCATTGTCAGTGTCGGGCCACCGGTAGAATCGGTCAACCCAGAGACTGTGAGTGGACTGTCCACGGGTGACAAAAAGAAAACCGCACAGACCTCCATTTGCCGAGAGAGGAACTCCGATCTTGCGAGGTAAAACCTTTCATAGGGTTGAGCCCGTCCACACACTTCTCACATTTACTTTGTGATGGGTTTGTTTTTAGGGTTTTAATTTTATATCAACCCCTTGACCTGCTGGAAATGGGGACTGAGGGCTTAAAATACTCACCTGAGGTTGTGATGGACGAGCAGGGAGACCCTCCTGGCTGAGAGGACAACCTATAACCAGAGGATTGTTGTTCTGAGAAAGGCCACTACCAGAAGCACCAGCCACAGTTGTCTTGAGTGTTAGTGAACTCTGGCCTTGCTGCCTTTACTTCTTCCAAACAGTACTTTGCACCATCCCAGCTGTATACATAACCCTCTTTCTGGGAGAGGAAAGGATGAATGAGTGTTGACTCTGGGGAGTTTGTGCCAAGTGTTCTGTGCTTTCGAGCAGGCGCAGATAGATACAGGCAGTACCTCTTCTCGAGCCTGAGGACTTACACAGTCAAAGGTTGGGGTCCATTGTTTCAGAGGAGTCTTCAGTTACCAGAGAGAATATGAGAGAGGTGATTTCTTCCCAATGAAAACAGCTTTTTCTCAATCAATGCAATCTCTTTTCTTGTATAAATAGAAAATGTTTTCATCCGAGCCCAATACTAAAGCCATTTCTTCCCATTCTTAACCATGGCACTGGGCACTGATAGCTTTCCCCATTGGCACTTGCAGGACTGACCCCGTCCGCCCCTTCATCAGTGGGCATGTGGCAAACAGCATGGCAGCAGAAGTGATCGCCTTGCTGCATAGCTTGCTGATGGCCCCTGAATCAAACGCCGCTCAGATATGGACCACTACAGCAGAAAAGGTCAGTGTGGTGTCCCTGCCTAACTGAGGAAGGGAGGTAGGGTTCCTTTAGAATCATGCCTCACAGGGGACATTTTCAGTAAAGTGGGATTTCCCAGATTGGCCAGTTATGCTTGTACCTGTTTTTCCCCTTGAATTTGCTTTGATTTAGTAGTTTCAACTCTTGACCTACATCTCCTGTCACTGCCAGTTCTAATCTTGCAGAAGACAGAACAGAGTTCTCAGGGAAAGAATGGCACCCCTTGTTTCTCCTCTTGCTCATGTTCTAGTAGTACCAACATTAGGAAACCACGCAGCCTTGGTTATTGCATTTGTGAAGGGTACTTGCTAAGTCTACAGAGGCCTCTGTGAGTTACGCTTCCTAAGTGCTCTGTCAGTAATTCATCATTACCAGTGAAGCTGGAAATCTGTAATCAGTTCCCCTTTCCCATAGTCATTCGTCAAGTGAACTCTATGTACCGTGTCCTAAAGGTAATGGGTGATGAGACGTGGGCAGTATGCCGTAATGGTTTTCCTTCAGATAAGTTTTTGCTTTGCTTTAGGGATTTTATTAACGCATCGTTATTGCTCCCATATTTTGAGATTGTGTATTTCCAGTTCTGCCCAGTTACCTAAGGCAAATATGGCAGGAATCCCAGTGGTCTTGCCTAATAGTTATTTCATTCCCCCCCCCCCCCCAGTTCCTTCAGCACATGGGTCCTAGTCACTGTCATAGACACTTCATCTCCCTTAGTATCAAAATGACCAAAGCTCTGACTCCTCCTCCACGGGCTGCTGCTTATGTTTAGGTTCTGTCTCGTGCACTGATGTACATTCCACAACTGGGGAAATATGCAGAAAGCATTCTGGAAAATGGAAGCAGTAGTGGCAGAAAACTCGCCAAACTTCAGAGGATTGCCCGCCAGGCTGTTGCCGCACTGTGTGCACTTGGAGGCTTCAAAGAGACAATCAAGACAGGGTCTGAGGTTCAGGTAACCAGCCACCCTGTCCTCCCATCATTGCTTTTTCCCAAATGTGAGAATCCATTGATCAATTGACCATCTGTAAGATGAGTGTTGTCCACCTAGTTGGACAAAAATCCTTGGTCCTTCAAGCTAAATAAGGAATCTGAGAAACTCGTGAATTCTAATCCCCATTGTTGCACACTATTTAAATATTAGAATAATACTGTGTGGTGTTAACTGTAATATTTGCATCCCGTGGTGTCGTTAATATTGGCAGTATTTTAGAATTGAAAGTTTTGAGATTAAATCATACCGTGGTCACCTTAACAGGTTTTAGGACCTGTTGCTGTAACTCATGTTCAGGACTTAGTGTCAGCATCATAATAAATTGTTACTGTAATGCCCATAATGACAGCTGTGAACTTACTCTTCCTACTTGTCACCTGTAGAGTTGCTTGACTGTCAGAGCCTGTAGGTGGTGCTGATCCATCTGTGTCTCTAGGTTTTAGGCAGAGGAATATCAGGAAGCATCGGAATAGTGGCTTCTATCAATGAACAGGAAGGTATAGCTACAGTCAGATTCCCACCCATAGACTGTAGAAAGACTTCGCAAGCATCAGACACACTGACTATTCCGTTGTCTAGACTTTGTGTTCCAAGATCTGAGGTAAGGTGATTTTAAATGCATTATAAAGTGTCACTGCAAATGGCAACCACACTGTGATGAGTAGTATGCACAGTATGGAAGTACAGATACTGGTTGTCTTAAATTTACTTGCGATGTGTATTTATTTATTGGGTATGATTATTTAATAGTCACATCTGTGTGAAAATTCTTATCTCAATGCCAAAATTCAATTCTTGGGTTAGAAATATTTCATTGTGTTGTATTTTTAATTGTCTTGGTCTAGTTTGTAATTTTCTGTATGGTGATTTTATTTTTTTAACTGGTATTTTGAGAATTAACTCCAGATAATAACACCCTCATTTCTTATAAACTAACTACTTGAATTTAACTTTTTGCCATGCCCCCCCCACCATCAGGCATTGCCTCTTCATAAACTGTCCATTACTGAGAAGGTAGTACAGGCAGTCCAGTCCATGTTGCTTCCTCAGGAGGGAAGTCTCTCTATTCACACCTCACTTCCTGCAACAGGAGATGGGTCGGCTCCTGTGATGGCAGTTGTTCGGCTCCTGGCTGAAATAAGAACAAGGTGAGCACCCTCCAAAGACCCCCTGATGTGCCGAGATGGTATAGGCTGCAGAGGCAGGGTCCTTGGTGGGGCCCTGCACTCTAGGCTTGGTGGGCCCCCAATCTTTGCACTTTGTAATAAAGTTGAGCTGTTCCCCTATAAAAATAAATAATCAAAATGTGCTGTATGGAATGCATACAGAAGGTTCCCCTGATTTGCTTTGGTAAAAGCACTTAGTTCTATCACAGGAATTCCTCTGTCACTTGGCCTCTTTTAAATGGTTCAGGAAACCTTAGTATGTATGCACCTGCTCCATCACTGTCCAGACTGGTAACGAGAAACCTAGGGAATGCTCACAAGTGTTGGCGTTGGAAAGAAAAGCAGTCTTTTCCTGCAGATACATCCATTTACCATTAAACAACAGAAACAAGTTTCACTTTTGATAATAAGACTTCTCAGAAAGCTCTCGTGTATTTTGAATCAGGTGAGAATGAAAACAATACAGATATTCCAAGTGTCTGAGTTCCTCTTGTTCCCAAACCACTAATATTGCCCATGCAGCGCAGTTTAGGGAAAGCTTTTGAGACAATGCAGATTTCTCACCTGGCACTTTGTGTCTCCATTTAATGGAGGAGACAACCGTTTTTCCCTTTTCTGATTGGCTGTGCAGTGTCAGCAGTTACTATGTGGGAAAAGAAGTTATTTATGTATTTCCAGACCAATCCAGTTCAGAAAAAAGCAAGAGGAAGGGGGAGTTTGAACCTTGTTGTAAATTAGGGGACAAAATTGATTGAAATGTTTTTCACAGTTGACTTTTTAGAGAATGAACATTGATGACTTTGAAATATTGTAAATCTTTTAACATTAAGAGCATGCCTGGTCATGGCCCAGCTTTTAGAAGACAGCTTATTTTGTGAAGAATTCATACAACAGTGCCCAGCAGCTGTTGAAGTTCTTAACCTAGTAGCCCAGGAATGCAGTGCTGGTGAGTACCTGTATGGGAAGTGTCTTACCTTATCTTACTGAGTTTTTGTCAGCACATTATAATTTGATAACAGAAATAGGTACTTCTCAGGTTAACTTAAGGACCATGTCAGAGTTCTTTTCCTCCATTTATATTAGTTCATTGCCTTTATTTCCCTGTTAGATCCGTTTATGAATGGTCCTTAGGGATGGAGATACTTGCTGACTATTGCGATCAGCTGCATTTGAATTCAAAGTCAGGAGTTTGCATTAACACCCACCTTTATGCGTGTGTGTGTGTGTGTGTGTTTCTTTGCGTGCTTACGAAAAAGTTTAAACAAATACAAAAATAGGGAGACTGATATAGTGAACCCTCATGTTCCCATCACCTGGTTTCAATAGTTATCACTCATGGCCAACCCTGTTTCATCTATGCTGTACCCTCCTGATTGTTTTTAAGCAGATTTTGAGATACTTTATCCGTAAATATTTTTGTATGTGTGTCTAAAAAAAATAAGGACTCTTAAAAAAATAACCACTATGCCATGATCACATCTAAAAAATTAACAGTAATTTTTTAATATTATTAAATATCTATTCAATGTTCAGCTTTCTAATTCTCTCAAAAAGTCATACTTGTTTTTACATTTGTTTATTTGAATCAGGATCCAAGCAAAGTTGATACAGTAATTCATTGCTGTGTCTTTTAGATTTCTTTTAAAATCTAGATTCCCCTCAGTATCATTTTTTCCCTTGCGATTTATTTGTTGAAAGGTTTCCCACAGTCTGGGTTTTGCCGATTGTATCCCTCTGGTGTCATTTACTGTGTCCTTTTGTCCTCAGATTTCCTGTAAACTGGTAGTTGCCTGGGTGCTTTAAGTGAAAGTTCATGCTTTGTCCCAAGGATATAATTGGACCCTGTATGAAATGGCTCACAATTGGGGCGGCATTGGCTCCTCACTCTTCCAGTAGCAGCATTCTCATCAGCTGTGAGGGAGAAATTAGCCTTGAGCTTCCTGAGCAGTTTTTGTTTATGCTTCTTCTGGTCGCCTTGTTCACATTACTTACTGGTCCTCGTTTTGGTTGCATTTTCAGTCACTGTGTAATCTCGTTTCTGCCCTTTCCCACGCAGTGGTGATTTCTGGCGTTGTTGCCTTTCAGCGTGTCCTCTTTTGTACCTGTTTTACTTCTCAAGTCCCCTTCTTCTAACACACGTAGAGCTGTGGAGCCAGGGACTTGTTAAAACTCAGAGAAACCCCGAGAACAGAGAAACAGGACAGAAGAGAAGGACTTTGCTAGACTTCTTAGGCGAAGTTACTTCTGACTAATTTTTGCCCGTAATTTAATGTTATACTTGTGATAGGTCCTTAGTTCCCTGCCTCTGCTTTTTAATATTCTTGGTTTAGGTTGCATATAAGACACTTTTGAATGATTTTAGCAAGCATATAACTTGCGGAATTAATCGCTTGCTTTTCTATAGGACTCTTCCTGAGTATCCTCTTTTATACATTTTATGAAATAAAGAGGTCTTAATCTGTGAAATTAACTTCAGTGCTCAGTATATAGACTAGAAATTATAATAATTTAGAGCAGTGATCTCAAATGGTTTTACTAACATCCCGCCTAACCCCTTTTTCCTAGTGGAAAAGAACTCTGTGGTGACAGAGGGTTGGAGAGAAACGTATGAGAAGTACTTAGTAATTGCTACAGAAGAGAAGACTATAAGCTTATATACATCGATTTATATTCTAAAATAGCACCCTGTGTTGTCAAATATAAAGTTGCTGATTCCCCATTTACCTGTAAACCCCTCCCCCACAGCATCTGGGTTACTTTGCAAAACAACAGTGGATGCTCATAGCCTTCAAGGAGTCATAGACATGCTTAGAAGAAATGATGTTTCATAAAGAAGATTCAAGGTGGTGGGTAGAAGAGAAAGTTCTTTGATTTTTATTTGTAATGTGTTAATATTTTTTATTTCATATATGAAAATGTTATAAAATTTATAGGCAATCATATTATCGAGTCTCTAAAATGAAAAAAAATTCAATGAATTCCTTCCATTATTTTACTATGTGGGATGAAATAAGATTTGACCATTGTAATTTTAACTAACTCATATCTAAATGTTATAGTTTCTCCAATCCAAAGAAGAGTATCTAATTCCATTTGATGTAGGAAGATGGTGCTACAGAGCTTTTTTCCATGAAGAAATATTCCTGAGAAGTTAACTTAATCCCTTGGCTGAAGTAGCATAGGAAACAGATTTTGAAACTGAAGAAAAGTCTTACAGAAACCAGAAAAAGTCCTCAATCTTATTTTGTGCTCAGAGGTCCGCCCAGACCCACCTTCTCTGGCTGCCTCTCCTGTGCTGTCCCAGCTTCTGTGTGGGCCGTCCTGCCCTCAAGGCCCAGGCCTGGCAGCTGTTCCTCTTAGAAGGACCCCAGCCTCACGAATATGCCAATTTTAAAACCATCGTCATTATTCACTCTGGATTCAGTTCTCCTCTCTGACTTCCCTGTTTTACGTGATACTCAGACTGTTTTTGACATGTTAATACAAAAACTTTTCATTTTGATGAAGTCCAGTTTATCTAATTTTCTTTTACTTATTTGTGCTTTGGGTGTCATATCTAAGAAACCACTGCCCAATCTAAAGTCATGAAGATTTATACCTACATTCTCAGAGTTTTATAGTTATATAGCTATAGGTCTTTTTAGGTCTTTGGTCCATTTTGAATAAATGTTTGTGTGTCATGTAAGGTACTCCTGAGACATGACTCTTGACTATTCTATTTTCATAGTGCCAAGTGACTCAGAATTCCCTTTCTCCTCTGCTTATTGAAATCCTGTGTTTTCCAAGGTCTAATTTAATACTGTCTTCATTAAGCCTTTCTGGATCCTGGAATGAAGTCACCACTCACTCATCGAGCCTGTGTTTGTGCCTTATATCATATAATAACATACTACAGCCTTGTACTATGTTCTGTATTATATGTATGTAGGCCTGTGCATGTCTTATCTCTGTTCCTGGATTGAGGACTTCTGCTCTTGTATCTTTGTACTCTCCAGCATCTAGCACTGTGCCTTGCATATAGGAGATGTTCAGTTGGTGTTGGACTTTTAAAAAATCCACTTAGAGTAATAGCCTTCATTTGTTAGATGATAATAACAGCTTTCATTTGAGTGTTTGCCCCATGCAAGGGACTTGGTTAAAGCCTCTCCTGAATTTTTCATCTCATCTTCACAACCACCCTGTGAGGCACAGGCACTGTTATGCTCCCTGTACTGGAAGTGAGATGTCAAATATTGAGGAAGGAAGTCAGATTCTGAACCCAGGCAGCCCAGCTCAGATCCCTGTGCTCTTGGCCCCATTGCTCTGCTGCTGAGCTACGTGGAGTAGACAAAGATGGCTGAGGATATTTGCTCTTTTGTAAGAATTTGAATAATCTCTGCAAGCATTTTATTGCTTTGACCCTACTCCAAAAGAGCTGGAGCCCTCTCAGGGTTGTAGGACCTGTTTCCACATATTTGCTGTGTCCCCTCCAGGAGAGCGCCTGGCCGTCGTGGAGGTGCAGTGCGAGCGGCTGCGGATGCTCTACCGGGACTGCGCTCGGCCCCCACCACCTCCCCTGCAGGCCGACCGGAGACAGGTGAGCCCTCGGCAGGCCCCACGCCTCCTGCCCGAGTGCAGCTCCCAGCACTGAAGACTGTCTGGCTGGCACATTAGTAGTATTTAGAGTGAGCGTTTGCAAAGCCGTTTAGAGGTGTATATTCTGCAGGGACATGCTATCATCTTGGAATGTCAAAGCACATTGATTTGACAGCCTGAGTATTGAGAGATTACAGCAGAGGAGCAGAACTCATTAATTTGTAAATATCCATGTTATCAGTAACAGAAAAAGAAAACTTTTTAAAAGTTTTAGATCTGTAGTCTATCTCATAACAATAAGGATGTGTAGAGAGAGAATGAAGCAGTGATTAAAAAGCGGAAGTTGTAAATTGTTAACGATTAGCTTATCTGTGACTGCCCCCAGCAGCACTCTTCATAATAGCCAGAGAGGGGACACCACCTGAGTGTCCATCAGCTAATGAATGGATGGGTGAAGTGTGGTATATCCATACAGTGGAATACTGTTCAGTCTTCAGAAGTAACACTGTAGTAATACACACTCCAGTATGAGTAAACCTTGAAATTATGCTGAGCAAAAGAAGCGAGTCACAAAAGACCACGTGTTGTATGATTCCCTTTATATGAAATGTCCAGAGCAGGCAAATCCATAGACACAGAAAGCAGATTGCTTGCTGCCAGGAGCTGGGGGTGAGGGGTGGGGAGTAACTATTAATGGGTAAAGGTTTCTTTTAAGGGGGACAAAAATGTTCTAAAATTAGGTCGTGGTGATGGTTGCACAACCCTGAATATCCTAAAAACCATTGAATTGTACACTTTAAATGGGTAAATTATATGTTATGTGGATTATATTTCAAAAAAATCTGTGTATCTTAGTAAGAGTGTATAAAACTTGCAGTATTCTCATAGGTTTGGAATTATTTCAAAAAAAAATTAAATAAATATATATATATAAAGAAATGTCTCCTGAAATCTCAACATCTCCAGTTACCTATAATTTATTTTTTTTAACAAAAATGGGTTTCTGTAGTCCATACTGCTTTGTGTGTAGCTCTTTCCTTTCTGTAGTGAGTATCTTTCCACATCAGCCAATAGAAACTTAATAGTCCAGCATATGCTTGTGCCTCAGTTTACTCACTCAGGTTCTCATTGTTGCAAATCCACATCTTGTCCGGTTTTCATCCTAAAAGTGATCAGAGCATCCTTGGAGCTGATCTTTAAGTTCTTTCTTTAGGATAAAAGTGAAATGGAGGGGTTTTAAAAAATATATGCTTTTATCTGATAGAGAAGCTTGAAATTTTATGATTAGATTCATTAAAAATGACAAAAGTAGAAAACTGAAGCAATCAACCTAACCAAGAAGAAAGGGAGTATAACCATAAACTCCTTTGTTGCTTTGAGCTAAATATTAAGTCATAGTAATATAAATTCTGATTACCGACTGAACTAAAATTTGTCCTATAGCTGCACAGGGAGTATGAGGGGAGGAGGACCTGTGCATGTACATGTGTGTAAGGAGAAGTAGGCAGGTGGGAATTAAAATCTCTTTGTCATAATAGAGGATAAATGATGTCTTAACGGGATATTAAAAATAGCATCTGCCTGGCCAGGTGTGGCTCAGGGGTTGAGCATCAGCCTAGGATCCAGGAGATCACGGTTTGATTCCTGGTCAGGGCACGTGCCCAGGTTGCGGGCTCGATCCCCAGTCGGGGGTGTGCAGGAGGCAACCGATCAATGACTCTCTCATCATTGATGTTTCTATCTCTCCCTCTCCCTTCCTTTCTCTGAAATAAGTAAAGATATATTTTTTAAAAAATAGCATCATAAGCATGGAAGGAGAAATAGAGGTAAATATCAGAGTTAACAGTTAAAAGAGTTCAGAAAGTGATTATTTCTAGAGAGCAGAACTGAGATAGGGAAGGAGACTGCCTTTTTTAAATAAAGAAAAGGTTCCTTTGGCGGGGGGGGGGGGGGGGAGATATGCTGTTAAGTAAAAATTATTTTTCTTCTTTGAGGGAGTAAAGGGTTTGTTTGCAATTCTGTTGAATGAGATTTTTCCCCCAATGCAGCCCAAAGAGATAACTTGGAGCCCCTCGAGAGTGTTCCCACCTGTTCGAGCCTGCATGTTCTCATCACACCTTACTTCTGTCACCTTCCTGGCTGACCCCAGCGCTGGGGGCGGTCTGCCCCGGGGTACCTTTATCTATGCCACTTCACCACTACCAGTTCAGGTGAGAAATCTCATGACACTCTGGCTGTCACCTCTTCAAATTTGAAAGAAAAATCTAATTCAACTGTGCAAGTTGAGCCCTCTGATAGCTACTTCCGGTGTTTCTTCAGGCCCCATCTTTTTACTGGGAAATTGAAATTGTTTCCTATGGAGATACTGATGACGACACTGGACCAATCGTTTCCTTTGGCTTTGCTACAGAAGCAGAGAAGCGAGATGGGGCTTGGACTAATCCAGTGGGCACTTGTCTCTTCCATAAGTAAGTGGCTACTATCACTGTTACTTAACAAAAAGTAGTGAGTTGGGTGCTTTAATACTAAAGTAATATCATTGTAATCTCTATTCCCCCAAATGTGTAAAATACTAGTTGGAAAAATATTCACGTTTAGGGAAAGAGAATCGCTGTTAGGATTTCTCTACTAATTACTTTCATGCCACTGAACCCCCTTGGCCCACTCACTGCTCCCCTGCCTCCGTGCTGGTGGATTAGCCTCATCTTTGACTCCCCTTGTTTTCTCCACAGCAATGGCCGGGCCGTGCACTACAATGGCTCCAGTTTACTGCAGTGGAAGAGTGTCCGCTTAGATGTGACCCTCTCTCCTGGTGAGTGCAGCAGGAGCTTTCTTTTACCCTCTGTATTTCTGTTGTTCCCAGGTTTTGGTCTAAGTAGGTTAAAATTAAATAAGCTTAGCAACTGGAAACAGGCATTTTGTCTTTTAGTGAAAACCAAGCGCTCATCATAGCTGTTTCCTAGTATACGCCAAACCTGTCATTTTATGAGGCCATTACCTTAGAGCCTCATTTGGTAACTGAGGAGTCACATTTACTTCTGTTCCTCTAATTTCTAAATCTTCTATATTGAGAAAATACTACCTTTTTACCTTCATGCCATAAGTAATTGTCCATGTGTCAAAAGAAAAAACTTGTATTCATCCATTCAAAAAATCATACCCAGTGTTTTTCCTTTTTGTCTTGACTGCCAGGAAAATAAAGGCTGAATTTAATGTGTAACCAGTGATGCGTGGCCTTATCAGCATTTGGACATTTATTTAATAGTAAGAGGGGAAAAACACGTTTACTTCCTGTTCTCTGCCACAGGTGACGTGGCAGGAATCGGCTGGGAGAGAACTGAGGGGACTCCACCTCCTCCGGGGCAACCAGCCAAGGGCCGGGTGTACTTCACATACTGCGGGCAGCGCCTCTCACCCTATCTCGAGGACGTCTCTGGTGGGATGTGGCCTGTAGTTCACATTCAGAAAAAGGCAGGTTATCTTGTTGGGACGGAAAACAAATTCTCCTTAGTACTTTAGAAGATGCTTAACCACATTGGAAGGGGGAAATCTACTTTACTTAGTCCACCAATTCAAATGTTAATCTCATCCAGAAACTCCCGCCCAGTCACGTCCAGAAATAATGGCTAATCTGGCACCGTGTGGCCAGCCAGGCAAGCTACGCATAAGACTAATCATTACAGTGTGTTTGCAAGTTGTAGACTTTATGAAACCAGGTATCAAGCAAACCTGATCACGTCCTCATTACCCTGAGGAAGTGATATTTGAGCCAGATCTGGAATATTTATTGGTCTTACTAGACAAAATTGTAAGAAAGTATGTTCCAGGTGAAGGGAACAGCATATGCAGTGGCATCAAGTAGAAAGGAACAGTGTTGGAAACAAGAAAGGTCACTGTGGGTAGCAAAGAGTGTGAGAGCACGAGGTGAGGGTAGGCAGGGCTCTGAGCACTGGTGTGCTCAGTTACACCAGCCCCTTGGCTGCCCCATGGCTGGGACCATTCTTACGGTTTGACATTTAGTGAGGGTCACCTCAGGGTGTTAAAAATATATAAGCTTAAGTTCTCTTAAATCCTTTATTTCCCATCCTTTCCAGAACACCTCAGGGTGTTAAAAGTATATAAGCTTAAGTTCTCTCAAATCCTTTATTTGCCATCCTTTCCAGAACACCAAGACTCGAGCTAATTTTGGCTCCCGCCCGTTCGCCTATGCCGAAGGGCAGGCCCACCGCAATGCCGCTGACCTGTGCACTGACCTGGCAGAGGAAATCAGCGCCAACTTCGAGGCCCTGCCCTTTGCCATGGCATCTGACAGTGATAATGATGCTGGCACCAGCATTGCTTCAGACCCGGGCACTCATGGGCCACCATGCCGGATTGCGGCTGTGGCCACCGCTCAACAACGTAAGCCACCTCCTCCTAGGGCCCTACTGCATCCTGGGAATGGGAATGCTGTTAGTTCCAGAAGTCCATTGAACATGGGCGCATTTTGATGCCCGTGGGGAGTAGGGTAACTGGCCCGGTGAAAGGAAATGGGGAGTAGGAGGAAGCATAGCAGACTGGAAAGTGCATCTCTCATATACAGGAAGCCTGCCACCACTCAGTGCCACGTGGAATGTGGCCACATGGAAGTGCAAGCATGAAAGACTGTCCATTTTTTATGAGATAAAAACTCCAGAATTTTATATGAAATCTCCTCATTTTAAAATGTTAATCATGCCCGGCCAGGCGTGGCTTAGCAGTTGAGCATCAACCTAGGATCCAGGAGATCGCAGTTCGATTCCCAGTCAGGGCACATGCCTGGGTTGCGGGCTCAATCCCCAGTCGGGGGTGTGCAGGAGGCAACCGATCAATGACAACTCTCTCATCATTGATGTTTCTGTCTCTCCCTCTCCCTTCCTCTCTCTGAAATCAATAAAAATATATAAAATAAATAAAATAAATAAAATGTTGATCATTTCTTTGAATCATTTTAAAACTGAGGTCATCAAAGAATAATAAAATGGTGATTGTGGAATCCAGGTGGTGGGTATATAGGTGTGCACTAAAAAGCTTTCTATTATTTGAAAAATTTCATAGTCAAAATGAATATAACTGAGCTTTTCTAACTAAAGATGTCTCTAAGTCATATTGGCCCCTTGGGATACTGGTTTGCAGACGGTCTTAAGTGTCTAATTCTTATGATGAAGAACTTTCTAGATTCTTCTGAGTTGAATTATACCTATAAAACCTATTGTAGGATACAGGGTAATTATAAATAATTAGTTAGTCCCTGGCTCTGCCCTTGAAAATCCCTACAAGTCCTAGGAGTCTTTCTATCATGTAAATGAAGAGAATCTGATTTGTCCAGGTGAGAAGTGCATGATTTTTCTGGCCTGCTCTTGCCTAGAATTCACTGTCATTGTGCTTTGTTACAGAATACGACAGTGACACTTCCTGTCATTACAAAGTAGAGCTTAGCTATGAGAATTTCATCACCTCTGGCCCAGACCCCCACCCACCTCCCATTGCAGACGACGAAAGTGATGACGATGACGACGATGACGTCCCACAGGTAGGAGACCCAGAGCATCCACTTAGCTTCCTGCTGCCCACAACAGGCCACGCGAGGAATAGTTTTGATTGGAGCGTGCAAGGCTGGAATTGTTACACTTTGAATGATGTCGTTGGGTTTCAACAGTGACTCTGGAGTGCTTGCTTTTCTAAACTACACATCAATAGAAATGTCTGTTGGGCTCTTTTGCCCAATACTTGCCTGGATGTTGGAGAAACAATTCAGCAGTAAAGTAATTCAAATAGTAATTCAGTAGTAAAGTTGGTTTTAGGGGGAAGGAGGGAACCACCCCAGTCTAGCTGTTACCTCCCCTGGCAACTGAGGTATACTGAATTGTGGTCCACGCAGTGTTTCCTTACTGGCCTGTGAGGGGTGAAAACCTCAGGGGTGAGAGCTGTAAGTTGGGGCAGGACCAATGCCTGCACGAGGTACTCGCTGATCGTGAGTTTGCCTTCTTCCAGGAGGACCACTATGCTCTGCTGGTGAAAGCGTGGGAGACCAAGGTTTTTCCTACTATCCGAAGACGCTTCCGCAATGAAGCAGAGCGGAAGTCGGGCCTGGACCAGATCAAGGGTGCTCTGCAGCTAGGTCGGTGGTTACGTTCCCCTGTGGGGCTCACTTCATGCTTTGAAGACATGTGTTTAGGTGACACAGGATGTAAATCAGGAAAGGGAAGCTCATCTCAATGTGGGATAGACTAACAGTGTCTTCTACCTGTGCCTTTACTGAGCTCCATGGCCTTGGCTTTCACTTAATAAAGGTAATGCCAGATTCCTTCCTGCTGGCCTCGAAGCAGCAGCACCCGTCATCCAAGTGAGGAGGGTTTTCTGAGTGAGGAGGGCTTTATTTCAGTTGCTTTTTTATTGTCATCAGTTCATTCACACATCTCTCCATGCATGCAGCACGTGCCTCCCAGTGCCAGCCCTGTGCTGGGGAATGAGGACTCTTCTGTGACCAGGATCGAGCTGGTCCCTCTCTCTGACCTTACATCCTAGTGGGAAGCAAGTAATGAAACGACAAACTGCATTGTCATGAGGACAGATTAGGAAGTGGCAGCATAGGTGCCAAGGGCAGCCCAGTCCTGCAAGGAGCTAATTCAGCAACCACAAGGTTGAGTTTAGAAAAATGAAGCACTATGTGTTCAGGGAGCCTGGTGTCTCTTACTGCTTTGGGAGAGAATAAAAAAGGGGAGAGAGACTTTACAGCATGTGCATGGAAGGCTCTTATATATGATCATTGGTTGCTGTGCCTTTATTTCCACATGGTTCTGCTTAAATTAGGATCTTTTTTCTTTTACCATTTGTTCGCAGACCATTCTGAATGTCTGTGGCCAAGTGTGCCGTGTCCTCCGCTCCCAGCTCAGAGGAGGGAAAGGATAGGCAGCAGAGCAGGAAATGTGGTTACCCCGGGGTGGCTGCGACTCCTGGCACGTGACTCCGCCCGAAGCACCTCTGGGCCCTGATACATCTTCCTCAAGTGTTCTCTTGGGACCCATCTGTGTGACCATGGCCAGTCAGCTGAACTAGATTAATTTAAACTTAAAACACTTGCCTTCCAAATACAGCATCCTTCAGCATAGTGGCAGCAAACCTGCAGGAGGATGGGGAGGGTCGGGAGATGGCTCATGGCACCCAGAGGATACCTCCAAGAGGCCGGGCTCATGGCGGTTAATGAGTCATCTCTATGCTGGTCTGGTTGGGTCTGGCTTTCTCCCAGCTCCCGGTGCCTGCTCAGCACATAGCACAGTATTTTTCCTGCTCCCCTGTATTCCTTTGGAAAATGTGGCGAGATTACTTTTCCATAATCTTCTCATATCAGCCCCATTTCCTGTTCTCTCTGACATGTGTTTCTCTAAGCACCCTTCTCTGATTTCAGCCCCCTTCTAAAGAGTGCTCAGAAAATTGCTCTGCCTTTTCATTACCGCAAGGCCAGTAAGTAAAGGAGTGGTAGATGGTGTGGTGGCGATAAGCCTTGTTTAAGAGCAGACGCTGTCAACGCCCACTGTTTGACCCATTCTGTGTGGGAGCTGAGGTGGCCACAGCAAAGGAAGATGTCGTGCCCCACCTCCCTCCGCCCCACAGTGCAGTTGTCTTCAGGGCTTTGGATATGTACTGACTTGGTTTATTAATTAATACTTGCTGTTGCTATTGAGCATATGATGTGTTCTCCCCGGGAAGGAGGAACAGAGCAGATGCCAGTACTGGATAGAAGCAGTTATGTAGCTCTCTGTCTCTCTTCACTAAGCAGTACGCGTTTATTGTAGTAAAGATCAAACTCAGCTCAGAAACGTATAAGGGAGGAGAAGAGTTCCCCTCGCTTTCTCCTTACTCTTCATTCGTCCTACTGTTGGTTCTTTGACCAAACGAAAATGAAATGACTGCATAATATGCATCATTTAACCATGCTGTATTGATGAATATTTTTGTTATTTCCATTGTTTACTATATTTACTAGCAACGCTACACAGAGTCCTTTGCACATTTGTGCTTGTGTTTCTGTGAGAGAGACTGGAGCGATTCCTAAAAGTAAGGCACTGAGTACTTGAAACTCGGTAGACTCTGCACAGCTACCTTCCCCAAAGGCTATGTTTTCCCAGCAGTGTGTGAAAGATTTGCTCATCGCTTCATTTTAGGAGTAAGCCAATGTCATGATTGACCTGAAGATCATGTGCCCTCTGGGGACTTAGCAGTGCTGTTCTGTTTTCCAGGCATGGTGGACATTGCCCGGCAGACAGTAGAATTCCTATACGAGGAAAACGGCGGCATCCCGAGAGACCTTTACCTCCCCACCATTGAAGACATCAGAGACGAGGCAAACAAGTTCACAGTTGATAAAGTTCGAAAAGGTTTTGCTTTCCCCTTACTTCACCTATGAAATGCCCTATGAAATGAGACATTGAGTTTTCACAAGCACGCGTGTGAGCCAAGCAGCTGCTGGCTCTCCTAGGACAGCTCTCCTTACTGAGTGACGTGACCTCTTCCCAGCTCTCCCGTGAGGCCCTGCAGCTTCCTGGTGGGGCACAGGGAGACACTGACTGGCCTCTGGTGGCCTTGCTCATTCCCAGAGCTCACTGGAGTGGGCAAGGTGAGACAGGGCAGCAGCACAGAGAGAGGAGTGGGCGGGGCGGAGGGTTCCACGTGGATCTCTCAGGCTTAGTGCTGGCTGCTGAGTGAAAAAACCAGGACTATGTGGTTCTACTGTGCTGTTTAGAATTTTCATAGAATGAGTTTATTCTTTTGATTAAAAATCTGTCACATTTTGAGGAAATAAAAATATGGAAAAGCACAAAAAAGAGAATTTAAAACCACTCATGATTAGGCCTTCATGAAAATATTTGAACATCATGGGCAGGGGCAGGAATGTATATTTTCTTTTTCTTTACTTCTTTTTACTTGAGATCTAATTCACATACCATAAAAGTTACCCTTTTAAAGCATACAATGTGGCAGTTTTTAATATGTAAACAGAAATGTACAATCACCAAACCATCACCTCTAGTTCAAGAACATTTCCATCTTCCAAAAAGAAAGAAGTTCTGCACCCTTTCCACTCCCAGCTCCTCTCTCCCTTAGCCTCTGGCAACTACTAAGCTACTTCCTGTCTCTAGATTTGCCTCTTCTGGGCAGTTGATATAAATGAAGTCCTACAACATGTGGTCTTTTGTGTCTGGCCTCTCACTTAACATAATGTTTCAAGTTTCATCCATGCTGTAGGACATGTTGGTACTTTATTCATTTTTATGGTAAATTAATATTTCATTGTATGGATAATATCCCATTTTTGTGTATCCATTCATCAGTTGATGGGCATTTGGGTTGTTTCTACCTTTTGGCTATTATGAATAATGCTGCTATGGACATTTGTATACAAGTTTTTATGTCAACATGTGTTTTCATTTCTATATGTAGCAATGGAATTGCTGGGTCATATGGTAGCTTTATATTTAATTTTTTGAGGAAATGCCAGATTATTTTCCAAAGTGATTGCACCATTTTACATTCCCACCAGCAGTGTATGAGGGTTCTAATTTCTCCACATCCTTGCCAACACTTATTATTGTCTGTCTTTTTATTATAGCCATTTCCTTAATGACTAATGATGTTGAATGTCTTCTCATGTGTATCTTTTCATTTCTTTTTGGAGAAATGTTTACTCAAATCCTCCCCCCATTTTTAATTGTCTTTGTCTTATTGAGTTGTGACGGTTCTTACAACATTTTGTTGTGTATCTTCCAGTCCAAGCTGTGTTCCTTTTTGTTTATAACTAAACTGAGGATATTGCTAAATGCTGTAGAGACATTTTAGACCCTAACATAGAGGGTCCCAAGATGATGATGGTACTTGCTCCTGAAAAACCTTCTTCCTCTACCCTTCTCAGGTCTCACGGTAGTGACTCGCTCCCCAGACAGCAATAATGTAGCCAGCAGCGCCGTTGGAACTGCTCTGCCAAAATTTGCCATCCGAGGGATGCTGAAGACCTTTGGGCTTCACGGAGTCGTCCTAGATGTGGATTCAGTGAGTGTACAGCCTTTTCTAGACACTGAGACTTTCATGCCCAGACTCCAAGGACTTTAAAATAACTATACATATGGATTCCTCTTCAAGTTAGGGATGAAGAAACCAAAGCTCAGTGCTGTCATACCTGACACCTTTCCTGAGATGAGCTCAGATCAGGGCTGATGGGTTATAAACTTCACTCTCAGTGCGGTCGGCTCCTTTAGACCTACCTCTGCCATTCTTTTGTCAGCCATGTTCAGACTCTCCCTACATGCTGTCCACCCAAGTTCAAAGGGAGAATGTAACTAACAATATTTTCAGCAATGGAAATGTATGAAAGTAAAAATTAGAAAAATAAGGAATTTTGTTAAAGTAACAATTGTTGTTTCTCAAGTAGTTTGACCCCCTTTGTTTTAATAATAACCCCTAAGCAAAAATTATGTTGGTATTTGAATCCAGAATGATATGCATGAGCTTACTTTTATTTTTCTAGCAATGAAATGAAGCTATCAGATAGATTCCCTACTTTTACAAAATTAGTACCATCAAAGCAATGAACTGAAAATTTACCTGGCAGCAATGTACGTTGAACTGTTACTGAAATATAGTACTATTCTTTTTAAATTTTTAACTCATAATTACATTGAAGCTCTTCTTTAATTTATTTTGCCAGTAAAAATTTGCCAACTGATATGAAAAAACTAAACATATTATCAAATACTAACCAGATGTCTTTGAACTTTTAGACTCAATCAGTGACATGCAACTAGCATTTACTGCTATAAAAGTTTGGTTTTATATGTATGTGTATGTCTTTTAAAACTAAGGGGAAAAAGTTAGTGCAGAAAAACAAGTAGACATTTCCTTTTACTACTGTAGGTAAATGAATTGGTGCAGGTAGAAACGTACCTGCGAAGCGAAGGTGTGCTGGTCCGATACTGGTATCCTATCGACATGTTGGAAAGGCCCCCAGCAGGCTACCGAAGGACTGCCACCAACGGGCTCGTCACACTGGACAATACCAACCTTCAAATTCACAGGTAAAATTGAGCCCTTCTTTCTAGTCACAGAAACCCACTTACTCTGTTTACCACTTGTGCCATTCAGCGTTGACAAAAAGGCTCTTCCTTCAAAGTGAGGAGTTAAGGAGAAGGCAGCTGGTAAAGATAACAGCACAGTTGCAGGACTTGGGAAGAAAAGTTGTGGGATGTAGTACCACCTGGCCTGTGCCGCAGGCGCTGTGCTGGGAGGTAGAGGGGTTAAGGGGTGGTGTCAGGCAATATCAAATGACCCCTGGTGGCTCCGAGTGGTTTTAGATTTTATGGATACATCAGGGCTGCTTCTCACTTTCCTTTTTAGTTAAAGTGCTTGATACCAGGAGAATGTTTAATTATGGTGATTGGCTACTAAAATATAGGGAGCCTCCTCTGTCCTTTGGTATTAGCCGGGTCAGATTCTTTACCAAGAGCTGGGACCTGCTTAGTCAGTAATGAGCCGTTATTCAAGGTGCATGCCAATTACTTCATAAATCCATCACATTAGAATGCCCACAGTGGATTTTTTATAACAGCTTTATTGAGATATAATTTACATACTATACAGTCGACTCATTTAAAGTAGACAAATTGATGGTTTCAGTATATTCACAAAGTTCTGCAACCAACACCAGTCAATTTTAGAACTTTTATCACCCCAAGAGGAAACCCTATTCCCATTAGTAGTCAGTTTCCACTCTCCCATCTCCTAGCTCAATCACTAGTCTATTTTCGGTTTCTATGGGTTTGCTTAATTCTGGAAAATTTGTATAAATAGAATCGTACATTGTGTGGCCCTGTGTCTGGCTTCTTTCACTCAGCATCATGTTTTCAAGGTTCATCATGTTGTATTATCAGCACTTCGTTCCTTCTTACGGCTGAATAGTATTCCATTGTACGGATTTACCATTACTCAGATATGGCATTTGGGTTTCCGCTTATTGTCTACTATGAATAACACTGCTACGAACATACATGTATAAGTTTTTGTACAGGCATATATTTTCATTGGGAGGCCTGCAGCCCAGTGCGGTGCAGGGCTGGGGCAGAGGCACTCAGTGATCCCCCTGCCTTTTCCCTGCAGAGAGCTGCTGCGGTGTGAGGCTGCGCTGGCCAGGCTATACTGCCGCGTGGCCCTGCTCAATATCTTCGCCCCCAAGCTGCCTCACTTGTTCACCCGCCTCTTCCACATCCCTGCCATCCGAGACATTACTCTGGAGCACCTGCAGCTGCTATCCAATCAGCTCCTCGCTCCTCCCCTCCCAGGTAAAGCTTGGCTTTGCTGCTGGCACTGCAGAAGTCAGCGTGGGGACAGATAGTCCCGAGAGTGAGCCAGGCCCCAGGCCAGAGTGGAGCTTAGTGTACTCCTGGTCCACGTGAGGGGGAGGGAAGATTTGAGCACAGTTCCTTTAGACTAGTATAGATACGCACTGAAGAACCACGATGTCTTGGCAGTGCTTTCTCACTCTTTGAAAAATGTAAATATATCACTCGCTTTACTCACTGATCTGTTAAGCATTCACTGAGCTTCCGAAACTAATTGTGGATCAAGGAAAATGAAGTATTATATATGAAATCTAGTCACTGTATTGTTGCCACAGACATTGTAAAGAAATGAATGTGTCCCTGTTATCAATTCCTCCAAAGCAGAACTGCTGATTCACTGTGACTTCAGGCAAAGCTGTTTTAATGGGCCAGCTTGTGTGTATCTGCTAACCTTGGGCACTTGGGGTGAGAGCTGATGCCCTGGTGAAGACTAAGTGATGAATCTGCTTAGCCCAGTCTTCCTTGGGCACCTTGGCCTTCAGCCTGCTCCCCTTGATCTCCCAGCTCTAGTACGAGAGCAAGAAGTGAGGGGACAGGTGGCACTCTAAGCCTAGAGGGCATCCCCCAGCTGTGGAGTCCCAGCCAGTCAGTGAGCGGCATCCCCCCCAAACTCCCCACTCAGCATCAGATTGGTAATGTCTGTTATCCTAGACATCATGTCCAAGCTCACCCAGCCTGGGTATCTGAACAGCCTGTTCACTGTTGCTTAAACCCTCACTGCCACTGGCTTCTGTGGTCCCTTCCTGTCAGCAGATGGCACCATCAGCTCCAGCTCCATCCTCCTGGCCCAGTCCCTTCAGCACTGCGTCCACTCCCAGAACTGCTCGGCCACAGACCTCTTCTACCAGGGCAGCTCCCGGACAGTGAGAGAGTGGCTCAGCGTAGCCATCACACGGACCCTGCATCAGGGCGAGGAGAGCCTTTTGGAGCTGACGAAACAGATCTGCTCTTTCCTGCAGGTAAGAGCCTAAAGCTCTAAGGTCCCTGAACTGGGTCCCTGTTTGTAATTGGGTGTCTTGTGGGCTTGTTAGAATGACACTCCTTCTTCCCCAAGCCCATACACCCACTGATCTCCTCTCTCTGACGCTCTGCTGCCTTGTCCTGTCTGTAGTGTCCTTCCTCCGAGGGCTTTCTTGTCCTCCTCTACTGTGACAGCGAATGGGTGGCTCTGCCCTTCGCCTGGAGCTGGGAAGATAAGAGCTCTCCCGTGTTTAGCCTGTGCCTCTCCTTGTTCAATGTCTCTGCAGACAGCACCAGAGCAGTTCCCCTCGGAAGAGTTCCCAATCTCTGAGTCCAAAGTCAGCATGGATGTTAATTTCCCGGGGGCCGCTTTTGTCGTCGTATCTTGCAAAGAAAGTCAGTCTGGATTCCGCAAAGAGTAAGTTTTCTCCAGATGGTGATGAGGAGAGAAAAGTAAAATAGATCCTGGGGTAATTGACAGAAGAAAATCTGAAATCGTTCTTGTTTTTCTTTATTGTTTACTATATTTGGAAATAATTTAGTTCTTGCATATTTTAGAAATTAGTCTTTATAAAGGGTGACCTTCTGAAATGTGGTGGGAATGAGTTACGTGGGCCCAGTTCTCACTCACCCTCCATCATGACAAAGCACCTGCTAACTCTCTGGTGTGCATGGTGGGCTCCCCTCACTCCCGTCCCTGTCCCTCCTTCTCAGCTCCTCTCTGTACAAGGCACCATGGGCACGTGTGCTCGTGTATGGGCTCGGCCACAAAGTGAAGCGAAATGGCCAGCTAAACCTCATCGAGGCCGTATGTTACCCTCGAGATGCGTCTCCGGCCAACACTGGGCTCACACCTCCCCCCACCACCAACCAGTACCCTTCAGTGATCCTCTCTACAGACAAGGTTCACATCAAACTGGGTAAGTCCTAAATCGGTGCATGTAATAAGAACAGCTGCAAGTCATTCTCTGTGTCCCTTCTCTTTAACGATAGAAGGGATTTGTACCTTGTACCTTGCTCTGTTCCAATTTCCTATCAGTAAAGAATAGGACTGCTTGGGGCAGTGTATTTTAGACACAGGAGATTAAAAGAGCTCCCTTTCCTGCCAGGCGAAGGCCTGGCAAACATTGCCCACACTACACTGGGGATTCCCTTTTCTTTCTCAGTGTGTGCTGGGACACCCACGATTTAGACTGACCCAAACATAGCCGTCTTGTCGTTTAGCTGTAATAATCCCAGCTGCCTTTCCTCAAGTTCTTGTTAAAACCTGCACCTCTCAGTTGTAATGTGGCTCCCTGGGGCACGGGCCTCTGTGTCAGTTCCCCATCTAAGTGGTAAACAACCCAGTGACCAGGCTGGGACGCCTGGCTGGTCTCGTCTCCCTGGCATTTTTTGTTAAGCCCCCATGGAGGGCTCCATCTCTGTGAATCCTGACTCTGTCGCCGACCGCGTGCTTTATGTACCACGCTGCCTGTGTCTGAGTAAGCATGCAAAGGAAAAGGAAACCTAGGCTTGGACCTGCACTGCACTCTCAGTATGTTTGACAGGAAAAGACAGACACTGGCTTGCTAGAGACAATTATAAGATATATTTGAACTTTCAGCCCAAAAAATGGGCCTTGGCTCCTCTGCAGCCCCAGTCCTGGGGACATTCCATCTGTAGGGAATGAAAGGAAAGGACAAGTCTCAATGACTTGGTCATTGCAAAATAAATCTCTTTATTAGAGTCTGTTTCTTCATAGCATTTTGCCTACACTAGCTGATTTTACAACTTTTTATTAAACACAGAGGATCTCTGTCTTGCCCCTCATTCCCAAGTAGACATTCTCATGTATACATGCACCCCAAAGTTCAGGCCTGTCAGCATGGTTCTTCCTGTCTTGGCCAAGACCTGATTCCCAGCTTATGTCTGACCAGTGTTTGCATGGGGGGTGGCATGGGGTGTAATGCACGTGAGGGCATCAGGCCTCAGCCTTTTCCTCTCACTGTAGGCAGCTTTGGTCAGATCCAGGCCATGGCAGTGACAGAAAATAATAAAAGAGAATCAAAGCCAAGGTCCTGGAAGTTCACTCTAGAAACCTAGTATAAACATAATGCTCTTATGGGATCGTAGCCACACCGAAGGGCTGATTATTTCTCTACCAACCTGGACTATTCCAATGCAGCATCTTTTAAAATTTGACCTACTGCCCAGCCAGGTGTGGCTCAGCATTTGAACATCAACCTAGGATCCAGGAGATCACAGGTTCGATTCCCGGTCAGGGCACATGCCCGGGTTGTGGGCTCGATTCCCAGTGGGGGGCGTGCAGGAGGCAGCCGGTCAATGACTTTCTCATCATTGATGTTTCTATCTCTCTCTCTCTCCCTTCCTCTCTCTGAAATCAATAAAGATGTATGTTTAAAAAAATCAATTCAAATCAAATCTGACCTACTGTTTTCGTGCTAGGTTATCAGGCTGGTTGGTATCTGCCTGACTGAGAATGTTTATCCTTCCCCGTTCCCATTGCTGCCATTTGTCCTATTGTCACATGGATAAGTGGGCTCCTTGGAGGATGTCCTGGCTCCTCCCCCTTCAGAGATGAGTGGCCCAACTTTCCGGCCCTGTTTCTCCACAGACACTTTGGAGGTCTTTTTCCCAGGCTTATTTTGATCAGGAGCTGCCAATCACTAGCTGTCCTCCTGGGCCCTTCTAGGAGTGTCTCCCCCTCCCGGAGCTGTGCTGGTGTTACATTCTCTGCCCCTGGAATTCCCACTGGCCATGGCCTTCGCAGAACAGCTGCTGTCCTGGAAGTCAGAGGACGGCGAAGGGAAGTCCGAAGATGAGCCTGATGCCATCCCAACCTCTGTCCTCCTGCAAGTGGTAGAGCTGCTGGGTGAGGCTTACCCTCCCTTGGGATCAGGGCCCTGGGGTGGCTGTCTCTGGGCTGAGGAAGGACCTTGCAACATGGGTGAGGGAGTAACCACAGGTAGCCCAGCAGGGACAGCCTCCTGTTAGGGTACTGCCATTTGAAGTGGGCTTGGGGAACAGAGTGTAAGGTGGCCTAGGCTTCCAAATCCATGATCTGCAGGGATTTCTATTATTTTGAGGGGTGGTAACTACCCATGAAAGGAAAATAAATATTCAACTTTAATAATTTTATCATCCTGAACTTTGAAACATACATGTATGCCGTCATTATAACTGGAGGTGAAAGGTGTGTACAGTGAATGGCATGGAAGTGAGTGATGTTGCAGAATCAGACATTACGACTCATAGCTCCCAAAAGGTTAAAGAGGTTCGCCTTTTGGGGAAACTAATGGAACGGTAAACTTCAGAGTTGTGCATTTACCGTATGTGAATTTACCTCAAAAAACCTGAATAAATATTCAACTTTAATTAATGATGTATCTGCTTAAGTGTTTAGAGATAAAACATACTAACATCTGCAACTTATTTTGAAATAACCAAGAACTTCACAAGAGTTTATGGATGAACAGAGGGAAGATGAATAGACGTGTAATACCACACATACAGCAGGAGTTCCTGGTGGGCATACACGGTTTTACTCTATAAGTCTTCCAAATTTTAAATTTTTTCATAATAAAATGTTGGAGGGAAAGAAAAAGTTGCAGACTCAGATGCCCTCAGAGGTCAGACTGATGTAAATGGAGAAATACAAGAGGAAAGTGGGCTGCGGGACTCCAGTGAACTGAGGACACGTGCCCTGTAGGGCAGCCCCTGGACCCTGCAACTCGACGCCACATAAGAATGGGGGCCAGCCCTGGCCAGGTCACTCAGTTGGTTAGAGCGTCGTTCCGATACACCGAGGTTGTGGGTTTGATCCCCAGTCAGGGCACATACAAGAATCAACCAATGAGTGCATCAGTAAGTGTAGCAACAGTTTGATGTTCCTCTCTTTCTCTCTCCCTTCCTCTCTAAAATCAACAAAAAAAATTTTTAATAAAAAGATAAATAGTTAGTTATGAAAGTCTGGCTAAATACCATTGCCTGACAGAGGCTCTGGGTCTGTGGCCCACTCTCTGTTCAGAGCATACAGCCCCAGGAAGGCTTTCTTGTTGACAAAATGAGGACTGAAAGAAGAGTGAAAAAGGAATGACTTTCAGTGTGTGTTTCTGTTATGTGGTGAAATTGGACTGTATGTCCCCAGTGCTGAGCATCCCACAGTTCGGGAAACATTGCTTTAGTGACTTGTCACCAACTTGCTTTCATAACCTCATGAGAAAGAAAATAATGATTTGGTCTCAGCGACAGGAGCCAGCGCCATGCAATCACTTGCTACTGGGAGTTAAGGCCACGGGCTCTGGAGCCAGCGTGGCTCTTCCTTTAGTAGCCGTAACCTTGGGCAAGGCCTTCAGCTCTGTTTCCCCATCTGTGAAATGGGGATAGACATGGTAGTCCTTGTCTCACGAGGTTGCTGTGAAGGGTGAATTTGTTCAAGTGCTTAGAGCAGTGCCCAGCACAGAAAAGTGCTCTGTGAGTGATTGCTACTGCTCTGTATTTGCCTCAGGGAACTTCCTGTGGACCACGGACATGGCGGCCTGCGTGAAGGAGCTCGTGTTCCACCTCCTGGCGGAGCTGCTGCGCACGGTGCACACGCTGGAGCAGAGGAAGCACCCCGCCGGCCTGTCCTCCTCCATAGCTCTGCAGCTGAACCCCTGTCTGGCCATGCTGATGGCCCTGCAGTCCGAGCTCCACAAGCTGTATGATGAGGAAACCCAGAGCTGGGTCTCGGGCAGCACCTGCGGGGGCTCGGGGACAGCAGCGGCCACCGACCAGGGCAGGTTCTCCACATATTTTCATGCACTCATGGAGGGCTGCCTGGCGGTGGCCGAAGTGACCCTGCCTACCAACATGAGTGTCACGGCCAGTGGAGTGACCTCAGCGACCGCCCCGAACCTCAGCGACTCCTCCTCCTCTTCCTCATCCTCCCCAGGACAGACACCGCAGAGCCCCAGCCTCCTGTCCAAGAGGAAGAAAGTCAAGATGAAGCGGGAAAAGGCCTCCTCCTCCGGGAAGCGCCAGTCCTCCCGCCCCATGGACTCGGACCCCGCCATGCTCAGCATTGGGGGCAGCAAGCCTGAGGACATGCTGTGGTTCCACCGGGCCCTCACCTTGCTCATCATTCTCCGGCACCTCACCAGGAAGGACCCACAGGGGCTGGGTGTGACCAGCGACGCCATCGCCGACGCCTGCCAGGCCCTGGTCGGCCCCACTGCCCACAGCCGCTTGCTGGTGATCTCTGGCATCCCCACGCACCTGGATGAGGGCATCGTCAGGGGTGCCATCCGCAAAGCCTGCAATGCCCATGGCGGGGTCTTTAAAGATGAGATTTACATTCCCCTGCAGGATGAAGACCCCAAGAAGCCGAAAGACAAAGCCGAGGGGAGTGATGGGAAGGCTGAGCCAGAGAAGACCCTTGGTTTCCCCAGCACAGATAGCTTGGAAGTCAGCACGTCCAGCAGCCTGACCCCCGCCATGAGTATCAGCGCCTCTGCCTCCACCAGTCAGGCCTCCATCTGCAGCTCCCAGGGCATCTCGCAGACAGTCAGTGACCTGTCTGTGGACCTGCTGCCCTCAGGCCTCGAGCTGCCCATCCCTCCTGGCTTGTTGGAACCCCACGTGGTGTCCAGCCAGGAGAGCCTGGACATCTCCCTGTGTAGTACTGGCAGCCTAGGCAGCCTGGGCAGCCTGGGGGAGCCGCTGGACAATGCAGAGACAGCCTCAGTGTCAGACGTGGGCTCCATGTACACAGTCACGTCTCTGGACAACCAGCCGCTTGCAGCGCGCCCCATCAAAGGCTTCGCAGTTGTGGAGGTAACTGCTCTCACGCCTCAGCAGCCACTAAAATCATGAGCACTTGGAATCCCTCAAGCCTCTTTAAACCTTCCAGTGTTGTAGAGATGACCTAATAGGTGGGGCTGGGGCACTTAAGGGGCTCCCTGGGCCAGCTTTTGGAAACAGCAATGATCTGTTATGCTGATTATCTGAGTTTGAGGTCACAGCTCTGTGTGCTATTCAGTCTGTCAGGAAGTAAACACAGCTCATTGCTGAGTGGGAGGGAGGCAGAGGGGCCAGGGTGCTGGCCTTTCCTGATGGTGGCCTCCGCCAAGTACATTCCAGCTCAGGCCCCACCAGTATCTTCCTGAAGGGGTGTTACAAACATTGCCATCACGGGGGATCACTGAGCGATGAGAACAGGCGCTCGCCATTGTCCCAGGTGGTACTGAGTGTCAGGTGATACACAGGTAGTCGGGTCTCATTTCCACTTCAAGATCCCACCAATCTCTTGGGCCTCCTTGTTTAGAAATCTCGCATCCTGAGACTTCCTGCACCCCTGTGTAATGGGGCCAGGCTCAGAGCAGATCTGTCCTCCCTCATCGGGTTTGGAGGGGAGCGCTGGGAAGTGTTTGCATGGCCCTGCTGGCTCTGAAAGGGGCCTCGAGGGTCCAGCGCTCGGTCTCCTCCCTAGAATCTCTTCTTTTACCTAGCTGCCTTCTTCCTGGGGACTTCCTCTGAGCCCAGCGAGGTAAAGCTGCAGACCTGGCCAGGGTTTAGCAGCAGATCTCCAGTTGATGTTTCCCTAAAGGTAGCACTGTTCATATGCAGGAGAGACTTCCCCAGAGGCCCCTCTCCCAAAGCTGAAGACGAGGAGAGGGTCCAGGGGAGGGCAGAAGGAAGCCAAGGTTGTTCCTGTGGAAGGAGGCCACTTTCTACTCCAGTCCTGACCCTTTTCCTTGTTCACACAGATTAGATCCCGAGCCAAAATCGAGAAAATTCGAGCAAGTTTATTTAACAATAATGACTTGATCGGTTTGTCAAGTTTGGATGGTGAAGACGAATTGATGGAAATGTCAACAGAAGAGATTCTCACTGTGTCTGTAGTAAATCAGAGTTTGTTTGACACTCAGGGGAGCCCGGGGTTAGAAGACTATTTCAATGACAAGTCAATTAAAGGTGGGTCATGGATTTTTAAAATATTTATTTATTTATTTATTTATTTATTTATTTATTTATTTATTTTAAATATATCTTTATTGATTTCAGAGAGAGGAAAGGAGAGGGGGAGAGAGAGATAAAAACATCAATGATGAGAGAGTCATTGATCGGCTGCTTCCTGCACGCCCCCGACTGGGGATTGAGCCTGCAACCCAGGCATGTGCCCTGACCGGGAATCGAATCCTGATCGCCTGGATCCTAGGTTGACGCTCAACCGCTGAGCCACGCCTGGCCGGGCATGGACTTTTTTAATTCATAGACTTCTTTTGAGCAGTTTTAAATTTACAGAGAAATTGAATGAAAATTATTCCCCCCTCCATTCCCAATTTCCCCTATTTTTAACATCTCATAGAGGAATTCTGGGGGCATTCCTAGGGTGTGTAGACTTAAGAAATGTTTTCGGGTGTTGGGGAGACAGGACAAGAGGTTCATCCCTTTGCTAATGGAAGATTCATTGTGTGTATCTTCATATGATGGAGAGAGAGCCCTCCTACCCTCTCCCGCTGTCAGGGCTGGAGGGCTGCTCCTGCCTCAGGCGCTGTGTGCCCCCCAGCCAGGGACACCAGGAGTGGCTCTTCCACAGCAGCTTCAGACCTGAATGTGGGCTCGTATTCAAGTCATGTTTCTTTTTACCTAGCCAGGCTTCCCCTTGTTCGAGTTCAAGTACATTTATTTTGTTCTGTCCTGTGGAGCAGTTACATTGCTGGTAATCGTTTGGTCGTGTGCTTGAGGACAATGAATGCCCCACCCTTTAAAACTAGTTCTGGGGAAGGAGCAGTTCCAGCTCCTGTTTCACACGTCCCACTTTGTCGTTCTGGCGGCCCTTAGGCAGGCCCACCCTGTCTGGCTTTCCCACTTCTTTTGCTATGATGCCAAGTGCTCATCCAGGACCCAGGCTCTGCAGGGGGCCCCAGAGCCGAATAGGGCAGAAGGCCCTGCCCGAGGCCAGCCACTCGCCCTGAGCTTCTGGCGGCAGCAGTTTTTCTTTTTTCGTTTTATAATTACAGTTCTTTGTGTGCTTGTTTTTATTTTATACTAGTCTCTCAATTTTTAATCCATGTTCTTTTTTTCTCAATCTTTAATATTGTTTGAAATTTCATAATAGGGTTGCTGAGTCTGGTTTTTTTTTGGTGTAAAAACTGTAATACTGAGTATGGGTTTTGTTGTTGTTACTGTTTCAAATTTTTATTCCCGAATCATGAAATTATGAAATATTCCCTCAGCACTGGGACTAGGGTGAGATGAGGCCTTGGGCACAAAACTTAGGGTGGGTCGGAAAAAATTTAATAATCTAGATAAATAATATTTTAATGAAATTTTTATAAAAGTCAAAATTAATGCATGATAAACAAAATATTAACATTTCAAATAAAGACAAAATCAGTATGGCTCAGCACAGTACGGTTAATATTTTGCTCATCACGGGTTTTTGTATTTTAATTTTAAGTTATTAAAATAGTGCATTAAAATATGTACCTTGACACTGAGTTTTGGGGACTTTGCGGCTGAGGGCCTGAGGGCTGCCTTGCTCTCCTTGCCCTGCTCTCATCCCTGCTCCCTTGTCGGCGTGTACTCCCCGCCCAGCCGCCTGTGGGGACCCGCCAGGCCTGTGGGAGACCTGGTTTCCTTCTGCCGTGATTGGGTTTTCCCAGCCATTTCACAGTTAGAACTTGAATTTATTTCTAGTTCCGACTCTGTTAGAGTCAAGCCTTCCTCATAGGCACTTAGTCTTTTAATGCATGTGCAACGTGCCTGCCACATGCGTTTTGCTCAATATTCTTTAAGTCGTGGTTCTGTTAACTCAGCTCCTAGGGCTCGGCCGCCTCTTCCTCACGCCTGTCCCCCATCCTCAGCCCAGATGCCCGCAAGGCCATGAGGCTATGATGGGCTCATCATCACCACTGAATGTCTGTTTCCCACTTTTAAAAGTAAATTGTTCGTAAAGGAACAAATGCAGGGTTTATCCTGACAGCCGCTCACAGCAGAATTATTTTTCCCCCTTCATTCTGTGACAGGTGAGAAGCTGGTGCCTGGGGCCCGAGAGGTACTGACAGAGATATTTAAGAGCTGCGCCCATTCAGAGCAGATGCTGAGCCTGACCCCAGCAAAGCCCATCAAAGTGTCTGACATTTATCTCAGCAAAGAGCAGATCAACTCCCAGACACCAGGCAACCTCCTCCACCTCTTCTTCACCACTGTCCGGCCTCCAAAGAAGGTGCTGGAGGACCAGCTCACCCAGGTAGCTGCCCCCGCCCCCCCCCCCATCGCACCTGGGCTGAGCCTTGGGTGGGCCTCGCGGGGAGCCTGAGGACCCATCTTCGGTGCTCCGCAGATCCTGAGGAAGTACGGTGTGCCCAAGCCCAAGTTCGACAAGAGCAAGTACAGCAAAGCTGGGAAGGAGCAGCACCCTGTGAAGGTGGTGAGCACCAAGCGGCCCATTACCAAGCCACCCGCCAAGGACAAGGCTGTGCTCAACAGCGTCAGGTGGGCATCTTCGGAACTCAGAAGATGGGCCGGGCAGGGGGCCGCCGGGGCCACCTCCTAGCTGGTTCCTGGGAAGCCAGACATCCTGGCCCTTCCCTGCTGCTGGGGTCCTTCCAGTCCTCGGCTCGTCAGCTGAAAGAGAGCATTCATTTCATTCATGAGAGTAAAATCTGGACCGTGCAGGCTGGGCAGCTCAGAGTAGAAACTCGGGTAGCAGAGTGGCACCTAGCAGGTGTCTCTGGAGGAATTGTGTAAATATCAGAAAAAAGGGGGTCTTTTTATTAATTGTATCTAAATGGTTTTGGGTTGTTTTTTTTAATATATCTTTATTGATTTCAGAGAGAGGGAGAGGGAGAGAGAGATAGAAACATCAATGATGAGAGAGTCATTGATCAGCTGCCTCCTGGATGCCCCACCCTGGGGTTCGAGCCCACAACCCGGACATGTGCCCTCACCAGGAATTGAACCTCAATCTCCTGGATCCTAGGTCAATGCTCAAATGCTGAGCCACGCCTGGCCAGGCTAAATGGTGCTTTTAAGTCAGGTGTGTCCAGTAGAGCTTCCTGTGAGGATGGAGCTCTGCTGTTTCTCGGCTGTGCTGTTCCAGGCCTTGGTCACTAGCCACACATGAGCAGTTGAAACATGTAAGTGCAGCCAAGGACCTGAACTTGTCATTTTAGTTTAATAACTTAAACTTAAGGAGCTACATCTGGCGAGTGGCTTCTTCCTGGACAGTGCTGCTCTGAGGTATAGAGAAAGTGTGAGAAGTGTTTCTTCAATATTTTCACATTTGACAGCATCATTTGCCCCGATAATTTGCTTAGTAAACTTTTCTGGGTCAGAACAGAGCTGACCTTGAACCCAGCCCCATTTGAACCCTAAGCTTTAGTTGGGGGATGGGAACCAATGCACGTGTGGGGTTCCGCATTTCCTGTATCAGGAGGAGGGGTGGCCACAGGAGTTCTGATTCCAGTGCTTTGGTTTACAGCAGATCTGCCTTAAGTGAGAAAAAGCCAACTGTGAAGCCCAAGTCCCCAGAAAAGAGCAAGCCAGATGAAAAGGACCCAGAAAAGTCACCCACTAAAAAACAAGAAGGTATGTGAGCACCGTGGGGCATGGGGGCAACTTCCTCCAGGGATGGGCTTTTGCCTGACCTGCTGGGTACCCTTGGACTTTAGTTTAGGCCAGGGCAGCATTGCCAGTGATGCTGGGGCAGCATACCTGGCCCAGGCTGCTGTCTTTGATGACCATGGGCTTAAAGAGGTCAAAATAGCAGCTCCAGAAATACCATATCCCCAAGGTCAAGAATCAATGATTGTATCTGAAAGTAAAGATCTGGATATCTGCTTGGAAATTCTCTTCCAGAAGGTTCTTTCCTGGGCATTAGGACTTTAGCCTCCTAAAGCCCAGGCAGAGTTGTAGAAAGCTGTTCTCATTGTCACAAAATTAGGAATGTCTGAGATGAGAGAAAAAGCACCTCACCGCTTGGTGACCAGACAGGTGATGTGAGGCTGCAGCTCGGGGACCCCATAAGGTTGAGTGATATGCATATGTGGGCAGTGGGCGGAGATGGTGGTTAACAGACCGGGGAGTGAAGGGAGACGGGAGGATTAGATGGATTGGGCCCTGAAACAGGACGACCAGAGCATGTTGTGTGGCCCCACTGTGTGCAGTTCTTACCAAGTTCCTAACCCTGAACACTTTCCATCAGTCCCTGAGGAAAAGTACCTGACCTTGGAAGGATTTCACAAGTTTGTTGTTGACCGAGCCAAGCAAGACATCCGTAGTGTGTGGAGGGCGATTTTATCCTGTGGTTATGATCTCCACTTTGAGAGGTAAGAGGTTGTCCCTCACCTCCTTTGATACCTTGTGTAGAAAGTGTTTTCGGCCACTGGATGCCTCCCCAAGAAAACACTCCCTGGGAGCCATTCTATCTGCCCTGTTTTAAATGCCTATTTTCTAATTTGTCATAATGGTTGAAGTGGGTTTCCAAACCCATTTGACACCAGACCCTCTTCTAAACAACAGAAATTCATTTTCTCACAGTTCTGGAGGCTGGATGTCCAAGGTCAGGGTGTCAGCTGGGTTGGTTTCTACTGAGGTCTCTCCTTGGCTTGCAGACAGTCACTTTTTTAAAAATTAATTTATTTTCAGATGGTCACTTTTGCACTGTGTCCTCTGTGCCAGTGCATCCCTGGGGTCCATCCCTCTTCTTGGACAGGACAGAGGTGGCCTGGCACCACATTCCACCACTCCCTGGGACTGTCCCTCCTTGTGTGATGTGCCCCATGCCATGGGCTCTGGAACTAGGGGCCCTTGTCCCGCCTGCCCCTTTTCTTGGGTTAATGGCCTGGCGTTTGTGGAATAAGGATTGTGCACTTAAGGAGACCCTCATGCATTTATGCAGCACCAGAGAGACATTCTGTGGTTCAGCATCCGGATAATCATGGGAACTTTTCAGTAAACATCTCTCCCGGACTTTTTCTGGGGTGGATGTTTTCAGTACCTTGAGGTGGGATCAGACCAGACAGGCTGCTCTGCCGTCTGCTTTTTTCACTTTTCCACATCATTTGTATTATTCCACCAAATGATCTAATGGCTGCCTGGCCATTAGGGGTAGTGTAATTTGCCCAGCCTGACACTGAGGTGGTGTCTGACACTGCTGTGGGGGAGGCAGCCCTACAGCGACGCCTCACAAACACCTTTGCCTCGTTGTCTGAGCAGCTATAGGTGAGCTCCAGGATGGGGTCGCTGGGTGAAGGGGAGTGGCTTCTGTCACACCAGCAGCTGGCATTGGTTGAGCCCTTCACATGCAGGCACCATGCTGCGTGCTTCACAGGTGTCCTCCCTCAGGTCTCATGCTGCTGCTGGCTCCATTTTATATGTGTAGAAACTGAGGCTCAGAACCTAGGCATGCTGTGGGCAGCCCAGATATCGCCCTGAGGGCTCCAGAGCCCCGTCCTTCACTGTACATCCTACTGCCTCTGTGCAGGAGGGAGGCACGTGTGGATGTGTGTCGCAGGCCTCTCCAGAAAGGTTGTACTGTTCCCACCCTTCCAGCCTGCTCAGCTCCAGGAAACAGCCTGGGAGGCAAGGCCGTCCTAGAAATGTCCCCCTAGATGTGGCCCTGGAGGAATCCGGCTGCCCTACCCCCGCGGCCCCTGCCCCATCTCGCCCTTCTGCCCCCAGGTGTGCCTGCATCGATGTCCGCCACGCGCACAAGGCCTCGAGGAAGTGGACCCTGGAGATGGACGTGGCACTCGTGCAGTATATCAACCGGCTATGCCGCCACCTGGCCATCACACCCGCGCGGCTCCATCCCCATGAGGTGTATCTGGACCCCACAGACACCACCGACCCCAGAGTGGCCTGTCTCTTGAGTAGGTGGCCCTGGGAAATGCCTTCCTGGACAGCTCTGTGCTCTGCCCTGTCAGGGAACCCCTACGATGGTACTAGGAATACATGCAGAAATAATGTGCATAGGAAAAGGACCTTCTCTATAAGTCTACCCCCGGAAAATGACCCATCACATGCTGGCAAATGGCCCCTGGACTTGTTCCTGTGCCTGTCCCCATGTGTACCCCAGGCTGCTGCTGCGCCTGTGCACTCACACTCAGCCAGGTGTCTGGAGCCCTTGCTCTCTCCTGGATACTGTGAAGGGAATCGTGGGTGAGGAATTGTCCCAACGTCTGCCTCTCACAGTTGGAGAGGAAACAGATGTTGAGGACAGACAAAAGACAGTGTGCCAGTGTCCCTTACTTCCTGGTTTAGATGTCACACTGGGGGACATCTGCACTGTTGTAACTTCCTATAAGTCGGTAATTATTTCAAAATTAAAAGTTTAAAAATAATATAATACACAGTCCTGGCCTGGCCCAGAGGTGGGCTGAGGGGATCTTGGATTCTTAGGGCCAGGGCCTTTGCTGGCCTGCCTGGGCCTCGCTCTTTGTCTCAGGCAAATTGGGGGGTAAAACCCACTGTGGGGTCCTCCTGGTCCCACTTGAGACACCCCACTCCTGGCGGCCCTCCCCAGGGGCAGGGACCACCTGAATTTGTTCACAAGTGGAGTCTCAGCCTCGCTCTGCTGAGACCCTAGCCTGACTTCCCCCCCGACCCACAGACGTGCCCATCGAGAGCCTGCGCCTGCGCTTCGCCCTGCTCCAGTCCCTGAACACCACACTGGAGACCTTCTTCCTGCCCCTGGTGGAGCTGCGCCAGACGCCCATGTACACCCACAGCATCGCAGCCCTGCTGAAGGAGGCCAAAGGTCAGTGCCTGGGCCCTCAGGGCCAGCCAACAGGCAGTGTCACCCTGCCATTGCCACCCTCCAGGCCGCTTCTCAGGATGATACCCCCACACCCAGCCCTATACCTGACATGCAGGTCTCCTTTAGAGCAGCTGGTTCACCCAAGAGCAGTTATTTGGTGCCCTGAAAACATGAATATGCTCTGAAAAAAATTAAACTTCCAAACAAGCGTTCAGCTGTTGGAAAGATATCAAGTTAAAGCTCTGCTTCCCAGAGATGGCCATGAACTGACAGGTGTCTGTCCTTCCAGACTTTTCTACGCACATACAAATAGACACACACACACTTTATTGTTTTATTTTTAATCAAAATGGGCATCATACGTTCTGTTCTGCAAGTCCATTCCTATTTCACCACCTGCTTCAGAGACCTCTGCTGGGCACACAGAACCACCTCACCTTGCTGACCACCGTGTTGGTGCCATAGTTTATTTCTTAGCCTTTTCTCTACTGATGGACACTTGGGTAGTTTTATTTTTTGCTGTTTCAGGAAATGCTACAGAAAACCTCTCTGATGTGCTTGGGTTTGTATTTCTGCCAGTTGGGTGTCTCCTGGGCGTGACAGAGTCCACGGGTTTGTGAGTTAACATTTGGGTAGATCTTGACAAAGTGTCCTCCAGAAAGTCCTAACCACTAAGGCCCCTACCCAGGGACCTAAAGGATCCCAGGAGAAACTAGACACACCCAGAGGGTGCAGCATGGCCTCAGCTGGGCCTTGGGTGACTGGGAAGGAAAGGAAGCAGCCCCACCCAGCCTCTTTCCACATTCCTCCTCTCAGGCCTGATCTTCTATGACACGAAGGTGACTGTCATGAACCGGGTGCTGAACGCCACCGTGCAGAGGACCGCTGACCACGCAGCGCCTGAGATCACTTTGGACCCCCTGGAAATTGTGGGAGGTAAGACTGGCTACACAGACCATAAGCGCAAGTAGCAGCGCTTGAACAATCAAGTGATTTCTCCCACATGAAAGAAGCCTCTAGCAGAAGGGAGTCCAGGGCTGCTGGGACAGTCCTCATTCGTCTGGCTGCTCTGTAGCTGTGCTGTAGCGTCCTTGCTTGAAGCTTCCACCTGCAGGGCCCTCGTGGGAGAGCTCTGCACTGGGCAGCAGGAGGGAGGGGACACCTTACCTTACATCTCCCCGTGCCTCAGTCTATGGCCGCAGCTACTGCAGGGGAGGGCGAGAAATGTAAGCTTCATTCCAGTTGGCCATGGACCTGCTAAAATCGAGGTCCTGCCACCAAAGAGAGGGGCCAGGAGACAAAGGGAAGGACAGGAGGGGTTGACACTTAGAGAACTGGGGAGGTAGCTCCACAAGGGCACCACACGGAAAGATGTGAAGAGGTTCCCAGAGCAGAGAGAAGGCAGAGGCTGGACGAGGGGGCAGGGCGAGGGCCAAGAAGCAAGCTGTCCTGTGGGGAAAGAGCCCAGCATGGCCATGGGGAGGGGGCAGGGGTTCTCAGTTCCTCTCTCTCTTTCCAGGGGAGATCAGAGCCTCTGAAAACTCCTACTTCTGCCAAGCCGCCAGGCAGCTGGCCTCAGTGCCATCGTCTCAGCTTTGTGTCAAACTGGCTAGTGGCGGCGACCCCACCTATGCCTTCAACATCCGCTTCACTGGGGAGGAGGTCCACGGTACCAGTAAGTGGCAGCCCCCACCAGCCCCCCAGCCAGCCAGGTGACAGTGGGGGCCGTGTTTGAAGTGCAACATTTTTAGCCTAAACTGCCCAGGATTTCCCCCATCTGCAAGAGTCAAAGTCACATCCTCACCACCTGCTCTGCAGAAGCCAGGACCATCCCAACCAGCCTCTCCAAGTCCAGCCCCCACGGACTTGCTGGCCCCAGGCAGGAACTGTGTCTGCTACTGGTCTGGGACCTCAGCCCAGGGCTACCCAGGCTAGGGGACTGCGCCTCTGCTCAGTGCCAGGTGCTTTTGCTGCTAAGTGGACCTGGACAGGACGTCCTCCATGCAGACTGGCCTTCTGCCCCAGGGGGTTGGTTGGGCAAAACACTTGTAAGTGCCCCACGAGAGGCAGGGCATCAGGAGCCCTTGATGGAAGTGGGACCCTCTGTCATTTCGCTCTGTAAGGACAAGGAAAAGCTGCCCAGAGAATGTTCCCTCATGGCCCTTTTGGTCATTTTTAGCCTCAGTCAGGAAATGTCTTCCACTTTGGATGGGAGAAGAAACCCAGCTGTGTGCTAGGGCGCACGAGGAAGGAAAGGCTGAGGGGCAGCTGTCTCCCTCCCACTCTGGTCCTGGGAGCACATCCCAGCAGTGGTGTCCCAGCTAGCACTGAGGCATCCTGTGTCGGGCCCTGCCCACCACCCTACACTCCTCAGAGCACCAGAACTGCACAGGATGCCAGCATTGTCCCACTTTGCAGATGGGTAACCTGGGCTACCTCAAAGTTAGGTAGCTTCCCCACTGTCGGGCAGCTACCGGGGGTGCAAGCCCAAGTTCGTCCAATTCCAAAGCCCCACCCTTGACCTTGGTGGCTTCAGCGGGCAAATCTCCTGCCTCCTCATGGAAGCTGAGTAAGGACCAGGCCCTGACATCTGTCCCCAGCAGGTCCTCCCCATGCCTCTGACCAAGTGTGCACAGTTGTCCCCAGAGCTTCCTGACCTTAGGGCACTGACCGGGACACACAGGGGAGAGGAGGCCACAGAGAGGAGTTTTGCAAGAAAACCACAGGCACCTTTGGAGTGGCCGCCGTGGGAAGCTGATCACTGCCCACTGTCCTTTGCACATGTTCACATGTCGTCCATTCACTTATGTGTTTACTGAACAAACCCTGAGCACCTGGGCCTGGCGGGAACAGTACAGAGTGAAACAGGCGCCATGCTCTTGGCTCAGGAGACAGATGTGCAGCAAACAAGCCCACAGATCAGTAAACTTGCAGCTGCACGAACTACCCACGTGGGGGTCTGCGTTTGATTTCTAAACTAGCCTGCGAAGTTGGTACATTATCCCACCTGATAAGACTGAGGGACTGAGGCTGGCTCGGGGAGCAAAGTGATTCCCGGGGCTGCCCAGCTAGTAAGTGACGGCAGGATTTGACCCTAGCATTCCTGGCTCACAGGCAGGTTTTATTTCCACTCCACCATAGCTTCAGTCAGGCCGGCCCATGAGTTGTGTTCCAGGCACGGACAGGGCATGTCGGGCCGGGGACACTGGTGGAGTCCCAGCGCTCATAGAGCTCCATCTGTCTGCAGGTGGCTCCTTCCGCCACTTCCTGTGGCAGGTATGTAAAGAGCTGCAGAGCTGCTCACTGTCGCTCCTCCTGCTGTGCCCCAGCTCAGCCGTCAACAAGAACAAGGTGAGGCGCCAGAGAGGCAGTGGCTCGAGGGTGTGCCCTTGCCAGCTCTGTGCCCTTTCACAGGCCTTCCTAGTATGGGCAGGGCCCACCCTTGCTGCCTGGCTGGGCAGCTCTTGGACACATGTTCCCAGGCTCACGTCAGTCACCACATCTCTGCCTCTACGTGCAGGGCAAGTACATCCTGACCCCCAGCCCCATCACCTATGGGGAGGAGCAGCTGCTGCACTTCCTGGGGCAGCTGCTGGGAATTGCCATTCGAGCAGATGTCCCTCTGCCCCTGGACCTCCTGCCCTCCTTCTGGAAGACGCTGGTGGGGGAGCCCCTGGACCCTGACCAAGACCTACAGGAAGCAGACATACTCACCTACAACTATGTCAAGAAATTTGAGAGTGTAAGTGAAAAGCACATTGATCCTAGGGGACAGCAGGGCCCTGGAGCAGCGCCCTGGGATTCTCCCTTATTGCCGCCACCATGACCCCAACTAAAGACTGGTGGGAACTCTGAGAGAACATTAGGACTGTGAGCCATCTCTGTCAGCAAGCCTCTGGGTCTCTCCCTGATGACAGCAGCCGACTGGAGGTGACCTGACCAACTCTGCTAGGCCTCCCAGGGACACAGGAATGAAGGGTTCCTGGCAACTGAATGAGCAGAGGTCTTGGGGTAGGAAATGATACAAGCAGACCCAGTTTCAGGGCCTTGTCTAGAGCACAGATCAGTTCTGGAGACCTCCTGAGACTGGAGGGAAGGCAGAGGGAATGGAGCTCTGTGTCCCTCCCTTCGTGCAATGGGACACAGCAATGTCTTTCCATCTCTCTCCACACAGACAAGCCCCCCTGGAGGGGATGTGGTTGGTGCCCGGGCTCTGGCTGAGCCTGTGGGAGCCACTCAGGTCTGTCTGTGGGTTCAGCATCATGAGGCCTGCCTGCCATGGGCCAGGCTCTGGGCTCACGTCCCTTCCTCAGGAAGCTCCCGGGCTGCTAGAGGGCTGTCCTCAGACATCCTCACCACAGGCCAGGAGGGAAGTGAACTCAGAGGGGAGCTGGCTGGAGCAGAGGCACCAGCGGAGCCCAGGTCTGTGCAGCTGAAAGCCTGTGCTTTGGGGCATCATGCACTCTCCTCAGGTTAAAACGCTGGGCTGTGGCCGGTGATCGAGCCCTTCCCCTTGAGGCCAATGGCCTTTGCTCGCAGGGGAGCTGGATTTGTGTCTGAGGCTGCCCTACGGGGACCTCAGTGAAGAGGGTTGTCAGCCGATTCCTCCTCCACTGGCACAAACCTGATGGGCCCTCTGAGGAGCCTCTTTGCCAGGCTCTCTGTAGTCATCCCCTCCGCTACCACTTGGGGGCAGACTGCTCAAGGGAGCAGTGACACCCAGATACTGCTTAGCAGTTGGCTTCTCGTCAGAAACAGGGATGATGGTTGTCCAATGGTTGTCCAACGGGTCAAAGGAGGGTGTCTCCATGGGCTGGGGATTTGTGAACACCCCCAGCACTGCTCTGAGAAGTCCTCCCGGACTGCGGGTGGCAGCCTGGACCTGGGGCAGGCAGGTGATGGAGGTGTCCAGCAGATAGCCCAGCAAGGCTTGTGTCTGAAAGGGGTGGGCACGGCCGCCATGGTGCTAGAACACCAGGAATACCAGGACTGCACCCGGGGCCAGGGAGGGGAGCGCACGGACCAGGAAGGAACGCAATCAGCTCTGTCGGTGCAGCCTGCACCGTGGGGGGAGGCTGCTGCACAGGACACGTATGTGCTCAGACCCTAACTCGCACCTTCACTGTCCCAGGGCTGCAGGTTTCTCCTCCTCTGGGTCAGATCCTGTCATCTCAGTAGCCCAGCGTGCACATCACTGTCTTTTGAAACCAAATGGTATCGTCCACAGATGGAACTGAGTCAGGGCTCTGCTGGCAAGGAGCAGAAAGCCCAGCTCAGACCAGCTTAGGAAAAAAATGTTTTAATGACTTGCTCTTAAAAGTAAATGTACACATATAGACTTGACTTCAAGCAGGGCTGAATCCAGGTGCTCAAATGGTATCATCAGTAACTGTCTCAACCTGGCCCCAGCGGGACGAGGTGAACCATCTCACAGTCATGTCCACACCAGCGAAAGAGGCTGCTGCTTCCAAACAGCAATGGGACCAGCCTGAGTTGGGGTCTCACATGCCCAGCCCTGAACTGATGGCAGGCTCTGGTTGGCCAGGCCCATGCCATGTGCCCATTCATGATGGCCAAGGGTAGCCCCCACCCAAGCTGTGCCTGGTGTTTGCCCATCTGGAGATGGGGGTTCCTGTCTTCCTGGGGGCCTTGGGAGTGGGATCAGCAGCCAGCCTCACCTGCCTCTGTCTCCAGATCAACGACGAGACTGAGCTGGAGGCCCTGTGCGCCGAGATCGCCTCGCAGCACTTGCCCACTGAGAGCCCCGACAGTCCCAACAAGCCCTGCTGCCGGTTCACCTACCTGACCATGACGGGCGAGGAGGTGGAGCTGTGCAGCCGCGGCCGGCATATCCCTGTGGCGTGAGTGTGCACACGGGGCCGGGCTGACCGAGCTGGCTGGCCCGGGTCTAACAGTGGCACCTGGGCGTGGGCAGCAGCACAAGGGCTTGGGTCAGGTGTCAGGCAGCTCACCAGTTGGGGGGAGATGAGGCGGGAAAGATGGTGGCCTGTCTTCAGCAGACGGGTGTTTATATTAAGACCAGCTCTGAGGTGGGTGACACCAGAGGCTGGAGAGGAAGAGTTCATTGAACTGCCAGGGCTGGGAATCTGGGTCACTGGGCCCTAGCAGCCACCTCCTGAGCTGCCACAGCCTCCCCCTCACCTGTGCCCCGGCCCCTGCAGGTGGGAGAACAAGGACGTCTACGCGGCTGCCATCCGGAGCCTGCGGCTACGTGAGCTGCAGAATGAAGAGTGCGCCGCGGCCGTGAGGGCGGGCCTGGGCTCCATCATCCCCCTGCAGCTGCTCACGACGCTCAGCCCGCTGGAGATGGAGCTGCGGACCTGCGGCCTCCCGTACATCAACCTCGAGTTCCTGAAGGTCAGTGACCTGTCCCAGTGCTTCCTGTGCCCCAGTACTGTCCTCCTCGCATGTGGGAGGGCTGTGCTCATCCCCATCTCACAGCTGCTGGGTCCAGTGCCCAGGCCAGTCACACAGACAAGCACTGGTACAACTACCTCTGCAGTCACTGTCATCACAGTGATCTCCCTGTGTCCTGCGGCCATCACTTCCCTGCTGCACTTTGTCCTGGGATTGAACCTGCCCTGAGGAGGCCCTGGGTTAGCAGAGGCCCAGGCCCACTCACGTCTGGGCCCATCTTCCCCAGGCCCACACCATGTACCAGGTGGGGCTGATGGAGACGGACCAGCACATCGAGTTCTTCTGGGGGGCACTGGAGATGTTCGCCCAGGAGGAGCTGTGCAAGTTCATCAAGTTTGCCTGCAACCAGGAGCGCATCCCGTTTACCTGCCCCTGCAAAGATGGGGGCCCTGACACAGCCCATGTGCCCCCGTACCCCATGAAGATCGCCCCTCCAGATGGCACAGCAGGTACTCCCTCCCCCGGTCACATTCCAAGTGGGGACACAGGCCCTTCTCTGTTTGGAGCCAGGCCCCGCGTGAGGGAACAGTGGACCAGGGACCCTGGACACTAAAGCTCAGATATAAGCGAAGGAAAGGCGGGGCCCTGTGCCTTCCAAACCTGACCTCACCAAGTGGCCATATGGGTCCAATGTTGATATATCTTCCAATATTTTTAAAAGCTGAAAATCCAGAAATGTTTTAATCTTTCAATTTTTAAATGCAGAAAAATAATTTATTTTTTTAAATATATCTTTATTGATTTCAGAGAGAGGAAAAGAAAGGGAGAGAGAGAGATAGAAACATCAATGATGAGATTCATTGATCGGCTGCCTCCTGCACGCCCCCGACTGGGGATCGAGCCCGCAACCCGGGCATGTGCCCTGACCGGGAATCGAACCCTGATCGCCTGGATCCTAGGCTGATGCTCAACCGCTGAGCCACGCCCGGCCAGGCCAGAAAAATAATTTAATTAAAAAATCAAAACAAAACCCTTTGCTGGTCAAACAAAACTGCAACCAGATTCCCTCGGGTCAGCAGCTTGGTGCCTGTGCTGGACAGCAGTTGTGTGCCTGCCCTTTTCTCCCCCAGAATCTTCTCCCGCCCCATGTGAGTGGCCAGCCAGGCCTCCCTGGGATCCCAGCCCAGCTGCAGGCCCAGCCCTCTAACACTGGCCCCCGTGTTTTTCCGGTAGGTTCCCCAGACTCTCGCTACATCCGCGTGGAGACCTGCATGTTCATGATCAAGCTTCCGCAGTACTCCTCTCTGGAAATCATGCTGGAGAAACTCCGCTGTGCCATTCACTACCGTGAAGACCCCCTAAGTGGCTGAAGGGGGGAGCTCCAGAGTTAGGCTGTCACCGAGGCACCACTCTGCCGGCTTGGCAAGCCTGCCACCGTGGGCACATCCCTCCAGGGCCGTGCGTGAGGAGTTGGCAACATTTTGCTTCTCTCTGAACTTTTGTCCACATTCCAGGGCCTCCTGGAAGACTTAACCTTTTGTATTTGTACGTTTTGTGATGGGTTGGTTCTTTTGCTACCTGTTTATGGTATGTTTGTAGGGTAGTTTAGTTCCCAGACAGTTTGTGTCTCATTTGATCTTCCTGGACGTTGTCCTTCGTGGCCACCAGATTCTGATGCCGAGGCCCCAGATGGTTCCACATCACAGAACCACCCAGGAGGAAGCTGGCGCTCAGAGTCCTGTTCCTTCCGCAGAGCACATCCACCAACAAGCCTGCGGCCAGGCCTGCCCATCCTGCCCGGAGCTGGAGTTTCTCCTGGATGCGGCTCCTGCAGGCCTTCTTCCATCTTGACATGGTTGGGCCAGTTACCCAAACATGGGAGGTTGTGTGTTAATCTTCCAGCTTTAGAGCCTTGTCAGTGGTCTGGGTTTTCTGAGGAAATGCCCACAGTGGTCCCTCATCCCTTCCCACCCAGAAACACTGCTCTCCGTCAGTTCTGGGGCCCTGGTCTGAGTTTCCCCAAGTGCTCCTTGGGAGCAGGTGACCAAAGGGTTCATTCCCAACATTGGTGCGTCCAGCTCTAGTAGTTGAGAGGACACCAGGACTCAGAGGGACAATGCTTGAGATGGATGGATTAGGAAAGCACATGATTTAAGCCGACCCCACTCTTGTGCTCCGAGCAGCCCTTCCTCACTGCAGGGTCTGATGTGAGGACCTGAGGAAAGGGCCCACACCCATTTAAAAAGAGCTGTCCGAGGTGCTGTGCTCAATTCGGGGTCTACTTCAGTGACTGAGACCTTCAAGTCCAGATGGAGACACAAGGGGGTCTTTCTGCCCCCTGGCTGGGCCCCCCCAGCACCCCCCCTCACCGCCCAACGTGTGTGCCAGGGCTGGGCTGCCCCAGCTCACCCACTGCCCCAGTGCATTTGTGCCCCAAATAGGTCTTTGTCCAGTGGTACTTTGTTTGAGAGCCGCATACGCCATCTTGTTGGACACTGTCATTTGGGCCTTGCCAGTTCTCAGAATCCCATCACTGTATTTATTGTATAATAGTGTGAATATTGGAAGCTCCGAGTGAGTGCTGAGGGGGCTTTGGAGTGAGTGCTGGCGAGGGGACGTGCGCCTCCAGTCTCCTGCGGCCGAGCCATTTGGGAAGATACGTGGATTTTTGAGCCGTTAGGATCTATCTCCTCCCCATGACTCCCAGGAACTGCATTCAGGACCATGGTAGGACAACTCCCCGACCCAAGGGAAGGATAACCTGGATTCACCGTCTGGTCGCATCACTTACATTTGATGCAGGATCAGTGTCTGGAGGTGAGTGCCTGCCATTTCCCTGCTTGGAGAAGGTGCTTGGCCACTGCCTCATGGGGCCACAGCCCCCTAGACTGGAGGTCACAGCAGGATGTAGTCCCAACAAGGATCCTCTCTTGTTTCATTTCTGCATAATGAAAGAGCCTTTGGATTTATTAGAAGTGGTTTTTCCTCCTGTATTTTTAAATTCTTGTTCCCCTCCAATCCTTCCCATCCCTTGGATGAACTCAGAATTCTGTCAGCTACCTCCCCACGAGGGGTTTGGGAAGCTTCTGTTGGCCCATCACTTGATTAGATGACAGCTGTGAGTAAGTTATCTGCTGCTAACATGACTGCTTCTCCCAGAGAGCACATTGAGGTCCAGACAGATCTAATCCTTGGCCCTAAAACACGTGTGCTGTAAAGTTACTTGATGTATATTTATTATAATTATTTATGGTTGCATTTAACAAACTTTTCATTCAATCCAATGCTATTTACACCAATGCTGTGTAAAGGAAGCTCCCTACAGGAAAAAAGTCTCACCAATAAATAACCTTCATCTAATTTTGATTTACCCTAACAATTGTGTGATCTACTGTTTTAAAAAAATTTTTTCAGTTACAGTTGACATTCAGTATTGTATGAGTTTTGGGTTTACAACATAGTGATGAGACATTTCCATAACTGGTGACGTGATCACACTGATGAGTTTAGTACCCACCCGACTCTAGTTACTACATTACTGACTGTATGCCCTGTACTGTGTTTTACATCCCTGACTTTCTATAACTGGCAATTTGTACATCCTGATCCCTCCCCCTTTTCACTCATCCCCCCAACTGCCCTCCCGTCTGACAACCATCAGTTTGTTCTCCAAATTTGGGTTTTTGTTTCTTCGTTAGGTCCGTCCATGTTGTCACAAATGGCAATATGTCATTTTTTAGGGCTGAGTAATATTCTGTTGTACATTTATACATCTCCTTTATCCATTTTTCTGCCGATAATTAGGCTGCTTCCATGTCTTGGCTAATGTACATAAGGCAGCAATGAAGATGAGGGTGCCTCTCTTTTCGAGTTAGTGTTTTAGATTTCTTCTGGTAAATCCCCGGACATGGGCCTGCAGGGTCCTATGGCAGTTCTATTTTCAATTTTTTGAGGAACCTCCATACTGTTTTCTATGGTGTCTCCAATTTGCAATCCCACCACCAGTTCCCGAGGGTTCCCTTTCCTCCGCATTCTTGCCACCACTTGTCGCTTTATTGGTGGTGGTGATTCTGACAGATGTGATGTATCTCACCGTGGTTCTAACTTGCATCTCTCTGATGGTTAGTGATGTTGAGCATCTTTCCATGTGTCTATTGGCCAGCTGTACAGCCTTTAGAGAAATGTCTGTTCAGGTCCTCTGCCCATTTCTTAATCAGATTGGTGTTCTAGTGTTAAGTTGTATGAGTTCTTACGTATTTTGGAAATTATCCCCTTACCAGATGTATCACTGGCAAGTATCCTCTGCCATTCAGTAGGTTGTCTTTTGGTTTTGTAGCTTGTCTCCGTTGATGTAGTCCTGTTTTTTTTTTTGTTTCCCTTGCCCAAGGAAACGTATCAAAAAAATGTTATTAAGAGCAATGTCAAAGAGTTCACTGCCTTTGCTTTCTTTTAGAAGTTTTATGGTTTTGGATATTACATTTAATCCATTTTGAGTTTATTATATATACAGGATGGGGCAAAAGTAGGTTTACAGTCATGAGAACACGCATTTATTCTTGTATTATTATTGTATTAATTTCCATATGAACAACTATAAATCTACTTTTGCCATACCCCGTAGTGTTAGGTAGTCATTTCATTTTTCTGCATGTATCTCTCCAGTTTCCTGATACCATGTGTTTCTGTGTATCAGGTTGATCTGCTACATTTGCCCAGTCTTGGCAGAGTAGCCCGACGGGGACAGTTGCAGTCTCCGAGCTGAGTGCTCCAGGGGTGGACTGTGTGCCCTCCTGTTATAGCTCAGCTCTGATTGCTGTTGGCACATCAGTGGGTGGGATTGACCCTCAGGCTGATTGGCCGTGAGGACTGACCATGACTATAGAGGATGAGTTCTTGTAGAGGGGCTGATCTCACAGAGCAGGAGTCACTTTTGTGGGGCTCTGGTGCCAGCCGCCAGGTCCACCCTTTGGGTGTGTCATTTGTGGAGCTGGTTGGGCGATGCGCTGGTGTGGTCTGAAGCTGGCCACTAGGTGTATTGGTTCTGGAGCCTCAGGATGGGCTCCAGTGCAGGACAAGGTCAGCTGCAGCTTGTGCCCAGCATGGGGCACCCTGGTAGGAGCTACAATGTGATCTGCAGTTGCTTGCCACTGTGATAGGCTTGGAAGGACTTGGTATTCTTTGATGGACATCAGTTTCGCCTTAGTATTGGAGCAAAAGTAGCCCTAGGCTAATCCCTGCACAGGCCCTAGCTAGTAAAGCTTAAAAGTCTGATTTAAAAAAAAAAAAAAAAAAAAAGGTCTGATCTAGAAGGATCAAACTGTTCCCAAGTATGAAAACAAAGTTCAAGAATATTTATAGGAATTCAAAAATACCAGCAACCAAGTAGGTAAAATTCAGAATGTCTGGCATCCAACCAAAAACCACCAGGCATGCAAGAAAGCAATAAAACAGGACCCAGAAAAATCAGTTGAAACTGACCCAGAAACTACACAAATGAGTGTTCTATAGTTTTAAAAAGCTCAGGGGAAAAAAGAAAAACACTGGATATATTAGGTAGAGATAGAAAAAAATGGAGAAACAGGAAAATAATCTGAAGAAATAATGGCTGAAGTATTTTCCAAATTTGGCTGAAAACTATGAACTCAAAGATGCAAGACGCTTAATGAACCTGAAGTACAAGAAACCAATAGATGGGCGATGAAGACTGCAGAACACTGTGAACGTACTTTATAGTCTACCTTTGTCCAGCTGCTTTCTCTTAGTAAAACTCAGGCCTGGATTTGAGTCCTAGCTCTGCCATGAATTAACTACACAGCCTTTGCTAGCTAGTCACTCCTTTCCACCTATGAAATGGACCAGTTCTTCCCACTCTTCCTACCCCCACTACGTTGTTGGCAAAAAAACAAATGAGCTCAAAATAACCTAAGGTGCTAGATGGTCCTGTGCAAACTGTGAGGTGCTGAGGGGTCATGGATAATTCTGCTAAGGCTCAACTACTCTCAGGATTGAGGCTTTTGATGAATCTGCCTTTCTCTACTCAGAGAAAGCCCTCCCCCACCCAACATCATCACCAGAGCTGCAGCAACCTGTCAGTTTCCAATATAAGAAGGAGCTCACACTGTATCTGCTAGGCTTCCAGGAAGCACAGAGAAAGCCTGGTCCTGCGCACCTTCCCCCATGCCTCCCCGAGGTCTCCCGAGTGCACAGGAGAAGGGACCACAAGACTCAGGTGAACTTCAAGTACAAACTTTATTTCTATTACAAGGATGTTAGTCATTATAATAATAAAAAGAGGGAGATGGGGGCTCTGATACTTGGTTTTCAGAGTAAGTCACGGAGCTTAGGCCTCAGTCCCAATCAGGGCAGAGCCCAGCATGGCCCTGGCAAGGACTGGGAGGCCCTCGCCGTCTCCATCAGAAGGCAGCAAAGAAAAAGGAGCCGTCTCCCCATGAGAAACAGAAGGCAGTGACGCCAATGCCAAAGGCGTGGATTACAGCAAAGTCTCGAGTCCATTCACCTCTAGTTCAACTCATCTCCAAAAGCCTGTTCCTAACATATATTGCAACTGACCTGAACACCTCCCCACAGCTCCACACACACCCAGAGGCCCAAATTCTAGCGTGGGGAGGGGCGGTACACAGGAGAGGTTACCCAAAAGTTCTCAAATTTAGGCCCTGCAGGGAAGACAATCACTTTACGGGTGGAAACTGGGTTTCCAAAACTCTCTCCTCTCTCCACCAGGCCCACACAGCACCAAGAAGCAGTGGTGATAGTATGTCAAAAGATGGAGTCCTGGTGGGCTGAGAGGCAGCAGCTAAAGCTGAAATATTTCTCAACAGCCTCCTTGGTAACCCTCCCTCAAACCCCCAAATATTCACATCACAATCTCAAAAGACACAAAATGGTCATAACCTAGAAAAAGTTAAATCCGTAAAATCTCCCCTGCCCACAGAGCCCAGGACGGGGCCTGCGCTGCGGCAAGTGCAGCTGTGCAGATGGCACCCCTGTGCGGGTTCTCTGCAGACACCATTACTCCTCCTCTTCCTCCTCGGCATCCCCAGCTCCCTGCTGCTTGGGAGGTTTTGCCTATTGAAAACAGAACACAAATGAAGCTTACGTAGAGAGTGACAATGCAGCGCACCTTTAGAACTCTGGAAATGTCAAGCTTCCACAGACACCTCTTCATCAAAAGCCACGAGTGGCCTGTTGCCCAGCTCCTCTGACTTCAAGAACCATACCAGACCCACCCACTCCGAGTCCTCACTGGGCATTTTGGGGCTGGATCCCCAGTTACCTTTGCAGTCCTGTTGCGAAAGCTGGCGGTTGTGGGGGTGACCCGTGAGCTCCTGCCACTTTCACTCCTACCACTGAAAGAGAAGGATTGGAAACTAGTTTCTAAGATGCCCCTGAACAAAAGTCTGAAAACTCACAAGACAAACAGTTAGAAGCAGACATAATAAGCAGTTCTCTGTGAGCAGATAATACAAAACAAAAAAACCCACAGATAGCAAAAGAACATTTTGGAATCAGGCCACAACACAAGCAGAGTCCACACTCTCATGGTCTCCTGAGCTACTGACTCTTACCTTGACCCGTATCTCCCTGAAGACCCACGGGGAAAAGAGGGCGCAAGGTTATCTGGGTAGAGATTTCGAACAGGGTGAATCACTGGAACGTGCCCAGTAGCCATGGCTCCATTATGGCTGTTTCGATTCCGCCCCTGGGAGTCCTGGCTGTCTAAGTTGTTGAGCTTCATTACGCTGGGCTGGGAACCAGGTCTTGGGCCTGATGTGGATGTTGACACTCGGTTACAGGAAGTCATCATATTGTTAATGGGTCTGCTGGGGGGAAGAGGGTAGGTGGGCACTTTATCTGTTTCCTGCTTAATATCATCCATGTAACCAGAAGACAGGTCTCCTGTGGAGAGAAGAGAGCACTGGCTTTAGGGGAAAGACTGCTCTTGCTATCAGCACTAGTTGGGGCAGGAATAAAAAGATTCTGGGTAGAACATTAACTGCCTCACATCTAAAGGCTGCTGAAACCCAAGACTCCAGACGGGGTTGGGAACGCTTTGTCCACACTGTATACTTATTACATGAGTGCTCATATACCCAACCAACAACGATGTGCAAGCACACCTTGAAAAATCATTTCTAACTGGCTTTGTAGTGAGTTTCAAAAACAGTTTACTTGCCTAGTCACGAGACTCTTTAATAATGATGATGACTGATGATGATGGAGTACCCTAAGCAAATTTCAACTAAAGGTAGGGGGGCCCAGGGCAGCCACAGCTGAGGAAAGCCACAGCTGAATTATTACTGACTACAAAGCATGTCTCTTGGCTGTTCCCAAAGCCAGGACCCTATAAACCTACACCCGAGACCACTCAGTCTAAACATGGGACCACAACTAGCCCAGTGAGATCCTACTGTGCTTGGCAGTTCAGGATTCAGGGAACCCCCATGGTAGAGCAGCAGATGAGAAACAGTAAACAGGCCCGAGTCAACAGCAGACCTGCTTTGGCTCAGCCCTGGCTAATACCCTGGTGTCTGATACGCCTCTTGGGCAGCTCTGGTGAGGTCTCTCGAGGCTGGAACTCCTGTCTAGGAATCCCCTCCGTCACATGGTGGTTTGCTGTGGCTGGGCGTTGGTCACACTGGTCCTAACAAGAAAAACCAAAATTAGTACCTCTGGGCTGAGTCATTTCTAGGAGCGGGAGCAGTGGGAAGAAAGGAAGGAACATCAAGTTGGGTGGACACACCTTATCGAGGGGACTCTGAGGAAGGGCACTGAGAGGAAGGGCCTGGGACTAAAAGGAAACACATCTGGAATGGAGGAACCACTCCCATTAGCACCCAAGGTACCAAAGAAGCACTGCCTGGTTTGCGCAGGGATTGGAAGGGCTGGTGTTGAGAGCCCTAAAAAGCACGCCTACGCTTTGACCAGAGAGTAGCTGCATGGTTGCTTATTTCACAGTCTCCCGCAGGAGACAACAGCCCGCAGGAGACAACCAGCAGTCACATATCTACTGCCTGATCCAAAATCAGAAGTCTTTATTACACAAATGAAATGTGTGGCATTCCGGCAACAGCTACATGGCATCAACTGCAAAAGTGACCCTGAACACACCTGCAGTGTTCACTCCCCACAAGGAAGATTGGGCAGAAAATTTATTCCTCACTAACAGGCTGGAATCCTAGACTGCAAAAGCTGAAAAAGAAGTTCAAATTGCCTAATCTAGCTCCTTCATTTCCAGATGTCCCCAGTGAGGGAGCAGGCTGTATCCAAGATCAACCACAGAACTAGAACCCCAGGTCTCTTGAAATGTAAGCCTCAAATGCCACCACAGCAGGAAGCATCTGTCTGGTCGAGGTAGAATGTGTCAGTGACCTCAGAGGAGCTCTCTCATCTAAACCACTCTGGCAAGTCCTCCACGCCCGCTTAAATGGAGTCCTGGCTTCTTGGTCCTCAGCTAGTGACACGATGGCTTCAGTTGCCAGATGGTAGAGAAAGTCAGACAGGGCATGCCCAGTAGCAGAGTCAGGTATGCATGCAACTTAAACACTAACGAAGCATTCTCAGCTCTGAAAACCCCAGGTTCCCCACAGGATCAGCATGGAGTGAGTGGGCATGGCCTCCAGGGACTCTTACCTGGTGGTGGAACAGCACCTCCTCTTCCAGCTGTACCCCACAGAATTCACAAGGGATGATGATGCTGTCTTCCACAGGGGGTGAATTGCTCAGGCCCATCAAAGAGTCTAACTGGTTACTTGTAGCCTGCTGCAGAAACCTCTGGAAGATAACATCCTGGTCCTCCTCCACCACTTTGGGGGAAGTACTACCCATATTAAACGAAGGTAAGGCACGGGAAGGGTTACAGCTTGTCTGTCTCAAAAAACAAAAAAATAGGTTAAAAAAAAGTTAAGGAAAAAAATACATTCCTAAAACATTTTCTAGAAGTCACAAATGTTTAATAATGCTTAATATTGGGGAGAGGAACTAGACGGGATCAGGGGAATACAGATGGAAAACTTTTATTTTAAACATTTGTGTTTTTTGTTGTTTTTTTTACTGTGTTCATGGGGCCTGCAACACCAACTATGGCCTGCACACGCCCCTACATAAAGCTAAAACTCAAAAGACAAACACACCTGATATGTGTTTACTCAAGTAATTCACAACACACCTGATGGTCAATCAGCAGGTCCTCTGGGTAGAGCTCCTCACAAAATTCACAAGGCAACATGGTCTCATCAGCTGCATCTAGGTATCAGAGGCCACACAGAAACCAAATGAACAAAAACAACCTTGATTCAACCTGTTATCCCCCTGGTGGGGTTTTAATTAAAAGTCTGACTCTGACATTTCAGAGACATAGCAATTTGTGGGCCTGCAAATCCTCCAAGGGAAACTACCCAAGAGACAAACCCCAGACAAAAAACTTGCAACTATGGGAAAAGATTTGCTTGTCACCATTCCCTGAGTAGCATTAAAGCAGTAACTTACCCACTACTCTCATTAAGAAGAAATTTAAATGTGTAATGATCCTAGGCCCTAATCTAAGAGCCTCCTGTGCATTATTTCAATCCTACATTACCTTCATTTTACAGATGAAGAAACTGAGGATTATATATTACTGGTAGACAAATATTCTGAAAAACCCTCCCAGTACAAAATATCAAAAGATGCTTAGTAAAAGTAACTTAGGTAAATAAATAACAGTGATGTTAAACCCAGGATTTCCAAAACAAAACAGCCTCAGTAAGACCACTGAGCAAATGGAGGGTGAACAACGAGAGGAGGTAAGGAAACTGGCCTAACTAGGTTTTGGCTTTGGGTAGGAGAGAAAAGTCTCTATTAAAATTCAGTTTAAAACTGTTCCAATTAGTAGTATCCCTAGGTGCCTGCTAGAAGCATGTATACATACTCTCAGAGGAACACACTAGAAAACAATGCTAGCTCGAGTGCCTGCACACAGGGAGGGAGGCAGCAAGCCACCATGAGTGCGTCAACAGAAACAACAAAAAGAAAAAAAATGTTAGATGTGTTTTCAGACACGACAGAAAAATAAGAATATTTAACATGTTTAAAGATATCTTTAAAAGAGAACTGCAATATGATTAAGGTATAAGAGGTTATTTTGAAAATGATGACACACTGAAGGAAAAAGACTCAGACTCAAATAGAAATGAAAAATGTGTTATGTGCAAGGAAGGAACTTATGTGAAACTTCCTGGAAGTGGATCTGTATTGCATTTACACAGAGCACCCTTGTTCTTAAGACATACATCCTGAAGGACGTAGGGATAAAATGTTATTATCTGCAACTTCTTCTCAAGTGGGGGGGGGGGGGGAGTTATAAAGATCAAAGAAAAATACTAGAAATGGGGAATGTAGAAAAACGGGTATATAGGTATTTCCTATACTATTCTGATAGTTTTTAAAAATAGAAAGTTGGGAAAAACAATGAACAAAAAAGGCAAATTTTATCTCATGAAAAACTTTCTATTTTATATGAATTGTATAGCGTTAAGACCAAAAAACTTGTGGAGACAGAGGCTAGTGAAGAAAGACAGACCTACCCTTTAGGTCATTCAGAGCATTGGGACCTCCAAGGTACTGGTCTACCTCCCGCACAGCCCTCCAGAAGTCCTGGTCTGCCAATTTGGGGGCCTGGCCTTCATTTTGCAGACTTAGGGCCAACATGAAGTCCAAGTTTGCACTGTCTTCACCACCCTCTTTGGGGGACTGTCGGCTTCTATTCTTTTCCTGCCTTTCTTGTTCTTCCACTGAAAAAAAAACCAGTTCTCAAGATACATCAGAAATGTTGCCATGCTTTTGCTCAAGTCCATGCATCTGTGCAGGAACAAAAGAGGCCCAGCAGTCCAGGTCTCACAGGACTCCAAATGTGAAGTCTGCCAGATAAAGGGCTCCATTACCATTCTAATTGCTTTATTAATAAGCAATATTATTGAGCTTTAACTATGAGATGGACACTGTGCTAAACATTTTATGTATATCTTCTGCATTGTAGCAAATGGTTTACAGCATGGGATCAGACTGTCTGAATTCAAATCCCTGCTCTACCACTTAACTCATGAGACTGCTGTGAGAATTAAATGAGTTAATACATGTAAAGCACTTTGTAAATGCCTGAAGCACACAGGGCATACTCGGTAAAATTAGCTGTTAATAGCATTGTAATAATTATCATCATCAAACCTAACTATAATCCAATAGTAATCTAATTCAAAGAGGTTCTAGTACTCCCATCTGTAGGAAAGTTAGGTGTTCTTCCTAATGCTACCTAGCTAGTCAGGTTTCTAGAATTAAGATCTATTTGGCCCCAAAGTCCTGTTCCCATTTGCCGAGACTCTGAAACCCTTCTAAAAAACACAACTCACACAAATTATTCTGAATTGGAAACTGGGTTGTCACGTTCCTTTGGTTGGTAGTCCTACTATGGAAAAGGTCCGATTCTAAGGCTGCCAGAGGCCTTCGGGGTAGCCTCATGGGTGGATCCAGAGACTCAATTTGTCTGAGGAGTTGGGATGCAATCCAGATTCCTTCTTGACCCCAAGACGCATCATATGCATTAGGAGGCATGGCAACCTCTTCTCTCTTTTTCTCCCCATCTCTCCCACAAACTTCAGGGTGAGTCTTTAGATCTTTCACCATGACATTACGCCTACAAATGCCACATAACTCTGTCCGGGCACCACAGTAGTCTTCATGATCCTTCAGTTTAAGAACAGCAAGTTCCAAATCACAGTGCTGGCAAATGGCAAGCCGTAGAGGACACTCAGTTTCCTGCAACATAGAATAACAAAGCAGTTAATATGCAAATCTAGGAGAGGCCATGGTTTAGTACAGGGCAAAGCAAAAAATATTTACTTCAATGTTCTCTTCCAACCTTCTATGTACTTAAGAGTCAGGGCTTCTCTCTGTCCCTACCACCAAGTTCTACAAAAAGAAAATGCTTAGAAGGAACCTACTTGCCTAGCTAGCGTGGTTCAGCAGTTGAGCATTGACCTACAAACCAGGAGATTGCAGGTCGCTTCCCAGTCAAGGCACATGCCTGGGTTGCGATCCCCAGTGGGGGGTGTGCAGGGAGAGCTCATCAATGACTCTCTCATCATTCATGTTTCTATCTCTCTCTCCCTCTCCCTTCCTCTCTCTGAAATCAATAAAGATGTATTTTTTTAAAAAAGGGCAAAATGAAGTCACAAGATTTATAAGGCAGGCTGTGCGCTAAGGAGTTCGTACCACACTGGCAACCCCAAGTTTGGCTTAGCACTCAGTGAGGCTGCTAATAGCCAAACCCCAGAATGAGAATGACAGACTCAGTTCCAAAGGGAAAGGCTCTGAGGTCTGAGCATGGAGCACAACAGCCATGCAGCTGAATCTGGCAGAAAACAGTTAAAGCTGTGTGCATAGACCTCACAGAGAACAAAGGCAAGCAGACTGGCTTTCTGCTCTGCATGTGGCTCTGTAATCTCACCACTGGCCATGGTAACTCACTCCCTTCATTGTGCAGGGAAACCAACCTCATGATTCTTTAAATGCCTCTTCTCCATCTTCTTGTTACATTTGCAGGCAACCTAGGATGAGAAGTGAGAACGAATAAATTGTGACAACTCGCTCACTTGCTAGTGCACAACAAGTATAATACATTCATGAACATTCGTGTCCTTGGTGGTTCACCTGACAATGTTCTGTCGCCATGTGAGTCTCCATGTCAGATTTGGGAAATGCTTCCTTGCAGATAGGGCACATACCAATGTTCCTCTGACAGTGGATCTCATGGATGGTAAAGTTACACACAGGAATTTCTTTTTTGCTACAGAATTAGATCAAAGAAAAAAGCAAGCATTACTGACTGATCTAGTTACTGATGAATCACGTGGAAACCTGTCCTGTCCAATCTTTATTTTCCATTATTTCTCTTTAGTGAATATCTAGACTATTAGCTTTATGATTGTTACTACCCCTGCTTTTCAAGAATTAACTCCTGAAGGTTTTGAGTCTTCTGGGCAACACTCTCTGAATTATCAGTGCTACGTACTAACTAAAAGCTCAACCTCACTTTCTAGACTTCAGAGCTGATCACAACCAACTACATAAAGTCAGATGCCAAAAAGAGCTGAGCTAGGCTTTTCCAAAACCATCTATCCCCCCAAAGCACAATGGTACACTCCAGGATTATTAAAAAACAAAACAAAAACAAAGACAAAAAAGCCATGGCCAATTTGGTTCAATGGTTACAGCATCAGCCTGCGGACTGAAGGGTCCTGGGTTTGATCCAGGCCCAGGGCACGTACCTTGGTTGCAGGCTCCTTCCCCAGCCTGGTCAGGGCATGTGCAGGAGGCAGCCAATCGATGTACCTCTCTCAAATCAATGTTTCTCTCTCTCTCCCCCCACCCCCACTCTCTCTGAAAAAGCAATGGAAAAAATATCCTCAGGTGAGGATTTCAAAAAAAAAAAGGGGGGGGGGGCTACCATTTATTTTCACTTTCAGTCTGAGGTAGGTTTAATCTCATTAGATTTTATCCCACTAAAAGTCAAACCAGGCTAAAATAGTGTTTTAAATGGCAGAAAGTGATAGAGGCATAGTAGAAAAAAATATCCTATAAGGCAAGATACCCTCACAGAAACAATTTTTCTTTCAAGAAATGAAATCTTAATTCCATGCAGGGAAAGAATATTGTCACCAGCAGTTGCCCTCATTATATCCTAATTCTGCCAGAAGGCTGAGAATTGAAAAATTGTTAATAAGAGAAAAATTGTTATTTGACTTGAACCTTGCACCAATCTGCATCAAACTACTATCCTTATTAAACATCTCTTTCCTTCTACCACGATTTGGTAAATTAAACATGACACAGGCAGTTCTGCTTTCTTTAGCTTTTAGTAAGAGCACTTGTGTATCACTAAAATATCAAGTTCTCGAGAAATCCCAATCAAGAATCAGATTAGTGCACTAAGTTTCACTTCAGCAGAGTTGCTTTCTTGTCACTCACGTGGGTAAAAACACCAAAATAGAAAGCCTAACGTTCGAGACAACGCCCAGTCTGCACTAACAGTTTTGGAATTGTGAAATGATTAATCTGGACTGCCAGAAGACTTTAGACTGTTTTTTGTGTGTGTGTGTTTTTTTTTAAGCAATTGAACATTCCTTCAGCAAAATTCATTATAAAAACAGTTCAGCTGCTCTGGTTGAACTGCTCGCTCACTACTAGAGTAGAGCCAAGCTCACTAAACTTTGATCTCAATCATCCCAAAACAATCAGCTACTGTAGCCACTCAGGGAAATCCTTGCAACATAATCTGAAAAAAATTCATCTAGCCCAATATTTTATTATGCCTTTAGTACTTTTTTAAAAAATGTATGATGATATTTTTCAGAAAGACCAAAAATAAGTTCCCATATTTGTAGGTCAGAAAAGTGAGGCCCAAAGCAGTCAAGTGAGTTGCCAAAAGTCATTAACTAATTAAAAGCAGGAACCAGAGCCCTGAGGGCCAGCTTCATCCTATCACTCTAGACACTACAATACTATGATAGCTAAACCAATTATCTCGTCAAATTACTAAAACAGGCACTCTTACAGAAAGTTGTTGGAAAGGCTTTAGACCCATACATTTGCAGGACATATTATACGGCTCTAACTTCAACCCGACATAAATAAGCCAGCTCTTTACAGAAGCCAGTTTGCCCTCATTCCAGTAACATTTCTTAGATTAATTTCTTACCAGTTGTCACACAGTCGAGTGTCCTGATCATCTAGAAATTCAGCCATCTTTTAACTCTTCCGGAAAACTACAAAGGTAGAAGTGAGAACTTTCCATTTCATTTCTGCTTTAAGAATGACAAGCAAAACACACACACAAACTGGTGCACAGAAAATGTCACAAAAACAAGTGCACTTAAAGCATTTTATTTAATACCCAACACATGGGTTTAAAATAATTTGACTCACAAAAAAACAGCACAAATAACTCCCACATACTCCTCACCCAAAACATCGTAAGTAACCATAGTAAAATTATAGAATGTAGGAAACTAAAACTAATACAATACTAACAACTAGTCAATAGGTCTTCAAATTTCACAAATCATCCCCCTAATACCCTTTTTCTGGTTCAGGATCTAATCCAGGGTCACATACTGCATTTAATTATTTCTCCTTAATCATCTTTGATCTGGGCTATTTCTTCAGTCTTTCTTCATCTCGTATAACCTTGTTAAGCGTATTGGCTAGGTATTTTGTAAAATGTCCCTCAGTCTGGTTTTGTTTGCTCATGATTAATACATATCTGGCAAGAACACCACAGAAGTGACGCTGTGTGCACCTTGGTGCATTATATCAGAAAACATGTGATGTCAACAGGCTTATTATTACAGGCGATGTTAACTCGGATCACTTAAGACAGAGTCTGCCAGGCTTCTCCACTGTCCAGTTTTTCCCTTATTTTGAAACAAGGCATCAGTGCAGAAGGCAAAAGCACTGGCAGTTTTATTACCAATATTTATTTTAGATGACTCCTCCCCCTGAGCAAAAATGATCTTAAATACCACCCCAAAGAGGGCTCGGCTGTTTAATGGTTTTGACATCTCCAGACAAACTCATTTTTCAAAACACATATTCATTCATTCATTCATTCAACATGTTAACTAAGACCCTGGTGCCAGACACTGTGCCCTGGCATGAAGAATACTTTACAAACTGAAGAAAGATCGTGTCCGACCCAACAGATCAGTAAAAGACAAAAATAAGCAAAAGAAATAGATATACCTCAATAAGGGTGAGTATTTTGATAGAAAAGTACAGAGACAAAGGGAGATGGGCGTGGAGGAAGCCTACGTTAGACGAGGGTGGTGGGGAACTTTCTGAGCCAGCCGTGCAAACACGCAAAGTTAAGACAGCGGATGGAGCGCGGAAACACCCATCAGGGCAGCGGGCCTAGGCGGCGACGCGAAGTAAACACAGCTCTGGGGGAGCGTAACGAAGAGGGCGGCTAACGCCAGAAGCCTCGTCGCGAAGGGCAGAGAGGACGCCGAGGACTTCAGACTCCGCGGGATTTAGGGCGGGACGCGCTTCAAGACGGCCGCCGCCGGACCAGGAAAACTAGGGCTAGGAAACACCTCTCTATGAAAATAAATCACCTTCCCAAAAGGTACTGCTCTCAGGGCGGATTCTAGGTGTGACCTAGTCCAGCCCACTGAACCGGGGCAGAGCCTCGGACGGGAGAAGCCCCCGGTTTTCTAGCTGCGAGGGGACTGGGGCCGGCCCCTCTGAGGGTCACATTCTGGTGCGGCCACTCGGCCGCCGAGCGGTTTAACCTCCCTGGGCCTCCAGCTCCTCACGCCGACAACCGACGGTTACTTCCAGGGGTCCTCACGAGCAGAGACGCGAGGGCGCGGAGGCGCTGCGGGGCACAGCCGGTCTCCCGCGTCAGGGCGGCCCCTCCGCGCCAGGGGGCGGGGCTGCCACTTCGGGGTCCGGACCCAGGAAGCGGTTTGTAAAGCCCCTCCCCAAGCGACGTCGGGGTCGGCGGTCGGGGGTCGGGGTCCGAGCGGGGAGGGCACCAGCTTCGCACCCTGCAGCGATTAATTGCGTTTACCGCAAACGCTCGCCACCGACCGTCTTTATAAGTCCCGGCCGCGACCGTACCGGGTGAAAGGCATTATGCCCACTTCAGGGACCGCGAAAGCGGAAGTCCCGGCAGGGAGACAGTTCCGCGCCGCAGTGGGTCAGGTGGGGAATCGAACCCGGGTCCGCCGGCCGAGAGCCCGCCCTAGGCCACCGCGACGCCCCACGCCCGCAGCTCGAGGCTCGGGCCCAGCGGCCCCCCGACGACGCCCGCTTCCCAGCCGCCGGGGCCAAGGCCAGAAAGGGGCGGCGGCAGCGCCGCCTGGGTCTGTCGAGGCACCGGTTCCCTGAGGAGAAAGCGCCGCCTCCGCCACCGGCTGAGGAGACGCCGCGGCGCGGGCATCTTTCTCCCAGCGGCCGCGACCCCCGGGGCCTACAGCCCCCTCGCCCACACACCCCTACCTCAGGGTAGCGGCCTCCTCGCGAACCGGAGGCCGCAGGGAGCCCCCCCAGGCGAGGGCCGCCGCCACGCTCACCTAGGATCGGAAGAAGGACGTCGAGCTGACCCGCAAGCCTCGGCCACCGAGCAGCCTCAGACAACCTCGGCGCCGAACAACGGCCCCCGGAGCCGCCTTACCATTTCCGACCGTCCCGGAGGAGCGCGCCCATTGGTCAGCGGCGGCCCCGGAGGCCGGCCTATTGGGCGGCACCGTTGTCGCTCCCAGGGCCCCGCCTTCGGTGCGCCGATTGGCTCCTCACAGCTCGGCTGGGGCGTGTCCCTGGAAGTCCCCGCCCCTGCACATCTGGAATGAGCGGTTCTGGACCCAGCCGCTGCCCGTGACACAGGCTAATAATATGGGCGTGAATAATACTGCACAGACATTACTAAGACGCCTACTATATTAAGGTAATTGTCTTCTGTCCTCTTGTCATGAGTCATTAATACTTATTAGTAATTCTTTTTGCTGTCACGGTGCCGTCTTGCGAGGCGCTGCCCATGTCTGAGCCCTGGGCTCTCGGCGGAGGAAGAGTGAGCGTGGCCGAGGCGCGGGTGTGAGGCCCAGGCTCTTCCCTTGCCCCGTGTGGGCTCGCTGAACGCCTCTTCCCTCACGCGTAAAAAGTAAACAAATACACATGTAAATATAACCAAGAACATTCCTATTTACCATACAGCGATTTAAAATCGTGATTTTACTGTAGGACCTTGGCAAAATGTTCCTGAGGTAGTGCTAAGAGGGAAAAGCAGGTTACAAAGCATCATTTACTTGTAGCCGGAAAGACTATTTAGTTTAAATAGGCAGTATAGTCTGTGTGGTTCCAAAAGTTACAAAGTTCAAAACAGGCAGTATTAATTCAAGGTGAGAGAGAAGTCAGAATAATGTTTCCATTTGAAGGGTATGGACTACAAGGGAATATGAGAAAGTTTCCACATATCATGCAGCAGGAAGGGAATAATTTTTTCCCTCCTTAAAACTGTTATGCCCTTTTTAAAAATTTTTTAATTTTTAAATATATCTTTATTGATTTCAGAGAGAGGAAGGGAGAGGGAGAGACAGAGATAGAAACATCAAGGATGAGACAGTCGTCATCCATCGGCTGCCTCCTGCACACCCCTGACTGGGGATCGAATCTCCATCTCCTGGATCCTAGGTGGATGCCCAACTGCTGAGCCTCGCCCGCCCGCCGGCTGTTGTGCCTTTTGACCAAGCAACTTCACCAAGAAATTTCTAGAAAGCCCAGTTATATACAGAAATACTCATGCTGTGTAATTACAAGGATGTAGGATGTTTATTACTGTTGTTTTTAGGGATGAAAAATAGCAACAAATGGTCCCTCAAAAGGAAACCAGTTAAATAAGTTAAGCTTCCATAAAAGAGACAAAAAGTAAAAAAGAATTAAGTATGGAAAGAGATAAAGTAAATTGTCATATGAAAACATTGAAAAAACAAACCTATTAAGAGATTTTAATAGGATTTTATATTTGTAAATACTAGACTTTAATAAGACAAATATAAATCCTATTAATATGTTTGGTTTTATACTTGTAAATAATAATTAAAAATAACATTAGTAGCCCGCTGGTGTTGCTCAGTGGTTGAGTGTCAACCCTGGTCAGGGCACATGCCCTGGTTTTGGGCTCCATCCCCAGTAGGGGGCGTGCGGGATGCAGCTGATCTATTATTCTCTCTCACAGTTGATGTTTCTCTCTTTCCCTCTCCCTTCCTCTCTCTGAAATCAATAAAAACGTACTTTTTAAAAACAGTAATATTAAACTATTTATCTAATAATATATGTTACAATATAAGCTTAGAAATAAGCTGGAGGAGTAATCCATTCCCAGTGGTGGCCTCTGACAGGTTGGGTTTACAAGGACTTTACTTCTTACATTGAATAATCTTGCAAGTAAGCTATTTTTTTAAGCAGGGGGAAAAAAAGAATCCCTATTTCTCCTGCTCCTGACTACACACAGTGAACTGATGAGAGAATTATGAGCCAGATTTTTAGACTTGCTGACTGCTCTGTATGACCTCTCGGTTGAATAATCTATGGCATAATATATTTTTCCTTTTTTACTCTATTTTTTCAATTTTATTGAAGCACAATCTACAATTAAGCCCCAATTTAAAATGCACAGTACAATGTGCTTGACATATGTAACTATAACTACAATCAAGATATAGACTATTTTGATCTCGCATCTGTCAATCCCCACCCCTCACCCAGCCACTGGCAGCCCCTAATATGCTTTCTATTACTGCAGAGTGGAGTTTCATCTAAGTGGAACCATACCGTGTGTCCACTTCTGTGTCAGGTTTCTTTCACTTGGCATGTGTTTGAGGTCCATCCATGCTATTGATCATATCAATAATTCAGTCCCTTTTATTGCCTGGTATCCTTCCATCCTATGCATGTACCACAATTTTCATTAATGGACATACAGCTGAATCCAGTTTTTGGCTAATATGGGTAAGGCTGCTATGAACATTCTGTACAAGTCTTTTGGGTGGACATATGTTTTTATTTCTCTTAGATAAACACTTAGGAGTGGAATTGCTGGATCACATGACAAGTCTATGTTTTAATTTTACAAGAAACAGACTGTTTTCCAAAGTGATTGTACCATTTAACATTCCCACCAGCAGTGTGTGAGAGTTCCAGCTACTCCACTCACTCAGCAACTTGGTATAAATACATTTTGAATAAATAAATAGAAGAATAGCTATCCTGTCTCCCGGGAACAACTCGATTTCTCCCTTGTATGGGTGACTCAGAAGTTCTGAATGTAGTTTACAGTGGGAGACAACACCGTCCGGAGGAGCAAGGAATAAAGGAGAAATAATCATGAGCTCAAACTTCACTTAACTCCTTGGGGTGCCTTATACGTACTGGCCTATATCCAGCAGCAGAATATTTAAAAGTTTACCAACATTTTATTTCTGACCAAACAGGCAGGAAGGGTGTGGTGATTATAGCAGCAGCAGAAAGGATTTAGGCTAGACTTGAGTTTAGAAGGACATCACCTGTAAAAAATTAGATGCAGTTCCCCCTAGGCAGTGTTTCTGAGTTTAAGAAACAACCCATTTTACCCTCTTGCACCAGAATCATTTGAGAGCTTGTTAAACATTTAAATTTCAGCATGAAGTACAGCATAGGGAATATAGTCAATAACATTGTAATCACTATGTATGGTGCCAGGCAGGTACTGGAAATATTGGGGGGATCACTTTGTAAGTAATATAAATGTCTAGCCGCTATGCTGTACACCTGAAACTGATATAATATTGAATGATGACTATAATTGAAAAATTCAAAAATATTTTTAAAAAAATTTTTTTAAAAATTTAATTGCTGGTCCTGGACATCTCTCATCCATCATACCTGCAAACACAACCCAGATTTACTGAATCTAAATTTGGGGGAGCATGGCCTGAACTTCCCTCCTTGGCTCGGGCAGATTCAGCATTGACTGAAGTGGAATGTTGATAAAGCCCTGGGGATGTTTGCCTTGCCCTTCCAGGCTCTGCCAACTTCAGGTCCGATCCAGGACGGGGGAGGGGAACTATTCTCTTCTAGCCAAAGCTGTCATTACCAAGTCTTAAAGCCACCACGGAGTTCCCCCCCCCCCCCCCCCCCGCCCAACACTTCCCCAGTTTTCACACATACACACACACACACACTATCCTCCCCCCAGCCTCAGCTTTAATCTCTAATGGAATATGCACTGAATGCAGCTTTTCCTTGAGTCTCTAGTGCCAACCTCTTCCCTTCCTCCCACGTTTACTTCCCAGCAGCTGCCTAGAGTCACATATTCCTGGCCTGGTGCCCAGCACAGAATCAGACACATAGAAGGCATTCAATTCCTATTTGCAAAATTACATCAGGCTTTCTTTATGACCTGCTTTATAATAAACATTAAAAGGTAGTTCTTTGGCCCTGGCTGGGTGGCTCAGTTGGTTGACATGTCTTCTCAAACACCAAAAGGTTTTGGGTTCGATTTCCAGTCAGGGCACATACCTAGGTTGTGGGTCCAATCTCCAGTTGGGCAATTACGGGAGGCAACCAATCGATGTTTTTTTCTCTCTCTCTCCCTTTCTCTCTCACTAAAAATCAATAAAAAACATATCCCCTAATCTATTTGTCTATGTCTGCCAATACCACACTGTCTTAATGATTGTAGCTTTATGGTAAGCCTTGAGATCTGATCATGTAAGTCCTCCAACTCTGTTCCTCTTTTTCAAGATTATCTTGGCTATTCTAGATCATTTGTATTTGCGTATAAAATCTGGAATCAGTTTGTGAATTTCCTGACTGGTTTTAATCTCTTATCTCTTATACTTTTTCTTACCAGAGAACTGACCACACAGCAGCACTACCTCTCAGAGGCTCCTTCATTCAAAATTAAGGGTCTGTTTTTGACCCTGGCTGGGTAGCTCAGTTGGTTAAAACATTGTCCTGCTACACCAGGGTTGTCGGTTTGATCCCTGGTCAGGGCACATACAAAAATCAATCAATGAATGCATAAGTGAAACAATGAATTGATGTTTCGCTCTCTCCCTCCCTCTCTCTCTCTAAAATCAATAAAAAAAATTTTTAAGTAAAAAGATAAATATTGTTATGAAATTTATTGCCTGTCAGAGGCTCTGGGTCTGTGGCCCACTCTCTGTGCAAATATCAAATATATGGTGATGAGAGAAGATTTGACTTTGGGTGGTGGGCACACAGTACAATATACAGATGAAGTATCATCGAATTGTACACCCAAAACCTATATAATCTTATTAACCAATGTCACCCCAATAAGTTTAATTTTTTTAAAAGTCTAGGCTTGCAAAATGTTAACATTTGTTAAATCTGTGTGATATGTATACATGGGTGTTATTCTTTTTACTTTTACAGATTTTGAAATATTCCATAATTTTTAAAATTATAGTTTATAGAGGGATGTTATTTGGGTGATAAAAATGTTCTAAAATTGAATTATTGCAATGGTTGAGGAACTTTGTAATATGTACCAAAACACTGAATTACGCACTTAAAACAGGTGAATTTTATGGTATGTAAATAATACCTTAATAGAATTGAGTATAAAAATTATAAAGAGATCGCTTACAAAGATTTTATATTTGCTATGTTTTCTAAAAAAATAATTAAAATGAGATCCTTTCTGATTTGGAAAGTAACATGGACAATTTGGCATTCATACACCATCTAGTGGACAGAATTGGAAGTACTGGGGTGGACAAAGGCTGCCTGGGGGCAACTGAGAGGTAGAGGGGACCCGGAACCCACCCTCTCTTTCTGATGGGGAAAGTGAGGCCCAGGGTCACCATGCCAATTGCTGGCCAAACTAAGACTATAACTTTGGTTCTCCCAAACTCTTAGCTCCCAGGTCTATGTCTCTCTGCCTTGTCTACCTTTAATTCTGTATTTTGTTCTTTTGGCCAACTTTATGCTAAGTGTTATGGGAGATTCCGAGGTATTATTCCTACCAGGGAACACGCCGAATGGGAAAAATTTCCTCCTTGGTGTCCCGAAGTATCAGGAGGTGATTTCTGCAGTTTTGTGTTTTTAAAAAATGTTTTTATTGATTTTAGAGAGAGGGAGAGGGATAGATAGAAACATCGATTAGAAACATCAGTTGGTCTCCCTCATGTCCCCTACTGGGGATCGAACCCGCTACCTGGGCATGTGCCCTGACTGAGAATTGAACCAGCAGGCTGGACCTCTTGGTTCATGGGTTGATGCTCAACCACTGAGCCATACCAGCTGGGCATTTTCTGCAGTTTTAAGAGAAGGGAATAATAATATTATTACTAATATGAAATATAGTAATAGTATGTGACTGTTGTTGAGTGCTTTCCTTCTGCCTGTTTCTTTTCATGGACCATAGCATTTGTTCCTCACGTCAACCCTATGAGGTAGGTCCTTTTAGTATCATAATTATACAAATGCAGAAACTAAGGCTCAGAGATGTTCAGTCACTTGCTTAGGATCACGCAGTTGATACATGTCAGTGTCCGTCAAAAGTGCAGGAAATTAGTCATAAAAACTATGAAATATGCACTGATCTGTTTATTCTGTGAAGGATTATTAGGATTAAATTTTGGACCATATCCACAAATGGAAAAGAAAAACAAAGAAAAACTAGAAAAGTCATCAGGTAGCCATACCCACAATCACTATATCCAAGTAATACAGTCCCCACCCTGTGTCCCCAGCTATTCAGGCACCATGCACCTGTGTGTGTCACTACTGTTGATGGAGGGTGTTTCTCACCAGAGCAAATCTGCCACCAGATAGGACAAGAATGAAGGGCGTACCCCTGGTCTAAGTCAAAAAAATGGAAAGCATCATTTAATGAGCACCTGCTATATGCCAAGCATTCTCCCATGTCAGCTCTCATTGTCCTGAGTTCTGAATTGTACAGCAAGAAAATGGGTTTCTGGTTCCCTTGCGGGTCATCTCATTTGTTACCCAAAATGATTCATGCCTGCCAAAGGGTGTGGAAGCTGCCTCTCAGGGAGCAGGTAAGGACAGGCCTGGAGTCAGGTCACTGCTTGAACCTTAGGCTCTGAGTAGAAGGGGTAGGAATGGGAAAAGAAAAAGGCCAATTCATCCTAGTTGGATGCCGAACAGGCTTTCAGGGTGGAGGGAAATATACTCCACCCAGAATGGAGACTCAAAGATCTAGAGGCCTCTGTTAGGTAGGTCTATAATGCTCCGGCCCCGCCAAATTTAGGAAACAGGGGTGGGGGATGCTGAGCCTGTCAGCATTCCTCTGGAGCTAGGCCAACAAAGGTAAGCTAAGAGCCTAGCTGAGTAACCGCAGTCCTGGCCAGGAGCCTCCCCTTCGCCCCCTTGAAGGTGCTGTATTTTTCCATCCTGGGAAACTCTTGAAACTCAGGTGACTCACTGGCTCTTTCATTTGCCCCAAACGATAAACAACTGTTCTTCTTAGCCCAACCTGAGCCTGGTCTCCTCCCTCCTCTCCCCTTTGCAAGCTCAACCTGAGCCCGGTCATTCCTGGTCACATCATCTCAGAGTGATCCTAGGGTCAGCTTATCTGAGGCTCCTGACCTTCATTCTTTTTTAAAAATAAATAAATATGTTTTTTTGCCCTCGCCGGTTTTGCTCAGTGGTTAGAGTGTCGGCCCATGGATGGAAGGGTCCCAAGTTGGATTCCAGCCAAGGGGGCACCTACCTCGGTTGCAGGCTCGATCCCCTACCTGGACCAGGGCGCGTGACATTGATGTTTTTTTCTCTCTCTCTCACTCTCTCCCTCCCTTTCACGCTCTCTGAAAAGCAATGGAAAAAATATCCTCAGGTGAGGATTAAAAAAATATACATGTTTTTTAAAAATTGATTTGAGAGAGAAAAGGAGGTGAGGGAGAGAGAGAGAGAGAGAGGCAGGTTATGATGATTACAATAGCTTTATTCACTCTTCTGCGTGCTCACAACTGTAAGCCTACTTTTGCCTACCCCGTGCATCTATTTTAACTCCTTTAATACGTCTGTCTTTCCCACCGTAAGCAAAGCTCCACCGAAGACTGTTGATCGAGTGATTGATTGATTGGTGTCCTTGGTACCTACAACACAGCATGTAAACAGGCACTCAATAACTATACGTATGAATAAAAAAGATCATAAAAAAAAGATAATAATAAAAAGATGATAATCTCGACATCCTTGGAAGACACGGGGCTGTTCCGAGTCTTGCCGAGAGGCTGCATTTAGAGAGCTGGCCGCACGTCCCGCTGAGCTGCTTTCCCCTCCAGCTTCACTGAAGCATAATCCGCGGGATTACGACTCATCTGAACTGCTTAGTTCACCCGGGGTGGGGGTGGGGGTGGGGGTGGGGGGTGGTGGTGGTGGGGTGTGTGTGGGGTGTGTGTGTGTGTGTGTGTGTGTGTGTGTGTGTGTGTGTCTGGAGCGCACTCTCCCAGAGGAGTTCCCGGTTCCCCAACAATCAATCAAAGACAAGTCCAACTGGTCCCTCGGCACAGACGATAAATAGGATGAGCAGGAGCGGCCGAGCCCCAACTTTCGCCGGGAGTTCCTCTCTCCCTGTCCTCTCGCCCCACTAGGTGACTCGGGAGGGATTTCCACAGCAGCAGCCGCTTCTGCTAGCCTGGCCGATCCCACCGTCACCGAGGAGGGAAAGTTTCTACCGAACGGGCAGCTGGGGGTGCGAAGGTGGGGAGGGGGCGCCGTCGCTTCCCGCGCAGGTGCGCACGGTGCGTCGGGTCGCCACCCATCGCGATAGACGAGCGAGATCGGCACTGGCCCTTTAACAGCCCCTTCCCGGGGGCCTGCCCCGCGCGTGCGCACTGCGGTTCTGCGCTTGTCATCATGGCGACACGGGGCCATGTGCAGGATCCTAACGACAGGCGCCTCCGGCCCATTTACGGTGAGTGCCTGTGGCCGGCTTGGGCGCCGGCCGGAAGCGCCGAGGGCTGCGGAGGCCGAGGCAGAGGCTCAGAAGGGGCGCTGAGGGTCCGGGAGCCGGGCCCGCGGGCGCCGGGGGCGGGCCGCGCGGGCCTCTAGGCCGCAGCCCCGGGCCTCGCGTAGGCGCCGGCGGGCCTTCCTGTGAGCCCTGAGGTGGCAGCGGCGCGGTCTGGGCAGCGGCAGGTCGGCAGAGCCCGCCCGACGGGCAGGCCCTGGGAAACGCTTCCTGTCGCCGAGACCCGCGCGGCCCGGAGGCGGCGTCTGTGAGGGCCACACCGAGGCAGACCCGAGATCCCCCCGCAGGTGGAAGCCGACTCCGGCGTCTGGGTGGGACTCCCTCCCTGAGGAAATATTCCCCGCTGAAGACTTTTTACCTGCGGGAACGGGGCCAGAGGTTGCCTGACTGGCTGTGCTGGGTGCACGCGGAGAAAACCGAGGCGCCAGGAGGGGAAGGGGCTGACGCAAGGTCACCCGGATCGCGTCGGGAGCGGGCCGGGATTCGAGGCTCCCGACTGCGGGCTGTTTGGTGGAGAAACAGCTGCTCGGGGCACACGTGGGAGGCGAGGGGGGCGGCCAGGGGAGGGGGAGGGGGTCTTGGGCCCAAAATAGCGGTGAGGAGACTGGTGGTTCGCGCCCGAGGGGCTTGCGGGGCTCCTGCAAGGACATTTCCTCCCTGCAGCTTCGCTGGTTTTCTCCGCAGCGCCCGAGGTGGGCCCCCCTCCATCCCTCACGCTGCCCGCGGCCCTCGGGCTGGGAGACCTCGGTGTCATCCTGCTGCCCGGGCTGTGAGAAGTCCGGGCGGAAACCCGTCTTCAGCAACGGAGGTGTTCTGCCGTTGGACAGCGTAGTGCGTTTTGCGTTTCCTTTCCTCTTAGATTGGTTGTGTGGTCTTGGTCTGGCTCAGGTAATGGTGAGGAAGGCTTCAAGGTCAGTTTTTGTGTGTTTTTTTCCTTGTTTTTTTTGTGTTTTTTTTTTTTGCAAAATTAGACCTAGTGGATGGAGGCTTCTCTGCGTGGTTGAGATGATTTAACTTTTTTGGGGGGGGGGCAGGGGGACAGGGGAGGTAATAACTTCATGTTTCTGGCACCATCGGTCCTGCTTTTATTTTGTAGGATGCTTTCCTCTCACATCTCTTTTTGATTCTAAAAGCAACCCCAGGAGATAGGTAATGATCTCTCATGTGTACAGACGAGCTAGTTATGTCAGTCACTACCCTTGGCTTTTTTTTATATCTCATTTAATCTTCGCACATTCTCACGAGGTGGGGTGTGTTTTTTTTCCCTTCCAATTCCGCCTACCCTCCCTCTCCCCCTTTTTTATTTTTTATTTATTTTATTTATTTATTTATTTTATAAATGAGGAGATTGGTCTTTACTGATGTGTTTATTTGTCTGAAGTCACCTGGCTGCATTTGATGGAGCTAGGACCCAAACTCTGTGAGCTGTCCCAGGCTCACCCTCTCAACCACTGTGCCAGAAAACACCTCACTTTGAGCCGAAGGCACTGACTTGCCAAAGGTCACACAGGTGGGGGTGAGTGGCAGAGATCGGACTCCGATTTCCCCAGGGCGGCATCTTCTCATGCCCTCCAGTGTGTATTTTCAGAGGGCAAGGAGGAAATATACAAGGGTGATTGAGGCCAAGAACCGAATCCAGCATTTGCAGCAAATGGCTCATTACAAGTTCTGGGCAGCGGCTGCCCACAGACTTTTTATTCTTTTTTAACTAAAAAAAGGTCAGTATTTTTTTTTTTTTGGTATGTAGTCATCTTTATTATAATTCGTAAATTAGAGCACATTAGAAATGGCTACCTTTAATGAGAGACAAGTAGGTTCTCATGGGCTCCTGTTTTCTGTTTGTTCAGTCATGTCGTTAGAAAACACACCTTCAGAATGACAAAGAAGGCCAAGTAACATCTTAGTTTCATTGTGACAGTTTTTTACTGCACAGATATTCTGAAAGGGTCTCTGGGCTCTCCCAGGTTCAAGGACCATACTGTCTTTTTTCCCCCCTTAAATATTATGTCTTTACTGATTTCAGAGAGAGGAAAGGAGAGGACAAGAGAGAGAGAGAAACATCAATGATGAGAGAGTCATTGATGGGCTGCCTCCTGCACACCCCCTTCTGGAGATGGAGCCCGCAGCCTGTGCTTGCGACCTGACCAGGAATTGAACCACGACCTTCTGGATTCTAGGCTGATTCTCAGACACTGAGCCACGCTCGCCAGGCAGGACCATACTGTCTTAATAAATCTGCCCATACTCCGTGTCTTCCGCAGTTTCTTATAAGTTTCAGTGGGCTCCCTGGGCAAAGGAACATTCTATTACTCTACGGGTTTTTAATACAGATCTGGGGCTATGCCTGGGAATTTTCATTTCTGTCCCCCTATGCTCTTTTTTACTCTAGAGGGCAGTTACTTATCTTCCAAAAATAGTATTATCACTCACTTTACCAACTCTTCCGGCCAAATAAAGGACCCAGAAGCATTGTCAACTGCTAAAAAGTTAGGTGAGACTCCTCCTCTCTCCCCAAATCAAGTTATTTGGAATGTTGAGTGAAGGCAGATGACGCGAAAGCACATTGAAAGTCTTCCCCCAAAAGCAAGATTCACTACTTTGGATTTCTTGTTCTTGGGGACCAATGAAAATACCTTTGGTGCCCCGTAAATCATTTAGAATTAATAGTGTTTTGCTGTCCAAGAAGAAAAACCGTGTCCATTTCACATTGCTAAACATCAGGATATGTCAACCAGAAGTGACATGCCATATTCTCAAAAGTGAAGCCAGAATTAATAGCTTTTGTTATAGTTACGTGGAAGGAAGGTTAGAAGAGGCTTTTTAGGCATTCCAAAGCAATTAATAAAAGCTGGCAGGAATAGGAAAGGAAAGGGTACAGATTGTCCTTGACTTTTGACCTCCAGACATTGGTACAGCCCCCAAATACGTTAGTCCCCCAAACCAGTATTGTTCCTTGAACTCAGACATTCATTAGCAGACAAATGCACAAGCTCACTCACTCATGGTGATGCTTGCCCACCAGCCAAAAGTTCAAGGACTGTCAGCATTGAGTGCTTATTTGTGTGCTAGCTATCCTGTTAGGCAGGTACGATTATTGTGATAGTAGTGAACTGAAGGCCAGTGATTAACTTGCTCAGAGCTGGGATTTGAACACAGGCATTCTCACTGGACAGTCCAGCCCTTTACCAAGTTCAGATTCAGCAGCATTACTATCTTCATTATAGCGTTATTTGTATTGCCAAGGTTTTGGGATTTTACAGCTTGCTGGACTGTCTTCAGCTCTTGCTGAATGTTGTTGGGGTAGAGGTGGACAGGGCTGTAAGAGTGAATAATTGTGAAATTGTCGTGGGATGATCTGTGTGGGGAGTTGAAATTCTATTTTCGGTATCTATGCTTACAATAGTTTTTCTGTGCAGAAATGGGATTAGTTGAAACACCTTCAGGGTGCATCTCATTACTCATAAACTGTAAATTTGGGAATTGACCTTACTCAGACACCTGCTTTATTATTCATTCTCCTTTTGCTAAAATGATTCTTTTGTGCTGTGTGGTTCTCAACAGATTTTGTAATCTCGTATGACTTGGTGGGCACCAGGGCTTTCTTCTACCATTATTATTAATTTTAAAATGTTTTTAGTGGTTAGGGGGAGTGGAGGGGTGGAAGTGATGGTCTGAATACAGGAATTGCAAAATATAAAAGTTTGAAAGAAAAAATATTCCCCGTAGTCTTTAGACTACACACACACACTTTTCTGGCACAAGATTTTTGTTCTAATCTCTTTTACTAGTTTGCAGTCTTTAGTCTGGATCAGGTGTAACATATTTCCCAGCTGTGTTTCCTGCTTGATAATCACTTTGGTGAGTTAGGACATTGTAATTTAACTATGGAGCTATCTTGTATTCAGTCTTTTTCTAAGATGGAGCAATGTCTTTAGTAGTCTCTGAAGCTCTTGTAGGAGGTGGAAACACTATAGGCTGTCATTTCAGCTGCTCTGGAGACTTTCACAGCAGCTGCAAAAACGTACAACTTAAAGGCTTTCCTTTTTTATTTGCAAGACTGGTCCCTTTCTTACTGTCAGTATCCCTAAATGTTATTGGACAACTTATTCCTATGGCCTCTTCTTCAGGGCAAGTAGACAGTAGGTCTGCATGTGTCAGGGCCTGCAGCTGTCCGTCTGTATCTACAGGGAGGAGGAGCTGCTATTGGAAGTATTACCCAGGAAAGTGGCTTGCTCATTCATTCAATAAATTTTGATAGTCTCTTACCAATGACTTGATACAGTGTTTCCCAAATTTCTATCATTCTTTTACCTAATCTGATTATTTTAGCTTTATTGTAGTATTATCTGTATTATTATTTATATAATATTTTTCTCTAAGTTGATTTTTAAACTTAAATTTATTTAAAAACAATCTATATCACTGCTATTAATGGGAAATCTGCCACTTGCCTTGAGACAATGAAACCATTAAAATAAGTAGGATGAAAACAAAACAAAACTGAAAGTCTTAACTGGATTCTGATACTTGTGAAACTGAATCTGAGACCTGCTCCTTCTCCGTGAACAAACGACATTAGCAAGTATTAAAGAAGTGGCAGGCTAATACCAAACTGAGACTGTCTCCTTAATATAAAGGAAATATTAGAAAAGAGATCAACTTTTTCACTGTGAGTATTATCTAGTGCTCTCTGCAAGGACCACCTGAAAACATTTCATTTGGCTTGGTACCCATGTTTTGGAAAACATTGCTTTAACTGATGTATCATCTTACTGTTTCCTCTGCCTGATTTGTGGATAGCTGATTTGGGTTTACTCCTGTTATTAAGGCAACAACACTAATCTTTATGGTCAAATCACAATTACCCTTAAGTTAGTTTTAAAAAGACTTAAATTTTTAAAAAGACAGACTTAGGATATCATATTTATTGGCCTGTTTTCTCCAAGGGTTACATAATTTATATTCCAGAGTCAGTAATGTAAAATGAAAATAAACTTCTCCCAAAAGACTCAGCAACCAGTTAATCAGTAGTCACTGACGGAGGCACCCAGGAAAGGGGGGGCAGGCTGAATGTGGTGGAGTGTCTTAGTTAAAACTCTTTTGGGTGCAAGGAACAGAAACCCACTGACGCTAACTCAGGTAAAGGGGGTTGCTGTAAACCCTTGTGGGAGCCCGGGGCAGGAATGGAGAGGTTCGGGGCCTCATGGAAACTGGAAGGCTATTAGGATCTGAAGCTTCTTCTTCAGATGCCCATCTCTGCTTTTATCTGTGTGACTATTCTTTTCTCTGCCTGGTTCTTCAGAGTGTTGTGTGTTTTTTTCTGCCTATCAATTTACCCAGGGCCCAGCATGTTGGTTTTGTGGCCACACCAAGCTGTGGCTAGATGATGGAGAGGTCATTAGCCTCTCCCTCCAAGCCTAATCAGCACTGCCTCCTGTCTCCCCCAATTTTTTGGTAAATGTAATTGACATTTTTAAATCTTTTATAAATGTTATGTGACTAAAGAGTCGAGATAACTCCCTTTCTTCACTCCCCATCAACCAATTTTGCATCCCTAACTAAGGCTCCTTCAAAAATGGAAATTCCTGAGCTGCTACTGATAACCTCAGACTCATATTTATTGCCTTCCAAATGAGCTTTAGCTTTCCGCAGAGCTTTCTGACTCTAGCTTTCAGTGCTACAGTTACAGATTACCAGGAAGAAACCTGATTTCTCCAGCTTGGGTCAAATGTCCACCCCGTTGGGCTACAGTTACATGGTCTAGACATGGTTATCCAGCCCTACCCCTTCAGCAGAGGCAGTAGAAACCATTTCCAGAGAAGAGGGTATGGACAGGTAGGGACAGTAGTTTCAGAGCCTGGTCAACTACAGAGAGAAAGTTCAATATCCTTAGAGTCCTGACCTCTGGCTTGATGCATTTATAGGCAGATCCTCAGATATGGCGTCTCATCAGAGATGTCTCCTCTTTGTGAAGGCTTCAAGATGTGTTCTGAAAAAAAAAAAAAAAAAAGATGTGTTCTGTAAACCTGAGATCTTATAGGAGAGTCAGAAGTAACTTAGAACTGACTCAGCGTGAGATCAGCAGCAAGTCTTTAGGAATAGGTGTCATTTATTGCGCTAAAGTATCTGTCATTCTGTAAAGGACAAATGAAGGCCTATTGGCTGAGTTTAGGATTTAAGAAAACTGGTGTTAGATACTCGGGCATTCAGGCCAAGGTTGTCTGCGTTTAAAGCTCTGTGAGTCTCCGATCTCTCTACCCGACTATTCAGTCTTTGATCTTCCTTTGCAGGTTGTGATTCCCTCCACAATATGGCTCTTTTTGACCCTTTTTTCTAGATTGTGATTCCCTCTGGAGTAAGGCTTCTTTTTAATCTTTTTACCTAGCATTATTGGTGCTCATCAATATTAAGTGCATGGAAGATTAAAGAGATGAAACTCATGCATTCATGTGACTGTCAAAAGTTTTAGTAAAGTATTTATTGGAGAAAAATTTAAACCATTAGTTATTTTTATTTGGGACACTCAAGGCCACCAGTGCCATAGAGAAAGGAAGGGAGAGGGAGAGTTGAAATATCAATGATGAGAGTCATTGATTGGCTGCCTCCTGCATGCCCCCCACTGGGGATGGAGCCCACAAACCAGGCATGTGCCCTGACCGGGAATCGCCTGGATCCTAGGTCGATGCTCAATCACTGAGCCACGCCCGCTTTGTGTTGTACATTTTATGGGTTTTGACAAATGTATGATGACATGTATCCATCATCACAGTATCATACAGAATAGTTTTACTGCCCTAAAAATCCTCTGTGCTCCACTTATTCATCTCTCCCCCAGCCCCTGGCAACCACTGATTGTTCTGCTGTCTGTATAATTTTTGCCTTTTCCAGAATGTCACATAGTTGGAATTATATAGTATGTGGCCTTTTTGCTTTTTATTTTGATTGAGAGAGAAAGAGGAAGTGGAGGAGAGAGAAACATCAATTTGTCGTTCCACTCATTTATGCATTCACTGGTTGATTCTTGTATGTGCCCTGACTGGAGATCAAACCCGCAACCCCAGCGTATCAGAACAGTGCTCCAGCCAACTGAGCTACCAGGCCAGGGCCAGATTGGCTTTTTTTATTTAGCAATATGCATTTAAGGTTCTTCCATGTTTTTATGGGGCTCAATATCTCATTTCTTTTATTGCCAAGTAATATTCCATCGTATGGATGTACCTCTGTTTATCTGTTAGCCTATTCTGTGTTTTCACAATTATGGGAGATGGCTGTAGGAATGTAAGTGGTATTTTGGATCATCCTAGTCATTTAGAGTTAAAAGAGCTCCATAATGGTTTTAATATGGAATCAATATACTTTCTGAAACATTTAATACCGGTCTCTGCATTTTTCATATTTGTTGTTGAAGGAATGTAACTATCATATTTTTCTATTTTTACAGATTATCTTGATAATGGTAATAATAAAATGGCAATTCAGCAAGCAGATAAATTATTGAAGAAACATAAGGATCTTCATTGCGCTAAGGTAAGTTTATTTGCCCTTGAGTTACTTATATTTGTTGGGTTATATATTGTAATTTTGACTTTAAAAGAAAAAGATGTTTACTTAATCTCCTTAGTAATTTTCAGAGTATTTTCTTGATCACTTAAATGCCACGAGTAGTATTTAATTAAAAGCTAGCTGTTTATTTCTTTGAACATAACTTACCTAATTTGATTATTTTATTTTCACAGTCTTTTAAGCAGTGTTTTGCATTCTTTTTTTTTAATCCTCACCGCAGGACGTGCTTATTGATTTGAGAGAGAGAGAGACAAACACCGATTCATTGTCCCACCTATTCACGCATTCATTGGTTGCCTCTTGTATGTGCCTCTTGATGGGGGACTGAACACGCAACCTTGTCATATCCAGATGATGCTCTATCCAGCTGAGACACCTGGCCAGGGCAGGGCTTGCTTTTTTTTTTTTTAATATATCTTTATTGATTTCAGAGAGGAAAGGAGAGGGAGAGAGAGAGATAGAAACATCAATGATGAGAGAGTCACTGATCGAGCCCGCAACCCGGGCATGTGCCCTGACCGGGAATCGAACCCTGATCGCCTGGATCCCAGGTCGACGCTCAACCACTGAGCCATGCCCGGCCGGGCAGGGCTTGCATTTTTAATATGACTGAAATAGGAAAGAATCTTGATTTGCTCATATTTTAGTAAAATGGTTTAGTTGTTTAACAACCTAGGCATACCTTACAACTTATCTTGTGCTTTCAAGTTGGCTTTCTGTGGTTCATATTTCCTTTTGTACCTTTTTCAACCTGATTTGTCTTTTCTTTCTATCAGGTTTTAAAGGCAATTGGATTACAAAGGACTGGAAAGCAAGAAGAAGCCTTCACCTTGGCACAGGAGGTGGCAGCCCTAGAGCCCACAGATGACAACTCCCTGCAGGCACTGACTATTCTTTACCGGGAGATGCATCGTCGTACGTCCCTTTCTTTTCATTGCTTTAAAACCTGAACTTGCGTTTTTGGATATTTCTGATTGAGTTCTCCATTTGTCTGATTTTTCACTCATGATTTGGGTGGATGGCAAAAGTAAAATAGTGCATTAACCATGATTTCTGAAGACTGTAGAAAGAAAGGATTTTTTATGTGTATTAGGACCCTTGAATTGGAATGAGGACTTGAGTTTCATTTGCAGCATTATGATTTGCCAAACGAGACTTTTTTTTTTTTCCAAGTTATTTTTTTATTTTTTTTAAAGAGAGAAAGGAAGGGGGGAGAAGAAGAGAGAGAAACATTGATGTGAGGGTGTAACATCGATTGGCTGGCCAGGCATGTGCCCTGACCAGGAATCTGACTGCCCCCACCCCCCCCACCCCTCTGTGTACAGATGATGCCCAGCCAACTGAGCCATACTGGCCAGGGCCCGTATTTTTTACTTTTTCAATATAGAAAAAAGCAGAACAGCATAATAAATTGCATTGCATTCATTACCCATCCTCAGCAGTAACTGATACACAATCAATTTTTTCTATACCCCTTCCCCTGCAAAATTATTTCTAAGCATATTCTATCTAGATGGTCTGCCATTTCACCCGTAAAGGAAGTATCTTGATTTCTTAAACATTTTATTATTAAATAATAGATATATTTTTAAATACATATTATAGAAAAATATACTTTATGTAACACTAGACAATTTGATGTGGAATAATGAACATTTACAAACCTACTGCCTAGCTTA